>NC_135808.1:106856462-107456462 GCF_964213995.1 Mustelus asterias | reverse complement strand
TTGTATACCATGGATGGCATAATGTAAAGCAAATAAGACCTTCAATATGATGCATCACAATTTAATAGATTTCGTACCCAAATTCTCTACGTTGCATTCCCTGAATTCGGCATGACATCAGGAAGTGCCAAATGAAGACCAGGCATTTCCAAAAAGGAAGGAAGAAGACACTGGATAGTCAGTAATACTGCGGTAATACAGTCAACAATACTGTTAGAGGTTTGTGAGCAACTTCCTAGCCTGTCTTTTTGGATAGAGTAGGCATGTGAGATGAGGAAATATTCACTGGAAGGTCAGAAAAACATTCAGGATAGTTTATTAAAAAGAATAACTTGTTAGCCTTACTCACTGATGGAGAATTGTTCCTGCCTTGAGTTTCAGAAATGTTTTTTGTTTTGAAACTGAACAATATTAATGATGAATTTACGTATCATTTTGTTAGTTAGGTAGTTATCCTCCTAGTCTCAGGTGGGTGACTGTCTGTGTGGAGTTTGCACGTTATCCCTGTATCTGTGTGAGTTTTTTCCGGGTATTCCAGTTTCCTCCCACAGTCCAAAGGTGTGAAGGTTAGGTGGATTGGCCATGCTAAATTGCCCCTTAGTGTCCAAAGATGTGTTGGTTAGGTGGATGAGCTATGGTAAATGCACAGGAGTATGGCGATAGTGTGGAGTGGGCCTGATTAAAATGCTTTTCAGAGAGTCGATGCAGACTCAATGGGCCAAATGGCCTCCTTCTGCATTGTAGAGATTCTGTGGATCTGGTCCCTTTCTGGGATCTTCCTGTCCAGTATAAGACCACAACAATGTTCCTCCATCAGGCTCTGTCTTGTGACTTAACTTGCGCCTCACCCCATGTAAGCTCCATCTCTTCCAGTTCAGTCACCTCGGTCCTACGCCATGTTGCCATTTTTGTAGAATTGCCTTTCTGGGGGACTGCCAATGTCAAAACATTCCCTACGATGAATGTCATACCTTAGCAATTAAGAAACACATTTTAACAATGTTATGACACCTTTGTTTTGATATTTCCTATACCTATCCACCCTCAGCAATACATGCCATTCCCTAACTGAGAACAATAAACAGGTAATTGGCAAAAAGACATTTTCTTTTCAATTCATCCCTTACACTAGTTGCGCATGGATTTAATGAGGACAACCCAGGGTAACTCATCACCACTGTTGCCATCCTTCCTGTGGAGAAATACTTGGTCCCCTACTTGATGCCTTAATCTAGCGCCATGGCTAAAACCAGGAATTTGTTATATGGTAAATCATGGATGTGGGTCTGTGAGCCTCAAGTGACCTACAGCAGAGTACTAATGTACGTGTGTCAATGCACTCCCCCCTCCTCCAAATCATTTTCAACCCTTGAGAACTCACTAAGGTCTCTATGGAATTATAAACACAGTTCCAAGTGGAGTTTATCAGGGGGCAAGGTTTTATGGCCTCGCTCGAGCAAGACCGGAAATTTCTGCCTGAGGTCAACGGACATTTCTGTCATCCGCCTGATTCTGTGGCGGGCAAGACGGTAGAATTCCGGCAAGGGTTTTACTAATTCTAAACTGCAGTATCATTGTAAGATATTGATGTTGAATAAGTAAGTTGTTTAACACCAAATACATTTGCTATATCAGCAATACTCATTGCATTGTAATCTATACTTGGATGTGGGGGGAGGTTTAACACGGATATCAGAAGGACGTATTTTACACAGCGGGTGGTGGGGGCCTGGAATGCGTTGCCGGGCAAGGTGGTGGAGGCGGACACACTGGGAACGTTTAAGACTTATCTAGATAGCCACATGAACGGAGTGGGAATGGAGGGATACAAAAGAATGGTCTAGTTTGGACCAGGGAGCGGCGCGGGCTTGGAGGGCCGAAGGGCCTGTTGCTGTGCTGTATTGTTCTTTGTTGTTCTTTGGCACAGTGGCACAGTGGTTAGCATTGCAACCTCACAGCGCCAGGCACCCGGGTTCGATTCCCGGCTTGGGTCACTGTCCGTGCAGAGTCTGTACGTTCTCCCCGTCTCTGCGTGGGTTTCCTCCGGGTGCTCTGGTTTCCTCTCACAGTCCGAAAGACGTGCTGGTTAGGTGCATCGGTCATGCTAAACTCTCCCTCAGTGCACCCGAACAGGCGCCGGAGTGTAGCAACTAGAGGATTTTCATAGTAACTTCATTGCAGTGTTAATGTAAGCCTACTTGTGACACTAATAAGTAAACTTTACACAGAAATATTGGCTTGTATGTTTAGTCAAATAGTGCATAAAGAAATAGGGTGAGATTTTATGGCCTCGCTCGTCCCAAAACCGTAAAATCCTGCCCGAGGTCCACGGACCTTTCCATGTTCCGCCCTTTGCTCGCTCCGATTCCTGTGGCAGGTGGGGTGGTAAAATCCCAGCCATAGAGTGGAAGCATAATCAAATACCAAGCTAACTCAAAAATTGATTCAATGCCATTTTTGTAGGCTGTTGTGAGTGTGGCGTGAATTGAATGCTGTACGCTCTTCACACAGCACAACACTGATTCTGTCTTCAGTTGTTTCCAACAATTTTATTTGTTTCAGTTTTTAAAAAAAAATCTCACCTTAGGCCCATTCCTCTCCCAGCTGCTCCCAATACTTTTCCTTGGTTGAAAGAATAGGCAGGTGATCCAACTCCATGCCTCTGGCAGTGCTGCTCTTGAATGGCCCGCGAAAAAAAAAGGTGCTGAGAGAGATTTTAACCCGGGGGTGATTTCCTTTCCTTCCACATGGAGAAGCACCTGTCCTTCAGTCTGCATCTGCACTTCTTCCCGACAGCACGGCTGAGATCAAAAGAAGAGTGCAGACTGCGTGTTCACTGGTCATGCAGAAGGAGTTTCACCATCGCTCCCCCTTTTGAGAGTCAAATCAGAGGGTTACCATTAAATTTAAAACCGTTCTTTTTCTTTGCTGATTCGGTTGAATTAAAAAAATTTTTTTAAAAAGTCAGCCACCTTCGAAGCTACTGAGGACAAAGGTTCTTTATATTTACATTTAATCTACATCTTTCACATAGATTAGTAGTCAGTGAGGTTAGTGATGACAGTACTGGAGTACGAATAATTCTCCCTTCTTGCCTTCAGTGAAAACTAAATAAATACATCCAGATCAACAATCCTGTGGGCCAAACAAGCTCCTTCTACATTGTTCTGGCAGCTCACTAGTTTCAGGAGATTTCTTGTGCTTTCTCAGAGCTTCAGTTGCCTCCAGGATCATCTCTGAATGTTCTCATTTCTAAGCCCGTCGAGGTTTATTCCATTTTGATGTTGACCAAAGGAAAAACGCTTCATACACGCTCTAAGGTTTTAACCTTAATCCAAGCCAACCTGAGTGGCAAGTTCCCTGCATGTGATCCATGCAATGTGAATTCATTCATGTTCTTGGGCAGAACATTTTGGATAGCATAGAATGAAGAACAATCAGCCTTATAAAGTGTTCCTGAAATGGAAGTTGGAAATTTGGGAATGTTGCTGATTTGCTGCATGATTTCTCTAAGTGGCCATTGCAACTAAGTGGCTTTTGTGCCCTGTTATTGCCTTTGAATTGGATCAGTTTTATTTTACTCAGAAAACTATTTTGGAGCGTTGGAAGGCTGGAAACACCAACCAGTGAATGGGCCCTATATGATTTCACAGTAATAAAAGCTCCCAACAAAAAAAGTAGACTTACTTCATAATTGCAATGGTAAGACCATGAAAAGCCCCATTACCCTCTTTTCACATACTCATAGTCATTACTCCCCATTCACTCTCTCCCTCAATCCCTGGTTCTTTTAGTCTCCTTTCTTCTCATTACTCTCTGTTGTCTTATGCCTTGTTTTCCCATCCCTCTTCTCACCTGTCTTCTCTCTCTGTCATGGCCCAGTGTCACGACACGGTGGCACAATGGTTAGCACTACTGCTTCACAGTACCAGGAACCCAGGTTCGATTCCCGGGTCGGGTCACTCCCTGTGCAGAGCCTGCACAGGTTTCTTCCGGTGCTCCAGTTTCCTCCCACAGGCCAAAAGATGTGCTGGTTACGTACTTTGGTCACCCTAAATTCTCCCTCAGCGTACCCGAACAAGCGCCGGAGTTTGGCGATGAGGGGATTTTCACAGTAACTTCAAAGCAGTGTCCAATATTGGACATCATCCCAAGATGTGAAAGGAAATCTATGGGGATAGAGAGGAGAAGAGGGTTTGTATAAATACTCTGTCAGAGAGTTGGTGCAGACTCAATGGGCTGAATGACGTCTTCTGCTATAGAATAGCGATTCTATGAGGAGCATTTGTAGAATCTACTTCCTGCTTGGTTGAAATCCCCTGGGCCCAGGAAGATGTTTCAGTTTCAGTGTGTGTGCACAACTGTAAAGGAGAAGGAGATTAACAGTGGGTTGGTACAAAGAAATTCATGGGTCACAATTTGTTCCCTTGCAGACATCATTTAGCCTGTACACTTAATAACACAGAGACTTTCTGGTGCAACAAAAGGAAATAAAGCATTTAATTCTTAGTTTTCCATGAAGAAATAATCACTGATATTAAACGTTGAACTTCTCATAAACATTAGTGTCATGAACTGTCTGCAGATGCTCTAATTACCTCCTACTGTTCCAAAATTATTCTTCAGGAAGAGCTTTCAGAAAGCATTCATATGCATCTTTTCATTGGATCCCATTTCACATCACTCTTATGAATTCATGCTTTTCTGGCAACTTCCTTGCTTTTAACTGTAAACACAATTATTTTTGTATGTTTTTTCCCATTTCAAATGGCAAAAAGAAAAATCAGTTGTGCTTTGGCTGGGTGTGGCTGAAGAAGTGATAAATACAAAAGGGGTTTGATTCTTCAGCTTTCTTGAGTTTGTGGGTAGCACTAAATTATTTTTTCATTTACAATCTGTGATCGCTTCACTTCTTTCCTGATGGATCTTGCTGTATTGCAGCTCTTCCTAAGAAGATCATAACATCAGCGGATCTTGAAAAATAGGAGCGGGAGTAATCCATTCAGCCCCTCGAACCTAATCTGTCATTCAATAAGATCACGGCTGATCTGCTTGTGGTCTTAACTCCACTTGTCTTGCAACCAGCCCCTTCCCTTGTCCTTCATGGGTTCATAGAATCATAGAATCCCATTTGGTCCATAGAATCTGCACCGACTCCCTGAGAGAGTATCTTACCCAGGTCCTCTCCCCCGCCCTAACCCTATAACCCCACACATTTGCCATGACTAATCCGGCTAACCTACACATCTTGGGACACTAAGGGGCAATTTTGCATGCCAATCCACATAACTTGCACATCTTTAGAGTGTGGGAGAAAACCGGAGCATATCTGATGAAACCCACTCATACACAGGGAAAACGTGCAGACTCCGCGCAGAGAGTGACCCAAGGCCAGAATTGAATCCGGGACCCTGGAGCTATGAGGCAGCAGTGCTAACCACTGTGCCACACATTCTTTATTCCTTTCCAAAATTGATGTTATCTGGTTAATCCTTTAATAGAAAGTAAATAAGATTAATAAAAGTTTTGTTCACTAAATGTTACAAGGCAGCATTTTTGTCCAGTATTGTCTTCCTCCCTCAATATTAATTTCCAAAGTGAATTCCTGATTTCAGCTATGCTGGAGAGGAAAGCTTTTTAAAATGTTTTCTTGTGACGTGAGCATTACTGGGAAGGTCAGCATTTGTTTCTCATCCCTAACTGTCCACGAGAAGGTAGTGGTGAGCCGCCGCCTTGAATCACTGCTATCCTGCTGGTGTAGACACATCTACTGTGCTGTTAGGAGGGAATTCCAAGATTGTGATCCAGCAATAGTGAAGGAATGGCGATATAGTTCCAAGTCAGTGTGGGTTGGAGGGGAGTTTGCAGGTGGTGATGTTCCCATGCACCTGCTGCCCTTATCCTTCTGGATGGAAGGGCTTGTGGATTTGGAAGGTGTTATTGAAGGAAGTTTGACAAATTGCTGCAGTGCATCTTGTATACGGTGCACATTGCTACTACTGTATGCTAATTGGGGAGGGAGTAACTGTGGATGGGATGCCTGTCAAGCAGGTTGCTTTGCCCTGGACTCTGTCGTGTTTCTTGAGTGTTGTTGGAGCCACAGTCATCCATTTAATCACACTCCAGGCTTATGCCCTGTTGATGGGGGACAACTTTTGAGATGTCAGGAACTGAGCGGAGTTGAGGCACAGCTCCAAAGAACTTAGATAGAGGCACTCATTTAAGTTCCAAACTTGCAAACTTAGTAGAGCCAACTTTAACCCTGCTCACCTGGGCTGTCAAAATGACTGCAGCAACTTCAGCTCCCAACGATGCAGTTTGCAATCTTAATCTACTCTATTGAGAAGGCAAGAGGCTCTCATGCCTGAAGGCTACAAGTTCCTTCTATAAACCAGCAGACTGAGCTCAGAAAATGTATTCAGACTCGATTGCAATTTTATCACAAGGTGTGTCCAGGTGTGTCATGGCTGCCCTGCCTGGCAGCAAGAGGGAATCCTTTAATTCCTTTAAAGGAATTAAGGGTTATGGTGAGCGGGTGGGTAAGTGGAGCTGAGTCCACGAAAAGATCAACCATGATCTTATTGAATGGCGAAGCAGGCTCGAGGGGCCAGATGGCCTTCTCCTGCTCCTAGTTCTTATGTTCTTATAAGAGGAACCAGGGCTCGAAGAAGACCACAAAGATAGGTTTTCATTTCACGTAGGGCAGGAGTAGTTTTATGATCCCAGAAGGAAAGCTTGGGCTTTCTATGTTTACTGTAACCACCTACCTGAGTGATAAGAACCATTTGTTCGGCCCCTGGCAGGGGCATCCTGCCACCCAAAATCTTATTCCTGTTGGGTTCTGATGGGGTCATGCAAGATTGTCTGGACTATGGATTGGCAGGTTTAAAAGTATGGTTTGGATGTTTGGATGGCAGATGGTTCGCTCTCTGCCTCAGCCCTTGCCCACCTGACTCCAGTTGGGAGTTAAAATCGGAGTGTGTGCGTGACCCTACCATTATGCTGCAGGAATAAACATGCTGGAGTGTTTATGCATGGAGTTGACTCTGAAATATTGTTTTCTTGAGACTGTACAGGGTGAGCACCAATATAAAGCAGTCTTACAGGATCAGCTTATCCATGCTGTTCTTACACATCTATTGGTAAAAGAATGATACCAGTTGTCGATCTAGTTTCCTTGGGGTGAAATTACTCCTAGTCCACTGGCAATCTGTTAGGTCAGTTGGGAAAAATATCTTATTTCTTTTAATGCATTCGCATGAGCATCCAATTCTACACTTTGTCCTTTCAGCAAGATACATTTCAAAATAATGCATATAAAGATACAATGGATTAGCTCATCAGAAAATGCCCATGCTGTTTAATAATCTAAGCATCCTCTTAAAAGATACAAATTGTGTGCTGTGGGCCATTGCCACTGCTAGGTCCATTGGAACCACAGTTGGTTCTAACACCACAGGAAGTGTCACACAATCACAGAATTGTTACAGTCCAGAAAGAGACCATTCAGCCCATCGGGTCCACACCCTATCTCCAAATAAGCAACACACCTCGTGCCATTTCCCGCCTTCTCCTCGTAACCCTGCACGTTCTTTTTCTTCAGACACCTGTCAGTGGCAGGATGGCACAGTGGTTAGCACTGCTGCCTCACAGCACCAGGGACCCGGGTTCAATTCCCGGCTTGGGTCACTGTCTGTGCAGAGTCTGCACGTTTTCCCCATGTTTATTGGTACCACTGGTCGGTGCAACATCGAGGGCCGAAGGGCCTGTACTGCGCTGTAATGTTCTATGTTCTATGTCTGCGTAGGTTTCCTCCGAGTGCTCTGGTTTCCTCCCACAGTCTGAAAGATGTGCTGGTTAGGTGCTTTGACTGTGCTAAATTGTCCTTCAGTGTACCCGAACAGGTGCTGGAGTGTGGCAACAAGGGGACTTTCACAGTAATTTATTGCAGTGTTAATGTAAGCCTACTTGTGACACTAATAAACAAACTTTAAAAAAAATCTGTCTCCTTTTGATTGCTTCAATTGATCCTGCCTCCACCACATTTCCAGGCAGAACATTTCACACCCTAACCACTCACTGTGTTAAAAAGCTTTTTCTCACATCGCTTTTGCTTCTTTTACCAATTATTTTAAATCTGTGCCCTCTCATTCACAATCCTTTCATGAGTGGGAACAGTTTTTCCCTATCCACTTTTCCAGACCTCTCATGATTTTGAATGCCTTTATCAAATCTCCCCTCAGCCTCCTTTTCTCTCAGGAACACAGTTCTAATTTCTCCAATCTATCTTCATTACATTCTTATTAATCTTTTCTTCACTCTCTCCAATGCCTTCTTATCCTTCTTAAAGTGCGGTACCCAGAACTGAATGCAATAACTCCAGCTGAAGCCAAAATAGTGTCCTATTCAAATTCAGCATAACCTCCTTGCTCTTGTACTCTATACCCCTATCAATAAAGCTGAGGATATTGTCTACTTTACTAACTGCTCTCTCAACCTTTGCTGCCACCTTCAATGGCATGTGCACATATACTTCAACTTCCCCCTGTTCTTGCACCCCATTCAGAATTGTACTCCATTTTATATCGTCACTCCATATTCTTCTGACTAAAATAAAATCACTTCACATTTCTGTGCATGGAACTTCACATCTTGTTTATGTCCTTTTGAAGTTCTACACTCTTGTCCTCACAGTTCACAATCACAATGGGTGGGGTCTTCCGGTCAATGGGCTTTTGGTTGGCTCCCCGCATTTTCCACCCCTACTTCTATTGCAGTGGAGCCGGAAAATTCCAGCCAATGTTTCCAAGTTTTGTATTATTCACAAACCTTGAAATTGCGCACTGTACATATATTAATATATATCAGGAAAAGTAGGGTCTCTAACACTGACCCTGGGAAACTCCACTACAAACCATCCTCCAGCTCGAAAAACATTCATTAATCACTACTCTGTTTCCTGTGACCTGGCTAATTTTGTACCGATGTTGCTATTGTTCCTTTTATTCCGTAAACAATAACTTTGCTCACAAGTTTGTTGTGTGGCACTGAATCAAATGACTTTTGAAAGTCCGTATACATCACATCAATTGCATTACGCTCATCAACTCTCTATGTTCAAAAACCTCCAGCTAGTTAGTTAAATGTCTGATGGCAGCAGGGAAGAAGCTGTTCATGAGTCAGTTGGCACGTGATACCAGATTTTTGCATCTTTTTCCCGATGGAAGAAGGTGGAAGAAAGTATGTCCTGGGTGCAGGGGGTCCTTGATTATGCTGGCTGCTTTTCCGAGCCAGCGGGAAGTGTAGACGGAGTCACTGGATAGGAGGCTGGTTTGCGTGATGGACTGGGCTACGTTCACAACCCTTTGTAGTTTCTTGCGATCTTGGTCAGAGCAGGAGCCACACCAAGCTGCGATACATCCGGAAAGGATGCTTTCTATGGTGCATCTGCAAAAATTGGTGAGCGTTGTAGCAGACATGCTGAATTTCCTTAGCCTCCTGAGAAAGTAGAGGCGTTGGTGACGGATGCAAAGTATTCATATCCACTGCTTCCTTTTTGGTCCCTAATTGGTTCGACTTCTCCTTTTACCACTGTTTTACTATTTATATGCCTCTGGAAGACTTTGGGATTCCTTTTGATGTTGGTAGCCAGTCTCTTTTCATGCTTCCTCTTTGCCTCTCTTATTTGGTTTTTCACCTCTCTCTGAACCTTCTACATTCAGCCTGGTCATCAAATGTATTTTCTATCTTGATTTTACATGCCTCTGCCAGGCGTGTTTTTGACGGAGGTTTGGGTGAGGCACGTAAAATAGGGATCACGCACCACCTTCCCAGCCATCCCTGAGCTCTTCCCATAAAACGGTAGGCGGGTGGGAGCTGAAATCGGCAACCGTATTGAAATAAATAATTAGGGACTAATTGAGCTTGTTAACAAGCCAATTAACCCTGATAATATGCTGCCCAGGCCGTCACACTGGGGAGTGGGGAGGCTGGTCTTTAAACACAAGTGGTTAAAAGGCGGGAAGGAAGGGTGGGAAGTGCTGTGGGGGATACCTTGGCCGCGATTCTCCCATTGCGGCCCGCAACTTTTCTCTCGGGTCACGGTGGGAGACACGCATCTGCGGCTTTGAACAGGGATTTGCGCATGCGCCGGGAACGCATGCGCATCTCCCAGAGCCGGCGAACAGTCGCCGGTCAGACCATGCTGGAAACTGGCAGGAAGGCAGGTAAGTCATTTAAATCTGTTTTTAATCTGTTTTAAATATGCATATTAGTTAATTATTGGGACCTGAAAGATCCCGATTCAATCTCCCACCTTGCCAAGAGTACTTCATTCCGGTGAGGTTCAGACTAGCTCCTCACGTTCGGTGGGGGGCAATCAACCCCAGGGGGTCTGACGGCAGGGGGTGGTGCCCCCTGGGCACATTGGCAGTGCCCATCAGGCATTGGGCAGTGACAAGGAGTGGGGCCTATTTTGGGCGGGGCCGAGGGATGATCGGTGGGGGTAGGGGGTCCTGCTGCCAGTCTGCAGACAGGATCGGTCTGGGATGGAGGGAGGGCAGCGATTGGGGTGGGCTAGGGGGTGGTCTGCCGAGGGGTGCCTGCCTCCAGGGGTGGACTGACCCCGGGGGGAGTCGGAGGGCGGGGGGGGGCCTGCCAGGGTGAGGGGGGTGGGGGGATCACCACTGCTGGGGGGGGTGGGCTGTACATCAGGGTGCTCCGGGACGGGGAGGGTCAGGGTTGGCCCGGGAATTACTGTGGGGGCTGCGATCGGGCCATGAGGAGGGCTGGAGGGGCAGCACTGCGGTGGTCCCAGGCTGGCCAATGACCGAGCTGGCCAGCAAACAGGGAGTCTGACAGATCGGAGCCACTGCGCATGCGCAGAGCTCCAGAACTGTCAAACTCCGGTGCGAATAGTCCCTGCCCTCCTGGGTTTTTAATGAGATTCCTGACTGGGACCTCTTCAGTGCACAGAGTGTGGAGATTCAGGTGAGAAGCTGAACTAACAGAACAGTCAGGATTTGGAACAGTTCTCCCATCAATTCAGCACTTTTGGGAGAATTGCGGCCCTTGTGTGCATCAATAGAATTCCCTTCAGAATGTTAACCCTGCTTTGTTCAGCCTCCAAAACCCTAGCCTCCCTCGGAAGGCTTCCTAATCCCTTTCCACCCTAAAAGCAAGGGACCTTTCTGGCACCAGGGTCCATCAAAGTGCTGCATGGGCCTGCATAACAGGCAATTGTGCCTTACCCCCGCAAGTTTCTTCCTGCATGCCTTATCTGTAAAACCAATCACACCACCACCCTTCCCCCTTCCCTAAACTGCCCAAACACGGACCGCCCAATAACCCGGATTTACCTTGCTCCGGGATCCATTGTGCCCTCTTATTGGGGCTTATTGCAGTCCAGGCTTGCCCACTAATGCCCTCTTGGCACTGCAAAGACTGCTGGAGTTACCGGCCAATCCAATTGAGCTGTCTGTGAATCCCCACCTCCGTAATACGCAGCACCAGCTCTTTTGTCGTCGAGAGACCTTTGACTTTGTATACTGCCCCTTTTCCTTATTGCGCCTTGGGCACAATTCTCCGAGAATATTTCTAAGTGTGATCTCTGACGGGAAACGCGGTGCGATTCCAGCTGGGTGGGCCAGCACAATTCCGTTTGTCATCCACCCACACTTAAACAACTTTTTGAAGGTTGAGGTGATTTGTGCCATGAAAGAGATGTGCGGGAACCTCAGAGATCGAGGCTTCCTATTTAAAGGGCTGCCCATTCTGAAAATGCTACAGACCCCCCCCCTGCCCAATTACCGGCTTCAGGACGCCCCCATCACTGGTACCAAACCCGCTGCCCCCTAGTGAGTGACACCCAACTAGGGGATTGCCAAAGCCCTTCAGCCCCTGCCCTTTCAGGCTTTGCCCTTTTCAGGCTCCATCCCTGGGCAGAGCCACCCCAACAGTGCCCCCCCCCCCCCACCCCCCGGCATCTTGGTGTGCCAACTTAGCCAGGTTGGCCTTGCCAGGGTGCCAAAATGCCAGGGGACAGTACCCAGCCATTTTCCTGACCACCCAGGAGCTCCAACGGCCTCCAAGTCCCATTTGTGGAGACCAGTAGTGACTCCCGCCGGCTTCACGTTGCGCCAGAGGGTGGGTGAGTTCCAGGAGCTGGGTGAATTCAGCTTAAAACGGATCCTGCATATTTAAATGAATATTCATCATGCTAATCTGATTCATGCTTTCACTGGGCATGAACTAGACTATGTCGCCAGCTGGCAGGTGGGGAGAATCTCAAGATCAGTTCTCTATAGTGCAAATCATATTATGGCTTCTCTCATGAGAGTCTCTGGCCATAATGGGATTTCTGCCTTTGCAAGCAGGGCCAGAGAATCATGTCCCTTTGACTGTGCCCGAAATATCACTGCTTAGGAGGTTGCCATTGTTCAACTACTGTTTTTCCTAAGTAATCCAACACTATTGGCCTGGTGGGAATCCTTGCTGACGCTGCCATTGCTCTGTCAGGGGCTTTATTGAACATATGCTTGGTGACACTATTCTCGATGTGGAGATGCCGGTGTTGGACTGGGGTAAACATAGTAAGAAGTTTAACAACACCAGGTTAAAGTCCTTTAACCTGGACTTTAACCTGGTGTTGTTACACTTCTTATGACACTATTCTCTCCAGGGGTTTTCTCGTGGCTGTTCCATAAAGTGAACCAAACCACTGCAGTAGCATTTGGCTGGCTTGAAGCAGTGCATCATCTTCTCTGTTACTTGAGTGATAAGGACTCTAATGATCGCACTGAATATCTACAAAAGCTGCTCCAGAGAGTCGTCACATATTAACTCTGAGATGACTTTGAGAGCATTAACTTCTTCAACTCAGGACAAGCAGGGTTCAGAAGCAGAAGAAGCACTAAAACTTAGCACAATAGCCAGAGCACACCTTCTGAGACTTTAACAAGAAAGAGTGTACATTGACAATGTTCCTGTTATGTGGCTTTTGACAAAGTTCAAGTTTATTTATTAGTGCCATAAGTAGGCTTACATTAACACTGCAATGAAGTTACTGCGATAATACTCTAGTCACTACACTCCGGCACCAGTTTGGGTACACTGAAGGAGAATTTAACATGACCAATACACCTAACCAGCATGTCTTTTGGACTGTGGGAAGAAACTGGAGCATCCGGAGGAAACCCATGCAGACACAGGGAGAACATGCAGACGCCACACAGACAGTGACCCAAGCCGGGAATTAAACCCAGGTCCCTGGTGCTGTGAGGCAGCAGTGCTAACCACTAGGCCCCGGTTAGCACCATGGACTGTAATCCCAGGCCCAATATCTCATTGCCACTGATCTCATTTGAAAGATAACAAATTTCAGGACAGTATTGATGTCAAAACGGACACAGCAATGCCTACTAAGTTTTCTTCCAAAGGCTTAGTATTCAGTTCACTTTTCTTTCTTTGTCTCTCTCAATGAGGCTCCAAAAACCAGAAGATTGTGGCTTGTTTGCAAATTGTTGGTGGCATTCATGAGCTTAGAAATGGCATCAGAAAAACTCTGGAGATACCAGGGTCACCTGGAGCAATGGACATGTCAATGGTTAATGAACCCCCAAAAATCAGAATAATAATTATTCTCAAAAAGAAGCTGGTACGACAAATAGAAAAGGAGGATTGAATGACTTGCAACCACACCAAGCAAGACAAACAGGCAACAGAATTTTCTGCACAAAACCTTTCAAGAAAATATGGCTCGGTCCCATCACTAGACTGGGCCAATTCCTGAAAGAAGCGCAGAATCAACTACAGAACTTTCCTCTGGTTGTACAAAGTTTACATCCACCTAGTCCTTGAATATTGTCATCCAGCCTGGGACACAACAAGTCATTACTATAAGCAATCCAGAAATGAACAATAAAGGCAGCATTTCACCTGACAAACTTTCATAACGTCTGTGAACGGCAAACAGCAGAGCAAAAGGTTTCTGAAATTCTGGCAGAAGTATCTGCATGAGAAAGGACAACTTGTTAGTTGCAGCTATCAGAAAAAGGGTAAAGCCTCTCCACCCCCCCCCCCTCCCCCCTCATTAATGTATTGCAACTGTGCATTGACTCTATGGCCCATCAATAGGTGGCAGACCTTAGCAACATTTAATGACAAGAGAGGATTATGGCACAGGAGTCAACTCCAGTGGCACTGAAATTCATACGGCAGTCAACAATGAATTACAAATTCCAGAATATCTGATGTCAGAAGGAGATGAAAAGTATAATCAAGCCCAGGTCATTCGGAGTGAACTTGCAAGGCTACCAGTAATTCCATCAGCGCAGTACACAATTTCTCTCAGGAGTAGGAGATTGCAGCAAGTGTAAAACAACATTTACAAAGCAAGACAGTATGAAGGCAAAACATAATGCTCTGCACAATGGGGAGGGGCAAGAACACAGAGCTCAGAGAACTGACACAGAGAGATTATCACACAGGCAAATGTGAGGAAGAAAGTAGCAATGGAAGCATGTGGAAGTGACAATTGACAATCAGAATGAATAAACAGAGACTGCCATACGTGGAATCTACTGTATTTAGAGGTTGCCATCTGTATAGGTAGCCACTGTTAACACTCAGATACAAGTGTCCCTAAATATCTGTGTATATTTAATCTAAACTATTCTAACAATCCACTGCCAATGCAACAGAAAGCAATGAATTGTCGAAGAACTAGCATGACAGTTGTAGTTGAAAAAATTGCAGACTTACTATAATTACTCACAAATAACTCACAATTACACAGTGCTAAGTAAGCTTTCAAGAATTATTTCTGTAGGCAAGGTACTTTACATTTCGGTGAGCTTTGAATAAAAATGCAAAACTGTGCAGATGTTTAAAATATTCATTCATTCATTCAATTCCCATTTTCTCTTTCAAGAAAAATAACAGTAACTTGCATTTATATACTGCCTTTAATGTAGCAAAATGTTGCAAGGTGCTTCATAGGAGACGTAGCAAACAAAGTGTGACACCACGGTGGCACAGTGGTTGGTACGGATGGTATGGTGGCACAGTGGTTAGCACTGCTGTTTTACAGCGCCAGGGACTCGGGTTCAATTCCGGCTTGGGTTCACTGTCTGTGTGGAGTTGCATATTCTCCCTGTGTCTGCGTGAGTTTCCTCCGGGTGCGCTGGTTTCCCCCCACAATCCGAAAGATGTGCTGGTTAGGTGCATTGGCCATGCTAAATTCTCCCTCAGTGTACCTGAACAGGTGCCAGAGTGTGGAGACTAGGGGATTTTCACAGTAACTTCATTGAATGGAATGTAAGCCTACTTGTGACAAATAAATAAAGTTTATTACTCCCAAACCATGTTAGGCAATTTTAGGATGGGTGACCAAAAAACTTGGTCAAAGAAATACGTTTTAAGGAGCGTCTCAAAGGAGGAGAGAGAGAAGTGGAGAGTCTTAGGGAGGGAATTTCAGAGTCTATGGCCCAAGGCAGCTGAAGACAATTCTACAATGGAGGATGCCCAAAGGCCGGAATGAATGCAGAAGCAACTGGAGAAATCCAAATTGAAGAAAACCATTCTGAGTTAAACTGTAGCTTCAAACATTGAGGTTCAGGTCTAACTGAGCAAAAGGTAATTCAGGATTGATGTTAGAAAACTCATTTCAGGTGAAGAATGGTCACAACTTGCAACTTCCTTTCTGATGGCAAATTAAAATCTTACCGAATAGATTGTTCATACTTAAATGTCGATCTTGTGATTTTTCAGGTCAAACCTCTCTCTTGTTTGAAAATGATCCCATGGAGGTCTGAGTAGGTTTCTTTTTACTTCGCATAAGTAAACTCAGGTCCATTGTTTCAAACTATCTGGATAAGTCAAATGCTTATTTTTAAATTGGTATTCTAGGTTTTTTTACTCCTGTTTTGGAGATGGGCCGGAACTTTACCGCCACGCCCACCCCGGAATCAGAGGGGCGAGGCACGCAGAACGGAATTCTCCGTTGGCCTCGAGCGGGATTTTACGAGCCTTGCCCACTTGAGGTCGTAAAATCCTAGCAATTCCATCAGCTTATAGATAGGTCAACTAGTTCATCATGATTGATCAAGTGAAAATCTTTTTATTACGCAAGACTTTCTGTGTTTTTTTGATTGGTGTTTGGGGATCACAATTTTATATTACCAACCAACTTTTCAGTGAAAAATGCAAATCCAGGTCCCTGATTATAATGGTGTACCTCTCCCATGCAGATATGTTTCACTAGCTTAGCATGCACCCCTGTTGCAAATGTGCCACATCCCATTCACTGAAGACCGACTTTCCCAACAACAAACAAAGGTACTCTATGATTCTCACAGGATTAGCCATGAAACGGAACATATTTTATAATATGAAATGGATTCACATTCACATCCTCTTGTAGACCATGCTGCAAACTGGCTTGCTATACTGCTTCGCTCCTGTGCTGAAGCAAGAGTTACTGCTGTGCAGTCTGCTGTTGAGCTTGTACTGCATAGAATTGCACACAACCTGCAACACAGAAGCAGGTCATACTCCACTTGAGTCTCCTCCTACTCTAATTAACTCTTCCCGCTCTCCCCCTATATTCCTTGATTCCCTTCTTCTTCATGCATTCAGCAAGCCTCCCCTTAAAGGCATCAATGCTATTATCTTCAACCTTTCTTTGTGGCAGTGAGTTCCACATTCTAACCGCACTCTTGTATGGAGAGAAGGGATTCACCGAGAAGTGGGAATGAATTCTGCGCATCCAACATATCAAAACCCTTCATAATTTTAAAGATCTCTATCTGTTTTCTCTCTTCCAGATGTTCTCATTTCTCCTCCAATCCATTTCATTCATTGCCCTCCAATGAATGTGGCCTGCTGATCCTTTCCACCAAAACAACTCACAGTTCACTGTCTTGAATTTGTTTAATGAGAATACTCAGCATGGTTTTGTCAAGGGCAGATCGTGCCTTACGAGCCTGGTGGAGTTCTTCGAAAATGTGACTAAACACATTGATGAAGGGAAGGCGGTAGATGTGGTTTATATGGATTTTAACAAGGCGTTCGATAAGGTCCCCCATGCAAGGCTTCTAGAAAAAGTGAGAGGGCATGGGATCCAAGGGGCTGCTGCCCGGTGGATCCAGAACTGGCTTGCCCAAAGGAGGTATAGATGGTTCTTTTTCTAAATGGAGGTCGATCACCAGTGGTGTGCCCCAGGGATCTGTTCTGGGACCCTTGCTGTTTGTCATTTTCATAAATGACCTGGATGAGGAAGCGGAGGGATTGGTTGGTAAGTTTGCCGACGACACGAAGGTTGGTGGGGTTGTGGATAGTCTGGAGGGATGTCAGAAGTTACAGAGGGACATAAATAGGATGCAAGACTGGGCGGACAAGTGGCAGATGGACTTCAACCCAGATAAATGCGTCGTGGTCCATTTTGGTAGGTCAAATGGGATGAAGGAGTACAATATCAAGGGAAAGATTCTTAGTACTGTAGAGGATCAGAAGGACCTTGGGGTCCGGGTCCATAGGACTCTGAAATCAGCCCCGCAGGTGGAGGAGGTGGTTAAGAAGGCGTATGGTGTGCTGGCCTTTATCAATCGAGGGATTGAGTTTAGGAGTCCGGGGATAATGATGCAGCTATATAAGACCCTCGTCAGAACCCACTTGGAGTACTGTGCTCAGTTCTGGTCGCCTCACTATAGGAAGGATGTGGAAAAGATTGAAAGGGTGCAGAGGAGATTTACAAGGATGTTGCCTGGATTTAGTGGCATGCCTTATGAGGATAGGCTGAGGGAGCTCGGTCTTTTCTCCTTGGAGAGACGAAGGATGAGAGGAGATCTAATAGAGGTGTATAAGATGTTGAGAGGCATAGATCGGGTGGACTCTCAGAGGCTTTTTCCCAGGGTGGAAATGTCTGCTACAAGAGGACACAGGTTTAGGGTGCTGGGGGGTAGGTATAGGGGAGATGTTAGGAGTAAGTTTTTCACACAGAGGGTGGTGGGCGAGTGGAATCGGCTGCCGTCAGTGGTGGTGGAGGCGAACTCAATAGGGTCTTTTAAGAGACTTCTGGATGAGTACATGGAGCGTAATAGGATGGAGGGTTTTAGGTAGGGATGTGGTTGGCACAACTTGTGGGCCGAAGGGCCTGTTTGTGCTGTAGTTTTTCTATGTTTCTATGTTTATCCAACTACTCTGAAATCCTATTAGTGCCTTCCCTTATGACAGCTATTCCTTTCAATATGGTATCATCTGTAAATATCTTGGATCGCACTATTCTGATGTGGAGAATTTATGCTATGTGCCCGGCTGCCCTACAACCCCTCTCCACCCCAGCCCACCCCCAATGCTTCCCAAAATAGGAACACCTAAACTTCTGAGTCACAGCTTATACTGTAACCAGGACCCAAAGTCCCAAAGATTGCGTTGCCTACCTGGTGCCATAATTAAGGGTGTTTCATCTGCGTTACAGCGGAACTTGGAGTGGGAGGGGAAAGATCCAGTTGTCGTGTTTCATGTAGGTAACAACGATATAGGTAGAAAGAGGAAAAGGGTTCTGAGGAGGCAACTCGAGCAGCTAGGTAGAATCATAGAATCCCTGCAGTGCAGAAGGAGGCCATTTGGCCCTTCGAACCTGCACCTACTACAATCCCACCCAGCCCCTATCCCTGTAACCCCACATATTTACCCTGCTAATCCCCCTAACCTACCCATCTCGGGACACTAAGGGGTAATTTAGCATGGCCAATCAACCTAACTCGCACATCATTGGACTGTGGGAGGAAACTAGAGCACCCGGAGGAAACCCACGCAGACACAGCGAGAATGTGCAAACTCCACACAGCAATTCCACCATTGGGCAGCACAGTGGTTAGCACTGCTGCCTCACAGTTCTGGCCTCAGGTGGCTGTGTGGAGTTTGCCCATTCTTCCCGTGTCTTTCCTCCTCCACTCCAAAGATGTGCAGGTTGGCCAAGCTAAATTGCCCCTTAGTGTCAGGGAGATTAGCAGGGTAAATACGTGGGGTTACGGGGATAGGGCCTGGGTGGGATTGTTGCCAGTGGAGACTCGATAGGATGAATGGTCTCCTTCTATGATTCCTTAGGTGCTAAATTAAAAAGCAGAGCCACAAAGGAACTCATCTCCAAGGGTACTCAGTATTTTGGAAAAATAGACAGAAAAGAAAAGGAGGTGGTGTAGCTTTGTTCGTGAAGGAACTCATCAGTGCTATAGTGAGAAATTATATAAGCACCAGAGATCAAGATGTGGAATCAGTCTGGATAGAAATAAGAAATAGCAAGAGAAAGAAGTCTCTGGTGGGAGTAATCCATAGGACCCTGAATAGTAGTTCCACAGTAGGACACAATATAAATTGTCCTTTCCCCCCATAACTACTGATCACCCCTAACCCCAAGGAATCACTTTTGATCTCCCTACCATCACCCTTCAATCCTCCCAATCACTTTCCGTTTTGTGCATATGAATGTCCATATCCCCTACCTTCCCGAAGAGCCAACTCCTGTTAGACAAACCCCCCTCATCCTGCTGACCCCATGGACCCACATCACCATCCATATCCCCTCCAACAACTCTGTGCCCCTTTACCCGCCATCACCGTACCCTACCCCACTTGCTCCCACCAGCAATCCATCCTATCCTTCGTATCCTGAGTATTTTTCCCAGGACTCTTCCATTGATTCCACACCTCCTTCTGAGGCCTTTCTCAGAGGCACATCCCTCTGAGCCTTTTCTTGTTCCACCTCTCCCCCCCGCGCCCCCCTCCTCCTGCCCCAGCCCACCCACAAATACAACCCGCCCGCCATCACCCGCACAATCTCCCATGCCCTTTCACAGCAGCAAAACCTAATCTGCCCATACTTCAGCATGACCCTTCCCACCGTCTCGCACAATACTATCTCACCCATTCCATATCCTCACAGAATCTTTCGCTTTTCCATCCCCAATCGAGGGTACACATCCCATCAACATTTTATGCCAGCGGAAACTAATTCTTCAGCTCCCACCACATGGTCCCGCCCCACCCCCGCCTCGCTTGCAATCAAACCTGCTGCGGGAGAATGGAAAATTTGACAGTATGTTGCTCTCCACAGGTGCTGCTTCACCTCGGGTATTTCTAGCATTTCCTGTTGTGAAGGCACTGATCCCTTCCCCCTATGGTTTATGAGTTTGATTCTAAAGCCACTGTGTGCCCTCAGATACCCATCCAAATCTATGTGTGAATCTTGAAAGGATTTACCTGACTCAGCTGTGTGGCCAAAGATCGGTAGATGAAACTCATTTTTCAGAGTTCCTGTGCAGTTACTAAGACGTTTTCCAAAAGGAACTGGGCTGAATAAAAGGAGCCAAAGCCAACATTTATTTAAACCCTGGAGCTACACCAATAATCTTTTGAGTCCACCCAGTGCCATATGCACTTCCTCATAGGGCGGAAGTGGAGTTAAAAAGATTGGACGACTTAGGTTCAATTTTCGGAATGGGCTGTGCCCATAGTCCCTGCTTTGAAGACTGATCAACTTGTGAGAATCTGTGGAGACAATATACCTAACCAACACGTTTTTTAGACTGTGGGAGGAAACCAGAGCACCCGGAGGAAACCCACGCAGGCATGGGGAGAACATGCAGACTCTGCACAGACAGTGATCCAAGAGGTGAATCGAACCCGGGTCCTTGGTGCTATGAGGCAGCAGTGCTAACCACTGTTCCACTGTGCCACCCCAAGTGGATAAGGACAAGGAGGGTTAAGTTAACTACAATCACATGACATTTGTAACTTTACCAGAGTACTACGGGAGGGGTGGAGACCTGATTAGAGGGATTTGAACATGGAATCCTGGGAAATCTGGGCACAGACTTTGGAGACAATAGCATGTTCCAGGACTTTGAGGAAAGGGAGGTTGGATTTGGGGCAGTAGTTGAGGATGGAGATGTCAATAGTTTTTTTTTGAGCAGAAGGGTGATGACAGCAAATTTGAAGGGAAAGAACATAGTACCTGTGTAGAGAGAACTGTTCACATCAGCTAACCTGGAGGTTAGGAAGGAAAGTCAGGTGGTCAGCAGTTCAGTGGGACTAAGGTTTGGCTGAAGGATGAAATCCAAGAGAGTTTTAAGGCAAGAATTAACCCTTTTATTAACTTTCTTTTTTAAGTTAATTTATTATTGTCACAAGTAGGCTTACATTAACACTGCAATGAAGTTACTGTGAAAATCCCCTAGTCGCCACACTCAGGCGCCTGTTTGGGTACACTGAGGGAGAACTTAGCATGGCCAGTGCACCTAACCCGCACGTCTTTCGGACTGTGGGATGAAACTGGAGCACCAGGAGGAAACCCATGCAGACACAGGGAGAATGTGCAGACTCTGCACAGACAGTGACCCAAGCTGGGCATCGAACCTGGGTCCCTGGCGCTGTGAGGCAGCAGTGCTAAGCACTGTGCCACTGTGCTGCCCGTTGGACATAATAAATATAATAAATCTGTTGGGAATTTGGTGCTGGAACCTTACTGTGCTCAGATCGATAAATGACCCATTAATAAATACGAAGAGAAACAAACAAAATGCAGAGACTGTCACCTCGATATCTGTTCTCTCAGCGAACCAGACTCCTTTTCACTTTTCTTATCGAAATTAATTAGGTACGGCTCTGTGACAATAGACAGGGATTCAAATGTCTTTAAACAGGGCAGATTTTAATGAGATCCAAGGTAAAAAACAAGCTGTGTGTCAAATGGAGGACTCCGTGTTAAACAATGACAACAAACAGTCCTGGCAGACACTGCCAAGCCCCTGATAAAAGCATCACCCAGCAGACACCTACTGTGAGCCAGACACTGTAGACACTGATAGATAGTCTTCAGTGACAGGCAGGGGAAGAGTGCTTGGATCAGTAGAGCTGAAGTCAACAGCAAGAAATACTAGCAGATCAAGAGATGAGATACATAGCAGGCCTGTCACCTATTTGTTTCCAATAGAATGTTCATTTTTTTACTGCTGTTACTCCAGTCTGTATATGCTTTCAGAGCTCTGCGCTCGCATTAAATAAAGCTTATGATGCAGGTGTGATATGCTTGGTATGAGGATTCTGGATTGTGGACTTCAATTCCCCTCTTGATCTATTTCTGATCCCAGAGAGGCCTCAAGGGAGAAGGACTAAGCAGAGGCCAGTCAGTTCCCAACAGGAGAACATGAGCATCTTCGGATGGGGATGACTGAATCCCGCAAAGAACTGATAGTGTGGCGTACAACCTTGTGATCTCTTCCCATGTGATTTTCCTTTTTCATCTACAAAACATGCACTTTAGGATGAAATGGAGAAGAAAAATGTGTTGCCACACAATGAGATGAGACAGGCCTCATGTTTCTGATTCTCCCAGCCAGAGAGGTGAAATTCTGAGTTTCGCAGCAAAGCTTTTATCAAATGTTGCATTTCACTTCAGAGACTGAGGCTGACTCTGCTCCTGAGAGACAGACTGAAAATCAAATAGAGCAATGATTAAGACTTAGATTATCGATGCAATATTTGGGCTTTTAAATTCGATTATTTTAAAACACTGTAATTTTATCAACTTTTTAAGATGAACTTTTGCAGCAAAATTATGAATGAGCGTTTAATTTTTATTTCAGACACAGGTTAGCTCAGAGAGAGATGATTATAGCAAATTTCAGGGTCCCGGGTTCAATTCCGGGACCGGATCACAGTCTGTGTGGAGTTTGCACATTCTCCCTGTGCCTGTGTGAGTTTCCTCTGAGTGCTCCGGTTTCCTCCCACACTCCAATCGAATTTGGCCATGTTAAATTACACCTTAGTGTCAGGGGGATGCAAGGTAAATATGTGGGACTATGGGAATAGGGCCTGGGTGGGATTGTTGTCGTTGCAGGCTCGATGGGCCAACTGGCCTTCTTCTGCACCATAGGGATTCTATGAAATTTGCTTTAGTGTGAGACAAAGGGCACAGTCTTACCGCCCGTTCACACCACAGTCCCGCTGCAGCGAGGTCGGAGAATTTGGCGGCCAGCCGAATCTCCGTTCACTGCGGCGGGATGGGAAAATCCTGCCAGCATGAACAGTGATAAGATTCCAGCCAAGGAATTTGAAAACCATGATTATCTAGAAATATGCAGCTACATTAGCCTCATAATGATCTAGCTGCAGTGGGCATGGGTAATGTCAATGATTTATTTTTCAGGATTTAATCTACAGTGAATTGTTTTAGGGATGCTTGACATGAGGAATGAGTACACTGCCATTTCCCATTTTCACCTCAAAAGGAAGGATGGAAATTGGCCCTATTGTGTTGGATTGGTTTCATTCATTGTGCATAGCAGGAGGTTCCACAGGGGACACTGCTGAGATTTGATTAACTGCTTGATGAGCCAAGCTGGGAATGGACAGCAGTTCAGCTTTTCACCTTCCGTCTGGATAAAACAGAATCCTCTGGCAATCAATTTCATAGAATCCCTACAGTGCAGAAGGAAGCCATTTAGCACATCAAGCCTGCACCGACCACAATCCCACCCATGCCCTATCCACATAGCCCATCTATTAACCCTGCTAATCCTCCTGGCACTAAAGGGGCAATTTAGCATGGCCAATCCACATAATCAGTGTGTCTCTTGGACTGTGGGAAGAAACTGGAGCACCCGGAGGAAACCTACGCAGACATGGGGAGAACGTGCAGACTCTGCACAGACAGTGACCCAAGCTGGGAATTGAACTGGGTCCCTGGTGCTGTGAGGCAGCAATGACCATTGTGCAACCATTGATCATCCAGGTGACTACTGGTTAGTTCAACAATGCAGACCAGCGAAGATAAGTCAATATTAAGGGCAATGTTGGCTGAATTTTTTTTGTGTTATGAGAAGCGATAGAAGATTAATGCATCATCGTCTGATATTCTGTGAAATTGTGTGCTTCAAAATAAACTAACCCATTGGTTTACAATTAGCTTTGTCTCACAGGAGCATTCATTATAAGCCTTTTGCAAGATAGGATGAACACATAGCAGGTATAAGCAAGATCACACGCTGCAAGAGATATCACTGTTGCAATTTTTGTGTCATGCTACTGTATAAGAAGATGTTGCATTCAGAGTATATTGCTGATTATGGGGTCACAGGGCCCAGTTATGAGAGTGAATGATAATGAATCTGGGAGAAAATCAGATGCAAAAATTGTAATGGGGGCCTTGAAAAAACAAATTTCTGATTTGTCAGTGGAGAATGAGGTAACAATAACAACTTGTATGTATATAGTGCCTTTAATGTAATTTTATTTTTATTTATTTAGTGAACGCAAATCATCAATATCCTCCTTATTTGCTGAGTTTAAGGTGATTAGTCTAGTGGCACAGTGGTTAGCACTGCTGTCTTACAGTGCTAGGGACCTGGGTTCGATTCTCGGCTTGGGTCACTGTCTGTGGAGAGTCTGCACATTCTCCCCGTGTCTGCGTGGATTTAATCGCTCCAGTTTCCTTCCACAGTCCCAAAGACGTGCAAGTTAGGTACATTGACCATGCTAAAGTCTCTCAGTGCACCCGAACAGGCGCTGGAGTGTGGCGACTGGGCGATTTTCACAGTAACTTCATTGCAGTGTTAATGTAAGCCTACTTATGACACTAATAAGTAAACTTTAAACTCTAGAGGGGACACTCGATAATATGCTGCACTGTTTGTGTCTTTGCTCAAGTACATAAGGGGTTTGCACTGAGATCCCAGAAGTATAGATTGGCTTCACAGGGGATCCCTAGTCTATCCTGAACCTCTCTAGCAATGATGTGGAGTTGCTGGTGTTGGACTGAGGTGGGCACAGTAAGTAGTCTTACAACACCAGGTTAAAATCCAACAGGTTTATTTGGTAGCACGAGCTTTCAGAGCACTGCTCCTTCATCAGGTGAGTACCACTGTTGCTGTGGAGGTTCAAAGACTGCCATTCAACAGGCTTTGTAACCAAGATCTTGTTAGTGACTCCCTGGGCCCGATTTTACCAACAATTTGCACCCGCTTTCGGGCGCGAAATCGCGGTAAAGTCAGGTGTGAGGCCTTTATTACGATCTGCACCCACGTCCGCACAGATCGCCACTTTACCGAGACCCGCGAATGGTGGGGATCCATTCCGCGCCCAAATCGAGCGCAACAACGATTTAAATGCATTTAAATTGAATTAATGAACTGCCCGCCCAACTCTATCAGCATTTCCCCCTTTACCACCGCGTTTGCCGATCTGGAACCGCGCTTTTAGGGACGTGCTAAATAAAAGTCTGAGTCGGGTGCTCCAGCCTCTGAAGAGCGCGTTCAGAGCTTCCAACGGCTCTCTGACTCAGATCAGTGGTGGGGGGGAGGAAGGAGGCGAGTCAGATCATTCTCTGGTTGGAAGGGGGAGGAGGGGAGTGAGGTCAGATCATTGTGCGGGGGGGGGAGGCGGGGGAAGTGAGGCCAGACTATTCTCTGTGGGGGGGGGGGGAAGGAGTGAGGCCAGATCATTGTCTTCGGGGGGGGGAGGGCGTGAGACCGGATCGTTGTCTTGGGGGGGGAGTGGGGGAGGGAGTGAGGCCAGATCGTTGTCTTGCGGGGGAGGAGGGAGGCGGGTAAGATGTATCTTGGGGAGGGGGGGGCAGATGAATCTCTGGTGGGGGGGGGGGGCAGATGGATCTCTGGTGGGGGGGGGGCAGATGGATCTCTGGTGGGGGGGCAGGGGGTCCGCTGCCACTCTGCGGGCGATCGGTGGGGGGGCAGGGGTGGCGATCGGTCTGGGTAGTGGGGGGGGTGAATACACACACATCACTGTCCCCCTTATCCACCACCCCCCGCTACCCAGACCGATCGCCACCCCTGCCCCCCTCCCCTCCCACCGATCGCCTGCAGAGTGGCAGTGGAGCCCACTGCACCCCCTGTGCAACGATCAAGCTCACTTCCCCCCCCCCGACGGCGATCTGGCCTCACTCCCCCCCCCCCCACCGCCCCACAGAGAATAGTCTGCCCAACCCCCACCAGATCCATCTGCCCATCCCCCACCAGAGATCCATCTGTGCCCCCCCTGCCCCAAGATACACCCTCGCTCCCGCTTGTCACTCGCGGGCCGCTTTCTCTGCTTTCTGCGGCCCGGGAGCGATCTGACACAGGCGCGCTTTTTCCAACATTTTCTAACTGCGCATGCGCAGTTCAGAGCTCCAATCGTTCCGGCAGCGCTAAGCCCCACCCACAGCGCGAATCGGACTGGAGATGGCTGAGAGCGTATGGGGGCGCCTGAAAGCGGATTTCTAAGTCAGGTCTGTACTACGCCCAGATTCGGTACTTAGAATGAAAATGGAAAAATCGGGCCCCCTGTGTTTCCCATGCATTGATCCAAAGATGTCTGCTGTTAGATCTTGCTCAGGAAGGGTGCTCCATATGGGGTACAGAGATGGAAGGTGTGCTTTGGAGAGTTGAACAGGTCATCATAGAGTGCTAAGCGAGGTGCATCATGGATGGGTTCAACTAGCTTGAGGGTTTTTACCAGTCAGCAGATGTATGGCAGAGTGATGTTTGCAAGCCGGGGAGAGGTGTTGGGTGGAGGTTTCCAGTTATGTTGCATTCAACTGAGCGTCAACAAACTGTGTGTTTGATGACCTTTGCCAGGTATGCTGCAGAGAGTGATAGAGCAACTACTGAGGTCTGGAGTGCTGTGGCATAATAAACTTAATAAAAAAAAACACAATTTAATATAATAATGCACTCTAAAGCACACTGCAGGAAAATTAGAAAATAAAATTTGACACAGAGTCACATAAAGAGAATATTTTAAAATTAATTCATGGGACATGGGTATCGCTGGCCAGCATTTATTGCCCATCCCTAGTTGCCCTTGAGAGCCAACCACATTACTGTGGCTCTGGAGTCACATGTAGGCCAGACCAGGTAAGAATGGCAGATTTCCTTCTTGAAAAGACATTAGTGAACCAGGTGCGTTTTCTGACAATGGTTTTGTGGTTATCAGTAGATTTTTAATTCCAGATTTTTTTTGTTGAATTCCAATTCCATCATCTGCCATAGCAGGATTCAAACCCAGATACTTAGAGCATTAGCTGAGTTTCCTGGATTAATAGTCTAGCGATAATACCACTAGGCCATCACTTCCTCTTGACAAAGAGGTACATTTTAAGGAGGAAAGTAAAGTAAAGAAGTGCAGACATTTAGGGAGGAAATTACAGAGCTTAGCACCCAGACAGTTGTAGGTGAGGCCATCAATGGTGGAGTGATTGAAACTGGGGATGCTCCAGATATGAGCGGCTTGATAGGCAGATGGAGCAAGGTTTTCAGAGAGGGCAAACTCCTAATCCAAAGAAACACTTATTCATTCTCCATGGTCGTGATAGAAGGCTATTGACCAGGTTAACCAATGCTTCCAGCATCTCGGTGTATATGCTCATTGCCTTTCTCCTGTGTGCCTCCTTATCCAAATCCTCAGCTGAGACCCCTGTCGCAGAACCTGTCTGTGACCTCAGCTTCCTGTGAACTGGCACACTAAAGATCATTTTCCCCTGGCCTGGCTGCAGTCCACTCATGCCAGCTGATTAGAAAACAGCTTATGTGACGCCACTGTTTTAAAAAGGAGGTGGACAAAAGGCGGGTAACTACAGGCCGGTTAGCTTAACATCTGTAGTTGGGAAATTGCTGGAATCCATCATTAAAGAAGAAATTGCAGGACACCTGGAAAAAAATGGTTCGATCAAGCAGACTCAGCATGGATTCATGAAGGGAAAGTTGTGTTTGACGAATTTACTGGATTTTTATGAAGATGTAATGAGTGCGGTTGACAGAGGGGAACCGGTGGATGTGGTGTTTTTGGATTTCCAGAAGGCGTTCGATAAGGTGCCTCACAAAAGGTTGCTGCAGAAGATTAGGGTACACGGAGTTGGGGGTAAAGTGTTAGCGTGGATTGAGGATTGGCTATCTAACAGGAAGCAGAGAGTTGGAATAAATGGGTGCTTTTCTGGTTGGCAGTTGGTGACTAGTGTCGTGCCGCAGGGATCGGTGCTGGGGCCTCAACTGTTTACCATATACATAGACGATCTGGAGGAGGGGACCGAGTGTAGGGTAACAAAGTTTGCGGATGATACAAAGATGAGTGGGAAAGCGAATTGCGTGGAGGATGTGGAAAGTCTGCAGAGAGATTTGGATAGACTAAGTGAGTGGGCGAGGATCTGGCAGATGGAGTATAACATTGACAAGTGTGAGGTTATCCACTTTGGAAGGAATAATAGTAAAATGGACTATTAATTAAATGGGGAAAAATTACAACATGCTACTGTGCAGAGGGACCTGGGGGTCCTTGTGCATGAATCACAAAACTCAGTTTGCAGGTGCAGCAGGTGATCAAGGAGGCAAATGGAATGTTGGCCTTTATCGCGAGAGGGATGGAGTATAAAAGCAGGGAGGTCTTGCTGCAATTGTACAAGGTACTGGTGAGGCCGCAACTAGAGTACTGTGTGCAATTTTGGTCCCCTTATTTGCGGAAGGATGTATTGGCCTTGGAGGGTGTACAGAGAAGGTTCACCAGGTTGATACCGGAGATGAGGGGGTTAGCTTATGAGGAGAGATTGAGTAGATTGGGCCTGTACTCGTTGGAGTCTAGAAGGCTGAGGGGAGATCTTATCGAGACATATAAGATAATGAAGGGGCGAGACAGGGTAGAGGCAGAGAGATTCTTTCCACTTAGAAAGGAAACAAGAACGAGAGGACACAGCCTCAAAATAAGGGGGAGTCAGTTTAGGACAGAGTTGAGGAGGAACTTCTTCTCTCAGAGGGTAGTGAATCTCTGGAATTCTCTGCCCATTGAAGCAGTGGAGGCTACCATGTTTTAATATGTTTAAGTCACAGGTAGATAGATTTCTGATCAATAAGGGAATTAAGGGTTATGGGGAGCGGGTGGGTAAATGGAACTAAACCACTATCAGATCAGCCATGATCTTATTGAATGGCGGGGCAGGCTCGAGGGGCTAGATGGCCTACTCCTGCTCCTATTTCTTATGTCCTTATGTTTCTTATGGATGGTGCAACCATGTGTTGTTCCTGGCTCTGTTCTTCTGTCTAAGGAACATGCGATAGGTGATCAAGTAACAGGGCCTCTTCATCAGCGGTTATGGTGTTGATGTTTGCCTCTCTTTGCCTTCGGGGTACTGTGGCTGGGCTGGAAACAGTTACTGGTTATCTGAAAGATGGGGAATGTTAGTTTGAGGGAAGAGGGATGTTGGGAAGCAAAAGGTCCATGGTTATGCCAGCAGCAGAGTGCATGTCATGCCAAATAGCAGGATGAGGGTGTGCTGGGAGAAGGGATATTCAGCACGAACATATTGTTAGAATCATAGAAACCTACAATGCAGAAGGTGCCCGTTCGGCCCATCGAGTCTGCACCGACCACAATCCCACCCAGGCCCTATCTCCATAACCCCATGTATTTATCCTAGCTAGTCCCCCTGACACTTAGGGATAACTTAGTGTGGCCAATCCACCTAACCCGCATACCTTTGGACTGTGGGAGGAAACCGGGGCACCCAGAGGAAACCCACGCAGACATGGGGAGAACATGCAAATGCCACACAGACAGTGACCCAAGCTTGGAATCGAACCTGGGTCCCTGGCGCGCTGTGAGGCAGCAGTGCTAACCACTGTGCCACCGTGCTACCACATTGTTATCCTCAATGTTGGCAGCAATGCCAGCTCTCATGTGCTCCTTTGCAGCTGACCTCATGATGCTGAGAACTATCTCCTCCAAAAGTCTCAGTCAATGCCGGCATCCTTGTTCCTCACTGCTTCTACTCTTCTTTCTTCTGTTGTGTCCCACCTAGTTCTGTCAAAGGGAGGGTAGAACATTTGAATGTGGAAACAGTACGAAATGGGTGTGAGGCTGGCTATATTGGTAGTTGTGTGAGGGTGAGGTGGAGTCTGGATGTTAGACACGAGTCCTAAGTGCCAGGAAATGTTCATGGACATGAGTGGTAGTGGTTTGGATAGGAGATGACTATCCATGTAAGCTCATTACTGCTTAAAGTCTTTGGTTCCAAACTCTGGCCAGTTGCTTCCACTGTCTTTCAATGGTGGTTCTTAGGATCTACTGGACCCACACGGTTCCATGGGATCAGTTCTTCTGCCTACCTCCACCAGGAATGCCTTCAGCACCACATCTGTCACCTTTGAAACCACTTTCTGCCCTGGTAATCAATTTTTTATTGTTTAAATTCCAGCAATATGATTTAGTGCAACTTTACTGCAGCGTGGAATACATTTGGCTCTGCAATGTTATCATGTAAATAAGGTGGAAGCAGCAAATTTGTGTGCTGCCCACCTCCAATGGAATCAACAAGTGCAGATTGTGAAACATGCCCCACGTGCTTGACAAATGGGGCCAACAAATATTGAAGCCAACCTTTTCTAAATTTCTTTCAGATGTCTGTCTTTACTTTGTGTTTGAATGAAATCGGTGATGGTTAACTAGGCGATGGCCTCACATTTCCTTGAACAATTGTGCTATATATAATGTTGATTCTAGTGTTGCCAGTCACAAGGTCTTCAACCTAATCATTATCTCCCACAGCTCCTATTTCCAACAGAAAACCACTATACAGCTCATTCAGAGAAATGTTCACTTGGCTGTTGCCATTTTTAAGATGTGGAGATGCCGGCGTTGGACTGGGGTAAACACAGTAAAAAGTCTCACAACACCAGGTTAAAGTCCAACAGGTTTATTTGGTAGCACAAGCCACTAGCTTTCGGAGCGCTGCCCCTTCGTCACGTGAATGGGATTTCAGTTCACAAACAGGGCAAAAAAAGACACAAACTCAATTTGCAAAATAATGGTTGGAATGCGAGTCTTTACAGGTAATCAAATCTTAAAGGTACAGACAATGTGAGTGGAGAGAGCGTTAAGCACAGGTTAAAGAGATGTGTATTGTCTCCAGCCAGGACAGTTAGTGAGATTTTGCAAGCCCAGGCAAGTCGTGGGGGTTACAGATAGTGCGACATGAACCCAAGATCCCGGTTGAGGCCGTCCTCATGTGTGCAGAACTTGGCTATCAGTCTCTGCTCAGCGACTCTGCGTTGTCTGTTGTGAAGGCTGCCTTGGAGAATGCTTACCCGAAGATCAGAGGCTGAATGCCCATGACCGCTGAAGTGTTCCCCAACAGGAAGAGAACACTGTGCCTAGAGACTTGCCTGGGCTTGCAAAATCTCACTAACTGTCCTGGCTGGAGACAATACACATCTTTTTAACTTGTGCTTAAACCTCTCTCCACTCACATTGTCTGTACCTTTAAGACTTGATTACCTGTAAAGACTCGCATTCCAACCATTATTTTGTAAATTGAGTTTGTGTCTTTATATTCCCTGTTTGTGAACTGAAATCGCACTCACCTGATGAAGGAGCAGCAAGCGTTCTGAAAGCTAGTGGCTTGTGCTACCAAATAAACCTGTTGGACTTTAACTTGGTGTTGTGAGGCTTCTTATTGCCATTTTTAAGATCACACATTATTTTATTTTGGTGTACTTACCTTTGTTTGACTAGCAGATGCTCGAACGAAGGGTCAATTTTTTTCTGCACCTGTGGCATTTATCATTTGCCACTGGCAGTCATCCACATCCATTGGATCTTTCAGGCTGATGTCAATTCTTCTTGCACTTATAACTATGTGCTTTCCTGACTGTGTATCCATTGATGATGCAGCTGGTTGGGTTTGTGGATCTAATATGGAACATATAGAAACATAGATAAAGAAGCAGGAGGAGGCCATTCGGCCCTTCGAGCCTGCTCCGTCATTCATTTTGATCACGGTTGATCATCAAAATCAATATCCTGATTCCCCCTTCCCCCATATCCCTTGATCCCTTTAGCCCCAAGAGTTATATCTAATTTCTTCTTGAAATCACACAATATTTTTTTGATTTGATTTGATTTATTATTGTCACATGTATTAACATACAGTGAAAAGTATTGTTTCTTGCGTGCTATACAGACAAAGCATACCGTTCATAGAGAAGGAAAGGAGAGGGTGAAGAATGTCGTGTTCCAGTCATAGCTCGGGTATAGAGAAAGATCAACTTAATGCAAGATAGGTCCATTCAAAAGTCTGATGGCAGCAGGGAGAAAGCTGTTTTTGAGTCGTTTTAGCCTCAATTACTTTCTGTGGTAGTGAATTACACAAATTCACCACTCTCTGGGTGAAGAAATTTCTCCTCACCTCAGGCCTAAAAGGTCTACGTCTTATCCTCAAACCATGACCCCTATGCTTTGAAGAGTCTCACTGTCTATATTTAACCCTTTCATGGATCATTGTTTCGTGACAGTAAAATGTCCATTGAATTTTCACAAAGCTGTGTCAGCTTTATTTCCAACTACCATCAATTGTCTGGTGGAATGATGTTGGAAAGTTCCTTTGCTAGATCACTCATGCAGTCATTCAAATTGTTGACTTGTTTAATTTCAGCTCCATTGGTTAGCGTGCAAGCATAGGATAGCTTTCTGCGTGATATTTTCCAGCTCCATCAATCCTCATGCACGAAACAATTATATTTTGCTGAAGGAACTGCAGCAATTGCATCATCTATCATACATAGTTTTACCAACACATATGCAGAACATCGCGAGAGTGGGTCGTCCATAGCTCATTTGGTGTCCACTTCCCTGCTTAATGAATTATAAGTTCTGAGTAATTGGGGTGATTTAATTGGATGTAATGGGGTCCTTTAAACCAAGGCGGGCCTGCCGAGTCAAGAAATTTCCCAACTCGAGCAACCCGTCTCAGTAGCAAAAATCTGGATTTGAGTATGAATCCACATATAGTATTCAGGTGTCAGTGATCTACACACAGAGACATCAACATGCAAATACCATTTAAGTTTATTTATTAGTATCACAAGAAGGCTCACATTAACACTGCAATGAAGTTACTGTGAAAATCCCCTAGTCGCCACACTCTGCCGCCTGTTCGGGTACACTGAGGGAGAATTTAACCATGGCCAATGCACCTAACCAGCACGTCTTTCGCTCCGTTTGAGGAAACGGGAGGAAACTCACGCAGACACGGGGAGAATGTGCAGACTCCACACAGACAGTCCCAGGCCAGGAATTGAACCTGGGTCCATGGCGCTGTGAGGCAACAGTGCTAACCATTGTGCCACCACGCCGACTCGCTTATCTCAGAAAGATAAGTAATTAATTAGCAGACCAGCAAAACTAATAAATCACAGAGACACTGCTTCATACAGATAGATTTGCATGCAAGCACTGCTTGCAATTGGGTATCATCAATAGTATATTAAGAATGCCTCTACTGGAGCGAGATTTCTAGATTTATCTTTCTTTTCCTTTTCTTTGGGTTCAAATCAAGTCTTACCTCTCGCTCACACACTGTCATGGACGTAATCGTCACTGCATCAACTGACAGCTCCATCAGAAATACCAGTGATCAGCACTTTTTCTCCTCTGGGCTGTTGAGAAAGATTTAAGAGATGCATGAAATATCAGTGCAACAACTAGATGCCAGTTATTTAAATATTTATACTTCCATTAGCACAAAGCCTACAAAGTAAGTTACAGTGAAGACCATGCATCAGTTGAGACATTTGACAGTTCCAGGCATGCAGGGGCACACACTGAACATGTCTGTTCACATGGGTTCTGGGTAACATGTTACGCTCACGCTCATTTGTATTGAGTGATTACTGAACTCGCATCTTATCACTGAGAATAGGCAGTGAGCCATGGCACACACCTATTAGTTACATTACTTAAAGTTTAACTTGTGCACATGAAATCTGCTGTGAAAAATTCAGCAGTCAGCTCAGAAAAAAGTTATATTTCGGATTGTCTTTGACATCCTCTACAAAAAATCCAGTGACTCTTATCTGTTCCATAAGTGATTTCCTTTGCAACTTCTATGTTGTTCCAATTTTCCATTGATGCACCAGGAGAAGGAGGCAGTCTTGCTAACTGTAAATTCTCATATCCTCTAAACTGCAATGGCTAGTCGAGAAATTGTATATGCATTTGAGCTGTTGCCAGTGAGCTTGAGTCTCCTCAGATAACAGCGATGGAGTTGAAAACTTGCAAGAACTCAAGCCTTAGGTTTCTCACACAGACACAAGCCTCCAACAGAAAACATCTTTACAGTCACTTAATTTACACAAGTCTACAATACAATAATTTTTTTATCATTTCCTTACTGAATTTTCATTTCTATACTTTTATTTTCAAATCACTCCATGCCTTGCCACGTTTTGTTTTATTCATTTACAGGATGTGGGCGTTATTGGATAGGCCAGCATTTATTGTCCATCCCTAGTTGCCCTTGAGAAGGTTGTGGTGAGCTGGCTTCTTGAACCGTTGCAGTCCATGTGGTGCAGGTACACACACAATGCTGTTAGGCCAGGAGTTCCAGGCTTTTGACCCAGTGACAGTGAAGGAATGGCGATATATTTCCAAGTAATCTCCTCTACCCCTACAACCCTCCAAGATATCTGAAGTATTCTAATTCCGGCCCCTTGTGCATTTCCAATTATAATTTCTCCAGCACTGGTGAATGTGCTTTCAGTTGCAGGGGTCTGAATCTTTGAAATTCCCTCTTTATCCCTCTCCATCTCTCCACCTTGCTTTCATCCTTTAAAACACTCGTTTAAACAGACCTCTTTGACCAAACCTTTGGTCTTTGGACCTAATGTGCTGGATTTCATCCTAGCGGTGGGTAGCAGGAGTCAGGAAATTTCTCATGCCTCGGGAGAAAAGCAGGATTTTTTTTCTCCAAGTCAGCAGCTGCTAACTGGAATCGGGCTCGGTGACTCCAGAAATAGTTTGGAGGCAACCACAGGAACTGTTGGGTGAGGAAGAGGACTATTCAAAAGGCTGCCTTGGTCCGCTGAGACTTTTTCCCAATTCCAATAAAAACAATAAAACAGAAAATAGCCCACTAGTCCTCACCCCTCACACCCTCTACCCCCCTCCCACACACGCCATTCCCTCTCCATGCCAACTCATGCCTCATAGTCCAAATCCACCCCATTGCATCCTAAGGTGCGAGCCCAAACATCCATTAGTCTGTTGAAATAGCTATGCCCAGGGGAAAACATTTCTTGATTGACAGCTTCCTCTCTTAGACCTATTTCTCAATTGATCAAAGTTTATTCACAGAAGATAAAGAGATGTCAACTACTTGCAGTTTTGACTAGTGATATTTTTAAAGAACTGGTTGATTGACACTTTTAGAAGGTTGCAGTAAAAAGAGGTTTTTGTAAGATAGATATGAATGAATGACTTTTTAAAATGCTCTTTAATGCATGTCATTTCAACCTTCAGGTTAATTGGTCTGTAAAGAGTGTGTACGGGATCAATGTGCAATGAAGTGCTGCCATAGGTTGGCATGGAAGGTATGAGTGGCCATTGATTGTGTTGGAGGGCATTCTGATATCCCCCTTTATAAATGGGGGTATTATTCCCCCTACATTGATGATAGATAGCACAAGCTGTTACCTGGAATTCACTTTGGAAGTTAAACTGCAATTGCGGAAGTCAACTCCAACAGATGAGGTCACAGTGCAGCTTGAGGGGAGTTCATGTGATATACCTCCCTGATTTTGGACACAGGATGTATGTTCCCAATGCTGGAATGCAATTGTTTAATTGGATTTGACATTCCTTTTATTTTGGAGATGCTGGAGTCTCCAAACTGCCACTGTCTTTGAAGAAGCCATCATGTTGGGACTGTTAATGCTTTGGCCAGTAGCACCAGAATGGGAGATTACGATTTGCAAAGTTTATCCTTTGTTCGGAGTTAGCTGGACCAGACTCCTCACCCCTATGGCCATTGCTACCTTGAAGCTGCTGCAAGGCATCAGGTGACTGGCTGAATCATTTGTTAACTCAACAATTTTTAACAGCACAGAAAAAATGGCTCTATAAAATAATCCAGCTGATGAATATATGTGTGCATGTACATATATATGGAGAGACAATGGCCTGGTTGTATTATCGCTGGACTATTAATCCAAAAACTCAGCTAATGTTCTGTGGACCCGGGTTCGAATCCCACCATGCCAGATGGTGGAATTTGAATTCAACAAAAAATACCTGGAATTAAGAATCTACTGATGACCATGAAACCATTGCCGATTGTTGGAAAAACCCATCTGGTCCACTAATGTCCTTTTGGGAAGGAAATCTGCCGCCTTTACCTGGTCTGGCCTACATGTGACTCCAGTGCCACAGCAATGTGATTGCCTTCCAAGGGCAACCACAGATGGATAATAAATGCTGGCCAGCCAGTGACGCCCATGTCTCATGAATGAATAAAAAAAATGTACTTTCTGTCATGTCTCAATCGGGACAGCATTTTCAGCTTGATTGGCTACTTTCATTCTTGCTTGCTACTTGACTGCTTTGTTCCTTATTTGTGTGACCCCAGTTGGTTGCTGTTTAATGAAGATGACATGTTCAGCAAATCAGTACAACGTGCCCAAAAGGGTTACATCAAAAAGCACCAAACAGGGCACAGAGAGCAGTGCAGCTGAAAATTCACAAGCCTTCTTTGCATTCCCATCATAGGTTTGGCAGAAGGGCCAGAAGCACAGCCTAGATGTGGGTTGTTATTTTGGGTGGTGCCTCAGCCTGCCTCAAACAAAATCCCACATCTCTGAGGGGGATCGAGGGGTCCACAGGTTTCCCTGTTCTTAACCTGACAAAAGAATGGCAAGCTGGCATGCCAAGTCTGAACAGGAATACCAGCTTAGCATTTGGAAATAATGGGAACCATGAGTGTCCAGGCTTGAGGTTTCTCCCAGCCTTCCAGAAGATATCAAATGCGTTCAATTTTTTTTTTGGCTCCTTGCACAGGGAAATGAGGAGGCACTGCGCATATTATTCAGGGACCAGGTTGACCCAGTATCACATCAGATCTCGCATTCTCCAATAGAATTCCCAGTCAGTTCAGTGCCCATGATGTGCCCCTGGCAATGCAGACACTCATGCAGAATATTTGAATTAGGTGAGTCCCTCGACCCTGCTTAATTTGGTGGAGTCAGTGTCGGAGGTCATCCATGGGCAGATCCTGACACTTCAATCAGACTGGTAGCCTTTATTTTTTGGGGATGGAAATTTTTATATATATATATATATATATAAATCAGTAAATATCAGGTGCATTGGCCATGCTAAATTCTCTCTCAGTGTACCCGAAAAGGCGCTGGAGTGTGGCGACTAGGGAACTTTCACAGTAACCTCATTGCAGTGTTAATGTAAGCCTACTTGATAATAAATAAAAAATAAATAAAAAAAATAAATAAATGAATATTAAAAGTATGCCTTGTTTTCACATTTACTTTCTCTGTAATGTCACATCTGTTTTGTGCCTTTGTCATACTTGCATAATGCCTGCTTAATTAATTTTTAGTGTAAATTGTGCCTTTTCGTTATACTCCATGTAGTCCTCCCAACATTAGGTGAATTCCCACTCAGTTCCTCTTTCTGACCTACCCATTGTGACCATTATAGTGCTGAATGCCAAAAACTCTACGCCCCAGTCGCAAACTCCATCCTTCTCCCTAATAACTGTCTGAGGCTGAGCAGATGTCTGCAAATTTGGTGTAATATTTAAACATGAAATGAGCTTCCAACCATAGATCTATACATGACTGTCCATGTCCACCTCCTCAGCATTGCCCATTCCAACACCAGCTGCTGAAACCCTCATCCATATCTTTTGTTTACTCTATACTCGATACTTCTTTTTATTTGTTCATGGGCTGGGTCAGCATTTATTGCTCATATCTGAGGCAATTAAGAGTCAACTACATTGCTGTGGATCTACAGTCACATGTAGGCCAAACCAGAAGGATTTCCTTCCTTAAACGACATTAGTGAGCCAGATGGATTTTTACAACAATCAACAATGATTTCATGGTCATCATTAGACTTTTAATTCCAGATTTTTATTGAATTCAAATCTCACCATCTACCATGATGGGATTCGAACCCAGGTCGCCAGAGCATTACCCAGGGTCTCTGGATTACTAGTCCAACGACAATACGACTGCACCACTGCCTGCTCTAACACAATGCTGGCTGGCCATTCACATTCTAATCTTTGTTATTCTGATGTCATTCAAAATTCTGCTACTTATGTCCTAACCTGCACCATGTCCTGTTCACCCACCATCCATTTACCTGCTGAGCTACGCTGGCTCCTGGTTAAGCAGTACCTCATTAAAAAAATTCTCATCCTTGTTTTCACATTCCTCCCTGGCCTCGCCAATCTCTGTTATTTCTTCCAGCTCTGAGATATCTGGGCTCATCCATGATTTGGATTAGCTCATCCATCTACAGCCAGAGCAATGCCACTGCTGGCCCATTACCTGTTGCAGCCTTCCCTTTGTGTGGACAGGTCACCTAGTCCTCTTCCCCCCCATCTAAGGGTTCAGTGACACTCTATGGTAAAAACAGGAACTTATCAAAACATCTCCAAAAACACTAGAATATTTCCAAACACATTGCCATAGTGCAAGTTCTTAAAGATGACTGTACCTGCAATTTGGTGCCTACCCTTTTATGGACCATGGATACAGAGCCCACATGGCAGCTTAACACTTATTTGTTAATGGGTTTTTCACTGATTATATGCCTGGATCTTTGTAGTCCGAATTTGGTATGCTTGATTTGCCGGTGACTGTGTGGTGTAAGGATAGCACATGCTGAGGACCATATGGGCCATTAAAGAAGCAGCTGGCAACCTATGTGTGCCCTGACAAAATGGCACTGAGCCTGAACAGCAGTGCCTCCAGTGGTGCTATGGCAATGAATTCTGCGTCCATATTACATTGTGAAATTTCAAGTAGTGAATCGTAGCATTAAAGAAGCTGAATTGGTAAGTATGAAATGTAAAAGTAGACCAGGTTACTTAAACTTCACCTATAAACATGGTGAAGGAGATTATGGTGTTATGACAGGTAGTTTTGGTTGTATTCCAGGTAACCATGAAATGAAGTTAAATCTAAAAGTGCCATTAGCAATCCATGGACCTAGCAGAGCACTCTTAGTGTTACATGGTAAGGGAGGATTGGGAGAGGAGGGGATGAGAAAAAGTAATGGAACTACCAAAATTCGGCAAGTTCCAGAGTCACGATGGATTTGTAAAAACTCTGATCAGTTTGGTAAATGCATCACTCCCAGTGGTTTAAACAAAACAATTATGAGGGAAAACTACCTAAAGCTGACCACTGAATGCAATGCACATAAACTTGGCAGGTAAGTCTTCTCGATACTTGCTGAAAAGACAGAATGTTGTCAAGTAAGGCGGCTGGTTAGTTCAGCTGGCTAGATAGTTAGCATCTGGTTCAGAATAATGCTCACAGTTCGAACCCCATTCTGACTGGGGTGGACTGCCACTTCACCCTGCCCCATAGTAAAATCCCAGCATAAGCCATGGATTGGCAACCTTCAAACAATGCCACCCGGGGAATCGTATAATTGTTACATTACACAAGGAGGCTATTTAGCCCATCGTGCCTGTACCAGCTCTCCAAATGAGCATTTGCCCAGTACTATTCTCCTGCCTTCTCCCCACCTTAGAAGAAAATTGCCAAGTCTGCGATTCAAGTCCAGGCCACCAGACATAGTTCCTGGACAGCATTTTCATTTTTGATATCTAAGTATGTACTTCCATAAGTATTGGATGCTGCCCTGGGTGAGAGACAACTACTCGAGACCCCCAGGGAATTATACCATCCTCAACACTAAGCTCGTCCTTCTTAGTCAAATACAGCTTCATCTCTTCTGAGGATTGTCGTCGGAATCCACTATTCAGGACCATATGCTTCACTTTGGATAAGGTTGGATCTCTTTGTCCTAATTTGTTCTGTGGACTCCTGGCAGAGAAGCTGCACTGTGGGCAGCGGAAGGTGGCTTAGTGCTTTGGCGTTGGCTATTTGGGTTCCAGGGAGATAAAAAGGTATTCATTCATAAACTATGAGTAACAGGGCCTAATGCTGTATCCGGGCGGAGGCAATAGCGGGGAATATCTTCCTTAAAAAGCCCTCGTAAGGGTTTGTGGTCGGTCACTATTACAAAGAGCCTGCCATAGATGTACTGATGGAAATTTTAACGCCAAAAATAACCATCAATCTTCTTTCTCAATTTGTGAGTACCTTTGCTCGGCATCTGGGAGCGTCCTGGATGCGTATACTATAGGTCTTTCCATTCCATCTTTCCAGTGATGAGAACGTAGCACTCCGATCCCGTATGGAGAAACATCACACGTTCAGACAAGTTCCTTCTTTGGGTCAAAATGGGTCAACAAATTGGATGACAGCAACTTTTTTTTAGCCTTACTGAAATCCGCAGCCTAAGGAGCATCCAAAGACCATTATTGATACTTCTGCAGCAGAGTGTGCAAGGGAGTCAGTAAGGTGGTCAAGTTTGGGATGAATTTCCCACGGTAACAACCCGAGAACAGATTTCAACTCTGTGGTATTTTTTGGAATTGGTGCCTCCTTAATGGCTTTTACTTCATCTGCTTTCTTTTGCACCCACCTGGTAACCCAAGTAGGTTAATTCGCCTGGAAGACACATTTTCTCCCCCCTTTAGGTGCACTCCATCTCTTGAAAATCTTCTCGTCCTCTTCCAGGTGTTCTTTTTCTGAAGTCCCTGTGACCAGGATATCATTAAGTATGCTGCCATTTTGGGTCACCCCTGCAGCATTTTCTCCATTATCCATTGGAATATGGGCACACGCTAATAAGGCACGAAGGGCAGTTGAGTATATTCATATAAGCCCTTGTGTGCATTGATTGTAACATACTGTCAGGATGCCTCATCCAGTTTGAGTTGAAGATAAGCAAGGCTCGTATCCAGCTTAGTGAAAATGTGGCCACGTGATGTACGCGTCCTTGATCCTGGGCATGGGGTATCTATCCAATTTAGAGACCCAATTGACCATTAATTCATAATCTCCACAGATGCGGATTGACTTGTCTGGCTTAAGAGCAGGGACAATGGGTGTGGCCCATTCTGTGAACTGCAGGGGTCTTGCTATGCTGAGATCTTCCAGGCATCTGAGTTTGATCTCCACTTTCTCCAGTAGGGAGTAAAGAACAGGTCTTGCTCTATAACATTTAGGTGTGGCATCTGGGTCAACATAAATTTTGGCTTGGGCCCCTTTCATTTTCCCAAATTCTTCCAGAAAAACTTCAGGATGTCTGCTGATGCCTTCATACAGCTCTCCCACACCTAGCCAGAAGATCTTCAACCAGTTCAGCCTGTTTCACTGGAACCAATTATTCCCTGTTAGGCTTGGTCCTTCTCCCACACAATTAGGAGTAGGAGTCGGGCTGATTGTTGTCTGTAGGTCACTGGGATCACTGTAGTGCCACTAATTCTCAATAGATCCCCCATGTAGGTTGCCAGTCTGGCCTTGGTGTGCTGTAAATTCAGAAGTTGAATTCCGGGTTGAGGATGATCATATGTCTGCTCCCTGTTAATGGAAACCACAGCTCCCATGTCTATCTCCATTTTGAATGGGTGTCCATTTATCAGCAGTTCCACCATTAGTGGGTAAGCTAGGTCATAATATGAGATTTAGTTGCATTGTTTCTTGTTTTGGCAGTGGATGGACCTTTATGGTATGGGTCAGTACTGGCCTTGGTCTCTTCCCAGAGTAGCACATATTTTGTCTGCTCCTGTAACTGAGCCTACAATGTGTGGCATTTGCAATCTTCAAGACCATATTCCTCACTGTATTTGGGGATGTCATTATGTTTCCTTGACTGCTTGGTGACACCAGCTGCTCTCCGATATTGTAAAGGAAACTCTGACATCTTAGTTGCACAGATACCAACAGCTGAGGAATGGTCACTGTTACTCAAGGCCTCTCTCTCTCTAACTGGAGAATATTACTTTCAGACAACACTTGTAGCTCTTGAGCCCCTTTTCCTGCATTTTCCAATGATAGATCTATTTCAAGAGCTTCTTTTAAGTCCATATCAGGTTCTGTCAATAGTTTTTCTTTGAATTATCAAGTTGTTTATCCCACACACCAATCTGTCTCATAACATTCCATTCAGGGATGACCCAAATTCACAATATTCTGCCAATTTTCAGGCCAAATATTTGGTAACAGATTCCCCAGGCATTCTCCCTGTTGTACTAAAGCAATATCTCTGGAGTATGACAGAGGAGTTTGGATCATAATGGTTTTTAATCAGGTCTATGAGCTCATTAAAGGTCTTTGCGTCTGGGGTATCGATACGATGTGGAGATGCCGGCATTGGACTGGGGTAAACGCAGTAAGAGGTTTAATAACACCAGGTTAAAGTCCAACAGGTTTATTTGGTAGCAAAAGCCACAAGCTTTTGGAGCGCTGCTCCTTCGTCAGGTGAGTGGGAATTCTGTTCGCAAACAGGGCATATAAAGACACAAACTCAATTTACAGAATAATGGTTGGAATGCGAATACTTACAGCTAATCAAGTCTTAAAGGTACAAACAATGTGAGTGGAGAGAGCACCAAGACAGGTCAAAGAGATGTGTATTGTCTCCAGACAGGACAGCCAGTGAAATTCTGCAAGTCCAGGCAAGCTGTGGGGATTACAGATAGTGTGACATGAACCCAATATCCCGGTTGAGGCCATCCTCATGTGTGCGGAACTTGGCTATCAGTTTCTGCTCAGCGACTCTGTGCCATTGTGTGTCGTGAAGGCTGCCTTGGAGAGCACTTACCTGAATATCAGAGGCCGAATGCCCGTGACTGCTGAAGTGCTCCCCAACAGGAAGAGAACAGTCTTGCCTGGGATTGTCGAGCGGTGTTCATTCATCCGTTGTCGCAGCGTCTGCATGGTTTCCCCAATGTACCATGCCTCGGGACATCCTTTCCTGTAGCGTATCAGGCAGACAACGTTGGCCGAGTTGCAAGAGTATGTACCGTGTACCTGGTGGATGGTGTTCTCACGTGAGATGATGGCATCTGTGTCGATGATCCGGCACGTCTTGCAGAGGTTGCTGTGGCAGGGTTGTGTGGTGTTGTGGTCACTGTTCTCCTGAAGGCTGGGTAGTTTGCTAAGGACAATGGTCTGTTTGAGGTTGTGCGATAGTTTGAAGGCAAGAAGTGGGGGTGTGGGGATGGCCTTGGCGAGATGTTCGTCTTCATCAATGACCTGTTGAAGGCTCCGGAGGAGATGCCGTAGCTTCTCCGCTCCGGGGAAGTACTGGACGACGAAGGGTACTCTGTCCACTGTGTCCCGTGTTTGTCTTCTGAGGAGCTCGGTGCGGTTTTTCGCTGTGGCGCGTCGGAACTGTCGATCGATGAGTTGAGCGCCATATCCTGTTCTTATGAGGGCATCTTTCAGCGTCTGGAGGTGTCTGTTGCGATCCTCCTCATCCGAGCAGATCCTGTGTATACGGAGGGCTTGTCCGTAGGGGATGGCTTCTTTAACGTGTTTAGGGTGGAAGCTGGAGAAGTGGAGCATCGTGAGGTTATCCGTGGGCTTGCGGTACAGTGAGGTGCTGAGGTGACCGTCCTTAATGGAGATGCATGTGTCCAAGAATGCAACCGATTCCGGAGAGTAGTCCATGGTGAGTCTAATGGTGGGATGGAACTTGTTGATGTCATCACATAGTTGTTTCAGTGATTGTTCACCATGAGTCCAAAGGAAGAAAATGTCATCGATGTATCTAGTGTATAGCATCGGTTGAAGGTCCCCACAGCTTGCCTGGACTTGCAGAATTTCACTGGCTGTCCTGTCTGGAGACAATACACATCTCTTTGACCTATCTTGGTGCTCTCTCCACTCACATTGTTTGTACCTTTTAAGACTTGATTAGCTGTAAGTATTCGCATCCCAACCATTATTCTATAAATTGAGTTTGTGTCTTTATATGCCCTGTTTGTGAACAGAATTCCCACTCGCCGAAAGCTTGTGGCTTTTGCTACCAAATAAACCTGTTGACTTTAACCTGGTGTTGTTAAACTTCTTACTGTATCTGGATACGTCAGGCTTTATAATCAGGCTGAACACTGGGGCCGAGCATGCTGTCAGTAAGAACACTTTCTGTTTTAATCTCCCTTAATATCATTTGTCCGGAAGAAGTAACGCATGTGCTCTGCATATTGGGCCCACTCTTCTCTGTTCACATTATAGGGTTCAGGTTTACTAAAGCGAGGCATTTATTTTTTCTTTGCGGAAAGGAAGGCTGCTTGTGCTTGATGAAGAAGGTTGCCAGGAGGAAGCAAGGAAAGAAAATTCCTGTTTACCCTCATCGCCAATGTAATAATCTCGCCAGGGTCAGTCTTCCAAATCATATTGCTTTATTAAATGTAAAAATGGCCACACCCACGGATTACAGCAATCTAGGTTCCAGACCTACAATACCTGGTTCAGACTGAGAGCATCGGTTTTAAACTCCCACGGCTCATTTCCCATTGGGCGGGCTCCCACTTGCTTAATAGGGAAGCCTGTACTCCACAAAGCCCATGGGGAGAGCTATTGATGATCCCCCGTGTCCTTCATGACCACTATAACAATTGGATAGATAAGGATGGAACTAGGTGAGTGCAGGCACCCAGCTGGACAATGGTGGAGAGGTGTTAAGGAGGATGATGTTGTCATCCACATCAAAGTTAATGATGGTTCAAGCAGGATGTGGAGGGAATAGGTTTACCTCTGTCACAGTCACAATGTCTCATAGATTCTTGTCTCTCACTGTACAGAAAATATTCTGATTTATCTTTTTCACATCAACATGGATGACCTTACATGTCTTCACATTGTGGCAATGTGATTAATTTCAGAGAGACATTGCCAAGCTGGTAAATAACTGCCATGAGTGTTACTATGCTTACAGAGACACACAATGAAACAATCTTGTCACTATTACTGATCCTATCTGGGGATGATTTTTTAAAAAATTAAAATGAAACAAGATATTTTCTATCAAAACTGTGATGTTCTAGTTGCTAGTACATAAATGTTTTTATGGCTAAAATGAAAGCAGGGTTTTCTGAGCAACTGTGACGAAAATTGAGACTGGCTCCCTGAACCTGTTGTGAGAGTGACGATACCCCTTTAATGGAAGGGAGAGATGGGGCAATGGAATATCAGAGACCTGACGCTCGTCCAAGAAGTTATATGCCATGGCTTGAACAGGATACATCACCAGCAATAAGACTTCAGGTCAAAACGAGGACATGGCCCTGACAAGAATGATTTAGCATCTAACCAAGAGAGTTGCAAGTATAGCAGAGTTGTTGCGATGGGAGACTAGGGTAAGGGGATTGGATGGGGAGGAGTTTGTTAGGTGTGTTCAGGAGGGTTTCCTGACACAGCATGTGGACAAGCCTACAAGAGGAGAGGCAGTGCTTGATCTGATACTGACCAATGAAACTGGACAGGTGTCAGATCTCTCAGTGGGAGAGCATCTTGGGGATAGCGATCATAACTCTATCTCCTTTATGCTTGCATTGGAAAAAGAGAGGCTCAGGCAAGCTAGGAAAGCGTTTATATGAAGTAAGGGGAAATATGAAGACATAAGGCGGCAAATTAGAGGAGTAAATTGGAAGGAGGTATTCTCGGGGAAATGTACTGAAGAGAGGTGGCAGTTTTTCAAGGAATGTCTGTCTAGAGTTCTACAGGACAACGTTCCGAGCAGACAGGGAGGAGTTGGTAGGTTAAAGGAACCGTGGTGCACGAAAGCTGTGCGGGACCTAGTCGAGAAGAAAAGGGAAGCATACAAAAGGTTCAGAGAGCTTGGCGAAGATAGGGATCTAGATGAGTATACGGCTTGTAGGAAGGGACTAAAGAAGGAAATTAGGAGAGCCAGAAGGGGTCATGAGAAGGCCTTGGCAGGTAGGATTAAGCAAAACCCTAAGGCATTCTATAAATATGTGAAGAGTAAAAGGATGAGACGTGAAGGAATAGGGCCTATAAAAGGTGAAGGTGGGAAAATCAGTACGGAACCAGTAGAAATGGCAGAGGTGCTTAATGAGTATTTTGCCTCGGTTTTCACAGAGGAGAAGGACCTGGGTGGATGTACTGCGGGCTTGCGGTGGACTGAAAAGATTGAGTATGTGGACTTTAACAAAGAGGTTGTGCTGGAATCTTTGAATGGCATCAAGATAGATAAGTCGCCGGGTCCGGATGGGATGTACCCCAGGTTACTGTGGGAGGCGAGGGAAGGGATTGCTGGAATTGAATCCGGGTCCCTGTTGCTGTGAGGCAGCAGTGCTAATCACTGTGCTACTGTGCCGCCCAGTTGTACATCTCTTGTACGAGGAAAGTTAAGCATAGGCCAATCGTAGGCAGTATAACCCTACTTTGTAGTTAACCAAAGAACATAAGAACATAAGAAATAGGAGCAGGAGTAGGCCATCTAGCCCCTCGAGCCTGCCCCGCCATTCAATAAGATCATGGCTGATCTGATAGTGGTTTAGTTCCACTTACCCACCCGTTCCCCATAACCACAATGGTTTTAGATTGCTACTTATGCCATCTGCACAAGCATATTATCACAGCTTAACAAATAGAAATGGAGCGTGGAATCTATTAAGGGAAGAGCAGATGACATTTAGAATAGTATGACTATGGGGAGTGAGTGGGTTTACATTTGGATTTGAGCAGGTACAGGCTTAATGGACTGAAAGGTCTCAATTTGTGTTGTAAGCCTCTATGGTTCTACAAATGTGTCTCCGACCCTTTGAAAATTCACCTATTCTGAAGAAAAGAAACTCCCAGCCACTAGCTCCCATCCTGAATGGATTGGGTTAAGTTTATCCTGACCTAGTACAATTTCAAATCCACAAACTTTCCTTCTAAAGCACTCACTATATCTCTGAATTATTTGTATTGATATGCATTCTGCATGCAGCACACGGCATAATTTGGACGTGGCACACTTGTTATCGAAGGGTTAAAAAGACTGTGGCTGTTCTGCAGAAAGACTAAGTGGCAATTTTAAACTTGTGTGATGCAGAATGATTTTTTAAATCTCATGCTGTTCTGGAACTATACATTTATTTATGACTTATAGTGCAACAATAGATATGCTCTTTTTGTTATATTCATTAGCCCAAATGCTCTTTTACTGTATTCATCAGTGTATCCCTTAAAATTTGATTATAGGCTCATTGGAGATGGTCCTTTATTCAATTATTTGCTCTGCCTGTGGCTGGTGTACGTGCAGTAGTTATCTATACATTGGTGTTGTGCTGTAAATCTCTTACTTTTCTATTTATCTGTCTATTTTCCATCCATATATCTGTCCAAATACCCATTATCCCACTAGCTATGTATTATGTTTCTATGTATGAAACTATTGATCCAATTTTCTATTTATCTGTTATCCAAAATGTATTTGTAGATAGAATGTATATATGAATCCTATCTTTTAACTGTATTTCTTTCTATTGATTGTTATTTACATATGTATACAGTGCATGTATGAATGTAACCTATCTAATCGACTTACATGACTATCAATCCCTTTGTTTCTTTTGGAAACAAAGTCTCTCTGTCCTTTTGCTTTTATCTGCCTATTCATATTAATTTACTCCTGTCATTGGCAATCTCTTAGTCTCTTTTCCTGCTTCTCTGTGTCCCTGTCATTTCCACCACCTATCAATCTCTTTTCTATTTATCTTTGTAGTTTTCCTCCCAATCATTCTCTCTTTCTCGATTTAATTGTTAGCTGGGACAGTGAATGCTATGTGTTGTCTGACATTCAATCAGGTTCACAGGTCAAGGGCTATACAAGGAGCTTAATCAAAGTATCACAGGTCGTCATAGTTGTTTTTTCAATAAAATATGATAGTAGCTGCAATATGAAGAAGATTGGGAGGTACAGAATTGTTCCATCTGATGTGCGGCAACTGAGGAGCCAAAAGAGAAAGCAGTGGGTGTTTCTCTAAATAATAGCAGGAATGGTATCAAAATTGAAATGCAAACAGCAAATGTGAATGACATAAAAGGAAACACTTTTGAGCAGGAATTTATTTTGATTGTTTGAGAGACTGGACAGCACCCATAAACACTTCCAGAGTACTCGTGCATCTAAAGTACATGAAGTACATTGTTTAAAATGCAACATTTCATCAACTCTGGAGAATGAACCCAATCTCAGCTCTCTCCTCCCCCTCCCTTTTGTGCATGTGTCCTTATTTCCCAGCACACTGCAGCAGCACTGATGCATTCACTGGAGTCTGGTCGTGACTTAAAAAGGACCTGCATCCGCTTTCTCAAGGGCAAGTTCATTTTAGCTTCCCTGCTGTCGCTGAGGTATTAAAGCAAATCAGCCATGAAATAAGCTTCTTCCTCTGTCCTTAATCTAGCTGTCCGAAGTCATTCACGAAGATGTCAAGTACACTTTGTCTAATGCAACTCCTCCCCCATCGTACCCTTGTCTCTGGGATTTCAGCGCATGCAGTAGGATACAGCAGTGAATCTGATCAAAATTAGACTGACTAGATAGATAGACAGACAGATAATAAGTATGTACATGAATTCTTAGCGCATCTAATGCAACATTCTCCGACCAACCCAGATAGCACATTAATGATGCACAGGTGGTCGCATCACATTTACCAAGGACATTTTTGGAATGTACAATAGGTAACTCAGTCAACAGTCAGATTTATGGATTAACACACATTTTGGATCCTTGTTATCCGGACAAACACTGCAAACAGGTATAGCTCAATTCAGGTGGACAAATAAAGTATATAATTGTATTTATAGCCAGATTTATACAATAATAAGTTTACTGCCACTGTTTATATTTTATGACTTATGCTTGCTCTGTATTTGTTTCAAAAAACTGATAAGGTGATTGTCTAAATCATTTCACATATAATTGCCAGAAATTAGTAAAATTCCTCACCCAGAACAACTTTTAACTTGTTGCATGTATACTAACCCTCACTGTACAACTTCCCATAATTCCCATAACTCCATTATTATCAGAATTTTATTAAACTTTCAGTATACCTTCAATCCTCAAGTTCCAAGCAAAAATGGACAAAACCCAACCCCAGGAGACATCACAATGTGTTTTTTAAAACTTTACCCTTTCATGGGATGCGAGGGTCGCTGGCTAGGACATTTATTGCCCAACCCTAATTGCCCTGAGAAGGTCGTGGTGAGCTGCCTTCTTGAACTGCTGCAATCCATGTGGTGTAGGCACACCTACAGTGCTGTTAGGAAGAGAGTTCCTATTTTGATCCAGTGACAGTGAAGGAATGGCAATATTGTTCCAAGTCAGGATGGTGTGCGGCTTGAAGGGGAACATCCAGGTGGTGGGGTTCAAATGCATCTACTACCTTATCCTGATAGAGGTCATGGGGTTTGGAAGATGCTATTGAAGGAACTTTGGTGAGTTGCTGCAGTTCATCTTGTTAATGTATTGCACAAATGTTGAATGACATCAAAAGTAATGGGGAAAAAAGCTTTTTTTGGAGGTTATAAAGGTGTCAAATCTTCAAATGAATGCTTTTCTAAAGCATGAAACTTACAATTTAGTAATTTGGTAATTTTATGAAGAATCTTTCAGGACAGCTGACTTGGGATGTAGAAATGTTACACTGGCTGAGGAAGAGATTTCTTCTGAAGTTCCCATTAAAGTAGAACATTGCTCAATCTAGATGCAGATTCTCCTTATTAGTAGCTGCAAACACACAATGCTTTACAATACCTGGGACTGCTTGATACTGTGACTGTGGAGAAAAAAGTGGGGGAAATGGACATCACAAACCATCTTTCACTTTGGTGCCTTTACCCACCTGAGCATCAGGGCAGCCAAAGCTACCTACTTTTCAACAAATAAAAAGAAGAATTCTCTTTCATTAGAATGTCACTCTAAAGTGAACTCACATTTCAACATATACAATGATTCACTCTGGGGCGATCCATCATTCAGTAAAGATGCTGAAAAGACCAGTCATCTGGTAAAGTGAAAATAAAACGGTGTATATTATCATGATTGGCGTTGCAACGTGCCATTTTGTCCTAACTCTGTTTCTTAAAATAGCCAAACTATTTTATTTTGGTGAAAAATCCAAGCACGTACCAAGGATCCAAGCACAGAACACCACCCAGATTGAATAATAGAGGGGAGGAGGTGATAATAATCAAAATGTAACAATTAGATAACAGCAAATGTAACCTTTAAAACCCAACACATTGTAGGAGGAAGAGATGTTTGAAGTTGATGAAGTAGTACGTGCAAATATACAGTAGATATGTACAAAGAAACACACACATGCACATACACACACACACGCAATAGCAACCATAATAGTGTGAAAATATTCTTCCATCACTCGCATAGCAGAACCGCTGTAAAGCTTTACTGTAAGCCTATTTCTAGCTTTTCAAATAATTCCGTCTGTCCCTGACAATGCCCTCCCCCAACAATACTGCAGCAACAGCCCCTTGTAATTCTGATTGAATACGAATAGAAAATCTTGTCATGAATAGAGTGCCAAGGTAATTCAGATCACAAGTCTTTTTTTTATGGCTGCATGCGTTTCAAGTCCGATAATGCCAATGTGTTTAATGACGTGCATATGACTGGTGTGTGATTTCCCAGGGTGAAAAGTGCTTTTAGTGCCACAGTTGACAAGCTTTCCCAAAAAGATCATTGTCAAAATTAAAGTTAAAAAGAATCACCAAAGGTTTTTTTTTAACGTTTTGAAATTATCACGAAAGAGCTAACCGTCAGCATGGGGTTTGAAAAAAAAGCAAATGTTTTCACCTCAGATGCGGCTATACAATATGTAAAAGGTAGAAAGGAATTTTTCTGAGGCCCTGTCAGTAAGCTGTCACTTCAACGCGTTGCTTAGCAGAAGGAAAAAGGCCTGAAATTCATCTCCCCGGGCTGATTAGGCCTCACTTCCCTCATGCTTCATTCGCTGACACTAATGAAGTTTGTTTCCGATGCTTCCACCTTCCTGTGAGGCCCTCTGGGATATGACTGCTTTTCACTGATAAACCCCACAAGTAATGTGCCTTCATGTAGGTGCAGTGAGCCACAAAGAAAAAGTTGGGAGGGGGAGAGTGTGATGGCGGGAAAGAATGGCTAGGTTGAGCTGTTTGTCCTTAATGACTCTTTTATCAAGGAAATTAGTTTTGAATTCCGAGTCTTGGATTGGCAACTGACAGTGACTATGAATACATTCCTTTTAAGGTGCAGGCACCAATCCATTATGAAGGATGAGATTACTGGTTACGTCAAGTGTAATAAATGGCAACTACAGAGCAATTTCTCTCATCACATAAGCCTGTGATAAGTCCAATGGCTATAGAATTCTATTTTTTTCAGGTGACATGATTCGAATTCAAAGCAAGACTTCCATTCCTTTTTTTTTTGGACAAGATGTGTACGAAAATACACACGACTCTCTCACTAAATAAAATTAAATCAAGGAACTTTCTAAATGAAATACATTTCTTAACCTGTTCAGTCGGTGTACAAAATAACCAAGGATCAAAGAGGCAGACAAAATCTTCTTTTTAATCGTCTGAAATGAAATTCCTCCTGCTGTTAATTTTAGCAATGAGGAATTTCCCATATTGCGCTCACATTGACTGCATTATTCATCTAGTACTAAAGTGGGATCTTTTCCTAGTTATCAACAGAAAGAATTTCAATGCCAGCGTGGGCAAAAATAAAATACCCAATAATGGAAAGAGTATTGTCAAAGTGTGTGAGATTATGGATAAGAATGACCTTGATCATAATTGTACTGGCATTATAAAAACATTTTTGTGGAACACGTTTGTGATGTTACTATAAGACGAACCGCAGCTATCCTACCTCCATTAGGATTTCCTTAATTTATCATGCAATTGAAAATACCAGTAAGGTCTTCTATCAGGGAGGATACAAAAAAGTACAGCAAGGAGAATGCAAAGAATGAAGGGAATGAACTCGGAAGAAAAGCATTATGATGATGTAAGGACAGAATCAGAATGTGGCCTTTGAAATTTTCTCAACAACTACTCAGCAACCAGATCAAGACTGGGACTGACAGGTCTGTGTGGAGGTTGCCTTGATGACTTTGTGGTTTGCAGAAAATGAAACATTATATAGCAGGCCTCCTGCGGTAGGTGGCGAAGTTGGGGGAGAACACAAAGCAGGGGAACTAGTCGACCCCTGCGGGCCCCTCCCTGCAGGGAGCCATGTCTTTGACAAACTGAGCAGCAGAATCAGAGGCCATGAGGCGGGGGAAAAAACAACAAGGACTAATTTAGGGGTTGTGAGTGGCAGGAGCTGAGGGCAGCTTAAAGCTCCCGAGGGTGGCTGAGGAGCCAGGTAGGGGATTGGAAACTTAGTCAAACCCCTGAGTTTGAGAAAGCTTGTGTAAGAGAGAGATGTCCTCTGATCCTAGACTCTCCCATGAGGGGAAGTATCCTCTCAGCATTTACCATGTCAAGCCCCTGAAGAATTCAATGGGTGGGATTTTATGGCCTCGCTCAACCTGAGACCGGAAAATCTAGCCTCTGGTCAACGGACATTTCCATTGTCCGCCCCTCATCTGCTCTGATTCCATGGCGGACGGGGTGGTAGAATTGCGGCATACGTATTTCAATAAGATCACCTCTCATTCTTCTAAATTCCAATGAGTAGAGTCCCAACCTGTTTAACCTTCCCTCATAAGACAATCCTTCCAAAATGGGGATTATCCTAGTGAACCTTCTCTGAACTGGCTCCAATGAAATAAGATCTTTCCTTAAATAAGGGGACCAAAACTGCTCACTGTACTCCAGATGTGGTCTCACAGTACCTTGTACAGTTGCAACAAGACTTCCCCACTCTTATACTCAACCCCCTTGAAATAAGAGCCAACATTCCATTAGCCTACCTGATTACCAGCTGCACCTATTGTGGTGAACCATCGTTGGTTCCCACTGGATAGTACTGGGCCAGAGGCTGGCCAGTACTACAAGGATGTACATATGTTTCTGTTGGGTTGTGCTATTGTTGCTGTTGGGGTTAGGGTGGGGTTGTTACACCTTTGTACTGTAGTGTTGTGGCACATCCCAGTCGGGCTCCGCCTCCTGGGAGAGGTATAAGAGTCCCTGCTCTGGCCGGGACCCCTTCAGTCTGGGATAGTGTATATAAGTACTGGCTGCTTCATTACAGTAAATAAAAGCCTTTCATTTACCGAGCTTCAGGCCTCGTGTTTGAATAGCGCATCACCTATGTGTTAGCTTTCTGTGTTCCGTGCACAAGTACCTCCAAGTCCCTGTGTGTTGCAGCTTTTCTCTATTTAAAATATACTCTGCTCTTTTGTTCTCCATTCCAAAATCAACAACTTCACATTTTCCCACATTATACTCCATTTGCCAACTTTTGACCACTTATTTAGCCTATCAGTATCTGTTTGTAAACTATTTGTATCCTTCTCGCAACTTGCCTTTCCACCTATTTTTGTGTGTCTGCAAATTTGGCTGCAGTACATTCACTCCCTTCCTCCAAGTCATTCATATATATTGTAAACAGTTGCAATCTCAGCACTGATTCCCATGGAACCCCACTGGTTACAGGTCACCAACCCGAAAGGGAACCCCTTATTCTCACTCGCTGTTTCCTTCCCATTAGCTAATTCTTTATCCATGCAAATATATTACCTCCAAAAACATGCATTCTTATCTTATAACTTAACCTTTTGCGAGGTATCTTGTTGAATGCTTTCTGGAAGTCCAAACACAACACATTTACTGGTTCCCCTCTGTTCACTCTGGTTGAGCCTTCCTTGATAGACTCTAATAAATTAGTCAGACATGATTTCCCTTTCATGAAGCCATGCTGACTCTGCTTTATTAGATTATGATTTTCCAAAGGTCCTTGCTATTACTTCCATAATAACTGATTCCAACATTTTTCCAACAATAAATGTTAGGCTAATCAGCCGACAGTTACCTGCGTTTTGCTCCCTCCCTTTCTGAATAATGGTGTCATATTGGGTGTTTTCCAATCTTCTGCTACTTTGCCAGAACCGAAGGAATTTTGGAAAATTACAACCAATGCATTCACTGGGTGGGATTTTCCGACCGTGTTCACCCCAGGACCTGAAAGTCCCGCTCGAGATCAATAGACCTTTGCATGGTCCGGCCCTGCCTGCTACAATTCCCGTGGTGGGCGGGACGGGAAAATTCTGCCCACTATATCTGTAGTTGATACTTTTAGGATCCTAGAATGCAAGCTATCAGGGCCAGGGGACTTATCTGCTTTTAGCCCCATTAGTTTGTCTAATACTACTTCTCTAGTGATGGTGATGGTACTTAATTCATCCCCTGTATGCCTTAGCATTAATGAAATGTTCGAAGTATCTTCCGCCATAAAGTCTGATGTGAAATATCTGTTTAACTCCACTGCCATTTCCTTGTTCCCCATAACTGTCTCCCCAGATTCATTTTCTAAGGAGCCTATGTTCACTTTGTCCTCTCTCTTCCTTTTTACATATTTAAATAACTCTTATTGTCAGTTTTTATATTTCGTGTTAGTTTGCCTCATAGTTTAATTTCTTTCTCTTTATTATTTTGTTAATTCTCCTTTACTGAATTCTGAATGTATCTGAGTTTTCAGGACTTTTGCCTCCAGCCCCTCCTCCACTGAGATATTGGTGCTTTTGAAACTCAGCCAAGCATCCATAATGGGCTCAGCTATAATAACAGCCCTTGGGAGATGTCAATAATAAAGTCCATTGTAATTGCAGGAACAGATGGTAATTTTTTTCTAAGCCACATCAGATAGCCTGACAGTCAATGCACTCCAGAAGAGGTTTTTTAAAAACTCTAATTGACCGCTGCAATTAGTTCTTTTTCATGTTTAAACGGCTGGGGATATAAGTAACTTAAGATCATGATCTGTAAACAGATGTTACTCACCCTTCAAGAGTGGTTACATCTCCATAAATGGGTGACTCCCTGCACTGCAGGTTAAGGCCCTTGGAACAGCAAAAATGGCATCTGTTTGGGCTAATCTCAAAAGGCCCTGCTGAGTTTTGGATTCCAGCATGTGTGACTCACACACCACCCCTACCCCTTGCCAGAAAAATTGTGATCTGCTGCCATTTTTAAGTGCCTCTGGAGTCGGCCTGACTCTGCAAAAGTTTGGCCCAGAGTTTCTGTCAGCATGGGGAAGGCAGATATCAGAACTATTCCTGGACTGACCATGCTAATGAGGTGTCTTCCCATAGACATTGCAAATTCAGCTCAAGTCACCAGCATAGGGTAATACTGTGTGAGATCCCAATGCAAGCAATTTTGGGGTCATAATATCTAACAGTGTTGCTGGGGAGGAGTCTGCTAACAGGGTTAAAGCTCAATATTGGAAAGAAATTTATTGAAAACGTCATAGGTACACAGCAATCTGTCTGAAGGAAAAAGAGTGTTTGCTGCCAAGGTGGAATTGAAAATATTTCAATAATAAGCCAAAACACGGCATTTACTCTTCATTCATATTACTTCAGAAAGCATTCCTCACGTCCATCAGTGTACCACAACTTTATGTATCAAGGCTTTCCTAATAATAGTTCCTTTCTTGTATATTGCCCTTTTACATCTGTACAAGTATAGTACTCTAGAGATTACAGAAGTACTCCTTGATACTGTTCAAGGAGCACAATCTATTTGACGAGGATTTGTATCGTGACCTCTGTCTCATTGTGACTCTGGCGATGTTGAAGAATGCAGTTTCTGGGTTGAGTCTAGAGGAGCCAGGCCAGGTAGGCTTATTATCTGGGGTTGTTGAACCTGAGTTACCTTAGCTTATTACAGCACACTCCGCTGCTGTCAATCACTGGTGTTTGGCAATGTGTCTTTTAAGCTATAACTCCTGACTTCATCACAAATCTATCTCTGAGTGGCTAAGATGCTTGCCACATTTAATTTTTTCCTTGAATTGAAATATTGGTAACAAATTTTTGCTCAATGTTTCTTGTAGGATGAGGATTTTAATTTCAGTAGAAATCTCTGAAATTGTTGATATAATATCGTTATTACTGTTAAGTGTTTCTCTTTATCCAAAAGGTACCCAGTAAGATAGCCTGAAATTATATAATCTGAGCAAGAAGGATCAAATCAGCAACAATAATGGTATGAGGGAGTTGCGTGGTGTAATTTATTCTCAGCTTCTGTCTGCATTCAAGAAACAGCCATTCATTGCCCCTTTTCTCCTAAAGGAAATGACTTATGCTGGGTATGATTTTGTAGGTGCTGCGTGGTCTCTGGTATCTCTGTGGAATTACTGGTATCTCTCGGGTGAGTCCTGGCAATCATTGGCAAGCTGATCAATTTCAGGAAGGAATATAAGATACCCCAAATCAAACACAATCCTCTTCACAAGCACACACTCCATCAAGAGACGCCAGATATTACTAAGATCAAGAAGTCTACCTGACTTTCCTTTATTCCTACTATTAAAGGAAGTGGCTGCAAAGATAGTGGATGCATAGGTTGTAAATTTTCAAAATTCTCTAGATTCTGGCACGTTCCCAGTGGCTTGGAATACTGCAAATGTAGTTTTAAGTTTATTTATTAGGGTCTCAAGTCGGCTTACATTAGCACTGCAATGAAGTTACTGTGAAAATCCCCTAGTCGCCACACTCCGGCGCCTGTTCGGGTACACTGAGGGAGAATTTAGCATGGGCAATGCACCTAACCAGCACGTCTTTCGGACTATGGGAGGAAACCGGAGCACCCAGAGGAAACCCAAGCAGACACGGGGGCAACGTGCAGACTCCGCACAGACAGCGACCCAAGCTGGGAATCGAACGCAGATCCCTGGTGTTGTGAGGCAGCAGTGCTAGCCGCTATGCTATTGTGCCACTCCTGTGTGTAACCCCAATATTCAAGAAAAGAGGGAGACAAAATGCAGGAAATTATTGGCCAGTTAATCTAAAATCTGTCATTGGGAAATGCTGGAATCCATTATACTTCTTCCTCGGCAGTCCCTCGGGATTTTGAGGTGTCTGCTGCACATAGTCCACATTGCTGAGCTGTATAGGAGAGTGGGTATCACTATGGCTCTGTAGACCATGAACTTGTTCTGGGTCTGAGGTCCCGGTCTTCAGACATTCTCTTCCTCGGGCGCCTGAAGGTTGTGCTAGCACACTGAATGCAGTGTTGAACATATCATTGACGTCTGCTTTTGTTGACAGTAAGTTCCCAAGGAAAGTGGCCCACATTGTTCAACGTCTTGTAACACATTTTGAGAACCAGGAGTTAGTACTGTGTGGTGGAAGCAAGTTGGTAGAGGACCTTTATCAGAAGTTTAGTGTCAGGCCCATGCTTCCACATGGCTTGGTACAGGTGTTGACGATAACAAGAAGCTCGACCTCCAAGTGTGCACAGATGCAAGCATCATCTGCATTCTATAGTTCAAAGACAGGATGGGATGACCTTGGATCTGGCCTGTAGGTGGCAAGGTTGTACAGATTCCAGTTTGTTCTGTAGTTCAGCTCCAGCGGAGAACTTGCTGAGGGTGAGATGGAGCATTGCAGCAAGGAAAATCGAGAAGAGTGTCGGTGCGATGACACAGCATTGCTTAACCCCAGTCCGAATGTGAACTGGGTCTGTGGGGTTCCATGTTCTCATGCAGCAGGCTGAGAATGTTTGGGGATAGCCGAAATAGAGGCGGATGCTCCATAATCAAAGTGTCAAAGACCTTTTGTGAGGTCAAATAAGACCATGTACACGGGTTAGTATTATTCCCTGCATTTATCCTGTAGTTGCCACACAGAGAAGATTATGTCCATTATGCTTTTTAGTGGCCGGAATCACATTGTGACTCTGGAAGGAGTTCCTTAGCCACAGGGAGATGACGATTAAAGAGTCCTCTTGCAATGACCTTCCATGTGGCCAACAACAGGGAAGTTCCTCCATAGTTACCACAGTCGGACTTGTCACCTTTCTTGAAGATGGTCACAATTACAGCATCTCTGAGATCTCCTAGTATGTTCTCCTGCTTCTAGATAAGCAAAAGGAGGACATGTATTTGTGCCAATGATCCTTCTCTGCCATGTTTTAGTGCTTCGGCAGAGATTGCATCTACTCTTGATGCTTTGTTGTTCTTTAGCTGTCAGACGGTCTTTACTACCTTGTGCCGGGTTGGGATTGTGCTGAGATGGTGGTCGGTGGCATGCTGAGGGATGGAGTTGAGGACACTGTCGTAGATGACTCTGTTAAGGAGTTAGTAGTAGGGTGTTTAGAAAATCATAATGCAATCAGGCAGAGTCAAGATAGGTTTGTGAAATGGAAATTGTGTTTGACAGACTTATTAAGGTTCTTTATTAAGGTGGATAAAAGGGAAACCCGTAAATGTGGTGCATTCAATCAGGTGCACATAAATGGTTATTGCGCAAGGTAAGAACTCATGATGTTGGAGGTGATGTATTAGCATGGCTAATTTACAGGAAACAGAGAATCAAGATAATTGGGCCATGTACAGGTTGGCAAACTGTAACTAGTGGAGTTCCACTGGGATCAGTATTGGGACCTCAACTATTGATGATATATATTAATGACTTGGGTGAAGGGACAGACTATATTGTAACTACATTTGCTTATAATAAAAAGATAGGTAGAAAAGCTAATTGTGAGAAAGAGTTTGCAAAGGGATATAGATAGTTTAATAGAGTGGGCTAAAATTGGAAGATGGAATATAATGTCAGCAGATGTGAGTTTTATATTTTGACAGGAAGAAAAGAAAAACAGAATATTATTTAAATGGAGGGGGACTCCAGAGTGCTGCAGTACAGAGGGACCTGAATGTCCTTGTAAATGAATCACAAAAGTTAGCATGTAGATGTGGCAAGTAATTTGGAAGGCAAATGGAATACTGCCCTTTATTGCAAGGGCGATGGAGTACAAAAGTAACAAAGTCCTGTTACAGCTGTTCCAGGTATTTGCATTAGGAATACAGTTTTAGCCCCCTTACTTGCGGGATATACTTGCGATGGAAACAGTTCGGAAAAGGTTCACTAGACTGATTCTTGGGATGAAAGGGGGATGTCCTATGAGGAAAGGTTGAGCAGGTCTGGCCTGTTCTCATCAGAGTTTAGAAGAATGAGACACGATCTTACCGAAACAAAAAAAGATTCTGAGGGGCTTCTCAGGGTACATGTTGAGAGGATCTTTCCTCTAATGGGAGAATCTCGAACCAGGAGACATACTTTAAAAATGCAGGGTCTCCCATTTAAGTGAGAGATGAGGAGGAATTTCTCTTCTCAGTGGATCATTAGTCTTTGGAATTCTCTTCCAAAAAGAGCAGTGGATGCTGGGTCATTGAATATATTCAAGGTGGAGTTAACCAGACCTTTAATTGACAAAGGAATTAAGGATTATGTGGAATAGGCAGGAAAGTGGATTTAAAGCCACAGTCATATCTGCTGTGAGTTTATTGAATGATGGAGTGGGTTGGATGGGCAGAATGATTTACTCCTGTTCCTATTTCTTATGATTTAAAAAAAAATCATTCAAGGCTTAGGCAGAAAGGGCGAGGCAGGATAAGTTATTTTTATCCAAACCGATATACGATAAGGGTAACTATGAATGATAGGCCAGTTCGGTGCTTCCGGTGTGGGATGTGGGAGTTCCTGGAAACACCTAGCCTCCCGGAGGTTCACATTTGCGCCAGGTGCGTGGAACTGCAGCTCCTGAGGGACCGCGTCACGGAACTGGAGCTGCAGATTGCTGACCTTGGTCTAGTCAGGGAGAATGAGAGAATAATTGACATGAGTTATAGGGAACTAGTTACACCGGGGCATCGGGAGGAAGACACGTGGGTCACAGTTAGGAGGAGTAAAGGTCAGAAGGGTAACGTACCAGAGAGTATTCCAGTGGCTGTCTCTCAGAATAGGAAGGGCTCGACGACAGGTGTGAGAGGGGAGGGGAGTGAGCAATTAGTGGAGGGGTCACCTGTGGTTGTCCCACTCCAAAACAAGTATATTGTTTTGAATAGTGTGGAGGAGGATGACTCTCCAGGGGTAAGCCACAGTGACCAGGTCACTGGCACAGAGTCAGGCTCTGTGGCCCGGTGTGGTGAACCATAGGTGGTTACCACTATGGGTACTGAACCATAGATGGTTATCACTATGGGTACTTGTACATATGTTACTCTGCTTGCTGTTGGGGTTAGGGTTGGGGTGTTCTACCTGTTGGTATTGTTCTGTGGTACACTCCGGTTGGCTCCGCCTTCCTATAGGGGTATAAAAGTCACTGCACTTCCTAGTGACCCTTTAGTCTAGGATTGTATTGTTAAGCAGTATGCTCTATTCTTGTTCCTAATAAAAGCCTTTATTTCCCAAGTACGATCGAGCATCTCGAGTGAATTAATCGCGCATCACCTGGAAAGGAAAGAGAGGGGTTAGGAGAGCAATAGTGGTGGGGGATGCATCGGTTAGAGGCACGGACAGGCGATTCTGTGGGTGCGAACGGGACTCCAGGATGGTAGTCTGCCTACCTGGTGCTGGGGTAATGGATGTCTCCAAGCGGATAGGAGACATCTTAAAAGGGGAAGATAAAGAAACGGATGTCATTGTACACATTGGTGCAAATGACGTAGATAGGAAGAGCAGGGGGATCCTACGAGAGCAATTCAGGGAGTTGGGAAATAGACTAAAAAGTAGGGCCTCCAGGTTGGCCATCTCTGGGCTGCTCCCAATGCCTCCTGCCAGTGAGGCTAAGAATAGGGAGTTAGTACAATTGAATGCTTGGCTCAAGGACTGGTCCAGGAGGGAGGGCTTCATTTTCCTAGATCAATGGGAAGTTTTCAGGAGAGGATGGCACCTGTACAAGAAGGACGGGTCACAACTAAGTTGGAAGGGCACGAATATCCTGGCTGGGAGTTTTGCTAGTGCAGTTCGGGGGGGTTTAAACTAGTATGGCAGGGGGGTGGGGATCAAAATATTAGGTGTACAAGTGTAGAGGCTGGGGACGAGCTTGGGGCTGGGACAAGGCTGGCAAAGAAGAAGAGCACTCTGGGGGAGGATGACCTCACTGGACCTGGAGGTCTGGAGTGCTTATACTTCAATGCAAGGAACGTAGCAGGTAAGACAGATGAACTTAGGGCCTTAATGCTCACGAGGAATTTGGATGTGGTTGCAATGACAGAGACTTGGTTGAAAGAGGGACAGAACTGGCAGCTGAATATTCCGGGGTACAAGTGTTTTAGGCGAGACAGAGGAGGGGCCAAAAGAGGTGGGGGAATAGCAGTATTAGTTGGAGAGCATATTACAGCGGTGCAGAGGGAGGACAATTCAGAGGGGTCGTGTAACGAGTCACTCTGGGTGGAGCTTAGAAACAGGAAGGGCGCAGTCACTATGTTGGGGGTATACTACAGGCCCCCCAACAGCCCAAGGGAAATGGAAGAACGGATATGTCAGGAGATACCGGATAGGTGCAGGAAAAATAGGGTTGTTGTAGTGGGAGACTTCAATTTCCCTGGCACAGACTGGAAATCGCTGAGAGCTGGGACTCTGAATGGGGAGGAATTTGTAAACTGCGTACAGGAGGGTTCTTTGGAACAATATGTAGATAGCCCGACTAGAGAGGGGGCTATACTGGACCTAGTACTGGGGAATGAGCCCGGTCAGGTCTTCAAAGTTTCGGTAGGGGAACATGTGGCAAATAGTGACCACAATTCTGTTAGCTTTAGGATAGTGATGGAAAAGGATGAGTGGTGTCCCAAGGGTAAGGTGTTGGATTGGAGGAAGGCTAACTTTAGTGGGATTAGGCAGAAATTGGCAGCTCTTGATTGGGAGAGACTGTTTCAGGGTAAATCCACATCTGGCATGTGGGAGTCTTTTAAGGAACAGTTGTTAGGGCTACAGGGCAGGCATGTGCCTGTAAAAAAGAAGGATAGGAAGGGTAGGATTTGAGAACCGTGGATAACCAGGGAAATTGAGGGACAAGTCAAAAAGAAAACAGAGGCGTATGTTAGGTCCAGGCAGCTAAAAACGGAGGGAGCTCTGGAGGAGTACAAAGAAAGTAGGAAAGAACTCAAACGGGGAATTAGAAGGGCAAAAAGGGGTCACGAAATGTTCTTGGCAGACAGGATTAAGGAGAATCCCAAGGCATTTTATTCATACGTTAAGAACAAAAAGGTTGTCAGGGAAAAAATCGGACCTCTCAGGGACAAAAGTGGGGAATTATGCTTGGAGCCCAAAGAAGTTGGGGAGATCCTAAATGAATACTTTGCGTCGGTATTCACAAAGGAGAGGGATGTGTTGACTGGGAGTGTCTCGGAGGGGAGTGTTGAACCGTTGGAGAAAATCTCCATTACAAGGGAGGAAGTGTTAGGTTTGTTAGAGAATATAAAGACTAACAAATCCCCAGGGCCTGATGGAATCTATCCAAGGCTGCTCAGGGAGACGAGAGATGAAATTGCTGGGCCTCTGACGCAAATCTTTGTCTCGTCACCAGACGCAGGTGAGGTCCCAGAGGATTGGAGGATAGGTCCCGTTATTTAAGAAGGGTAGGAAGGATAACCCGGGTAATTATAGGCCGGTGAGCTTGACGTCCGTGGTGGGGAAGTTGTTGGAGAAGATTCTTAGAGATAGGATGTATGCGCATTTAGAAAGGAATAAACTCATTAACGATAGTCAGCATGGTTTTGTGAGAGGGAGGTCATGCCTCACTAACCTGGTGGAGTTTTTTGAAGAAGTGACTAGAATGGTTGATGAGGGTAGGGCCGTGGATGTCGTCTATATGGACTTTAGTAAAGCGTTTGACAAAGTCCCTCATGGTAGGCTGGTGAAAAAGGTTGAATATCATTGGATAAAGGGGGAGGTGGCGAGATGGGTGGAGAACTGGCTTGGTCACAGAAGACAGAGGGTGGTAGTGGAAGGGTCTTTTTCCGGCTGGAGGCCTGTGACTAGTGGTGTTCCGCAGGGCTCTGTATTGGGACCTGTGCTGTTTGTGATTTATATAAACGATCTGGAAGAAGGTATAACTGGGGTAATCAGTAAGTTTGCAGATGACACAAAATTGGCAGGACTTGCAGATAGTGAGGAGCATTGTCAGAGGCTACAGAAGGATATAGATAGGCTGGAAATTTGGGCAAAGAAATGGCAGATGGAGTTCAATCCTGATAAATGCGAAGTGATGCATTTTGGTAGAAATAATGTAGGGAGGAGCTATACGATAAATGGCAGAACCATAAAGGGTGTAGATAGCAGAGGGACCTGAGTGTGCAAGTCCACAGATTCTTGAAGGCGACGTCACAGGTGGAGAAGGTGGTGAAGAAGGCATATGGCATGCTTGCCTTTATAGGATGGGGCATAGAGTATAAAAGTTGGGGTCTGATGTTGCAGATGTATAGAACGTTGGTTCAGCCGCATTTGGAATACTGCGTCCAGTTCTGGTCGCCACACTACCAGAAGGACGTGGAGGCTTTGGAGAGAGTACAGAGGAGGTTTACCAGGATGTTGCCTGGTATGGAGGGGCTTAGTTATGAGGAGAGATTGGGTAAACTGGGGTTGTTCTCCCTGGAAAGGCGGAGGATGAGGGGAGACTTAATAGAGATGTACAAAAATATGAAAGGCATAGATAGGGTGAACGGTGGGAAGCTTTTCCCCAGGTCGGTGGTGACGTTCACGAGGGATCATAGGTTCAAGGTGAAGGGGGGGAGGTTTAACACAGATATCAGAAGGACATATTTTACACAGAGGGTGGTGGGGGCCTGGAATGCGTTGCCAGGCAAGGTGGTGGAGGCGGACACACTGGGAACGTTTAAGACTTATCTAGATAGCCATATGAACGGAGTGGGAATGGAGGGATACAAAAGAATGGTCTAGTTTGGACCAGGGAGCGGCACGGGCTTGGAGGGCCGAAGGGCCTGTTCCTGTGCTGTATTGTTCTTTGTTCTTTGTATGTGAGTGTCGCTGGCAAGGCCAGAATTTATTACCATATCTGATTGTCCTTGCGAAGGTGGTGGTGAGCTGCCTTCTTGAACTGCACAATCCATATGCTGCAGGTACACCTACAGTGCTGTTAGGGAGGGAGTGCCAGGATTGTGATCCAGTAACAGTGAAGGAATGATGACATATTTCCAAGTCAGGATGGTGTGTACCTTGGAGGTGGTGGTGTTCCCATGTGTCTGCTGCCCTTATCCTATCCTGAGGAACTCCTGAACTGATGTCCTGGAGCTGAGATTACTGACCTCCAACAACCACAACCATCTTCCTTTGTGCCAGGTATGAGTCCATCAAGCAGAGATACTTCCCTGATTCCCATTGACTCCAGCTTTTCTAGGTTTCCTTGCTCAATGCAACACTTGGTCAATGCAACATTGTTGTCATGGGCGGTCACTCTCACCTCACCTCTGAAGTTCAGCTCTTTCGTCCATGTTTGAACCAAGGCTGTAATGAGGTCAGGAGCTGAGCAGCCCTGGCTAAACCCAAACTGAGCATCAGTGAGCAGGTTATTGCCAAGCAAGTGCTGTTTAATAGTGCTGTTGATGATTCCTTCTATCACTTTACTGATGATCAAGAGTAGTCTGTTTGGGAGGTAATTGGCCAGGTTGGATATCTCCTGTTTCTTGTGTACAGTGTCGATGTGACTCACCTGATGAAGGAGCTTGAGACTCCAACAGCTAGTGCTGCCAAATAAACCTGTTGGACTTTAACCTGGTGTTGTGAGACTTCTTCTTGTGTACAGGACATATCTGGGCAATTTTTCACTTGCTGGGTAGATGCCAGTTTTGTAGCTGGAACAGCTTGGTTTGGGGTGCAGCAAATTCTGGAGCACAAGTCTTTAATACTATTGCCAGAATATTGTCAGCCATAGCCTTTAAGTATCCAGTGTTTTCAGCCATTTCTTCACAACTTGTGCAGTGAATTGAATTGGCTGAAGACTGTGAGGCTGTGGACCTCAGGAGTAGGCTGAGAGGGATCATGCACTTGACACTTGTGGGTGAAGATTGTAGCAAATGTTTCAGCCTTATCTTTTGCACTGATGTTCAAGGCTGCTCCATCATTGAGGATGGGGATATTTGTGGAGACTCCTCCTTCAGTTTGTTGTTTAATTGTCCAGCACTATGTATGACTGTGTGTGGCAGCACTGCAGAGCTTAGATTTGATCCCTTGGTTGTGAAGTTGCTTAGCTCTATCTATTACTTGCTGCTTATGATGTTTGGCACACAAGTAGCCTGTATTGTAGTTTCGCCAATTTGACATCTCATTTTGGGTATGCCTGGTACTGCTCTTGGCATGTCCTCCTTCACTCTTCATTGAACCAGGATTGATCCGCTGGTTTTCTGCTAATGATTTAGTCAGGGATATGCTGAACCATGTAATTGTGATTGAGTACAATTCTGCTGCTGATGGCCCACAGCTCCTTATGGTTCCCTAGTCTTGTGTCGCAAGATTTCTTTGAATTTTATCCCATTTAGCGCAGTGGTAGTGCCACACAACACAATGGAGGGTATCCTCAATGTGAAGATGAGACTTTATAGTAACCAGCAGGATGTTTGACTTGAGACTTCATGGGGCCTGGAGTCAATGTTGAGGATGCCCAGGGCAATTCCCTCCTAACCTTACAGTAGTTGGACCGTAACGCAGCACCTGTCCTTTGTGGAGAAATATTTCCGGAAACACACCTTTGACCACATGGCGATCAAGCAGTGATCAGCACGTAATGTCCTTGAGGCCCTGAGAGAAAAGGAGATGGTGGATCCTGTTGGATGGTTCCCTGAGCAGATTGTCAGTGTCATCTGGCAGAATGCCTCATCACCAGAACTTACAAACAAGCACCAAGACCTGGCTTGGCTGGTGGTGAGAATGGCACTTCCCGTCAGATCCTTCATGCACGTCCGAGGTCTCAACACCACCGCACGCTGCCCTCGAAGTGGCTGCAGGGGTGATGAGACGGTTGCACACCTCCTTGTTGTATGTGCCTTTGCAAAGAAGGCCTGGAGTGAGATGCAGTGGTATTTTTCGAGGTTCATCCCGAGCAGCGCGGCGACGCAGGATCTGTGCTCTACGGGCTGTTTCTGGGGACGCACACCGAGACAAATATCAACTGCTGCTGGAGGGTCATCAACTCGGTGAAGGACGCACTTTGGTCTGCCCGAAACTTGCTGATCTTCCAGTGTAAAGATTTGTCCTCGACCGAGTGTTGCAGACTGGCACATTCCAAGGTCCAGGACTACGTACTGAGAGATGCGCTCAAGCTTGGGGCAAGGCCACCGTGTAAAGCCTTTCAACCGAGGCAGACCGAGGGCCCGGTAACTGTAGTACACCCTTGGACTGCGTAACTGTGTGCTAGTCTGAAAAAACAATAGCACACACTAAAATCTGATGAATGTATATTGTTTAAAGAACTGAAATGTAATGAACGTAATGTCTTGTAACTAAGCATCGTGTAGTATTGTAAAAATGACTTTTTTTTGCACTGTTTGTAATTATTGGATATGTCGTTTTGCAATGGCTTATTTGAGAGTTTTTCTTATGAATAAAGTATATTTTTGAAGTTTAAAAAAAAAATCCCCTCTTAACCTTACACCACTGTGCTGCCACCTCTGCTGGATCTGTCCTGCTGGTGGGGTAGGATGTACCTAGGGATGATGCTGGTGTTGTCTGGGACATTATCTAGATGGTATGATTCCATGAGTATGACTATGTCAGGCTGTTGCTTGACTAGTTTGTGAGACAGCTCAATTTTGGCACATGCCCCCAGATGCTAGTAAGGAGGGCTTTGCAAGGTTAAAGGGGCTGAGTTTGATGTTTCCGGTATGAGGTCGATGCCGGATGATCTGTTCAGTTTCATTTATGTGAAATATATTAGTGGTTTGATACAACTGAGTGGCTTGCTAGGCCAGTTAAGATTCAACCACATTACTGTGGATCTGGATCACATTTAGGCCAGGCCAGGTAATGATGGCATTAGTGAACCAGATGGATTTATGTGACAGTCAACATTGGTTTCATGGTCATCATTAGACTTTTAATTCCATATTTTTTATTGAATTCAAATTCAACTGAAGAAGGAGATTCCGAACCAGCAAATAAGAATGCAGTCTTTAAGAGGACAAGGGATCAGTAAAGAGTTAAATGATTATTGGACAAGCTAACACAAACAGTTTACCCATATGTGAATGCAGTAAGTGAATCAAAGCAAGTAGTTATGATTTTAAAACATATATGCTTGGCAGTGAGCCGGTGGGAATGTCCATTTTGACCTTGTCGTAGCATCTGCCATTACCAAGCAACAGGGATGTAGTTAGAGCCAAGAAGGGAAATGACGTCCAAATTTGAAGGACAACTGGAATATCACCATGCTATTAAGTATCATATTATTGGCTGAGGTACTTGATAGAGATTTGTATTGATGTATGATTGTTAAATGAAATTGATTTTAGGCTAATGAAAGGCGGAATTATTGATTAGAAAAAAGTATAATTGATCTGTATTTGATTATGCATTTCAGACATTCCGGAGAGGTTCTGTAGCTCTATTCCCAGAGCTGTTTAACCCTTTGGAAGTCTCTGGTCAGCTGTATATTTGTTTTGTTTTGTTCTATGTTTTATGTTAAATAAATTTTGTTACATCTTTGCACAGACGGAACACATACCTTGCAGTTATTATAAAGCCAAGAGCTGTTCCTTACGACTTGAAACTTGCACATGTCTCTTTGTCCTTATTTTCAAAGTGTCGTACTCTGTGGACCACCAACATCGCCTACAGCCTGAATCATATCTGTCTTGTGAGTTTTGAATTGTCTAAGTTAAGACACAATTGGCCACCTTCAAATTTCTCCACAACATCACCATCTGCCATGGTGGGATTCGAATCCAGGTCCTCAGAGCATTACCCTGAGTCTCTGGATTACTAATCTAGTGACAATACCACTATGCCACTGCATCTATATTTTACCAAATCAGGCCTCATTCCAGACCTGCCTTTCCTTCATCCAATCTCCCCGATTAGGGTGCAGTGTCATAATCACTCCAAGTATCTATTACTCTTTATATAGCAGAGTCTAACTATCTGCTTCAGGCACTGACTGAGGTCTGAACATTGAGGGTTTGCAGAGTTCCATTAAGATTTCAAAAGCATTTCACTGATTAAACTTCAATGAGCACAATTTTCGTTTTCAGGTTATTGCATTATACGATCCGCAGGGCTATTTTTTTAAGGGAATTCACTCATCCAATTCTATCAACCAAACTTATTCATTTTAAGTTCTTCCTCCAAAATCTTGCCTGTGGGCAAATTTCTTTTCCCTTCATTTTCCCTCGTGCTTGCAGCATTTAAACTCAAAGGGAGCACATTGTTTCTGTCTCAAGTTCTCCCTGCAGATAGCTGGAGGGCATACGATTTTCCAAAATGGTCAATTATTCAGGCTGTAGGCGATGTTGGTGGTCCACAGAGTGCAACACTTTGAAAATAAGGACAAAGAGATATGTGCAAGTTTCAAGTCGTAAGGAACAGCTCTTGGCTTTATAATAACTGCAAGGTATGTGTTACATTCAATATGTTGAGAGCAGCTATTTTCCCTCTCTACATTTATGTGACCAGTACATGCCTTGAATTAAAGAAAGAAGAGGCAACATTCTTAGGCTAATTGCAGTTGAACAGTGGATGTATTTTACGAAATTGTTCTTCAAGGTACAGTTTCAATTGGACTATCAATAATTTGATTTCATTTTGTTATTTTTGCAATCACCTAGAATGCTGATGCTAATTTTAAAATCATTACTTTGAAGTAGAATGTTTATGTGAAGATAGTGTTTTCAAAACTCTTCAAAGTGAGAATTTTGTTGTTACATTATCACATTGGACTCACATTCCTGCCACTACCTTTAATAGTAATCTGCTAATTTGTTCTATCGCTATGGTAACAGGCTAGACAACCATACACTGTCACTAAAATCGCACAACTTTTCCAGTCAGACCATAGAAAGACAAAGAGGCCTAATTTTGGTCACCTCCTTAAACAGGCATGGTGGATCAGAATGTCCGATTATCCTGTGGCTGTTGATTGCAATGCAGGTCAGATTCTTGCTACTTACTCATTTCAATGATTTCAACATCCAACCAGTGCTAACTGTAATGTTCATTAGTTCTATGTATCAACAGAGGCCAATATTGTGAATGGATAGCATCTTTTAAAGCCAGCTTGCGTGGCTTGAAGCTGGTCCGCACCACTAAAGGGCAGGTGCATTGTGACTGGAGCAGGTGCTGCCAGAGGTGCAGGGAGTGAATTTGACCTGGCAAACATTGAACAGTAGCACAACATGGGAGAGTATCCAAGTTAGAACAAAGAACAAAGAAAATTACAGCACAGGACCAGGCCCTTCGGCCCTCCAAACCTGCACCGACATGCTGCCCGACTGAACTAAAAGCCCCAACCCTTCCGGGGACCAAATCCCTCTATTCCCATCCTATTCATGTACTTGTCCAGACACCCCTTAAAAGTCACTATTGTATCTGCTTCCACTACCTCCCCCGGCAGCGAGTTCCAGGCACCCACAACCTCTGTGTAAAAAAACTTGCCTCGTACATTTCCTTCAAATCTTGCCCCTTGCACCTTAAATTCATGCCCCCTAGTAATTGACTCTTTCACCCTGGGAAAAAGCTTCTGACTATCCACTCTGCCCATGCCCCTCATAATCTTGTAGACTTCTATTAAGTCACCCCTCAAGCTGTTTGGGAGTTGTACTGGAAGCTTTGAGGGAGGTGATGGAAAGAGGAGAGATGTCATGTATATGCAGGGGCCCAGACTCATGCTCAAAAGGCAGTGGGTGTAGAAAGCCGTGGAGAGCAATGACTTGAGTTAAATCCCGAGGAATACGACATAGTGTTGTGAGAGGTTCAATTACCTCACAATTATGGTTGAGGTCACTGAATGCTTCTTCAAATGTCACATTCTACCAACTGTACAACTACAAACTGTACAACTCAAAATTCAGTTCACTACATCCCCATCACTTACCTGCCAACAATCCTGATCAATAATGTTTATATCAGGCATTAATATGCTCCACCTCCCCCTCACACATTGAACACTTCATACCCACATTTCCCAGCTTGTCCACACTGCCAGCTACTCAATCACAACAACCACATCACCCAAACAGAATGCATGGCATTAATTGACACACTTCCCTCTCCCTTGCAGAATAAGGTGGCGTATAACTGGAAGAGGTGTGTCAGTGAATATGGTGTAATGTGTTTGGAGGATGTAGCTATCATGGTTGAATAGCTGGCAAAGTGTGCAAGCTATGAGATGTGGGTGTGAGGCCTGAAAGATTGTTAAGAGTGTGAGAGTGAGGTGAAGCTATGCATCTCGTAGTCATGAGTCCTGATTGTAGAGGTTGTTGGCTGTTGACTGTTGAGCAATATCTAAAGTTCGTGGTGCAGGGAATGGGATATGGCATTTGAAGATGAATTTAATAACTTTGACCACTCATACAAAGTCATTGAATGCCATGTGAAACTGCATCCAGCTCCACAGGACCATTGACCACCATAAATATCTGGTCCCAGTGCTTTCACACAGGTTCTGTGGAGGGCTTTCAGAGCGTTCTGATATTAATATACCTTTAAGAGGTTGTTTTTTAATCATGGTCACAGCCTTGGTGATGTCATTGCTGGAAAGAGGAAAACAACTTTAGGCAGTTCAAGTGACTGAAGTTTTTCAGCTTTCAGTTGTGTTTTGGCTGCAGTGTTAGAGTCAGCCTTAGAAGCAAGCTGGAAAAGAAGTCTCTCTGTTGTGCTTTGAAAATTTTACTAGTTATTTTAAAGAAAGACTTGTTGCCATGCTGCGTAAAGAATCTGTGCTTTGGGGTTTTGGGGAGCTGATCTGACTACAACCTGCTCTGAGTTTTCAAGATCATTTGAAATCAGCATTCAACCCAGGGAATTGGATTCCATATTAAGTGAGCTTTAGCCTGTGCAGTGATAAATCTGTTGAAAGGGTTTTGTTTATTGGATTTTGGTTTTAATTGGAACACATTAGAGATATTCATTATATATTATAGTGGTTATTTTGTGTCTTGTTTGTAATTGATAAAAATTCTTGCTAATTTTATTACTGTACATGTTAACTATATTCTTAAATAAACTTTGTTTGTTAAAAGCTCCCTAGTGGGTCACTTGAATGACACCTGAAGTGAAACATCTCAAGCTTATCCTAGCCAAATTCAAAATGCAAAATTTATGAGTCAGGCGGGCTTCATAAAACATTTTGGAGTTTCTAACCTGAACCATAACAGCGGATAGAGGAACTCTTTCCTCCCATCCACCAAGGCCTCAGCACAGCTTCTCAAAACTCATTCTCAGTCCCATTGTTCCATAATTTAGTGTTCTTGCTCACACTCCCTTCCGTAACCTGCTCCAGCACCTTCTCCAGCCACAATGCATCTTCCCTTTAAGAGGTGCAGGTTAGCTTTTACAAATACAAAATGTAGCTTTAAGTGGTGCTAGCCTCGCACAAATATAGAGACTATGCTGAGTAGTCCAGTCACTCAGCAGCACGTTTAGTGCTGAGTAGATGCAGCTATTATGCAAACCAGCAAGCAACACAACATTTATATGTTGCAGCAGGAGCAGGTTATTTATGGACAATATTGCAATACCCAAGCTCCGGGATCAGTGTTGGGACCACAATTGTTTACAATTTACATAGATGATTTGGAGTTGGGAACCAAGTGTAGTGTGTCAAAGTTTGCAGATGACACTAAGATGAGTGGCAGAGCAAAGTGTGCAGAGGACACTGAAAAACTGCAGAGGGATATAGATAGTTTAAATGAGCAGACAAGGATCTGGCAGATGGAGTACAATGTTGGTAAATGTGAGGTCATCTATTTTGGTAGGAGTAACAGCAAAATGGATTCTTATTTAAATGGTAAAAAAAATTGCACATGCTGCAGTGCAGAGGGACCTGGGTGTCCTTGTGCATGGATCACAAATTTTGGTTTGCAGGTGCAGCAAGTAATTAACAAGGCAAATAGAAATTTGTCCTTCATTGCTAGAGGGATGGAGTTTAAAAACAGAGAGGTTATATTGCAGCTGTATAAGGTGCTGGTGGGGCCACACCTGGACTACTGTGTACAGTTTTGATCCCCTTACTTGAGAAAGGATATACTGGCACTGGAGGGGGTAGAGAGGAGATTCACTAGGTTGATTCCGGAGTTGAGAGGGTTGGCTTATGAGGAGAGACTGAGTAGACTGGGGCTATACTCATTGGAATTCGGAAGAATGAGGAGAGACCTTATCGAAACATATAAAATTATGAAGGGAATAGATAAGATAGAAGCAGGGAGGTTGCTTCCTCTGGCGGGTGAAACTAGAACGAGGGGGCATAGCTTCAAAATAAGGGAGAGCAGATTTAGGACTGAGCTGAGGAGGAACCTTTTCACCCGAAGTATTGTGAATCTGTGGAATTCCCTGCCCAGTGAAGCAGTTGAGGCTCCCTCATTGAATGTTTTTAAGGCAAAGATAGATAGATTTTTGAACAGTAAAGGAATTAAGGGTTATGGTGAGTGGGTGGATAAGTGGAGCTGAGTCCACAAAAAGATTAGCCATGATCTTATTGAATGGCGAAGCAGACTCGAGGGGCCAGATGGCCTACTCCTGCTCCTAGTTCTTATGTAAGCTTGTGCATGGGCCTGTTCATGTTCATACTTATTGTGTCTGTGGATGATGTCATCGAGGGACAGTATGCAATAGGAAGTGGCAGACATAATCTTTAGGGTCTCAAATGTAATTTTTTAAAAAGTTCATGTTATGGGGTGTGAGAATCGCTGGTTAGGTCAGCATTTATTGCCATCCCTAGTTGCTCTTGAGAAGGTGGTGGTGAGCTGCCTTTTTGAACCATTGCAGTCCATGTGGTGTAGGTACACCCACAGTGATAGTGAGGAACTATGATATATTTCCAAGTCAGGATGGTGAGTGACCTGGAGGGGAACATCCAGGTGATGATGTTCCCAAGTATCTGCTACTCTTATCATGAATGGGTCCAGAAGAGAAGCCATTATTGTAGATTTTCTGGCTCCAACATAGCACTCCAGATTTAGATTTTGTAATTAGCTCCGAAGGGCCAGGTGATGAAGCCAGATTAGAGGCTGTGGGAGCTGGGCTTCATTGAAGGTGCCATCCTTAAACATGGCACAGAGTCACCAGGGTCACTAGGATTAGTTTTGATTTATCCAAAGATCTGTGGCTCAACAGATAAGACAGAAATGGAAGAGCAGAGTAGAACAGTGATCGTGGTTAGCTATCAGCACAAGGAGAGCAGAATGGGTTTCAACAAATGATGGTTGAATCACTCAAGTAAATTCTCTTTACACTTGCCTCACAAAGTCTTGTACTCATGACCAAGCCTTCTGTCAAGTTTCTTCATGTGAAAGCCTCCATTTTCCTAAGCATAATCCAATTCCCAAAATTAGCTGGGAACACAAAATGAGCACATAACTTAATATAAACACCAACATTCACCAGAAAACTATTTGCCCTGTCTACAACTGCTACTTAACATGTCAACTTTTCTTCCTGCACCTGAGTTAATTGTTCATACTCCAAACCAACCCCCAGAATGAGTGAGATGAGGTTTAGAAATGGTTAGATAGGATTATTTCCCTGGACCATAAAAGCTTGATTTGATTCTTAGTTCAGAGTAATTTGAATTAACTTTGATAGCTTTTATCTTCCAGTGATTTGGGGATGATATGCATTTGAAGAGACCTGAAGGAAGCAGACTCATTGCCACTGCCGAGGGACAGCAACTTTAGATCCGACTCTTTGCAATCTATTAGTGCAGGGCAGAGGCTCCAGGGTGCTGCTGGTGAGCGTCATCATAGACCGAATGATCCCCATCACCTTTGTAAGCCTTGAGATACAATTGTGCAAAAACCATTTATGGACAACTGCAATCTATTGATACTTTTTTCTCATTTCCCTCGACTCCCCTCAGCATCTCTCCCCCTTTCACTTGGAAATCCTGTGTCTAGTTGTTCCAGTCTCCCCATTTCGATCCCCAATGGTTAATTCTTGGACTAGCTCTAACCAATACCTTTCAACAAATTACATTGACTCACCACTGAGTCTGAAATTATGCCTGTAGCTTTGATAATTCTCTGAGTGGCCCAGCAAGCCACTCAGTTGAATGCAACCACGACAAAGAAAACATAAAAGAATGCAATTTGATGGACCTCCTGGTATAGACCGAGACACTGGAACTGAAAACAGCAAACCCAAGCCTGTTGACCTTCAAAATACTCCTTGGTAACATTGAGGATACCACTAACATGGTGCTAAATGGGATAGACTTTGAACAGATCTAGCTCCTCAAGACTGGAGATCCATGAAGCGCTGTGGGCCATCAGCAACAGTAGAATTGTACTCGACCACAATCTGTAACCTCATGGCCCGACATATCCCCTACTCTACTATTACCACCAAGCCAGGGAATCAACCCTGGTTCATTGAAGAGTGCAGGAGAGCATGCCGGGAGCAGCACCAGGCATATCTGAAAATGAGGTGTCAACCTGGTGAAACTACAACACAGGACTACTTGCATGCCAAACAGCATAAGCAGCAAGTAATAGACAGAGCTAAGTGATCCCGCAACCAATGATCTAAGCTCTGCATTCCTACCACATCCAGCCATGAATTGAGGTGGAAAATTAAACAACTCACTGGAGGAGGCTCCACAAATATCCCCATCCTCAATTTTGCACTGATGAGCCCAGCACATCAGTGCAAAAGATAAGGCTGAAGTATTCGCAGCAATCTTCAGCCAGGAGTCCTGATTGGATGATTCATCTCGGCCTCCTCTGGAGGTCCCCTGCATCAGAGATGCCATTCTTTAGCCAACTCAATTCATTGCTCATGATATCACGATACAGCTGAAGATACTGAGTACTGCAAAGGCTATGGGCCCTAATAAATTCTGGCAGTAATCCTGAAGACTTATGCACCAGAACCTGCTGCGCCCCTAGCCAAGCTGTTCCAGTACAACTACAACACTGGCATCTACCTGGCAATGTGGCAAAATGACCAGGTATCACCTGTAGACAAGAAATGGCAAATCAAACCAGGCCAATTACCTCCCCATCAGTTTGTTCTTGATCATCAATGAAGTGATGGAAGGGGTGCTCAACAATGCAATCAAGGGGCACTTACTCAGCAATAATCTGCTCACAGACTCAGTTTGCATTCTGCCAGGGTCACTCAACTCCCAACCTCATGATAGCCTTGGTTCAAACATGGATAAAATAGCTGAATGCCAGAGGTGAGGTGAGAGTGACTGCCCTTGACATTAAGGTAGCATGTAACAAAGTATGGTATCAAGGAACTCGAGCAAAACTGGAGTCAATGGGAATCACGGGGAAAACCCTGCACTGGTTGAAGTCATACCCAGCACAAAAGAAGATGGTTGTGGTGGCTGGAGGTCAATCATCTGCAGGAGTTCCTCAAGGTAGCATCCTAGGCCCAACCACCTTCATTCAACTGCTTCATGAATGACCTTCCTTCCATCATAATTAGTTACGTTAGCCACATTTAAGACTTATCTTGATAGGCATATGAACAAACAAGGATATAAGGTGTTGGTTTAGATAGGTAAACATGATCGGAGCAGGCGTGGAGGGCCGAAGGGCCTGTTCCTGGCTGTACTGTTCTTTGTTCTTTGATCTATAATGTCAGAAGTGGGGATGTTTGCTGATGACTGCACGGTGTTCAGCCCCATTTTTGTCTCCTTAGATCCTGAAGCAGTTTATGACCAAATGCAGCAAGGCCTGGACAATATCAGGCATGGGCTGACAAGTGGCAAGTAACATTCATGCAACACAAGTGCGAGGTAATGACCATCTCCAACAAGAGAGAATCTAACCATCACCTCTTGAAATTCAATGGCATTACTGATTCCTCCACTATCAACATCCTGGGGATTAGTCGACCAGAAACTGAACTGGACTAGCCATATAAATACAGTGGCTACCAGAACAGGCCAAAGGCAAGGATATCCTGCGGCAAGTAATTCACCTCTTGATTCCCCAAAGCCTATAATGAGCAAGTCAGGAGTGTAATGGAATACTCTCCTTTTGCTTGAATTAGTGAAGCTCCAACAACACTCAAGAAGCTCAGAATCATCCAGGCCAAAGTTAACCTTTTTTGTTACCCCTTCCACAAACACTCAATCCCTCCATCACTAATGAACAGTGATAGCCATGTGTTCCATCAACAAGATGCACTGCAGGAACTCATTAAGGTTCCTTAAGCAGCACCTTTGAAACCCATCATCTAGAAAGATAAAGGCAGCAGATACCTGGGAACATCACGACGTCACTCACCATCCTGCCTCAACTACAAAGGATCATGAACAAAGTCTAGTCCATCACGGAAAAATAGCCTCCCATCCATTGACTCTGTCTACACTTCCCGCTGCCTCGAAAAAGCAGCCAGCATAATCTAGGGCCCCATGCATGGCGGATATTCTCTCTTCCACCTTCTTCCATCGGGAAAAAGATATAAAAGTCTGAGGTCACGTACCAACTGACTCAAGTACAGCTTCTTCCCCGCTGTCAGACTTTTGAATGGACCTCCCTCATATTAAGTTGATCTTTCTCTACACGCTAGCTATGACGGTAGCACTACATTCTGCACCTTCTCCTTTCCTTCTTTATGAATGGTATGCTTTGTCTGTATAGGGTGCAAGAAACAAGACTTTTCACTGTATCTCAATACATGTGACAATAATAAATCAAATCAAATAAATGTATCACCGTTCCTTCAATGTCACTGAGTTTAAATCCTAGAATTCCCTCCCTGTGGGGACTGTGGGTGTAGCTATAGCTCAAGGACCATAGCAGTTCAAGAAGGCAGCTCACCACCACCTTCTCAAGGAGAATGAGGGATGGGCTATATTCCATAGCCTCCATTGCAATAGTACTTTTCTCAAGTGATCACTTCACTTCTATCAGATATCCCATTTTCATTTCACTACTCTCGGACACTCTTATCTTTTACTTCTTTTGGGTGATCTCAGACACATACGCAGGAATTGTCTGCCCCGCCCGCCATGCCAGTGGGTGAGAGGCAGACAAATGGGAAGGTCCGTTGACCTCGGGCGGGATTTTCCAGTATTGGATTGAGTGACACCGTAAAATCCTACCCACAGAATCCCTAGAGTGCAGATGGAGATCATTTGGCCCATCGAGTCTGCATCGACCACAATTCCACCCAGGCCCTATCCCCATAACCCAAGTATTTACCCTGCTAGTCCCCCTGACACTAAGAGGCAATTTAGCATGGCCAGTCCAGAATTTAGCATGGCCAATGCACTTAACCAGCACGTCTTCTGGACTGTGGGAGGAAACCAGGGTTCTCCCCAAAGGAAACCCACGGGGAGAACGTGCAGATTCCGCACAGACTGTGGCCCAAGCCGAGTATTGAACCCGGGTCCCTGACACTGTGAGGCAGCAGTGCTAATCACTGTGCCACTATACTGCCCACATGCAGAATAAACAAAGGTAAAAGGGCATTGAGGCACGACATGATGGACCATCAGTGTGCAGTGTCAGGGAGGGTGGGATTTCAACTCTACTATCATTTTGAAGAATCCCCAATCCCAACTGTGTTGCTACTGGAGATATCATGGGAACATGGATGGAAATTGATTGTCAAATGGAAAAACGAAAAGAATAAATGAAAAGCAAACAAAGGTATGGAAGAAAAAAATCTGCAAGTGTTTTGAGATCCAGCATACAATTTTTTGATCTCTGTACCCTGGTTTAAATCTACAGAATATCAATTACCCATTATCTACAGCAGGTTAACCTCATTTTGTTTCTTTTGGCTTTAAAGCACTCTTAAAGCCATTTTTGTACTGTGAAGGTGATGATGAGCTTCCAGTTTATGTTCATCATGCCTCTTATTTGAGACTTTGAGAAGCGGCCAGTGGCACTGAAGGATAATTATTAAAGCTGTTGAGTTCTGTAGCCTCAGTTGGTGGTGATTAGAGCTACCACAGTGGAGATAATTATGTTATTTTCTTCCCAATGGCTACGTGATTAGTAATTATACCTTAAACAAAGAACATATTCATTTAGTGGCTGTGAGAAAGGAAGGCGAAGACAGTTTGACCTGAGTGTACTCCATCTGAACGCTGCAAAAAATAGCTGACAGGTAAGCGTGTTGAACAGGCACTGTAGGAATGTCACAATTACAGTAACTAGGGTGAGCATCAGTCAAAAACAGATGGCTGAGGAGCTCAAAATGAAAGTAAAATGATCAGAAGAGAATCACAAGCACGCCATTCAAACAATAACAAAAATCTGTCATTGCTAAATCAGGTAATTTACGTTCATCTATGTGAAGGGTGCAAGGGAAATGCAGCACCTTTTGTAGGTGTCAAAGAGGTAGATGCAGAGCAAATATTCTTTCAACCTCACAAAACCACGCCAACCTAACATTCTGAGCTACCACACTGGGTGAGAGTTCCAAATTATTAACATTTTACGCGGTAATACAAAATATAATTCCAGTATTTATATTAATACCTACATGTCAAAACATTTCAAAGTACTTCATGCGATAAATTAGTTTTTGACGTGCGTGAATTCTGAAACTGATTGTGGACCATCAAGATCCCTCAAATAGACACGGGATAACTGACCAGTCAATCTGTTTTTAGGTGGTACTGGTTAATCTTATATTATTGCATTGTGCATTTGCAAACAAATAAAAAAAAATGTTTGCTACTAAACAGATTCTGGTGACGGCAGTGCCCATTTAAACTTGGTTATACTTGATTAATTGGCTTAATGGGATGATATTTGTCGAAGAATTCTGTGCGTGGTATCATTGAAGTAACCGTGGCTCTTGCGGCATCAGATATCCGTGTATCGAATTGAAATTTCCCGTTTTGTGTTGTCGTTGTCATATTTGTCAGTGGAGCGAGTCAACAAATGAAGGAACTTTCCACTCCACGTCAATGACTTATTCAAGAATTTATGGCATCGAACGCAATGACAGTGAAAAACAAAATACAGCATAATGCTGATACAAAAATTCAGATTTTTGCTTCGATTTCAGCATAGCAGGTTGATGAATCCGTGAGGGAGATTCTGTGATAGATCAGAATTCTGCCCTGATTTAAAATTTTAAAGACACGAGTGCACAATATTCAAATAGTTATGCTCAGCTGTAAGATGGGCTACAAATCAAAAAGGTAAGCAGAGCTCTGGCACACCAGATCTCTGCCCCATGGAATTCTTTGCCTTGGCAGTATTTGAGACAGCAACCTTATTGATTTGATTTATTGTTGTCACATGTATTAGCATCCAGTGAAAAGTATTGTTTGTTGCACGTTATATAGACAAAACATACCATTCATAGAGATGGAAACGAGAGAGTGCAGAATGTAGTGTTACTGTCATTGCTAGGGTGTAGAGAAAGATCAACTTAATGCAAGGTAGGCCCATTCAAAAGTCTGATGGCAGCAGGGAAGAAGCAGTTCTTGAGTCGGTTGGTACATGACCACAGACCTTTGTACCTTTTACCCGACGGAAGAAGGTGGAAGAGAGAATGTCCTGGGTGCATGGGGTCCTTAATTATGCTGGCTGCTTTGCCGAGGCAGCGGGAAGTGTAGACAGAGTCAATGGATGGGAGACTGGTTTGCGTGATGGATTGGGCTACATTCACGACCTTTTGTAGTTTCTTGCGGTCTTGGGCAGAACCAGAGCCATACCAAGCTGTGATATAACCAGAAAGAATGCTTTCAATGGTGTATCTGTAAAGGTTGGTGAGAGTCATAGCTCCAAATGCCAAATTTCCTTAGTCTTCTGAGAAAGTAGAGGCATTAGTGGGCTTTCTTAACTATAGTGTCGGCATGGGGGGACCAGGACAGGTTGTTGGTGATCCAAACATCTAAATACTTGAAGCTCTCGATCCTTTCTACTTTGTCTCCGTTGATGTAGACAGGGGTATGTTCTCCTTTATGCTTCCTGAAGTCGATGACAATCTCCTTCATTTTGTTGACATTGAGGGAGAGATTATTGTTGCTGCACCAGTTCACCAGATTCTCTATCTCATTCCTGCACTCTGTCTCATCCTTGTTTGAGATCTGACCCACTACAATGGTGTTGTCAGCAAACCTGAAAATCGAGTTGGAGTGGCATTTGGCCACACAGCCATAGGTGTATGAGGAGTATAGTAGGGGGCTGCACCTATTAAGGGATACACAGAGCGATGGGACAGGTAACTTTAGTTTTGGATTGGTCAAGCAGTAAGTGTCAAATGCCCTCTTTTCCTTTTGCAAACTTCTTTAGTTTAGGGTCGTGGATGTGATGGCATAAACATTTAACATTGGTATATGTGAGAAAGAAGGATTCTTTTGAACAGAACACTTGTAAAAATGTGAGTGAAGGAACACTTCCAAGGTGAAGTGCAAGACACCCCACTCTTTCAAAAGAACTCATTATAAAATCTTTAAGGCAATATCTGAAGGACTCATCCAGTAAGGTCAATGAACATTTCTGTGTGTGGCTTTCCCTTGCAGTGTTAGGCAGAAGGCATTGACACTGGTGGCCACCTCCCGTTCCCTTGAGACACCTGATGACAAAAGGGTGCCTTGCTTATGCTTTGCCTATTTGAAAAGGATCTTTACAGTCTTGTAATAAAACAAGACTACTCTCTGGCCTGTTCCAATTCTTGAAGACATACTGTTGCCACAGGAGCTTGCCTCTTCCTAAGTATTGCAATACCAGGATGCCTATCACCTAAGCTGCTGCAAGCACTTATATTCTGCAGTACATGTGTTCCCAGTTATTTTCCACACTTGCAGCTTACCTATCATGTTTAAAATGTGCTGACCTTGGAAAGACATATGGGATCATGGCATTGCACTCTGGGGAGATACATTTCATATACAGCTCAATGCCTAGTTGAATTTAGGTCTCATTAGAAAGCCTAGGATGCTATTGGTATGTTGGAATATTTCTTCATGGGATCTTATAGCAGTCATAGGATCATAGAATCCCTCCAGTACAGAAGGAGGCCATTCGGCCCATCAAGCCTCAACGGTAACAATCCCACCCAGGCCCTGTGCTTGTAACGCCACGTATTCACCCTCCTAATCCCCCTGACACTAAAGGGCAATTTCGCATGGCCAATCCACCTCACCTGCACATCTTTGGACTACAGGAGGAAACCAGAGCACCCGGAGGAAACTCACACAGACGCGGGGTGAATGTGCAAACTCCACACAGTCACCTGAGGCTGGATCCTTTGAGCCTGCTCCACCATTCAGTAAGAGCACGGTTGATGCCCTTAACTCTACTTTCCTGCCTGCCTCCCCAATAATCGTTAACTTCCTTGTCAATCAAAACTCTACATCTAACTCAGCCTTGAATATATTCAGCGATCCAGTCTCCACAGTTCCCTGGTGTAGATAATTCCATTGTCTAATGACCTGAGAGAAAAATTCCTCCTCGTTTCTGTCTTAAATGGAGTCTCCTTATATTTGGACTGTACATTCTTGTTCTAGGTATCCCAAAAATGAAAACATCCTCCTAGCATCCACCTCATCAATTCCCCTCAGAATTTTATATCTTTCATTCAGCTCACCTCTCATTCTTCTAAACAGAATTGCTGCTGCAGCTTTAATTTGGTTCTTTGAACTGCATACTAGGAGAAATTCTCATAGCTTCCCATTAGTTAAAATCAGAAGGAATTCACATCACTGGCTTGTATTCAACTGCTGCCTCAAAGGTCAGATTGATGAATTTTGTCAAGATAGATTGCTAAACGTATGTTATGGATGCCATATGTATGTTGGTGACTGAAACAATTAGTATTGAGTGTTTGGTTCTGAAAGGAAGATTGCAATTGTTTACTCTGCAGTCAAGGTGCTCACAGTTTGACTTTGGCCTGAGAAGAGGGTAGGACAGCCTTTTGAAAAACCAGCTTGATGCATTGAATCCTAATGCACTTGATAACTGCACTTAATTGCAAAAGATACCTGTCTGATATTATTTTGACTCATTCCATATTTCAAAACATACAGCAGATATAATTTGTTGCACATCAATGGGACATTAAATGAATGTCTGCTTTGTCAGGATGCCTGTAGCAGGAAGTTCAAATTACAGCAATACAAATCATACCCTGACCCCTCGTCCAAGTTAAAGGGCCATACTGGGAACCATAAGGACTTTGATTGTATTAGTTTATAATATTTGCAATCCATCACTCAAACCAGCCTCCCATCCATTGACTCCATCTACACTTCCTGCTGCCTTGGAAAAGCAGCGAGCATAATTAAAACCCAAGCACCCTGGACATGCTCCCTTCCACCTTCTTCCGTCAGGAAAAAGATACAAAAGTGTGAGAACATGTACCGACCGGCCCAAGACGAGCTTCTTCCCTGCTGCCATCTGACTTTTAAATGGACCTGTCATATATTAAGCTGATCCTTCTCAACACCCTGGCTGTGACTGCAACACAATATTCTGCACTCTTTTCTTTCCTTTTCCCCAATGTACTCTATGAATGGTATATGTTGTCTGTATGGCGAGCAGGAAACAATACGTTTTACTGTATCTCAATATTTGTGACAATAATAAATCAAATCAATTAACCAAAATTCAGCAATATAGTGAAATTTGCTGCATTTGATCTCAACTGTTTAAGTTCTTATTAAATTTTATTTGTAATTTCTAGCTTCAGAAATGGCCTTTCAGAATATTCATCGCCCCTTCGTCAAGAAGATCTGGAAAAGTGCTGCATCTTGGTATTACATCCTGCTGAGTTTATCAACAGTGCAAAGCATTTATTAAGCTTGCTACCTTATCAAATACTTTTGCATAGAAAGACAAGATTCAGTTCAGAAAATACAGGGTCCAGGCAGCTAAAGCAGACATTTGTGCTGAGGACGAGGAGAAAGGAATTTAGGGAGTTTCTGTATCATAACTATTAAAATTATGTCTTGTGTTGTCTTAACCCAACCCATACCTAAAATGCATGATGAGAGCAAAGTACTGTAGATGCTGGAGATCTGAAATAAGAATAGGAAGTGTTGGGAAAATACTCGGGTCTGGCAGCATCTGTGGAGCGAGAAACAAAGTTAATGGCTGGGATTTTCCAGCTTCCTTGAGGTGTGTTTCCCGGCAACGTATACAGCTCAACACTGGCCGCTGGCAGGATCTTCTGGTCCTGCCGAGGTCCATGGCATTTTTTATGGCTCGCCCACCCCGCCACAGTGAGGGTCACCTCCGGTGGAACCAGAAGATCCCACTGGCAGGAAGGGCCGGTAAATCCCGCCCAATGTTTTGAGTTCAAAATGGAACTTTGTGTTCTGATGTAGAGCTGTATTGGACTCAAAACAGCTCTACATCATTAACATTAAAAACTTAACAAAACATTAATGTTTTAGAGGGAAGTGAAAAAGGATGTTCACACTGTGGTGAACCATTGTTGGTTCCCACCAGGTAGTGCTGAGCCAGGGTCTGGCCAGTACTATGAGTCTGTATATATGTTACTATTGGGGTTAGGGTTGGGCTGTTCTACATGTTACTGTTGGGGTTAGGTTTGGGCTGTTCTACCTGTAATATAGTTCTTATGGTATATCCCAGTCGGGCTCCGCCTCCTGGGAGAGGTATAAAGGTCACTGCTCTGTCTGGGACCCTTTAGTCTGGGATCGTGTATTATATATGGTAGCTCTATTGTTGTAGTCAATAAAAGCCTTTATTTCCCCGAGTACCTCTAGCCTCGTGAGTTATATCGCGCATCAATTTTATTGACTACAATTGAACTCTCTTCGTTGAAAAAAAAACGACACAGAGAACATGGAGCAAATGCTTAAACCCGAACGGCTTACGTTGGACCCACGTGCGGCGGGCGCCTCGAACACCTTCGACCACTGGTTGAAATGCTTTCAGGATTACCTCGAAGCCTCCGCAGCGGTCACCACCGACGCCGACAGACTCCGGGTCCTCCACGCAAGGGTAAGCGACGTTGTATATTTAGCGATCTGTGGGGCCACCGACTACAAAGGGGCCCTCGAGCTTCTTAAGAAGCGCTACATTAAACCGCCGAACGAAATGCATGCTCGATATCTCTTAGCCACTCGACGGCGGCAGCCCGGTGAAACGACGGAACTGTACGCCTGCGAGCTCCTACAGCTAGCCAGGGGCTGTAACTGCAAAGCAGTGTCGGCAGACCAGAACATGAACGACCTCGCTCGAGATGCGTTTGTGGCGGGAATCAGCTCGTTTTACATCCGCCTTCGGCTGTTGGAGCAAGGTAATCTCGATCTCACTAAGTCCATAGAGCTAGCAGATGCGCTAGAAACGGCCTCCAAAAGTCTGGCGATGTACCCCGACGACCACGTGGAGACAGCGTGGCAGGGGCAGTCACAGACCCCACTTCATTCAGTGGGACCGAAAAACTGCGTGATTGCGTTCCCACCCTCGGGCCTGACGACGGCAGCAGCTCCAGGCGGCCCGCGGTGTTACTTCTGTGGGGGAGTGAAGCACCCTCGGCAGCGATGTCCCGCTAAAGCGGTGTTGTGCCCCGCCTGCGGCAAGAAGGGGCATTATTCGAAGGTATGCCGATCCAAACTTCCATCCAGGAACAGCAGTGCGGCGTGTGACTCCCCGGAGCCGGTTTCCTCGTCGTCGGCATCGTCAAGGGCTTCTTCCACGTGCGAGGCCAGGACGTCGCCATTCCAGACGACGGAGTCGCAAGAGATGCGCGACAACCAGGGGCCGCAGGTTTTGGCGCCATCGCCCACGTGCGACCTATGGGGGCAGCCATTTTGGTCGGCACCGACCGCGAATGACCAGCAGGGGTCGTCATCATCCATCTCAGCTGCCTGCAGTGGCGCCCACGAACCAACGGTGGCGTCGATCATCCTGGACCAGGCAAAGCCTCACAGACTCAACAAGTCCATGATGGACATACAGGTAAACAAACGCACGATTTATTGTCTGTTTGACAGCGGGAGCTCGGAGAGCTTCATTCATCCAGACGCCGTAAAGCGGTGTGGCCTCCGGATTCAGCCTGTCAAGCAGACAATTTCGATGGCGTCAAGGTCCCGGTCTGTCACCGTGCTAGGGAGTTGCGTGGTAAATCTGACGGTGCAGGGCACGGTTTACGAGAGCTTCAAGCTCCTGGTGTTACCGCACCTTTGCGCGCCAATACTCCTTGGACTAAATTTCATGGTCCACTTGAAGAGTGTAACCCTACAGTACGGTGGGCCACTCCCTCCGCTTTCAGTGGGAGACTCGCAGCCTCAAAATTACCCAACGCGCTCCATCTGTAGCCTCTCGACGCTTAAGATTACCACACCCTCTTTACTGCAGAATCTCGTGCCAGGCTGCAAGCCCATCGCGACTAAGAGCAGGCATTACAGCGCTGAGGATCGGATCTTCATTCGATCTGAGGTTCAGTGTGGCTCCTCAAGGAAGGGATCATACAACCTAGCGCTAGTCCTTGGAGAGCGCAGGTCGCGGTGGTCAAGAGTGGGAACAAACCCCGGATGGTCATAGACTATAGTCAGACCATTAACAGATACACGCAGCTGGATGCGTATCCCCTCCCACGCATATCTGACATGGTCAACCAGATTGCGCAGTACCGGGTGTTCTCCACCATCGACCTAAAGTCTGCTTACCACCAGCTCCCCATTCGCCCAGAGGACCGACAATACACGGCTTTTGAGGCGGATGGTCGCTTGTACCATTTTCTAAGGGTTCCTTTTGGTGTCACGAATGGGGTCTCGGTCTTCCAGCGTGCTATGGACCGAATGGTGGACCTAACGGACCGCGGGCTACCTTCCCGTACCTGGATAACGTCACCATCTGCGGCCATGACAAGCAGGACCACGATGCCAACCTTCTTAGATTCCTACGCACTGCATCTCGCCTGAATCTGACCTACAACAGGGAGAAGTGTGTATTTCGCACGTGCCGCCTAGCTATCCTCGGATACGTGGTGGAAAACGGGGTCATTGGCCCTGATCCAGACCGTATGCGTCCCCTCCTCGAACTTCCCCTGCCCACTAGCGTAAAAGCACTAAGAAGATGCTTAGGCTTCTTCTCTTACTACGCACAGTGAGTTCCCAATTACGCGGACAAAGCCCGTCCGCTCATCAAGTCCACCTCTTTTCCCCTAGCACCAGAGGCTCGTTTGGCCTTTGAAAAACTAAAAGCCGACATCACGAAAGCCATGATGCACGCTATCGATGAGTCCATCCCCTTCCAGGTGAAGAGTGATGCATCGGATTTCGCCCTGGCCGCCACACTTAACCAGGCGGGCAGGCCCGTCGCCTTTTTCTCTCGCACCCTCCAAGGCCCCGAAATTCGACATTCAGCGGTGGAAAAGGAGGCCCAGGCCATTGTGGAGGCCGTCCGGCATTGGCGCCATTACTTGGCGGGAAAACGGTTCACCCTGCTCACGGACCAGCGGTCCGTGGCGTTCATGTTCAATAACACGTTAGGGGGAAAGATCAAGAACGATAAGATCTTGAGGTGGAGATTCGAACTCTCCACCTATAATTACATCATGTATCGTCCAGGGAAACTCAACGAGCCCTCGGATGCCCTGTCGCGTGGAACATGCGCTAGTGTGCAGGAGAATCGATTGCAGGCTCTCCACAATGACCTCTGCCATCCGGGGGTCACTCGGCTCTTCCACTTCATAAAAGCCCGGAATCTACCCTACTCGGTGGAGGATGTCAGGTCTATAACCAGAAGCTGCCGGGTATGCGCGGAATGCAAACCGCACTTCTACCGACCTGACAGGGCACAACTCGTTAAGGCCACTCGTCCATTCGAAAGACTGAGTGTGGATTTTAAGGGCCCCCTTCCCTCGACAGATTGGAATATGTATTTCCTCAATGTGGTTGATGAGTACTCACGATTCCCCTTTGTCATTCCTTGTTCCGATATGACCGCTGCCACGGTTATCAAGGCATTTCGTGATCTTTTCACCCTGTTCGGGTACCCCTGTTACATCCATAGCGATAGGGGCTCGTCGTTCATGAGCGATGACTTGAGGCAATTCCTGCTCTCATACAGAATTGCCTCTAGTAGAACCACGAGCTACAACCCTAGGGGTAACGGACAGGTTGAACGTGAGAATGCTACAGTCTGGAAGGCTGTCTTACTGGCGTTGAAGTCTAAAGGCCTTCCAGTCTCCCGTTGGCAAGAGGTGCTCCCTGATGCGCTCCACTCCATACGCTCACTCCTGTGTACGGCAACCAACGCTACTCCCCATGAGAGACTGTTTTCATTCCCTCGGAAGTCTTCCTCTGGGACCTCATTACCGTCTTGGTTGATGTACTCAGGACCTGTCCTCCTGCGGCGACATGTTAGGACCCGCAAGTCCGACCCTTTGGTTGAACAGGTCCATCTCCTCCACGCCAACCCTCAGTATGCCTATGTGGCATACCCTGAAGGGCGAGAGGACACGGTCTCGATTCGAGACCTGGTGCCAACAGGGGGCTTGGAAACCCCTGTCGCTCCCATACCTCCTGTTAGAGACCCCCCAACTATTGTTTCCCCTCCTGACATGGCGCGGGCAGCATCGGGACCATCACTTAACCCTTTTACTCCCGTGTACAGCTTGCCTGAGTCCAGGAGATGGTCACCACTTCAAGGCGTGCCTGAGTTCAGCGGATTGTCACCACCTCGGGGTCTACCGGCCCGTGAGACATTGGAGGAGCCGTTGGACACCGCCTTGGGGAGAACGCCACCGCGAGTGCTTACACCGGTGCCATCGCCGGTGTTGAGGAGGTCACAACGACAGTGCGGTCCCCCAGACCGTCTGAACTTATAGACTGATGAACAATTGTTCTGTGTTTTGTACCCCGCCGGCCTTTGTTTTCAAAGGAGGGGTGAATGTGGTGAACCGTTGTTGGTTCCCACCAGGTAGTGCTGAGCCAGGGTCTGGCCAGTACTATGAGTCTGTATATATGTTACTGTTGGGGTTAGGGTTGGGCTGTTCTACATGTTACTGTTGGGTTTAGGGTTGGGCTGTTCCACCTGTAATATAGTTCTTATGGTACATCCCAGTCGGGCTCCGCCTCCTGGGAGAGGTATAAAGGTCACTGCTCTGTCTGGGACCCTTTAGTCTGGGATCATGTATTATATATGGTAGCTCTATTGTTGTAGTCAATAAAAGCCTTTATTTCCCCGAGTACCTCTAGCCTCGTGAGTTATATCGCGCATCACACACTTTATGGTGGATTTAACACTAAGGACCCTATCACACAATCAGGTAGAGATTAGCCTGTGTTACAGTCACTTCACCCAGCTGTCCATGTGAATAATCCTAAAAGGGAGAAATTTCAGCAATTCCTCTGATTCAAGGGAGAGGAAACTCTTCCTATTAAGTTCCATCCTGAATAAGGTAAGTTTTTAAAAAGTGGATGCAGATGCAAGAATTAAATCATTTTCTTCAACTCTGAGACTTTAAAAAGCCTTTTTAAAGAAGGAAAACCATTAGCATCGGCTGGTGGGCTTCTGGATGCTTCCATTCATTACATTTGTGGGAAAGCCCAAAAGACAATATATGGAGCAGGTAAAACATTTCCCTTCCCAATGGATTTAATGTGTTAATACAGCAAAATACTGCACTGATATTGATGCAAACAATTAAGGTCACCTTCTGCCATTTCATTTCTCAAATATCCCAACTCATAGAATCATAGAATCCCTACAGTGCAGAAGGAGGCCATTCAGCCCATCGGGTCTGCACCAACCACAATCCCATCCAAGCCCTATTCCCGTAACCCCATATATTTTACCCTGCTAACCCCCCTGACACTAAGGAGCAATTTAGCATGGCCAATCCACCTAACCCACACATCTTTGGACTGTGGGACGAAACCCGAGCACCTGGAGGAAACCCACGCAGACACGGGGAGAATATGCAAACTCCACACAGAAAGTACCCGAGGCTGGAATTGAACCCAGGTCCCTGGCGCTGTGAGGTATTTGATGCGCATAAACTATCCCCATTGTAATGATTGCAGAGCTGTATTGTGATTGAGGATCAGAACAGTTCATCACTGCTTCTGGGTTTGAGAGATGACATGGCAGTGGGAGAAAGGAGGAAGTAGAAGGGCTTCTTTGCACCACCAAAATTCTTACATGGAAAGGAAAGCACCATTCAGAAATATTCATTGCAGCAGGAGAGTTCCATCAGGGCTGTTCTTTCAGCTCTAGCTCAAGACTAGTGGTCTTAGACTTTCAAAAGTCTTTCGACAAAGTCCCACACAAGATATTACCATAAAGTTAAAGTGCATGAGATTGAGAGTAGAGAATTGAGATGGATAGAAAACGGGTTGGCAGATTGGAAACAAAGAGTAGGAATAAAAGGGTAATCTTCCAAATGGCAGGCAGTGACTAGAGGGGTACAGCAGGGGTCATTGCCATGATTCCAGCTATTCACAATATATATTAATGATTAAGATAAGGGAGCTAAATGTAATATCTCCAAATTTGCAGATGATAAAAAGCTGGGTGGGAGGGTGAGCTGTGAGGAGGATGCAGAGGTGCTTCAACATGACTTGGACAAGCTAAGTGAGTGGGCAAACACATGGAAAATGCAGTATAATGTGGATAACTGTGAGGTTGTCCACTTTGGCAGCAAAAACAGGAAGACAGATTATTAACTGAATGGCTATAGAGTGAGAGAGGGGGAATGTGCAACAATGAGATCTGGGTGTCCTTGTACACCAGTCGCTGAAGGTAAGCATGCAGGAGCAGCAGGAGGTAAAAAAGGCAAATGGTTCATTGGCCTTCATAGCGAGTGGATTTGAGTACAAGAGCAGGGATGTATTGCTGCAATTATACAGGGCCTTGATGAGGCCACAGCTGAAAAATTGTGTGCAGTTTTGGTCTCCTTGTCTGAGGAAGGATTTAAGGTTGGACTGCTCTTCAAGCAAAACAACATGGTTCCAACATGATCTGGTTAAAATTAATAGCCTTCGATCTCTTGGAGAATTATGTCAATACTCCCAGAACAGCAATTAGAATCAGATGGAAAGAGTTGCGGGAGGGTGTTGTTGGTGGTGTGTAATAGTGGGAGTGGGTGGCAAGAGATGAACCATGTGTTAGGACCATAGGACCATGGGTAAGGCAAAGGTACAGGAAATAAGCGACAGCTCCATAAACTTCAGGGGGAAATTTAATGTCCTCCTCATGGAGAGTTTGATAGTGCTAGGACATTTAATGAGGTGGGAGCATGAAAGATGGAGACCCTGCCATCTTCTCACCTCCATCTCAATAAAATCCATAGCCAGGAGGTCTTTCCACCTGCTGCCAACTGAAGCCCTTAAGTGAGCAAAGAACAAAGAATAAAGAAAGCTACAGCACAGGAACAGGCCCTTCGCCCGCCCCCCCCCCCCCCCCCCCCCCCCCTCCAGGCCTGCACCGACCATGCTGCCCGACTGAACTAAAATCCCCTACCCTTCCGGGGACCATCTCCCTCTATTTCCATCCTATTCATGTATTTGTCCAGACGCCCCTTAAAAGTCACCATCATATCTGCTTCCATTGCCTCCCCCGACAGTGAGTTCCAGGCACCCACCACCCTCTGTGTAAAACAATCTACCTCGGACATCTCCTTTAAACATTGCCCCTCGCACCTTAAACTTATGCCCCCGGTAATTGACTCTTCCACCATGGGAAAAAGCTTCTGACTATCCACTCTGTCCATGCCCTTCATAATCTTGTAGACTTCTATCAAGTCGCCCCTCAACCTCCGTCATCCCAGTGAGAACGAACCAAGTTTCTCCAACCTCTCCTCATAGCTAATGCCCTCCATGCTAGGCAACATCCTGGTAAATCTTTTCTGTACCCTCTCCAAAGCCTCCACATCCTTCTGGTAGTGTGGCGACCAGAATTCAACACTATATTCCAAGTGCAGCCTAACTAAGGTTCTATAAAGCTGTAACATGACTTGCCAATTTTTAAATTCAACGTCCCGACGGATGAAGGCAAGCATGCCATGTGCCTTCTTGACTACCTTCTCCACCTGCGTTGCCACTTTCAGTGACCTGTGTACCTGTACACCCAGATCCCTCTGCCTATCAATACTCTGAAGGGTTCTGCCATTTACTGTATATTTCCTATCTTTATTAGACCTTCCAAAATGCATTACCTCACATATGTCCCGATTAAACTCCATCTGCCCAAGTCTCCAATCGATCTATATCCTGCTGTATCCCCTGACGGTCCTCATCACTATCCGCAAATCCACCAACCTTTGTGTCATCTGCAAACTTACTACTCAAACCAGTTACATTATCCTCCAAATCATTTATATATATTACAAATAGCAAAGGTCCCAGCACTGATCCCTGAGGAACGCCACTTGTCATAGACCTCCATTCAGAAACGCACCCTTACACTGCAACCCTCTGTCTTCTATATCCGAGCCAGTTCTGTATCCATCTTGCCAGCTCACCTCTGATCCCATGCGACTTCACCTACTGTATCAGTCTGCCATGAGGGACCTTGTCAAAGGCCTTACTGAAATCCGTGTAGACAACATCCACTGACCTACCTTCATCAATCATCTTCGTCACTTCCTTGAAAAACTCGATCAAGTTAGTGAGACATGACCTCCCCTTCACAAAACCATGTTGCCTCTCACTATTGTATCCACTTATTTCCAAGTTGGAGTAAATCCTGTCTCGAAGAATCCTCTCCAATAATTTCCCTATCACTGATCTGGATTATTCTTGCTACCCTTCTTAAACAAAGGAACAACATTGGCTATTCTCAAATTCTCTGGACCTCCCCTGTAGCCAGTGAGGCTGGCTGTTGGGCAGCCTGTAGTAAACCCCCAACATTGTGACTGCACTCTTCCTATTCCTGAGCTCTACCCATATTGCCTCGCTGTATGAGCCCTCCAAGGTGTCCTCCCGCACGTACAGCTGTGATATTCTCCTTAACCAGTAGTGCAACTCCCCCACCCCTTTTACATCCCCCTCTATCCTGTCTGAAACATCTGTATCCTGGAACGTTAAGCTACCAATCCTGTCCTTCCCTTAACCAAGTCTTTGTAATAGCAACAACATCATAGTTCCAAGTACTAATCCAAACTCTAAGTTCATCTGCCTTACCTGTTACACTTCTCACATTGAAACAAATGCACTTCAGTCCACCAGACCCTCTTTGATTAGCAACCACACCCTGCCTGCTCTCCCTCTGAGTCTTACTGGCCCTACTCTCTGGTTCCCCTTCAATTAATTCACCTTTGCTTTGGTTCCCACCCCCATGCCAAACTAGTTTAAATCCTCCTAATGTGCAATTAATGTCCACTCAAGAAACTCATCCTGTCGCTGATGAATTAACTCCGGTGGCTTTTTACAGATGCTATCTGAATATTTCCATGATTTTTTTGATTTTATTTCAGATTTCCAGCATCCACAGTGTTTTGTTTCTGTATGTAAACTCTCCATTAGTTCTCAGATAAACCAGTATGAACAAAAGTAATGGCCATTCTGGCCTTGGGCAGGAGTAAACTTCACATAATTCCCAGGAGTGATGAGCTAAAGCAGGCGAACAGGACACATCCATCATTATGAAGAGCTGCCAATTGTGATACTGGCATCACCCTCAGCTGGGGTGGTAACAGAATCAGATGTGAGAGACCTGGCACCCACAATTGATTTGCATCGGGTCCAATGTTCAAAGATCGTATTTTAAGGACAACAATTCAATTGTTTTACAATGCAGGAGATACTGTCTTCTTGATAAACTGTTTCCATTCGTTGAAGGCTCTAGAACCAGGGGCCATAATCTGAAGATTAGGGCCAAGCCATTCGGGGGAAATGTTTGAAAAGACTTCTCTACGCAGAGAGTGGTGGAGGTTTGGAACTCTCTTCCTCAAACTGCCGTGGATATTGGTTCAATTGTTAGTTTAAGTCTGATAAAGACAATTTTTTATTGAGCAGGGGTATCAAGAGAAATGGGCCTAGGGCAGGTACAAGGAATTAGGCCACAGATTAGCCATGATCTTACTGAATCGTGGAGCGGGCTTGAGGAGCTGAATGGCCTTCTCCTGTTCCTATGTTCCTTGATATTAATCATAGAATCCTGACAGTACAGAGGAGACCACTTGGCTCATCAAGTCTGCGCCCACTCTTTGACATATTATTTTATCCAGACCCTCTTCCCTGCCCTATACCTCACACATTTCCTATGGCTAATCCATCTAATCTGCACATCTTGGGACACAAAGGGGCAATTTAGAATGGCCAATCCACCTAACTTGCACATCTTTGGACTGTGGGAGGAAACCGGAGCACCTGGAGGAAAACCACGCAGACACGGGGAGAATGTGCAAACTCCACACAGACAGTGGCCCAATTGAACCCGGTTCCCTGGCCCTGTGAAGCAGCAGTGCTAACCACTGTGTCGCCCTAAATCCCAGCTTCAACCACAGGGCTCTCTTTAAATGCAGTGTCCTCCCTTTGTCCAGGCCAATATTTGTTCTTCAACACCACTTCATTAAGTCATTTATCTCACAGTCCTTGCACCATCTTTCACAGCCAGCAGAAATTAGGGTGCAATTTAAATAGGGCATGGAACCAATCCTGGCCAAGTCCCAAAGTCTTTCCTCTGGCCCAAGTTGATCGAGTCACTGGAATTTTTGAATTGGAATGTTTATTCTCTAGAAAAGGAACAGCATAATTCTAATGTGCTGTTGAGGGCACAGGAGAAAAGCGCACACAGGAAGAGGTGCAAAGATGCACAGAAATAGCTTGATTAAAAAAGAGCTTAAAGTCCTGACAATATTTTACTTAAAAAAATGTTCTAAGCAAGATAGAAATATTAATGCATAGAATCTCTTTAAATTCAACAACTTACGCTGCCTTCCTTCCACATCCTGTGATCACTCCAGTTGCAAGTTGACCTTCCCCCTTTTCCCCGACAGGCCACTAAGGCTAAACACTGTTGGTGTGAAATTCTGTTATGATTGCTTTGATGAATACAACTATTTGACTCCTTGGGGCTGCTTTTCTTAGTTGTGCCTTGTGATTCATTATTATCTGAATAATAGCTAATGATGCCTGCCCCCATGCTCTCCACGTATTGCACCAGACCACATAGCAATGTGGTTGGATTAGCGCCCATTGTCCGTGCCTTTATTTATGTATGTCAGTTATATTTAGCTATTTCACAGCATTCTCCGGGAGTTGGGCATTTTTATTTCCCTGTAAACCTGCAGTTCACAGATTGTCAGTGTTCAGCACAAATCTATCCATTCGTCACATACATGCTAAACTGACTCTTAAAAATATTCCCTCAAAAAAATCAATGCCATTTCTTCAAATTAAAAAAAAAACTTTTGTGAAGGTTATTTGAACCTAATTGCGAACAAAAAGGGAGGTAATTGCGTTCAGCAAGAAAAGAATGCCAGCACACAGAAACTCTGTTATTGATTGACAGTGTGAAAAGTACCTGGCAATTCTTTAGCTTACAATGTTTTCAGGCTGGGAAAGGCAAAAAGAAAACAGTTCGAACAGGCCTGAAAGTAGTGATGAGGCCCAAGGTCCGAATCCTGAACTGAATGAAGAAATATATATGATAAACCTCGGGTGAATTGCCCTTTCATCTTTCTCGCATTTACCACAGAGAAGTGCCTGGCCTTTGCTTAAACAGAACTGCTTCCCCACAAAGAAGATGGGTAAATCGAAGAATCGACCATCCAGGCCACTCTCAAATATCACCAGCTGGTCAAATACGAGGAAGCATAGTAGGAGTCTGGAATCTCTTCTGAAATTGTTGCAAGATTAACAGTAAATTTTAAATCTGGAATTGACAGATTTTTTTAGTCACCCAAAAGTGTTCGGGGATATTGGGGCAAATGTGGGTAGGTGGATTTGGCTCACTCATCTGCCATGATCTTACTGAATGGTGGAAGAGGCTGTTGGGAGGCGCGGTGGCACAGTGGTTAGCACTGCTGCCTCACAGCGCCAGGGACCTGGGTTCGGTTCTCGGCTTGGGTGACTGTTTCTGTGGAGTCTGCACGTTCTCCCCGTGTCTGCGTGGGTTTCCTCTGGGTGCTCCGGTTTCTTCCCACAACCCGAAGGACAAGCTGGTTAGGTGCACTGGTCATGTTAAATTCTCCCACAGTGTACCCAAAGAGGCGCTTCAGTGTGGCGACTAGGGGAATTTCATTGTAACTTCATTGCAGTGTTAATGTAAGCCTATTTGTGGCATTAATAAATAAACTTAAACCTTAATGTTCCTTTGGCCAAAGTGCTGAAAACATTTCTACTTTTCTTCGGTTCTGATGAAGAGTAATCACAACTTGAAATGTTAGCGCTGTTTCTCTCCACAGGTGCTGCCTGACCTGCTGTGCATTTCCAGCATTTTCTGTTCAGCTTTCCAACATCTGCAGTATTTTACCTTTCATTATCTCTATACTTGAAATTTAATTTAAGACAGTACTGTGAGTGAATTATTCCCACAAGGGAGTTTTATGTCCTCCCTCCTGGCATGTCAGGAGGTGGGGAGGGCATTTTATTTGGTGGGAAAGTGAGCACCCCTGTCCCGCATCCACCAAGTCTGGGGCAGGATGGCCCATGTTGGGGCTTCATGCCCTGCCGCCAATTGACGCCTTTAAGTAGGCAATTAATGACCTTATTCAAAAGCCACTATGAACCTGATTGAAAGACCTGGCATTAGGATGGAGGGAGGACAGCTGATAGCTACCCTCTGCCTTTGCTGCCGAACCCCTCCTTGCAAAATCCTCCTACAACCACTTACCTCTGGCCTGAGTCACTTCTCGATCCTGGGCCTCCGGTAGCCGACATTCCCATATCAGCTATCACTTCCCTGGTGTCACTGGTGAGCAAAAAAGCTGCCGCTTCGGTTTGACTGGCAGCTCTCAGTGGGTGGGTTTCTGCCTCTGGGGTCCTTGATCCTGGGAAGACTTGCTGGTGTCCCTTTACCAGTGGGTCTTCCCAGAGGAGGCAATGTGGGTTTCTCACTGGCTCTCCAGACAGCAGGCAAGATCCCCGGATTCATCCATATAAATTCCTCCCCTTCCCCCCTCCATATCTTTAACTACCTTTGTCTATAACTCTAAGGGAACTTCTCTCAGATGCCTCCTTTCTAAACTGAAATGCTTACATTTATTCAGTCTTTTCTAATAACTCAAGCCTTGACTCTAGATTCATCTCTGTAATGTCCCTTGTACTTGTTTCTTGGTGACCAGAAATGGGTGCAGTGCTTGTTGTGATATGATAAACATACACCTTTAAGAGAATGTACCTTAAACTGCTGTCGATATTGATGTGTTAAACACTCAGACTGCTGCAAGCCTTACCACCACATCGCGAAGCTTGCACGCACTGCAAGTAATTCAACTGTGACAACCTCATCATCCAAACAGATTGTATAACACATACTGACATTCTCCCCTCATTCATGTAGGCCACAATTTTACAAAACAGTAGGCAGCGGAGCTAACCAGAGGTGATCAGACATGTCATTACCCTCATGGAGGAGACAGCACTGGATGTTATTGGGGGGTTAATTCCAAAGCAATGGCCATTGATGGGGTTGAAACCATCAAAAATGATGGTACCCTCATACCTAACCCTTCTTCTCACATCTTACTTGCCTCTCATCCCACAAACTCTTATGATTTACAAGTTATAAATGTGCCTCCTATTTTACCAGCACTCCCAGTGCCATAACCTTATTATTGTGCAATTTTCTTTGCGGATAGGCAAGAGGCGCAACTTGGCCTGAGGTGGAATAAGACAAGAAGAGAATGATGATGAAGATGCAGCATTGTCATTTCATTTCACACTCATAGCACTTGGCTTTTATTGTATGCATGCTGAGCATTTGAGCACGGATTGCACACCCGAGTCAACAGCGAATAGTCCTTGTTACTTAGTAGCTAACATTTTGTTTGCCATGATGGCTCAAGTGTAGCTGACATAGGGAACCTGTCTCGGGGGCAGGGAATTCATATGGTGTTCGTGGAAGTGGAAATGACTAGGGTTGGGAAGCATTTTCCGATCAGGGCCATTGTGATCTCCTGGACTCGTTTCGATCGCCTCAGGGGGTCGGAGAGGAATTTCCCAGATTTTTTTTCCCCATATTGGCCCTGGGGTTTTTCACTCTGGGTTTTCGCCTCTCCCTGGAGATCACATGGTCTGGAATGGGGGGGTGGGGGTGAGTTAATAGGTTGTAATGAACAAAGCATCGTAGCTGTGAGGGACAGCTCGGTGGATAGGATATTGGTATGTAGATAGGCTGGAAAATTGGGCGGGGATCCTGGATTCAGGATTCAATCCTGGACCGGGGAGCGGCGCGGGCTTGGAGGGCCGAAGGGCCTGTTCCTGTGCTGTATTGTTCTTTGTTCTTTGTTCTTTGTAGTGGACTGCCACAGAATGAAGACACCGTGCCTGCTGATGCCAGGATACTGGGTATTGACCTGCATGATTCCTGCTTATGATCATACAGCAGCTTGACTTTGAGGGAGTGAATTCCTTTATGGTTCTGGTATGGAGTGAAATGAACTTGTAGCACCCATAAAGCAATGTGCATGTAATCAACAGTACCCTGCACCATTGGTGCAAGAGAGGGCATTAACTGGATCATTGAGCTCCAACGTGGCACCACCGGCATCTTGGGAGCATTGCATGCTGATTGGCACTTCTGCGTTCTTCCAGCAGAGGTTCACTGCTTGTGCGCTAATCAACTCACCAAAATAACATCCTCAGAAAATGCTGGAAAATCTCAGCAGGTCTGACAGCGTCTGTGGAGAGGGAACAGAGCCAACATTTCGATTCTGGATGCCATACTCAAAACATTGGCTCTGTTCTCTCTCCACAGATGCTGTCAGACCTGCTGAGATTTTCCAGCATTTTCTGTTTCTGTTTCAGATTCCAGCATCCGCAGTATTTTGTCTTTATCTAATATGACATCCGATTCAGTTTACCCCAGAAGTGTTTACACACGTCATGGACATCATTTCTAAAACTCTAAGGGTACTCGTAAACCCAGAAGTATAAGGTGCTAACCAGTCTATTTTTCACCTCACAATGGGAACAAAGGAGAAATCAGTGTTTGAGTATTGGAGGCTTTATAAGGAATGTGACAAACTCAGTTCTATTGTCAGTCCAGATTTCAGATTGGCTGCTATGAAAATTAAGGTCAAAAAGCACTGCAGCATTTAAGGCTTGTCAGGATTAATATAGCGAATGAAAAAGGCCCAGTCAATCTTCAAACTATAGCAGTAATAAAACAAAGGGCTATTTAATTGCTATTCACCATCCTCTTGCTGTATTCTATTTCATTTGTGTGCAACTTTAGTTAGGGGCAGAAATGATTTGGTGAATGTCTTGGAATGCATTCATTATTCTGGCTTTGCTTTCTATTTATACATCAAAAATAATCAGTTTAATTATTTCCTGAGTTGCGGTCCCTGCGTCTCTTGACGACATTTGGCAAGGTGGGAGTCTTCACATTGTAATTAAACAATAAAAAATATCTGGTGTAATATTTCTTACAATACAAACACGCACACCATTTTAAAAGAATTATTTAATATTGGCTCAACATTCATAACTTGTAGCCCACCCTCACGGTGGCACTGTGGTTAGCATAGTGCCAGGGACCCCAGGTTCAATTCCTGGCTTGGGTCACTGTCTGTGTGGAGTCTGCACATTCTTCCCTTGTCTGCATGGGTATCCTCTGGGTGCTCCGGTTTCCTCCCACAGTCCGAAAGACGTGTTGGTTAGGTGCATTGGCCATGCTAAATTCTCCCTCAGTGTACCCGAACTGTGAAAATCCCCCGGATTAATGTAAGCCTACGTGTGACAATAATAAATAAACTTTAAAAAATAATAAATAAACGTTAATGGTTATTAGGAGAGGCAATGGCCTAGTGGTATTATCATTAGACTATTAATCCAGAAACTTAGCTATTGTTCTGGGGGCCTGGGTTCAAATCCCACCTTGGCAGATGGTGGAATTTGAATTCAATTTAAAAAATCTGGAATTAAGAATCTCCTGATGAGCATGAATTGTCGATTGTTGGAAAAACCCATCTAGTTCACTAATGTCCTTTAAGGAAGGAAATCTGCCGCCCTTACTTGGCCTACATGTGACTCCAGACCCACAGCAATGTGGTTGACTCTCAACTGCCCTCCGAACAAGGGGCAACTAGGGATGCGCAATAAATGCTGGCCAGCCAGCAACACCCATGTTCCACGAATGAATAAAAGACAATTGGGTTATCCAAGTTCTACAAATATATCACTGACTACACCTAAGTAGCTTATCTATCAGTGATGCTTGTTTTTGAATTTGGAAGAATAAACAGTTCAGGGAATTAAAATTTGCAGCTAAATTAATCTCTACCGAGCATAGAGAAAGTCATAATGTTCATCAATTGGAAATGTAGTCAATAATGCAGTAAAGTGCTGGTAAAGCAGCATATGTAGGAGTATGATTCAAACCCATGAATAACATTACTCCACTCTCTCCGCTGTCGTACCCTCTCCTAACTCCTATTCTGCTGCTGCTGACTGGCTGACTACACATTGGGCCCAATTTTACCAAAACTTCGCACCCGTTTTCGAGTGCGAAATGGCAGTAAAGTTGGGCGTCGGGCCTATGCAGCGATCCGCACCCGATTCCTAGCGGATCGCGCCTTTACCAACGGCCGATTCAGGCGCCATTCCAGTGCGCACCCAAATCGGCCGGTGCGACGATTTAAATGCATTTGCTTGCATTTAAATCGACTTAATGAAGCGCGCGCCCAACTTTACCATCAATTCCCCCTTTACCAGCGTTCGGCCCAATTCACGTCCGCGCCTTTACCGACCTGATAAATAAAAGTCCAACTTGTACTTCTATTCGGCAGGGGAATCGCCGAGGCCCACCCTTCGCGGACACCCCCTCTAACCACCCCGGCAGACACCCCCCACCCCCCCACCCCGGGATCGGACCTCTCTGGGAGGCAGGCCCCCCCTCCTGGGATCGGACCCCTCTGGGAGGCAGGCCCCCCCTGGCAGAGCACACCCCTAACCTACCTCGATCGTGGTCTCCCTCCACCATCCTTCCCGCTCATCTTCAGTCCTTCGACAGCCTGCAGCATGTTCCTGGACACTGACTTCGAGCCACGGCTGAAGTGACCGGGCTTCACACAGGTCCGCTGGCGTCTGCTGGAGGAGGGGGGGCGGGCCCAGTTAGAACTCTGTGGTGGGGGGTGGGATGAAGAGAGGGGGCGGGCCCCCATCGCCCTCTTGGGGGGATTGGGGGGGGAGGGTGTGTGACTTTTAATCCCATGGGGGAGTGGGAGGGGAGAGGGGGTGTGACGTTTCATCCTGTGGGTGGTGGGGGGGTGGGGGGGGTGTGACGTATCATCCCCTGGGGGGTGGAAAGGGGGTGTGGTGTATCATCCCCTGGTGGGGGGCGGGTGGAGAGGGGGTGTGACGTCTCATCCTCTGGTCGGGGGTGGTTCCGCTGCCTGTCTGCGGCCGATCCCTCCTGGCACCATCACTGGTTCACTACCAGCCACAGCCATCTCTCCCGCTCTCTCGCACCTGCAGGGAAGAGTAATCTGTGGCTGGTAGTGTACCAGTGATGGTGCCAGGAGGGATCGGCCGCAGACACGCAGCGGAACCCCCTCGACCAGAGGATGAGACGTCACACCCCCTCTCTCCCCCCCCAAGGGAATGAGACGTCACACCCCCTCCCCTCCCACCCCCCCCAGGGAATGAGACATCACACCCCCTCTCCCCCCTCAGCAATGAGACGTCACACCCACTCCCCTCCCACCCCCCAGGGGATGATAAGTCACACTCCCTCCCCTCCTCCACCCCACCCTCCTCCACCCCCGACCAGAGGATGAACGGCAGAGAGGCTCTCTCCACTCTCTGCTTTTTTTTTCGCGCGTTCTGTCAGATTTGTTCCGAACTGCGCATGGTAAAATCGGGCCCATTGTCTTAACTTCCAGAGTGCTGACCAACTGTGGCCTGCCTGGTGGGTGTGAGGGTTATCTCCTGCTTCAGATCTTTGGGTACTATACTGCTGCTTCAATACTCTGGTCCAGCTTCAACTCTGGTCTCCACCCCTATTTATCTCAACAGGAGGTGCACGTTCCAGTGCGTTTCACCAAATTTACATTTTATTGTAAATCCAAAAGTTATCGCTGTTTCTTGAGATGTAAATATATGCAGATTATGCAGTCATGTACTGCAGTGGCTAAATAGATTTGCAGGAACTTACAAAGAACAAAAGAACAAAGAAAATTACAGCACAGGAACAGGCCCTTCGGCCCTCCAAGCTTGCACCGACCATGCTGCCCATCTGAATTAAAACTCCCTACCCTTCCGGGGTCCATATCTCTCTATTCCCATCCTATTCATGTATTTATCAAGATGCCACTTAAAAGTAACTATCGTATCTGCTTCCACTACTTCCCCTGGCAGCGAGTTCCAGGCACGAACTACCCTCTGTGTAAAAAACTTGCCTCGTACATCTCCTTTAAACCTTGCCCCTCGCACCTTAAACCTACTCCCCCTAGTAATTGACTCTTCCACCAGATGTTCCACATTATGCAGAAACTGGCAGATATTACTGCTTTAAAATTCTGAAGATGCTTAGCGCAACATTCAGGTCAAAAGTGCCATTCTTTGGGTTCTACGGGTATCATTTGGTGTCCAGCAGGTACTGAAGGATTTTTTGGTAACTTCAAAGCTTCTGTACAAACCATTTGCTCCCAGACATGGGTACACTAACCCTTCCTCTTGGAATACAATATGACTTGGAAAATGAACGGAGGTGATGCAGAGCAGGACAAATTGCTGGAAAGGGAGGAGAAGGAGGGACAAAGGGCTCTCAGCAGGAGGCCATAGCCACCTAGGGGCAATTCTCCTACCTGAACCTCAGTGAGATTTGTATATCGTCACCGATTTCTGCACCCTCAGAGCTGGGCAAAGAATTACATTGACAGTGGTTGAGAAAGTGACTGTAGCCAGGGACTTTCATACATGGGTTCCTTCTGGGCTGGAGCTGGAAATATCTGAATATCTCACAATTTCCGTTCCATTTTAATGAGAAGAACACTGAGCCTGTCTTATTCTCTTTGATTCGCACTTGCCAAGGATAAGCAGGTGATTTCACGAGAATTGCAAGCCTCCCTGGGTTGCATTGACTGCAGGTTCCACACACTAACTCTGACCTATACTGCAACTAATGGGTATTCCATTCCTCAACATTCAATTGGTGTGTCATGCAGGTGAGTGCTCCATGTGCTGGCAGCAGCCATGATGCTTTTGTTCTGTAGCAATCCTATGGCAAATCAAAGGGTTGCTGCTGGGCATTGAGAGCTATGAGCTGACCGCATAGTTGATGACTCTGATGTACATCCCATGTAGATGTGCATAGCATGCACACAATTAAAGACCAATTTGCTTCATAAAATGTGATAGAGCAATCACTGGCTGCAGGACAAGCGTGCCCACTATATCACTTTGTGCACATCCCAACTCGATGCTCCAACTTACGTGCAGTGTTAGTATCTGAACTATCAGTATGAAATCAAGTGATGCTGCTCTGGGCTCACCCTCATTCTCTTCATGCTGTGCCTTCACTGCCTGGCTATCCAAAAGGAAAAAGACACAAGTGTAAAGTTGAGGTGCAAGGAAGTGGGAAAGTAAGAGGTTAATGCTTACACCTTCTGTGGCTTTTAAATCAGAAGAGCGAGTGGGATGTGAGAAGGAGAATTAAGTAGGAGAATCCCATTGTCTTCGCTGGTTTCAACACCTCAGCTGGTCTCAACCTCAGCAGTGGGCCTTACAGTAATAGCAGCCCCATCTTCTCTATGACTGTTGGGACTTACGCATGCATTTGTCAACTGCAATGAGCTGCTGCTGATTCCAGCAAGACAGGGGGAAGTTTGCCAGTAAATGATGTGCACACTGTTTGACTGATGTAGCTGTCATGGTTAAATATTTGGCAGAGCGTGAAAGCTGTGAGATGTGGATGTGAAACTTGCAGAAGTACAAAGTGTGTGATAGTGTGATGTACCATATGAAGATCAGGTATGAGTCCTGATTAATCAAGATTGTTGATATCTGTGTCATTTACCCATAAATGTCTTTTCTGCGCCTGAGGGCTCTTGGTTCATTTTAGCGGAAGTGGCTTGGGCCATCTGATAGGCTGCTTGCAGCTCTTTCTTCATCTTAGACACATACTGCAAGTGGGAAGTTGTTGAGGTCCCATCCGCTGACACGCCAAAGCAAACGTCCACAGGAAGTCTGGCTTCCCTCCTGAACATTAAAAAGTAGGGTGAATACCCGGTAGCTTCATTTGGGGTACAGTTGTACGCGTGGACCAGATGTGCAATGTGCTGACTCCATTTGGACTTTTGACTGGGCTCAAGAGTTCCTAGCATGTTCAACAGGGTTATATTGAACCTCTCTGGTTGAGGGTCACCTTGTGGGTGGTGTGGTGAAGTTCTTGATTTCCTCACACCCAACATGGTCACCATCTCTCTCACCAGCCGGGTATTTGTCCCCACCAGCATGGCAATGTTGTTATCTTTCACAGGGTCAGGACATACTAAGGCCAAAGTGTCAACTGTCTGCGGCACTCCGGTTACAGCGGCAGTGAACTCGAGTTGTATGGACAGGTAGCCATCATATGGGTATTGGTGAGAGCTTAAACCCCATATTTCCAGGTCTTCAAGTGGCCGAAGAGGTAAGTGTTTCAGGTAGGTGTCGTAGAAGTTGCGATACAAAATGGTTACTTGGGAGCCACTGTCAAGCAAAGCTCTTGCATAAACTCCTTCTATTTGCACAGGTACACCAGAGATGGGCCCCACTAATCCTGCAGGTAACTGTTTTGAGCCTTGCTTCGCTGGGGGTGGACAGTGGGTGGAACATATTTCACATGGAACCAAGCACCGTTCCTTCACATGGCTCCTGAGAAGTTTCCCTGCTGTCTGCTTGCTTTGATCAACTTCTGATTCACTTTCCTCAGATCCTCGAGTCCTTTGCACTGTCTCCTTGTATGCCCATCTTGCCCACACCTGTAGCAAAAGATTCCTGCTGGCAGTGGTTTGGACATTTTCACTCAGGGAGACGCGTCCCGAACAGCAGCTGTACGGACCCAGTCCTTGCTGTCGTACTTTCAGATGTAGGGGTAACTGGAACGGCGCTCAACAGTCCGGCCACCTGAGAAGTCAGTTCCCTTACCTCATTTCGTAGGCTGTTCAACTCCGACGTAACTGAGGACTGCGGTACACTGGCAGTGGCTGCGGTGGCAGTAGCTTTCACCCCTTCTCTGGCGCTAATAAAGAACAAAGAACAAAGAACAGTACAGCACAGGAAACAGGCCCTTCGGCCCTCCAAGCCTGTGCCGCTCCTTGGTCCAACTAGACCAATCGTTTGTATCCCTCCATTCCCAGGCTGCTCATGTGACTATCCAGGTAAGTCTTAAACGATGTCAGCATGCCTGCCTCCACCACCCTACTTGGCAGCGCATTCCAGGCCCCCACCACCCTCTGTGTAAAAAACATCCCTCTAATATCTGAGTTATACTTCGCCCCTCTCACCTTGAGCCCGTGACCCCTCGTGAACGTCACTTCTGATCTGGGAAAAAGCTTCCCACCGTTCACCCTATCTATCCCCTTCATAATCTTGTACACCTCTATTAGATCTCACCTCATTCTCCGTCTTTCCAGGGAGAACAACCCCAGTTTACCCAATCTCTCCTCATAGCTAAGACCCTCCATACCAGGCAACATCCTGGTAAACCTTCTCTGCACTCTCTCTAATGCCTCCACGTCCTAACCAGCGTTCTATACAGCTGCATCATCAGACTCCAGCTTTTATACTCTATAACCCATCCTATAAAGGCAAGCATACCATATGCCTTCTTCACCACCTTCTCCACCTGTGTTGCCACCTTCTAGGATTTGTGGACTTGCACACCTAGGTCCCTCTGTGTTTCTATACTCCTGATGACTCTGCCATTTATTGCATAACTCCTCCCTACATTATTTCTTCCAAAATACATCACTTCGCATTTATCCAATTTTCTTCCTCTCTTACCTCCCGCATCAGCTGGAAGAAGGAAGGGGGTTTGTCCAGGGTGTGGCTCATCCTTACACGCATCCTTACTGGTGGCCGTAGCAGTGGGAGTGCTAACTTTCAAAAATCGAACGATGTCAGCAGCAGGCTCTTTTAAACTCTCCACTATACGCTGTCTCTTGGCGGCGTCAGTGCATTGCCACTCATTGATCATCTGGGTAGCCTGCTCCATCCAGGCATCATATTCTTCTTCACCTGGGGGTACAGGTTTCAGTCCTGAAAACAGTCTCAGCTTTCTGTAGCTAGGCCCATCGTTAGACACTTGGTTGCACTTGTCCACCAGTTTGCCAATAGCAGTCACTAAATCCATGTTCACATCCACTTTGGGAGCTTGATTTTCTGATACTATGGCCTGAAAATCCAATTGTTAAGTTGGGGAAACTATGCAGACGCTGCGACAACGGATGAATGAACACCGCTCGACAATCACCAGGCAAGACTGTTCTCTTCCTGTTGGGGAGCACTTCGGCCTCTGATATTCAGGTAAGCGTTCTCCAAGGCGGCCTTCGCGACACACGACGGCGCAGAGTCGCTGAGCAGAAACTGATAGCCAAGTTCCGCACACACGAGGACAGCCTCAACCGGGATATTGGGTTCATGTCACACTATTTGTAACCCCCACAGAGTTTCACTGGCTGTCTTGTCTGGAGACAATACACATCTTTTTAGCCTGTCTTGATGCTCTCTCCACTCACGTTGTTTTGTTTCTTAAAGACTTGATTAGTTGTAAGTATTCGCATTCCAACCATTATTCATGTAAATTGAGTTTGTGTCTTTATATGCTCTGTTTGTGAACAGAATTCCCACTCACCTGAAGAAGGGGCTTGGAGCTCCGAAAGCTTGTGTGGCTTTTGCTACCAAATAAACCTGTTGGACTTTAACCTGGTGTTGTTGAACTTCTTACTGAAAATCCTCCATTGACTTGCCTTCCTGTTGTAGTAGTAACAACAGCTTTGGATGGAAAGCATCCTCTTCAGGAACAGCATCCTGTGTGTCCAAGCTTTCTAGCGTATGCACAGCCCATGGCCCAGCTTCTCCTTCAATACCTACATCTGGAGGTACAGTGTCAGGGGTTAAATCAATGTTAGTCTCCACTAGTATGAACAACTGTGCGCCAGTAGAATCCCCATGGCGACCACAAATCTTGGTGCGACCAAAGGCTTTCACTGTGTTTAAGACCCTAGCAATGGTCTCCTCACTAGTATCTATTGGCACATTGCTCAGTAATATGCCACGAGAAAGACTAATATTCTTTTGGCGGCTCCAGTCAGCAGCCTGAGAAAAATCCATTGCCTTAAGTGAGCTACTAACACTGTAAAACCTTTCCTGTTGTAATTACTGGGTTAACTGTTACTGACTGACAGGGGGAAAAAAAATTATTTGACCTGTCTGGTAAACAGGAATGATCCCAGCGGTGCCTCCAAAAATGTAACCCCCTGCAGACCACTACATGGGGCTACTATTTAAATATTCAATCAACAGGATCCCGAATTCCTAGCGGTTGATGTTGATTTGGCTAATTCCCTGTTTACCCATAAATGTCAGTACTGTAATCGGAATATCAAAAATAAATTTAATAACACATATCATTAACGTACATAAAACAGTGAGCTCTGATCTATAACCGTTGGGGACCCTCCATTGGTGCACATATGGGGAAACTCATCCTCAGTAACACATTTGTAGATACTGTTCCAGTTGGACTGTATAGTCCCCACCAGTTACTCACGACACCCACACACAGTCCAGGAGAGACACACGTGTGGAAGATGATGCCGCAGGAGGCAGAGGTGCCGCGAGCTATCCGTGCAGCAACGTAGGTCGAGTGCGCTGAAGGCTGTCCTCCTCGTCGGTAATGAAAAGAACAGGCAGGGGAATGCCCGGCTGCCTCTCCCTCCAAACCGAATTCTCACTGCCTGGAAAAAGCTCTCTCTCTCTCTCCAGCTCTCTGCCTCTCCAGCTCTCTGCCTCTCCAGCTCTCTGCCTCTTCAGCTCTGCACTCCTTCACTTCCTGGCGCCTTTTTTTTCCTCCCGCCCCCAGAGCAATCCCATTGGCCCAGCCCACATCACTCAGCCAACAGCATCCTGTTCACAGCACCCGCCCGGCAAACAGGACACTGAAACCCACAAGGGACAAAGAACACTGGTAAATGTCTTCCCCACAAATTTTCCTCAGTCCCTTACATCTGTGTGATAGGGCTGTGGTGAAACCAACAGTGTCTGTGGCTAATGGTAGGTATACTAACTCCAGGGGACGGCTGTGAAGGAACAGTGTTTTTATTGCACAAAATAAACAAAAACCATTAGCCTGTGGTGAATACAGCAAATCCTAACCGGGATTAAAAGATAATGGACCCACTCGGGGTCTTGCTTTATGCAGACTCGGTATACGAGCTCCACCTGGTTGGTTAATTACCGATCCTCAGGGAGCTCACATTCAATTAGTCCTACAGGGAGGTCAATTAGTGATTCCCCATGTAAGTCCTGGGGGTTATTACAGTCGGATATGGCACTTGAAGATGTATTCACTGACCGTGATCACTTGTGTGAGGTCATTGAACTTCCTGCAACACTGCACCCTGGTCCTTGGGGCTTGACCTCTTGTCATTGACCTTCATAGCTACCTGTTCTCACTGCCTTTTTAGTATGGCCTCCCCCATACCTCCCCCCCCCCCCGCTCCCAACCCCTCTGGATACAGGGTTTTGGTCCTCCTTTCCACCTGCTCCACCAATTAAGGTCTCTAGTGAAGAGCTTGAACAACTGGAAGCTCACTCTCTCCCATGTTGTTCAATTCTTCTGTCTTTGCCAGATCAGATTCTCATGAGGGACTCCCAGCAACTGGCCCAGCAACAATCCACTTCCCAGTTAGAAGATGCAGGCTAGTTTTAACTGGTTTTAGCGACCCACGATGTTAGCCCCCTGCTGAGGCACCCAGTCAATCAACATCACATTTAGCACTGGCTGGAAGCTGCAGTCAAGCAGGACAAAGTCTGTATGCCGTGTGTGTTGTGTTTATCATGCATTGCAACCCCAGTGCCTGGTTTCAGGGCTTGTTGAACTTAGCTCTCCATTGAGTCAGACAACAATTACATGTCTATAGGATACCAAACTAGCAGGGAGTATTGCCAGTATAGTACAAAAGGCAATTGGAAATGTTGCCAGATAGGAATTCTTGAGTTCCCAACCTAAAGAAATGCCATGTTGCTCACCTACTTTCTCAGGAGGCTAATGAAATTCAGCATGCCCACTATGATTCTCACCAATTCTTTCAGATGCACCATAGAAAACATCCTTTCTGGTTGTATCACAGCTTGGTATGGCTCCTGCTCTGACCAAGACCGCAAGAAACTACAAAGGGTCATGAATGAAGTCCAGTCCACCACGCTAACCAACCTCCTGTTTGTTGACTCCGTGTACACTTTCCATTGTCTCGGAAAAACAGCCAACATAATCAAGGACCCCATGCAGCTCGGACGTACTCTCTTCCACCTTTTTCCGTCGGGAAAAAAATGCAGAAGTCTGAGATCACGTACCAACCAACTAAAGAACAGCTTCTCCCCTGCAGCCTTCAGACTTTTGAATGGACCTACCTTATATTAAGCTGATCTTTCTCTACACCCTAGCTATGACTGTAACACTATTGCCAGAATTTTACTGCCTCGCCCACCCGAGGCATGTAAGGTCCCACCCCAAGCTAACGGAGAATGATGTTCTGCGATCCTCGTCCGCCCTGATTCTGGGGCGGGCTAGGTGGTAAAATTCCAGCTTATATTCCACACCCTCTCCTTTCCTTCTCTCTCTTGTACTCTATGAATGGTATATTTTGTCTGTATACTGCGCAAGAAACAATACTTTTCACTGTATCCCAATATATGTGACAATAATAAATCAAATTAAAGGTAGGGCAAAAATCTACACATTATTGGTTAACACAAATGTGCAAGAGGCATATCAGTTAGTGACTGGAGTGACTAGACTTGGACTAAATAAATGCTTCCGTTTCTAATCTGATGAACAATACGAATGGCAATATCCCATCTCAATTCTGACCCTCAGACATTCTACTTCAAACTAATTTTAAAAGTTTGAGCTAGAATTCTGTTCATACCTTATTGAATTTTTGTGAATGTCTATTCTTTTTAACAGGCACCACTTGGCGAATTGAGGAGGCTTTAATAAATATGTCAGGTGAGCTGCCTCTTAACTCTCTCCAGAGGAGGCTGATTGCTATTTTTAAAAGGATTGAATTTGCTGATTGAAGTCAGCTACCTCAAAACATTTAAATTACTTGTTTAAGGTTAGCAAATCATTTTGAGTCATTTCTTGAATTTGGTATTGTACAAAATAAATTGGTGGGATTGTGATCTCATAAGTTGTAATGCTTCCGATTTCTTTCTTTATCTCTGAGAAGCTCATTGAATGCTGTTGTGTTCAATTCACCTTTCATTATACACAGCGACATAAGTAGCTGCTGTGAAGAGTGCAGTCGTATTATCAGTCAGGTCAAAATTCTACAATATTCAGGTTCACATGAAACCATTCTTGCTAATTGACAGAGAAAATGACAGAGAGTTGAAATTTAAAGCAGCTTTATGAGAATTGATCCTCTTTATATGAAGTTGTTTAGACGCCAGGTCTCCTGCGTTGCTCAGATAACAGTAGGGGTTTCATCCATTTACAGTGAATAGGTACAAAGTCAGATATTAGCAGGGATGGAATCTGGGAACAAGACCTTGTGATTGTGCACTGCTGCCTCAAAGCACCAGGGACCCAAGTTCGATTCCTGGCTTGCGTCACTGTCTGTGCGGAGTCTGCATGTTCTCTGCTTGGGTTTCCTCCGGGTGCTCCGGTTTCCTCCCACAGTCCGAAAGACGTGCTGGTTAGAATCATAGAATCCCTACAGTGCAGAGGGAGGCCATTAGGCCCATCGAGTCTGCACCCACAACAATCTCACCCTATCCCCTTCACCCCACGTATTTACCCTACTAATCCCCCCAACACTCAGGGTTAATTTAGCACAGCCAATCCACCTAGCCCCCACATCTTTGGACTGTGGGAGGAAACTGGAGCACCCAGAGGAAACCCATGTAGACATGGGGGAGAATGTGCAAACTCAACACAGGCAGTGACCCAAGCCGGGAATCAAACCTGGGTCCCTGGCGCCGTGAGGCAGCAGTGCTAACCACTGTGCCACCGTGCTGCCTGTATGGCTTTATTGATTACTGGTTAGCCCATTGCTGGTTAGATGCATTGGCCATGCTAAATTCTCCCTCAGTGAACAGGTGCCAAAGTGTGGTGATTGGGGGGGTTTTCACAGTAACTTCATTGCAGTGTTAATGTAAGCCTATTTGTGACACTAATTGATTAAACTTTAACATCAATAAGCCTGGATGTGAATGTAGTTTAAATCTTCATTCCACACTTTCAAAATTATACCTTTTTTTGCAAATTTAATCAAGGCAAGTGTTTGTTCTCATGGTTTTACAATCAAAGGAACTACCTTAGTCCTTTTACTGAGAAATTGGGGCAGTGGAGTTAGGAAAATGATAGAAGAAGGATATAGAGTGGTCCACTTTACACTGATTTCAAAGGCTGCCCAGTTTTTAAAGGATTGTGTTGCTGCACAATGCCTCTGTGCAAAAGGTTCCTTTGCATATTTAAAAGCCATAGGTGGAGATGGTTGGGGTTGGGCGGGGGGGGGATGGGGGGGGGATGGGGGGGGGATAGGGGGGGGATGGGGGGGATGGGGGGGGATGGGGGGGGGATTGGGGGGGGTGGGGGGGATGGGGGGGGATGGGGGGGTGGGGGGGTGATGGGGGGGTGAGGGGGGGTGATGGGGGGGGATGGGGGGAGTGGGGGGTGGGGGGGGTGGGGGGTGGGGGCGGGTGGGGGGTGGGGGCGGGTGGGGGGTGGGGGCGGGTGGGGGGTGGGGGCGGGTGGGGGGGTGGGGTGGGGGGGGTGGGGGGGGGAGTTAGGGGAGGTGAGGACTGAAGAGGGGAGGAGGGGGAGAATGGCGAATGGGGAAGGGGAGGAGTATGGGGATGAAGGGGAAGAGGAATGCAGGGTGTGGAGGGGTGATTGGGGTGGACAGAGGGGAGAGTGACGGGGAATGTGAGGTGGAGGGTTGGTTGGGATATGAGAGGGGTGGGAGGGAGGGGGAGAGAGGGCAGGGGAGGATTGCGCAGAGGAGGAGGAGAGAGGGGAGGGAGGGGAGTAGTGAGGGGAGGAGGGGAAGGAGGAGTGGGGAAGATGAGAGGGGGAAAGGGAGTTGGGGAGATGGGAGAGTGGCGGAGAATGTAGGGTGGAGGGTCGGTTGTGGTGTGGGAGGGTGGGAGGGGAGGAAGGAGAGGAGTGAGGGGAAGAGGGGGGAGTGGGGGAGGTTGGAGCGGGCTGGGGGGAGGGACAGTGGCCGGGAATGTGGGTGGAGGGTTTTTTGGGGTGTGGGAGGAGGCGGGGCTGGGAACAAAGAGCACCATGCCATTTTTCAGCTTACAAGGGCATGAGTACAAAGGTCCCCTTCACCCCGATTGATGCCTGGCAGGAAGTGGGCATCATGTGATTCTGCAGGTGGGGGGAGGCTAAACCCTGCAGATTTTCCAAGTAATCCTTTCAGGCCTTTTGACGGCTATTATTATTTGCGTTCCTTTTATTTATTACTGACACTATATTTATAGACAGAGGGTAGTGGTCGAAGGGTCTTGTTCCGGCTGGAGGTCTGTGACCAGTGGTGTTCCGCAGGGCTCTGTACTGGGACCTCTGCTATTTGTGATATATATAAATGATTTGGAAGAAGGTGTAACTGGTGTAATCAGCAAGTTTGCGGATGACACGAAGATGGCTGGACTTGCGGATAGCGAAGAGCATTGTCGGGCAATACAGCAGGATATAGATAGGCTGGAAAATTGGGCGGAGAGGTGGCAGATGGAATTTAATCCGGATAAATGCGAAGTGATGCATTTTGGAAGAAATAATGTAGGGAGGAGTTATACAATAAATGGCAGAATCATCAGGAGTATAGAAACACAGAGGGACCTAGGTGTGCAAGTCCACAAATCCTTGAAGGTGGCAACACAGGTGGAGAAGGTGGTGAAGAAGGCATATGGTATGCTTGCCTTTATAGGACGGGGTATAGAGTATAAAAGCTGGAGTCTAATGATGCAGCTGTATAGAACGCTGGTTAGGCCACATTTGGAGTACTGCGTCCAGTTCTGGTCGCCGCACTACCAGAAGGACGTGGAGGCGTTAGAGAGAATGCAGAGAAGGTTTACCAGGATATTGCCTGGTATGGAGGGTCTTAGCTATGAGGAGAGATTGGGTAGACTGGGGTTGTTCTCCTTAGAAAGATGGAGAATGAGGGGAGATCTAATAGAGGTGTACAAGATTATGAAGGGTATAGATAGGTTGAACAGTGGGAAGCTTTTTCCCAGGTCGGAGGTGACGATCACGAGGGGTCACGGGCTCAAGGTGAGAGGGGCGAAGTATAACTCAGATATCAGAGGGACGTTTTTTACACAGAGGGTGGTGGGGGCTTGGAATGCGCTGCCAAGTAGGGTGGTGGAGGCAGGCACGCTGACATCGTTTAAGACTTACCTGGATAGTCACATGAGCAGCCTGGGAATGGAGGGATACAAACGATTGGTCTAGTTGGACCAAGGAGCGGCACAGGCTTGGAGGGCCGAAGGGCCTGTTTCCTGTGCTGTACTGTTCTTTGTTCTTTGTTCTTTGTTCTTTATTTATCCCCTCATAATTATTGTTTATTAGCATGAGGGTTCCCCAATAGAGATCCTCCAAGAAGGGAAGCAGCTGTGCCAGCCAGGTCTGCTGCTCTGTGGCCTCTTGCTAGGCCTGCATCCTTGCATTTGACTAATTTTGTGTCCATTCTCTCAGGGTACCTCAATGAGGTGAATATTTAAGTAATTATTAAGCAACAACATTTTTCAGAAGCACCCCAATTATAACATGCCATGCTTTACATGACATTGAATGAAAGGTGATAAAGAGTCCCTGTTTGATTACATTTGTTAGATCCTACCACCCAACCTGGCAGGTCCTGGAACCATATTTGCGAATGACCATGGGAATGTGCCCCCTCAACATCTGGCTCAGCAGAGTGACAATAACAGCTGGCTGTGGTCTGAAACTTGACAGCACCTTCTTGCTACAGTGTTAACCTGTGGGGTGATGTTGTGCAGTGGTAAAGAAGACAACCTCTCTCACAAACATCTCCATTTAGCTTCAGCAACTGAAGAGGAGGCCCATTACTGGTCTGTACGGATACTTGTCTGCAAACTCATGCGTGTACCTAGATGTTCCTCTTCCATCATTTTGACTTCCCACTGCTTTATTCCCTTTGCCTTCAATCATGTTAAAGGCTCCTGATGGATTAAGATGATTTTTATTGCGCTACAGTGGTTTCTGAATGTTTAGCTCCCCCCCAATCCCCATCCCTGTAAATTTTAGTTCCCTATAATTGTCCTTTCCTACCGACCCTCATTAAATTTGCATCTTGCATTCCAAATAATTATGTAAATTATTTTAGATCAAAATTTGAGTGCAATGTGTATTTGCGATTCAGCCAAGTCTGTAATGAATTAGAAATAAAAAGACTGAAGTTTGCAACCACAGATTATAAATCGGAGATTCCTTCTATATGATTACAAAGTCATCAAGGAAGAATAACTTGAAATCAAGAGTATTTTTTTACTTAAAGCTTTAACTTAATAGCTTTGTTAAATTTCTTGCTGAAGCCAAATGCTGAATAGTGCGTTCTTGAGATATGTCTACCTACATTTTAAGGATGCATTGTTAACATAACCTGATTGCATCCCTGGCACAGTCCTATACTCTGACAGGGCCTAGGATGGGACAGAAATTGTCCCAGCCATCAGCCTTAGGAGTTTCTGCATACAGTTACCAGGCCCAAAATTCTCCTTCACAGAACAATTGGTTATTTGCATTTTTCACTTTCTTGCCTTTTATGCTTGTGTTCGCATCTAAAAGCATCATTTTGACTCATCACAAAATACACATACGCTTGATGACCGTAATTTGAATGTCTGCATTCCCAGGAAAATTTAAATACTTTCATGCTGTGATAATAACAAGTTAAAAGCCAGTAGTTTAGGTATTTTGACAGACCTGATAGAGCACAACGTTTCTGCATTCCTAATCATTCACAACTTTGATAGAATTGTGAAGTACTAGAGTTCACCAATGGTTTTTCATATACCACATCACAGAAGCATAGCTGATGGTAGCACATTCCATAGGCATCCAGTTGCGGTGAGTATGTCATGGGTACATTTTTTTGAACCTGTGGCTTTCTCGGGTCACCTTGTAACTTCATGAGGTCCCTTCAGCTTCTCCTCTGCTGTTCCACGTGCTGGATGCCAATGTTTCAATTCACTTTCCACAGATTCACAATCATTTTGCCACGCTAACCCCAGCATTGAATATCATTATTATAAACCTTCCTTCCGTTAAAAGTTTAAAAAAATTTTTTAAGGCTTATAAATTTAGGAAAAACCCTTTATTTGCTTCTTGCTCTTAGTAAACAGAAGCACTGACTGGGATTTTGCGCTTCCATTCGCATCAGGTGTGAATGGCGATGGGAGCGCAAAGAAATCACGCGAGAGGGCCAAAATGCATTATACATTGGCGGGAAGTCCCATTGTGATTGTCACCACCGCCTTCCTCGCCAGTGACATAACTGGATTCCTAATCTTCAACGTTGGGAACCCCATTAGAATATTCTTAAATCTAATTATCAGACTTTAAGCTTGATAATCCCCTGCTGACGTGAATTGTGACTGCTCTACCATGGCATGCACATGGTGGGCAGACCCATTGGAGGAACTCAGGTGAGTGCATCGCTCAGAGGGGAGAGAGGGTCATGCCCGGGCAGTACCCGAACACTGCCCCTGACATTTCCCCCGGCATTGCCCGCCCTGCTAGCGTGATGTCGTGGGACCTGCCCTTTGGATTTTATTTTTCAGAGTTCCCCATGCTAAGGCGTCAATGCTGTTTTTCCCACGGGCTGCGCCACTCTGCATTAAAAATGGAAAATTCTGCCCACTACAAATGAAAGGTTCAGTACGCCAATGAGTTCGATTTGTTGATGATTTGGACCAATTTTAGGAGCATGAGAAAAATGTAGCAACTGCTCCTCTGATGTGAACACCTGAAATATCTGTGCCTTTTATTTAATATGTAGCCCCATGTCACATGTAGAGCATTACCCACCCCTCCAACTGTGGCCACTCCCTTCATTGTACTAATCTCCAGAGTTACTTAAATTCACAGTCTGAGTGTGAAGCTCAGACAAAGTGGTTGGGTGCATTGGCCATGCTAAATTCTCCATCAGTGTACCCGAACAGGCGCTGGAGTGTGGCGACCAGGGGATTTTCCTCGTAACTTCATTGCAGTGTTAATGTAAGCCTACTGGTGAAACTAATAAATAAACTTTAAAAAAACTTTAAACAATTGTGTACCTGTAGTTATGCAACTTATGGACAAAGTGCAAGATTGGGTCACTGCCTGTGCGGAATCTGCACGTTCTCCCCGTGTTTGCGTGGGTTTCTTCCGGGTGCTCCAGTTTCCTCCCACAGTCCGAAGGATGCGCTGGTTAGATGCATTGGCCATACTCAATTCTCCCTCAGTGAGCCTGAACAGGCGCTGGAGTGTGGCAACTAGGGGATTTTCACAGTAACTTCATTGCAGTGTTAATGTAAGCCTACTTACTAATAAATAAGTGACACTAATAAATAAACTGAAAAAAACTTAGGGGGGAAAATTGGCAGAAGGATCACTGGCTATTACTGGCCTGGTAAATTTTCCTTCAAGTTAAATTGGCAGAAGGAATATTGAGCCCGTCTAAATACTTGTAAGCTGACCTCTCTGGCCCTCTTTCCCGCTGTGTTCCATCCAGGCCAATGCTTTATGTTCAGATGCCAAAGATAAAAATTCACACCAGCCCATGTGAGGTTCCCAAACCTTAACTATTGTAACCATTTTTCAAGGTTTTCTGATGGCATCCTTTTTGGTTACTTATTCTAAATACTTCTCAATGTTGTTTTTAAATTATTTTCTAATTTGTATGGTATCTGAACTATGTACCCTGGCCTCTGGCTAAGGAATGAACTGGTGACCTCTTGTGTTCTCCCTTTCAATATTCTGGCGTTGGTTGGCTTATGGCTGGAATGTTTCTTATTGATTGATTCAAATCAGAGTCCTGAGTCTAATACATGCCAAGGTGAAAGTGTAAACAGAGCCTGGTTTAATCTCCCTGTGTACAGCGCAGCCCCGCTCATTATCAAGAATGAAAAGAATTGCAAAAACAAAATAGTTAAATAAAAATCATAAAAGTTACAACTCACTCGTAACATCCTTCAAAATGATGTCGCATGGAGAATGATGATTTCCTATTACTGGAGTGGATTTTTATGGTCAACAATGAGTGAACACGGACACCTTTCAGAGTGTAGCCTCTATTCCGCTTGTGAAATGCACATGTCGCTCTTTTGCGAGATGGAAAAATCCAATTTCAGTCGAATATTGCTTTCTTAATCCTGCTTCATTTAGAATGCATTGAAACTTCATATTCAATTACATCGTTATTCAATTTTTACTAATTGAATATTCATTGTAACACCTATTCTGATGCCAAGTGATCACTTTCTCTTACAGTGAAATGAACAACTTGTGACTAGTTCAATCTTTGTCCAGGTCTTGCATCCTATGCATGACTTCAGGCTCCTTTTCTTTAAAGGGGCAGTTTTATCTCTTTGGGGACAATAAAGAAGAGTTATTGCTTTAATAATTGGGAAGTGCATCAACTGCAACCAATAGAAACAAAGGCAGTTGTTTTCATAATCCCATTAAGAACCATCATGAAGTGCAGAGTTATCTTTCTTGTAAAGAAAGAACAATTTCCCCAATTATGAACTGCACGGTGATTTCCAGGGAGGAACATCACAGTTAGCTCAACTCCCCCTCATGATAAATAACCCAGTTCCCCTGAAAGGAAATAATGGTTATTCTCCCTGAGAAACAGCACAGTTTCCCCAAGTGAAAATGCGCACACTTAGCCACTAGTGAAGAAATACACAGATTTCAACATAAAAAGAGCAGGGGAATGATGAGGAGTCTTATTTTAGGCAGCAAGTTATGTTGAGCTGGAATGTACTGCCTAGAAAAAGATGACACAGGCAGTTTAAAAGCAAATTGGAAGTTCACTTGGAATCATTCCCAGGATACCAGGGAAAGAGTGGGGGAGTGGGACTACTTGGGTAGTTTTCTCAAAGAGCCAGCATAAGCACAATAGGCCAAATGGTCTCCTTCAGTACTATAAGATGATGTGATTCAAATGATAGCGCAGTTGCTCCCAGTAACCATGGGAAAAAGACAGCTTAGTTACATAATGCGGTGTTCAATTGTTCTAAGTTTGATTATGTGTGCCTGTTTGCTATTGATGCTTACTGTACTTGTTTGGTTAAGCTTGGGTGTAGACTCAGAGAAAAGTAAACCAAGCTGTAGAAAGAGCCGGGAGCCAGAGCTGAGGCATGGAGTAGGCATTTTTTTTAGTCACTGTGAATAAAACGTGTTATACACATTGAAACCAGAGTCATCTCTTCATAGCTCCATATACCACTGACAATCGCATAATGATAGCCTGGTGAAAAGAAAGCACTATGTGAAAGATCATTCATTGAGGGTGGGGTCATAAACTACAGGTACACAATTGTTTAAAGTTTTTTTAAAGTTTATTTATTAGTTTCACCAGTAGGCTTACATTAACACTGCAATGAAGTTACTAGGAAAATCCCCTGGTCGCCACACTCCAGCGCCTGTTCGGGTACACTGATGGAGAATTTAGCACCCAACCAGCACGTTTTTCGGACTGTGGGAGGAAACAGGAGCACTCGGAGGAAACCCCATGCAGACATGAGAAGAACATGCAGACTCCGCACAGACAGTGACCCAAGCCAGGAATTGAACTCAGATCCCTGGCACTGTGAGGCAGCAGTGCTAACCACTGAGTTAACAATTGGGTCTGAATGGAAGTGAAATAAAAGGTGGAATTTTATGAGATTTTTTCGAAGTGTCCAGCTAGCATGAAAAAGGGACAGTTCCTGATCCATTTTTCAGATGATTTTTCATCCTGAATCTTATGCACTCAGTCTTTGAAAAAGTGGGCTGGATTGTTTCTAGCTGTGAGAGGCAATGGGCGGGGCTTAATTCATCAGACAGCCAGCAGCTCAGATCAGAGCTACGACATGTGCATGTGCAGAAAAAGCGGGAAAAAAAGCAGCTGTCCTGGCAGAACCACACCGCCCCCCCCCCCGGGCCAGATACAGCTTTACCCTCCCCACCATGGACATCGGGACCACCCCCAACATTACTGACCCCCTTACCCCCTTTTTGCACATGGCCCCTTCATCACACCCCTGGCCCTGATGGCTCTTCCTCCCCTACCTCTGATCATCACAGAGGCACAAATCCCACCTCCCCCCCCCCCCCCCCCCCCCCCCCCCCCCCCCCGCAATCCCTCCCCACACCCCCTCTGTCAGCCCATCTGCAAGTGCTGACTTGGCTTCCCCTCCATAGTAACAAGGCAAACTGCATCAAACTCGCTGGAATGTTCTAACGGGCGCATAACTCACCCAAACTTCCTCTAGTTGATCTGTTCTAACAAGGGAGAGCTCCATAAAAACCCCAAGAATGGACAGACAGGCAGGCAGCATGGGAAGAAATAGCCTCCAGGAAGACAACTCCCCATTTTTCGGATGTAGACCTGGCCAGGTTGCTGGAGGCAGTGGAGACAAGGTGGGCACCCTCTTCCCCAGCAGGACATCATCCCAGGGAAGGGATGGAAATGCAGTCTGGGAGGTGGTGGCAGCACGCGTTAGTGCCACGGCACTGGCCAGGAGAACGGGGAAGCAGTGCCGCAAAAAACGGAATGAACTAATCCGGGCAGCAAGGGTGAGTGTTTAACCTCATCTAGCATCTTCCCCCTAATTGACTCTCAGATCACCCCCCCCCAGCACCCTGCATGCTTTCAGCCCCGCCAACTAGACGTGGGCCCAGGTGCCAGCGTGCATGCGGTGCTCAGGTAGGAGTTAGACTAGTTTGCACCAGGGCATCATCACAATGGCACATAGCGAGGTGTCATCACCTTCCTGCCTGCCAAAAAACTTACTAACACAGCGTACCCAGGCCCATCACTCTGGTGTTACAATGTTGCAGGAGATTGTAGGACTCCAAGGAGGGTGGTGAGGAATGGAACCCACGTGTGGCAACACAGCCCTCTGGTGACAAAAGCCCCTGGTGATCAAGGCCTCTCTCGCCACCCTTGCATGCCTGACCCTTGCTGCCTCCAGCCCTCCAGCGCTGGGTGGTGTTGCTCATCATCATCGTCCTCCCCCCTCCTCTTTCTCCTCCTGTTGGGTGGCCTCCTCCCCAGCAACGCCTGGCTGGTCGGCCTCCATGTCCTCCTCCTCCAAGAGGTCTCCTTGCTGCTGCACCAGGAATGTAGGGCACAGAGCACGACCACAGTGCTGGACGATATCAGGGGGTTATATTAGAGGGCCCCACCAGAGCAGTCCAAGCACCTGAACCCCATTTTGCAGAGCCCTATGCACTGCTCCACTATTGGACGGGTGGCAATGTGGGCCTCATTGTTTCGGGTCTCCGTCTCAGTCTCAGGCCTCCGCACAGGCGTCATCAGCCAAGTCCGAAGCGGGTATCCCATGTCCCCCACAAGCCATCCCCGCACCCTGGGCTCCTCCTCAAAGACCTCCGGGACATCGGGACTCCTCAATATAAAACTGTCATGCACACTGCCGGGGTGTCTGGCGCAGACGTGCATCATGTTCAGCTGATGGTCACACAGCAATTGCACATTTATTGAATGGAAGCCCTTTCTGTTCATGAATCTTCCTGGATTCTTCACCGGGCCTTGAGGGCGACATGGGTGCAATCTACAGCCCTAGGCACATTTTGCATCTCCGCGATGGCTGTGAATCCATCAGCCTGGACTTCCTGCTGGGCCTGGTCCAGATCAAATTTAATATACTGGCCAGCCTGGGCAAACACAGTAGGAAGTTTAACAACACCAGGTTAAAGTCCAACAGGTTTATTTGGTAGCAAAAGCCACACAAGCTTTCGGAGCTGCAAGCCCCTTCTTCAGGTGAGTGGGAATTCTGTTCACAAACAGAGCATATAAAGACACAAACTCAATTTACATGAATAATGGTTGGAATGCGAATACTTACAACTAATCAAGTCTTTAAGAAACAAAACAACGTGAGTGGAGAGAGCATCAAGACAGGCTAAAAAGATGTGTATTGTCTCCAGACAAGACAGCCAGTGAAACTCTGCAGGTCCAGGCAACTGTGGGGGTTACAAATAGTGTGACATGAACCCAATATCCCGGTTGAGGCCGTCCTCGTGTGTGCGGAACCTGGCTATCAGTTTCTGCTCAGCGACTCTGCGCCATCGTTTGTCGCGAAGGCCGCCTTGGAGAACGCTTACCCGAATATCAGAGGCCGAATGCCCGTGACCTGGGCATACAGGGCATCTGAGACCCCCTTGACACACTTGTGGACGGATGATTGGGAAATGCTGCAAAGGTCTCCGCTGGTGGACTGGAAGGACCCAATGTTGTAAAAGTTTAAGGTGGCCGTCACTTTCACAGCCACTGGGAGTAGCTGAACCCCTTCATGCCCCGAGATACCAGGTCCTGCAACAAATGGCACAGGTGTCACACTGTCTCCTTTCGGAGCTGGAGGCGACACACCATGTTTGACAGTTGCTTGAAGGATACTCGCATGCGGAACTGCCGGGGTCTCCACTCCTTCCTTCTCCTGCCACCCCCTCTCGGGACAAATGGCGGTCACATCCTGCTTCTGGCAGCCGTCTACTCCTGCGAGTAGTAAGGCCTGGGCTCTTCTGCCCGCAATTTATCCTCCTGCTCCTCCTCCTCAGCTCCAGAGAGACAGACAGAGAGGTTAAAGAACTCTGCTCGCCCCAGCCCAGCAACACACACTCCCCATATCCCACCTTAGCCCTCCAGCAATTTAGTCTCCCCATTCACCCCCCACACCTCCAGCAATACACACTCCCCATACCTCCCACAGACCCCCAGCAATACACACTCCTCATACCCCCCTCACAGACCCCTAGGATCACACACTCCCCATAACCCCCCCACAGACCCCCAGTAACATACACTCCCCATACCCCCCACAGACTCCCAGCAATACACACTCCCCATACCTCCCACAGACCCCCAGCAACACACACCCCCCATACCCTCCCCCCCACAGACCCCCAGCAATGCACACTCCCCACACACCCCCAACAGACCCGCAGCAACACACATCCCCCATACCCTCCCCTCCACAGACCCCCAGCAATGCACACTCCCCACATCCCCTCCACAGACCCCCAGCAACACACACTCCCCATTCACCCCCCCCCACCCCCCCCCCCCCCCCCACACACCCAGGCAACATCCACTCCCCATAGCCTCCCCCCACAGACCCCCAGTAACACACACCCCCATACCCCCCACAGACCCCCAGCAACACACACCCCCATACCCCCCTCCACAGACCCCCAGCAACACACACCCCCCATACCGTCCCCCCCACAGACCCCCAGCAATGCACACTCCCCACATCCCCTCCACAGACCCCCAGCAACACACACTCCCCATTCACCCCCCCACACACCCAGGTAACACCCACTCCCAATAGCCTCCCCCCACAGACCCCCAGAAACACACTCCCCATAACCCTCCAGAGACCCCCAGCAACACACACTCCCCATACCCCCTCCACAGCCCTCCAGCAATGCACACTCCCCATACACACCACACACCCCCAGCAACACCCCCCCCCATACCCTCCCTCCCCACAGACCCCCAGCAACACACACTCCCCACACGCCCCCACTGACCCCAGCAACACACACTCCCCACACGCCCCCACAGACCCCAGAATGGCAACACAGCCCCCCCCCCCCCCCACTATTACCCCCCCACTGACAAACACACACCCAGAACCCATGCAGTAGTGGCCACAGACCGTGCTGCTTGATGAGTCCTGAGGCTGCAGCACTGCCAGTTCAGAGCATTTCCAGCCCATCCCCCACCTGCAAAAGTGCTTGTTGCTGCCTGCACTAGGACCCAGAGTCAGCGCTAAAACCTGAGGTCAGTGCTCTGACCTGTGTCTGTCCTGAGAGACCGAAGTCGGACCCGGTGAACAACAGAAGCCCCCCCAACCCCTCAAATACTCGCAGGCCCCCCCACCCAAAACACAACATGGCCACCACAAAACAACCCCCCCTGAGCAGCACCAGCGAGTTCGAAAGCAGAGACTTACCTCCTCACTCACCCTCACTACTCAAGCGCCTGAATGGGAATTTATATACTTGAACCATTTTCTTAATTCACTGCAGTCCATCTAGTGCAGGTACACCCACAGTGCTGTTCAGCAAGGGAGTTCCAGGATTTGCAAAATGAAGTGCCATAATAAAGTGCTCAATCAACACTCCGTCCAACACCTCAAACATTCATTCCCTGCACCACAGACAGTGGCAGCAATGTGTACCTTCCACAAAGTGCACTTCAGCAACTCACCAAGCCCTCTTCAACAGTATCTTCCAAACCCACGATCGCTAACACCTAGAAGGGCAAGAGTAGCAGATGCTTGGGAACACCACCGCCTGTTAGTTCCCCTCCAAGTCACACATCATCCTGATTTGGAACTATATCGCCATTCCTTCATGGTCGCCGGGTCAAAATCCTGAGCTCCCACCCTAACAGCACTGTGGGTGTTCCTACAACACATGGAATGCAGAGGCTCAAAAAGACAGCCCACCACTTACCTTCTCAAGGGCAATTAGGAATGGTCAATAAATATTGTACGAGCCAGCAAAGTCCACATTGCATGATCATCTTTTTTAAATGAAGGAACAATTACAAAGTAGCAAGTTAGGATTGTGTATAACTTGGAGGGGAATGTACAGGTAGTGCTGTTTCTATGAGTCTGCTGCCCTTGTCCATTTTAGTCGTAGAGATTGCAGATTTTGGAGCTGCTATCGATGAAGTAATGTTGAGTTGCTGCAGTATCCGCTACATACTGCTGCATCTGTAAATTGGTAGTGAGGGAATAAATGTTTTAAGTGGTGGATGAGGTGCCGATCAAATAGGTTATCCGTCCAGGATGGTGTCAATCTTCTTGAGAGTTGATGACAGCACAGACGTACATGCAAGATGAAGAGTATTCCATCACACTCCTGACTTGTGCCTTGTAGATAATGGACAAGCTCTGGGGACGAGAGTCAGTTACTCACCTTAGAATGCCCAATCTCTGACCTGCTGTTGCAGCCACGATATTTCTCAGGCTCATCCAGAAAAGTGTTTGGTCAACGGAAACCTAGGATGTCGATCGTGGAAAGTAATGGTAATGCCATTGAATTCAAGGGAAAATACTTAGGTTCTCTCTTGTTAGAAAAATGTTCTGCATTTTCAGGTAGATGCCACTGTTGTAGCTGTACTGGAGCAGATTGGCGACAGGCTTGATTAGTTTTGGAGCACAAGTCTTCAGGAGTACTGCAGGAATCCTGTGAGGGCTCAAAGGCTTTGCTGTTTCTAGTGCCTTCAGCTGTTTCTTGATATGGCATGCAGTTAATCGAATTGGCTGAAGAGTGGTATCTGTGATGCTCTGAACCTCCTGAAGAGTTTGAGATGGATCATCCACTCAGCACTTTTGGCTGAAGTTGCAAATACTTCAGCCTTGTCTTTTGCACTGTACTAATTTGCTGGGCTTACCCGTCATTGAGGTTTGGGATATTTGTGGAGCCTCCTCTTTCGGCTGGCTGTTTCATTGTCCTGATGTGGAGATGCCGGCTTTGGACTGGGGTAAGCACAGTAAGAAGTCTCACAACACCAGGTTAAAGTCCAACAGGTTTATTTGGTAGCAAATACCATAAGCTTTCGGAGCAATGCTCCTTCGTCAGATGGAGTGACGAAGGAGCATTGCTCCGAAAGCTTATGGTATTTGCTACCAAATAAACCTGTTGGACTTTAACCTGGTGTTGTGAGACTTCTTACTGTTTCATTGTCCACCATTCATGACTGAATGTGGCAGGGCCGTGGAGAGCTTAGATCTGATCAATGTTTGTGGGATCACTTAACTCTGTCTATCGCATGCCATTTTTGCTGTTTGGCATGCAAGTGGTCCTGTATTGTACCGTTACCAGGTTGACACCCCATTTTTAGTCATGCCTGATGCTGCTCTTGGCTTGCTCCCCTGACATCTTCATTAGAGTGATTGACAGCATTGTAATGTAGACTTAAATTACCTATAATTTTACTTTTATGATACAAATAAATCATCTACAGTAATTATTGAGTCAGGATTTATCAACTAATACAATCATAAAATCTATCAGTCTATACTTATCTGTACATGTCTATTTATCTGTGCTATATGAATAGAAAGATTACATTTGTGTTGTCTTTGTATGCCACAGATTTAATTTGCCCATACTAATCTTGCGACTGTTAACACATGATTTAATGGTGGCGTAGTCGTATTGTCATTGGACTAGTAATCCAGAGACCCAGTGTAATGCTCTGGGGACCCAGGTTCAGATCCCACCATGGCAAATGATGAAATATGAATTCAATAAAACTCTGGAATTAAAAGTCTAATGATGACCATGAAATCATTATCCATTGTTGATTGTCGTAAAAACCCATCTGGTTCACTAATGTCCTTTAGCGAATGAGTTCTGCTATCCTTACCTGGTCTGGCTAACATGTGACCCCAGACACACAGCAATGTGGTTGTTAACTGTTTAAGGGCAATTAGGGATGGGCAATAAATGCTGGCCTAGCTAGTGATGCCCAAGTCCCCTGGACACCCACAATCTTAGTTTCACTCTGAGTCTCTGAAGTCCAACTTCCCTCCCATTTGACAAATCAATTAGCTTCTTCTTCTCCTGTCTTTGATTTTCCTTGTGACTCTGACCCAATCCTCTCTCCTCTCAGGTCTCTGTTCACTCATCCATACTGAGAGAGACACAGGGTAACTCCGGTAACAGAGAATTGCAATCGCAATTCTGGCTCCAGCTAGGATTAGATCTTAATCCAACCACCAAAGGGTTAAAATCATCCAAATAACTCACTCACACGGTATCCACTGGAAACCAAAAGACATCAGCCAGATGACCCGCATCAACCATTCCATTGTTGAAGAATTCAGTGAAGTTAGTCAAATATGATATTCCTTTCACAACTCCATTCTGACTTTCATTAATTTACCTGTATTTTTCAAGTGCTAATTTATTTTGTCCCAAATCATTGTCCCCAGTCAGAAGCTGCTAACTGGAGTGTTGATTATGCAGTGTTGCTGATTTACCAATTCCTTTTCATGAACAACTTCTGGTCTTCATATATAACCCTAATTATTCTGCGTTGGCAAGCTATTGCTCATTGAGGTACAACGTCTGAGCCTGAACCTGATGCCTAAGTATATTTAAGAGTGATTTTCTTGCAGAATTGGGAACTCGAGGACATTGTTCCACTCTTTTTCTAACCCAGAGGCACTGCAGGCAATTTCACAGCTTTCAGTTTCATAAATAGCTTGCTTAGACATTGAGTAGAAAAGACCCTTCTGACTGCCTCAGTTGGTACATTAGTCTTGTTTGATTCTTGGGCTTTGCTGAATTAGCTCAGATGGTATAATCCAGGCCTCAATACCCCAGGACTTTGAAGGATGTCTAAATCCTGCACCTGATCACTCACCAGCGACCCTTCAGAAAAATACATATATCTGGGCATTGTGTGAAACAGGATCAAATAGGAATGATGCCAATGTCAGCTCAGTCGGCGACACTCTTGCTTCTGAGGCAGAAAGATGTGGGTCCCACTCCAAAACTCCAAATATTAAGGCTGATACTTGACTGAAGTATGAAGTGAATGTGTGCTATCTTTCCAATAAGATGATAAACCAACATTCCAATTGCCCTCACAATGGAATGTCTCATTTTCTGAGGAAGGATGTTCTTGCTCTCGAGGAAGTGCAGCAAAGTGCAGTCTGATTCCGGGGATGGCGGGACTGATATATGAGGAGAGATTGACTAGGGGTGACACGGTGGCACAGTGGTTAGCACTGCTGCCTCACAGCGCCAGGGACCCGGGTTCGATTCCCGGCTTGGGTCAGTCTGTGTGCAGGAATCTCAAGGAGTTGGTTTGCAGGTGCAGCAGGTAATTAAGAAGGCAAATGGAATTTTGTCCTTTATTGCTAGAGGAATGGAGTTTAAAAACAGCGAGGATATGTTGCAGCTGTATAAGGTGCTGGTGAGTCCACACCTGGAGTAATGTGTACAGTTTTGGTCTCCTTACTTGAGAAAGGATATACTGGCACTGGAAGGGGTGCAGAGAAGATTCACTAGGTTGATTCCGGAGTTGAGAGGTTGGCTTATGAGGAGAGACTGAGTAGACTGAAGTTATACTCATTGGAATTCAGAAGAATGAGGGGAGATCTTATAGAAGCATAGAAGATTATGAAGGGAATAGATAAGATAGAAGCAGGGAAGTTGTTTCCACTGGCAGGCAAAACTAGAACTAGGGGGCATAGCCTCAAAATAAGGGGAAGCAGATTTAGGACTGAGTTGAGGAGGAACCTCTTCACACAAAGGGTTGTGAATCTATGGAATTCCCTGCCCAGTGAAGAAGTTGAGGCTACCTCATTGAATGTTTTTAAGGCAAGGATAGATACATTTTTGAACAGTAAAGGAATTAAGGGTTATGGTGGGCGGGCGGGTAAGTGGAGCTGAGTCCACAAAAAGATCAGCCATGATTTTATTGAATGGCGGAGCAGGCTCAAGGGCCAAATAGCCTACTCGTGCTCCTAGTTCTTATGTTCTTATGATCGTGATGAATGGCGGAACAGACTCATAGGGCTGAATGGCCTCTTGCTGCTCCTATCTTCTATGTTTCTATGTATGTTTCTATGTAAAACTATGGCTCCATTTTGAAGAGGCACAGGGGAGTTCTTAGTGATGTCCTGGCCAATAATTATCCATCAATTAACATCACACAGATTATCTGGTCATTTTTATGGGAGCTTACTGCACGCAAATTGCATTTCCTACATTACAACAGTGACTACACTTCAAAAGCAGTTCACTGGACATCCGGCAGTCATGAAAGGTGCTATTTAAATGCAAGTTTTTCTTTTTACTCATATTGGCAAATGGTGGGAAGCGGTGCTCCACAAGGACTGGTACCATTACCACTGCTCTTCACTATTTATATAAACAACTTGGATTTGGGATTTGGAAATAAAATTTCAAAATTAGTGGAAAACACCAAATCTGGGGTGTAATTACTAGAGAGGAGGACTGCAACAAAAAGCAGGAAAAGCAAAACTAGGGACTGTCATATAAGATTGACACTAATAAGTCCAGTTGGGAATGTAAGAGAAGCTTATCTTCCCAGAGAATGGTTAGGATGTAGAGCTTGCTACCACAAGGAAAAGTAAAAATTAAAGTTAATTCATTAGTCACAAGTAAGGCTTACATTAACGCTGTAATGAAGTTACTGTGAAATTCCCCAAGTCGCCACACTCTGGCGCCTGTTCGGGCCAATGCACCTAACCAGCACGTCTTTCAGACTATGGAAGGAAACTGGAGCACCCGGAGGAAACCCACGCAGACACAGGGAGAATGTGCAAATTCCACACAGACAGTGACCCAAGCCGGGAATTGAACCCAGGTCCCTGGCGCTGTGAGGCAGCAGTGCTAACGTTGCTGCCCACTGTTGAGGAGGAGGGGGAGCCAGAAAAGCACATGAGGAAAAATGGAACAGAGGGATAAGCTGTTGGTGTTGGACAAGGATGGGACTAGGCCTGTGTGGAGCATAAATGCTGGCATGGTCCTGATGGGCTGAATAGCCTGCACAGGTTTTAAGAAAGTTTGGGCAAGAGGGGACGAAGAGGAAAGAACAGAAGAGAATGTCTGTGAATGGGTCAAAGGCAGCAGAGATTAAATGACAAAAAGGATGATAAATGCAAGGCAAAAAGAGATGGTAGCGAGATGGATCAAGAAACAAATTGTGTCAGGGGGAGTTGTAAATATAAAAAGCACAATCATCACTAACAGTTGCCATCCAAAACAAATATTGGAACAGCACGAAGGACAGAAAAGTCAGAATGGAAATGCAGCAGGGAATTAACTCTCGTTTTTATGTTCTTTATCACCCTGCCTGAATTGCTATACAAAATACATTGACCATGACATACTACAGATTTGTATATATCAAATAAACAGAATGTATAAAAAATGTTTCTTAGTGATAATACAAATGACACTGTCTAATGCAAAAAGACATCTAAAGACTATGGGGCCGCATCTTCTTGACGATTACAGTAGACTCCCAATTTACCCCCAGTGAGAATCCTTAGTAATACAACTTGCATTTCTTCCAAGTTGGACAACTTCTCAGGGGAGATCTGAACTATGACATCAACACATTATGTCTTTGCTTTTTTTATTGCATCCATTCCACCAGTGGGTAGATTACAATTTTAAACATTTATTCAGGTTTCCAGGAATTAATCTAAATTTCTCAGTGCTCCAGAAACTCCACAACTTTGAGAAAGTTCACCAACTCCTGATATCTAGCTCGTAAAGCCGTGTACTGTATTTTCTGGGCTTTGAGGCATGGGCTTTGGTCACTTGTTCCACAGCCATTTGCAGAGTCTGGAGCTGATGTCCTGTTTGGTTTCTTCAAGACCATGCTTAGGAGACATTCCCTATCATGGACACAGCTAAAACTGATAAAGTTATGCTGTTAAACAACAAGACTTTAAGATAAAGTCACCGAGATACAACCTTAGATAAGACACGATGGCACAGTGGTTAGCTCTGCTGCCAGGGACCCCGGTTCAATTACAGCCTTGGGTCACTGTGTGTAAAGTTTGCACTTTCTCCCCATGTCTGTGTGGGTTTCCTCCAGCTGCTCTGGTTTCCTCCTACAGTCCAAAGATGTACAGGTTAGGTAGGCTGGCAATACTAAATTGCCCTTTAGCATCCCAAGATGTGGTGATTAAAGGGATTAGCGGGGTCACAGGGATGGTGTGGGCCTGGGTAAGATGCTCCGTCAGAGAATCGGTGAAGACACAATGGGCTGCATGGCCTCCTTCTGGAGGCATCCTATGGTTCTATGAGAAAGGCAATGAAACCTCCGTACAGCAATAAATCTACAGAGATAATAAGGGATAAATGGTCTGTGAAATTGTCTCACAAAACGTAACAGCTTCATATGAGTCCCCATGGATTATTTGGGGAATCAGCCTACATGTGACTCCAAATCCACAGCAAAGTGGTTGATTCTTAAATGGCCTAGAAAGCCACCACTTCAAGGGCAATTAAGGATGGACAATAAATGCCGGCCCAGCCAGAGACATCCATATCCAATGAATAAAAAAATATTGTGCTTGATATGATCTAGCCAGATCTGGTGATGGATAGCTGAAACAGTTGTGTTCCAGATAGTCACAAGTGGACAGAGTGGTGAAGAAGGCATATGGCATGCTTGATTTCATTAGTCAGAACATTGAATACAAGAGTTGGGATGTCTTGTTGAAGTTGTAAGGCCACACATGGAATACTGTGTACAGTTCTGGTCACGGCACGGTAGCCCAGTGGTTAGCACTGCTGCTTCACAGCTCCAGGGACCTGGGTTCGAATCCCAGCTCGGGTCGCTGTCTGTGTGGAACTTGTACATTCTCCCTGTGTCTACGTGGGTTTCCTCCAGGTGCTCCGGTTTCCTCCCACAGTCCAAAGATGTGCGGGCTAGGTTGATTGGCCATTCTAAATTGCCCTTTAGTGTCCCGGGATGCATAGGTTAGAGGGATTAGTGGGTAAATATGTAGGGATATGTGGATAGGGCCTGGGTGGGATTGTGGTTGGTGCAGACTCGATGGGCCGAATGGCCTCTTTCTGTACTGTAGGATTCTATGATTCTATGATTCACCCTATTATAGAAAGAGTGCAGAAAGGATTTACCAGGATGCTACTGGAACTTGATGGTTTGAGTTATAAGGGGAGACATAGAAATAGACATAGAATTCTACAGTGCAGAAGGAGGCCATTTGGCCCATCGAGTCTGCACTGACCAAAATCCCACCCAGGTCCTATCCCCATAACCCCATGCATTTACCCCAGCTAGTACCCCTGATACCAAGGGGCAATTTAGCATGGACAATCCACCTAACCCGCACATCTTTGGATTATGGGAGAAAACCAGAGCACCCGGAGGAAACCCATGCAGACACGGGCAGAATGTGCAAACTCCACACAGAGAGTGACCCAAGCTGGGAATTGAACCCAGGTCCCTGGCGCTGTAAGACAGCAGTGCTAACCTCTGTGCCACCGTGTCGCCCAAGAAGCTGAATAGACTGGGACTTTTTTCCCTGGAGCGTAGGAGGCTTAGTGGTGATTTTATAGAGGTCTATAAAATAATGAGGGGCATAGGTAAGATAGAAAGTCAACCTCTTTTCACAAAGGTACTGGAGTCTAAAACTAGAGGGCATAGGTTTAAGGTGAGGAGAGATACAAAAGGGTGCAGAGGGGCAATTTTTTCACACAGAGGGTGGTGAGTGTCTGGAACAAACTGCGAGAGGTAGTAGTAGAGGCGGGTACAATTTTGTCTTTTAAAAAGCATTTAGAAAGTTACATAGGTATGATTGGTATAGAGGGATATGGGCCACACCCAAGCAATTGGGACTAGCTTAATGGTGAAAACTGGGCAGCATGAACACATTGGACCGAAGGGCCTGTTTCCATGCTATAAACCTCTATGACTTTGTAAGTTCTTGAGTCAGAGAGTGTGAAGAAGTGGAGAACGTACTAGGGAGAGTGGCGATTTTGTGATTCATTCATGAGATGTGGGCGTCACTGTCTTGCTCAGCATTTATTGCAGATCCCTGACAGCACTTAACAATCAACCACATTGCTGGAATCACATAGACCAGTCCACGTAAAGATGACCTTCCCGAAAGGACATTATTCAACCAGATGGGATTTTACAAAAATCAACAACGGTATCATTGTCATCATTAGATTTTCAATTCCAGATTTTTATTGAATTCAAATTTCACCGTCTGCCCTGGTGGGATTTGAACCCCAGTCCACACAGCATTACCCTGGGTGTCTGGATTACTAGTCCATCAACAATATCACGATGCCACTGCCTCCCCCAGTGACCCGGGTGGGAGATCTTACTTAGCAGAAGGCAATCAAAACCAAAGTTGATGGAATGTTTGACTAGATCACTATAATAGTGACGTATACATGATTCCAGCCCAGCTATTTAAAACTGCAACATGCAGTATCATATCATCATTGAGTTTGTGATCCCCTTCTTATTTGCTGAACAAGTTACCGGCCCCAAGTCAGGCTCTAAATGTACAAAAAAAGAATTACAAACTATATTAGGTGTTCATTTTGAGAATGGTTAAGATTTTTTAAAAAATGTAAAATACACAATTGATACTGTGGTGTCAATCCTGCATTGCTAATTCTATTATTGTCTACTTCTGTTGAACAAATGGTAAAGTCAATTACTATTCCTCGGAAAAATAATGAAAACAATGGGGGGGCGGCGGGGGGTGGGGGGTGATGTGTGGGGGTGGTGATAAAGATAGCGACTAGCTGAATATACTAAACTTGTTTTTGAGCCCTTTCTTACCTTAAATGTGCTTAACTCTATCTTGACTTACAGACCACTCTCCTTTTTATAAACATATGAGCTAAACTCAGACTTTCTTATATCAGTATCAAAAACAAAATGGTCGTTAGTCTGCAAAGACTACCTTAGTCTAGGCTCAAAGCATTAACACAATAAGTGGACACGGGTTCATCTACTCTGTCCTGTCACTTATCATGTGCTTGGTGGCCTCAGAAGTCCTCCTCTAATGATGACATTAATCTAGCACGGCCCTCATTTCACTGGTTGTCAGTGAAGTACTCCACCCCCACAGAGGGTCTGCACAGATTGCATTAATGATCCTGGATAGCACTGACAGCATCCTCCTGTTTCTAAGAACCCACTTTCACCGCAGCAATCAATGTGCATCTGATTTCTCTGAATGTGCAGTGGATTTTCATTATAATTTGCCAATGTGCTCACTGTGCATCGGTGCATTAATTTACTATATTCAAATCAAATACTGTTCAGGCTGTGGGTTCCCCTCCCATAGCACGCTTCATATGGTGAGCTCTGGAGCACAATCTGAGGCTTGTCAGGGAGAAAATAATAGGTGCTCATTTGCCCTTTGAGTCACAGTAGCTGTGTGACTCATGGAGACCCAGGATCTATATTTATAGAAGGTACTGGGGAAAACTGAGATTTCATACCCTTGAGAAACAAATGCCCATTGCTGACAGCCTGGTAAGAAGGCTAGCAAAGCAATCACAGCTGGCAGGCGGAACCTCACTCTTGGCTGACATTCAAACTAGATCCTCTCAGAGGCTGAGGTGCACTAATCTCAAAGAGGTTGCCTGTGGTAAAGAGTGTAATTTATCTCGAGGCTGATATGATGTTTCAATACAGAACCATGCAATTCAACCCATCGAGTTTCAGCATTTTGTCCAGGTGGTCACCTGGTCTGTTCAACCCAATATATATGTTACTATTCCACTTTTATAATGATAAGTGATTATCTTAAATTTGCATTCTCTCATTGCCATCTTAATAACCCACAGATGCATTCTATCCCTTTTACCGCACCGTAATCCTTTATTGTCTGGAAGACCCTCTGTCAAATTAGCTCTAATGAAGAGTCCCAAATTGTCAAATTTCTCTTTGTAACTCCGGATCCCTGGTAATGTCCAAGTGAATCTGCTACTCTGCCTTTTCTATAACTCTTGCAGTTGTTCCATAAATATGTAGCCAATACGTTCCTTTGTTGTTAAAATACACCTCGTGGCACACTGGTCACAGAACTAGACCGTTCCTGTTTGAAATCAAGTTCTTCATCTGTGGTGTGAAGTCAATTCATTGCAAGAGGAACATCTGCAGGCTATCTTACAGTCAAAACAAATTGCTAAACGAAACTAAACTAAACCAAACCAAACCAAACTAAATCAAACCAAACCAAACCAAACTAAACTAAACTAAACTAAACCAAGAGAGGCATAGACAGGGTGGATAGTCAGAGGCTTTTTCCAAGGGTGGAAGTGTCAATTACAAGGGGACACAAGTTCAAGGTGAGAGAGAGAAAGTTTAAGGGAGATGTGCGGAGGAAGGTTTTCATGCAGAGAGTGGTGGGTGCCTGGAACGCGCTGCCAGAGAATGTGGCATATCAGCAACTTTTAAGAGGCATCTGGATGGGTACATGAATAGGGAGGAAATAGAGGGATACGGACCAAAGGTTTTTTTTTAGTTAGGGCATCATGATCGGCACAAGCTCGGAGGGCCGAAGGGCCTGTTCCTGTGCTGTACTTTTCTTTGTTCTTTGTTCTAATGTCAGTTTCTGCTGCTCAGCTGGAGCTATGACTGAAACAGTATATTCTGCACTCTCTCCTTTCCTTCTCCCCTATGTATTCTAGGTACGGTATGCTTTGTCAGTGAAGCGCACAAGAAACAATACTTTTCACTATATCCCAATACATGTGACAATAATAAATCAAATCAAAAAGATATTGCAGAGAGCATTTTGATTTGTGGTACAACTCCACCATTACATAATCTTTAAAATTCTTTGGATCTCTCTTGCTGCTGCCTGTAATTATGCTCCATTTGTCTTCTTACTGCTTCTAACACATTCTCAACTGCTGTTGTACAACCCCTATATCAGCATCCTAGGAGAAATGCAGCTTTAGTCAGATAGTGGACAAAATTATCAAATACCCACTACTGCTTTCTTCCCTCCACCCACTCATGAGTGGTTAGCACTGCTACTTCACAGCGCCAGGGACCCGGGTTCAATTCCGGGCTTGGTTCGCTGTCTGTGCGGAGTCTGCATGATTTCCCTGTGTCTGTGTGGGTTTCCTCCGGGCGCTCTCGTTTCCTCCCACAGTCCAAAAGACGTGCTGGTTAGGTGCATTGGCCATGTTAAATTCTCTCTCAGTGTACCCGAACAGGTGCCGGAGTGTGGCAACTAGGGGATTTTCACAGTAACTTACAGTGTTAATGTAAGCCTACATGTGACACGAATAAATAAACTTTAAAACCTGTTCGAGTGAGGACCAATGTGTGGCATGTGGACATGCAAAGAATGAGAGACAATGACAGAAAAACAGAGGAAAAAAATTAAACAATAGCACAGCTTTATGCAGCTATAATCAAGAGATAATATTGGCAGTGTCAATTTGGGGTTTATGAAACCTGACAGCAGTTATTGAGCTCACAATAATTTCCATAGTAATCATCTTCCAGATTGTGCATTTGAAACTTGAAAAAGTAGTCATGAAAATTACAACAAACCCAATGACCTCATTTCCTCAGGTTTTTAATATTGGGCACTGTACTAGTTTTAACATAAAATCATCATTCCAGATCGTTCATCCACAGCCAAATTGTTTGATGCCCAGAAACCTTGGGATATTGACAAATTCTTACATTTGACAAAAGCTGGTCAGAGAGTCTTACCACTGAGTAATCTAACGCACAAAGGAAATATGATGATCTGTCCGGTAACTAGTTCATGATTTGTTGAGACTGTGAAGATAAGCAGCTATTTTCTGTGACCGTAGCAGTTTTCTTCAGAATCTGTCAACGAATTTTCCCCAACAGTATAGGAAACTACTCCAGAACTCACACTGACTAATCTAGAGAACTAATCATGAATGCAGAGAATGCAGTCAACAAACTGGAGAATGGAAAATACATTTACTCAATTTCTTGTAAATAGGGTCATTGCCTCAATCTCACCCTGCCATGTTTTTGCCATGTAGGATTGTATAGTTAGTATAAGATGAATAGCTATGTCACTCCCGACAGACTGAAAGGGAAACCAGTCTATGTCCCATCACTATGGCCGTACTATAGAGTTTCATCCAGTCAAATAGATCAGATTTAAAATTGCCAACAAAACTGAAACAGGTTTACAAACAAATAAATAATAGCCTTCTATTTCAGAATCGCGGACAATGCATTGCATAGTACGGATTATCTCATTGGCTAGACTTAGGGGAGTTCAAAAACAAACTCCATTAAAATAATCTGTCGGGAAATTATGCGCATTTTAATTGAATGCTCTTTACAAGGTACAAGAGTTCATGCAATCAAAAGACTGGAGTCTCAGGAGTGTAATTGCTGTGGAAGAGATAGCATAGAAAACAAAATTCTGATTAAAGTCACACTGAGTTTGGAATGAAGGAGGAATTAGAGCAAAAAGATTGGTTCCCCAGAATGGTTTTGTTACTTTAAAATAAGTTTATATATATATATATATGAAAAATTATTTCATATAAAGAAATTTCCTCCCTATTAGTCTACCTAAGCCATAATTCGAAACTGTCTCACTGGATAAATAACTAAACTCAGTTTACTGTCAGGGTAATTGTCTATCAGTGCATCACTATACGTGATATTTTGCTAATCATAGTACATTAAAAATGATGTGAATTGTAAAATATAATTAAATTTTAAATGTTAGAACTCATTACTAAAGGTAAGAGTTCACATTTGTTTCTATTACCTCACTGCACTTCTGAAACCAACCTTCTCGCGCATCTCTGGATTAATTAATTTCTCCAAAATCAAAGTTCAAATAATCAGAAACTCAGGAGAAAAAGAAAATCAAGCTCCAAGAAAAATCTTAAAGCTCATCAGTAAAGATCCCATTATTGAGAATCAATTAGAATATCTCTTTTGCAATTGTGAGATGGAATGTTTCTGAGTTCCAATCAGACTAGTTTGTTCATTTGGATTTATAAGAATTTGCCTAGATCAGCCTTGCTTACATAATTCACAGTGAATGGCACATTGAAAGGAATTAATTGGATGTGGAGCACTTTGGAATATCCTGAGAAATAAATGATGCACTATCTAAATTTAAGTGCTTTCATTTGACTCCACCTCTGGCCCATCTAGATAAGCAGTTGTTACTCTTAATAAATAACTCATGGAGGTACCTATAAAGCATGTTATGGTCAACCTGAGATCTTACCATTCTATGCCACATAACATCACCTCAATTTTATTCCCTACATGATGAATTTTCAATTTTAGCCTGAGCTTATGAGAGTGAAGGTATGCTGTGCTCACATGCCAGCTAGTATCTCGTTTGAGAGCACTACTGATAGAAGGCTTAGTTGCAGAAATGCTTACATCCAAGAACTGAACTCTAGGGGAGAGGAGAGTGCAGCTGTTCTAAATTAAAAGACAGGGTTTGACCACGATTGGAGAATCCTAGCAAAACATAAGTCAGTAGAAGTTAAGGAATGGCTGAAATCACATGGAAAGATAGTCATTGTTATTGGAGGTTAATCATTATAAACCTGAATCACTGGGACCAGAGTTCTTTAGAACTGCTTTCTGGGCCCAGATGTTGCCTCATAAGACTGGCAATGGGGCTCATTGAGTTCATTGCTAATTCTATGGTGTTCAACACCGTTCACAACTCCTCTGATTATGAAAAGGTCATATTAGCCTACATAAGATTTGAAGTACGGCACGATGGCACAGTGGGTAGCACTGTTGCCTCGCAGCGCCAGGGACCCAGGTTCGATCTCAGCCTTGGGTCACTGTCTGTGAGGAGTCTGCATGTTCTCCCCATGTCTGCGTGGGTTTCCTCTGGGTACTCTGGCTTCCTCCCACAGTCCAAAGATATGCAGGTTAGGTGGATTGGCCGTGCTATATTGTCTCTTAGTGTCGGGGATTAGTGGGGTAAACACGTGGGATACAGTGATAGAGGCCTGGGTGGGTTTGTTGTCAGTGTATGCCTGATGGGCTGAATGGCCTCTTTCTGCACTGTAGGGATTCTATGATAGGTATTATGTATTATGGTGATTGAAATTGGCTCAAGGTGGTGTATCCAGGCAGTCACATATTCTAGCAGACAGTAGCTTGCCTTGCAGAGATAAAAAAAACACATACCTTTGAGTAAGTCAACTCAAAAGGGCAGATTAGGTGGACAACAGAAACCCAGGTAACTGTGCTCATTTACAATTAAGGGTTAAAGTCAGAATGCTGAGCTGCTGTACTGGAAAGAGAAATTCCAGCTGTGGCTAAATGGAAATGTGATGGACAAAGAAGCCTTGAAGAGGTAAGAGATGAGGCTTGTGTTGATGTTACAGAAACTGGAGAATACTGATTTTATGCCAGTTGTGACTGAGTTGGCAACACCCTTACCCTCTGAATCACAGGTTTCTAGGTTCATGCCCCACTCCAAATATGTCAGCACAAAAATCTAGGCTGGCGCTCCATTGTAGTACTTTGCACATTTGGAGGGGCTGTCTATTGGATGAGGCATTAAACCAAAACCTGGTCTGCCCTCTCAGATGCTTATAAAAGATTGCATGGCATTGCTTTGAGCAGCATGGGGGCTGAGGTCTGAATATCGTACATGACAGCTGTGGCAACACTTCAGAACGACTTCATTGGCTGTAAAGTGCTTTGAGGAAGTCCTGACAAGCTACATAAATGTAACTCTTTCTTTCCTTCTTTTATTAAGATCAATACACCTTGTCCTTAAGCTCAATATCCATCATCAGCACATTGTGGCTGCAGTATGTACCGTCTGCAGAATGCTCTGCACCAACTTGCCAAGTTGACTTCCCAGCTTCACAACCTCCATCACTGAGGACAAGAGCACCAATGCAGAATTACATCGAATTTATATCACAGTAACAAGCTATTTGACCCAACTGTTCCATGCCAGCGCTTATGGTCCACACAAGTAAAAATATAAATATCATTGGTACATTTCCAAGTTCTTCTCGAAGTCACTCACACTATGCTTACTTGTACACAAAGCACCTTATTATTAAGTCAAGAGCAACATAATCACAGACAGACTGTAACAGGTCAAAATGAAAGCTTAACATCACCTTGGCAGAGCAACCTGAGATGGGTAATCTATCCATCTTTGGCAGCATAGTCAGCCAATACACACAGAACAAATCATACATTATTGACTTTCTTTTTTGGGACGTGGTGCATTGCAAAGACGAGAATCTAAGGAGGGGGAAATAAAATAACTAATCTGATTGTGCCATAAGGAAATTTAAATCAGACCCTTCTCAATCCTCAGAAGATTAATGCATTGTGAAGCAACACACTGAGCCACACTGAATATTCAGATTATATCCTTGGACTGCACTAAATTAGATGACCCGATTGTCTTAGACTAGATAAGGAAAAACCCATTAGTTGCTGGGGGTGCTGCTGGTATCAAGGAACTGTACTGGAAAATAATTGGAAGCAACAACACATAATCAAAAATCGACAGCTGTCTTGGATAGTATGAGGAGCTGAGTTAAGGGAATAACCCGTTCTTTAAATGTGTGGTATCCTTCATCATAGAAATAGAAATCATAGAAACCCTACAGTGCAGAAAGAGGCCATTCGGCCCATCGAGTCTGCACCGACCACAATCCCACCCAGGCCCTACGCCCATATCCCTACATATTTACCCGTTAATCCCTCTAACCTACACATCTCAGGACACTAAGAGGCAATTTTCGCATGGCCAATCAACCTAACCAGCACATCTTTGGACTGTGGGAGGAAACCGGAGCACCCGGAGGAAACCCACGCAGACACGAGGAGAATGTGCAAACTCCACACAGACAGTGACAGTAATAATGTCAATTGTATTCTAAAGCAACATGATCACTTATTGTAAAGTTAATGACCTAATGATGCAAACATCACGGAGAAAATTGTTGGAGGATACATTGTTAAGTTTTACCCAAGTGATATTGGGGCTTTTCTTGGTCATCATTGCACGGGTAGTAATCTGACAGAGGAGATTGTTCAACCATCATAAAACTCACAATGCCATGAAAAACGGTAGGTTTTAGAATGTGTGCGACCTGCTCTACCAGGCAGTGAAGATGACAATTTGCACCATTGTCTCTTTTATTATTGTCGTGCATTATATGACTGTTCAGTTAGTCTCAGAAGAGGTTCTCAGTCTCATATGGTTAAGCATAACACTCAACTATGTATATATTATATATACAGGGTATAGCCCAAATTATGAGCTAATTCCATGTGGTTCTGTATCCAGTCCACAACAGACTCTAGTCTTGGATCATAGCCGGACTTTGACCACCCCGCCCACCCCGGAATTGGGGCGGGCGAGGCTCGCAGAAAGGAATTCTCTGTTGGCCTTGGGCAGGATTTTATGAGCCGCACTTGAGCGAGGTCATAAAATACCGGCACATGTGTCTTATTACATCACACTGTGGGCGGTACTGTTTCCCAATCCCACATTAATCCTTGCTATGCCAGATACCCTTATACTATGTATATAATTCGAAAATTTCTTCCATTTTTCCACAAGCATTTGATTCTCATAATGCCTGTACAGAGTTTTCAAAAATATACCAAAGACAATTATTGAAACAGACATTAGAATTCACATGTTGAAGTCTGGAGGTTCAAATCTAGATTTATTTAATCAGTTTCCCCCCAAGTGCTAAAGGCAGCTTATTCTTTGTATAGTAATGTCATTTATGTTAAATGTTTTTGTAACTGGTAATGAGTACAGTATTTCTAAAATTATGATACAGCAGACAAATTTGCTTTCATGATCATAGGACAGCAGAATTGTGAATTTCTTTTTAAAGTATATTTATTACTGTCACAAGTAGGCTTACATTAACACTGCAGTGAAGTTGGTGTGAAAAGCCCCCAGTCGCCTCACGCCAGCACCTGTTCGGGTACACTGAGGGAGAATTTAGCATGGCCAATGCACCTAACCAGCACACCTTTCAGACTGTGGGAGGAAACTGGAGCACCCGGAGAAAACCTACGCAGACACGGGGAGAACGTGCAGACTCCACACAGACAGTGACCCAAGCCGGGAATCAAACCCGGGTCCCTAACGCTGTGAGGCAGCAGTGCTAACCACTGTGCCATCGTGCCATGAGTAACATTTGCTTTTAAACATAAATGAGACAATTAGCAATGCATGATCAATCCTATCACAAAGGTGTTCTATCAATATTTGTAATATACTGACTGACAATCACTCAACTCTAAAGTTATTTGGCATTTCTACTGGTGCAAATATTCTTCATGTTTCATGCCCCATGTGGTGTTCTTGGTTGATGAGACATTTTGTATGCTTAAGAATAATTTCACCATTTGTTTTTCTTTTATAATGCAGTGTTTGGAATCCAGTTAAATTGTATGTTATATTGGGTTGCACATTAACAGGTAATTTCCAGTTGATTTGCCTCACCTAGTGCAGGGAGGGGTCAGATACTGATTGCAGACTTGAAATGATACAGTTTGACTCTCAGATTAATGTTGCCTTTGATTCAGTGCAGTGAGCTGGATGCAGTATCAGGTAAACCCCTTGTTAAACTGTTCATCTGTCAAGTAAACTCCTTATTAAGATGTTAATCTGTCAAGTAAACTCCTTTTTAAATTTTTCATATGTCAGGTAAACATTTTTTAACCATTCAATTGTCAAGTGAGCTCTTTGTTAAATACTTCATCTCTTATTTTCTTGGACATCCTGCTGAGATCTTTTGATAACAGGAGATGGAGCTCAGAACCACACAATGGCCAGTTCTTAAAGATTATATTACGTAACTGCATTTGTAATCATTGGAGAGAACCGTGTCAGAGGATTAATGTCATCATTCATTTGGTAAACCCCTGGCTGAGATCTAGAACGTGCACTGTTGAAGGAATAAGAAAAGGCAATGATCTTATAAAAAATAGTTGGTTTACAATGTTATGGGAAATAATTTCTACACACATTAGTGACAGGGCAGCATGGTGGCACAGTGGTTAGCACTGCGGCCTCACAGCTCCAGCGACCTGGGTTCGATTCCCAGCTTGGGTCACTGTCTGTGTGGAGTTTGCACGTTCTCCCCATGTCTGCATGGGTTTCCTCCGGGTGCTCCGATTTCCTCCCACAGTCCAAAGATGTGCGGGTTAGGTTGATTGGCCATGCTAAATTGCCCCTTAGTGTCCTGGGATTAGGTTAGAGGGATTAGTGTTGTAAATATGTGAGGTTACGGGGATAGGGCATGGGTGGGATTGTTGTTCATGCAAACTTGATAGGAATGGCCTGCTTCTGCACTGTAGGGATTCTATAAGACCCCATTTAACTTCTATAAGACAATTTGGGGGGTGGGGGGAAACAGATAGAATGCAGCGAGGAGAAAACAAGAAACCCTGGATAATTATACTTTATCAGCCTGCTAACCAAGTGGCCTCATCAGTATCTACTCTGCCTGTGTCCGATGTAGTTTTAGCTGTGATTTCCCAGCGAGAGTAACTAATGAGGTTTGAAGAGGAAATGGTTGTATTTAGTACTACTGAATCTGTGCTGAAAAAGGTTTCACTCCTTCATTACAGTTGGTCAGAGTGTCACAAACTTTACTAACAATATAGGAGAGAGTGAAAATTATAACAGTGATAAAACAACACTAACCAATCTCCAGACAAGGATTAAATTGTGAATTAAATAATTAAGACCAAGGCTTTTATGGTATTTTGATTGCCATATAATTCAAAGACATAGTTGGACAATATTTCAGTAATGGATTGGTGTAATGGCGTAGTGGTTAGCACTGCTGGCTCACAGCACCAGGGACTTTAGTTCCAGCTTGGATGATTGTCTATGTGGAGTTTGCATGTTCTCCCTGTGTTCTGCGTGGGTTTCCTCCAGGTGCTCCAGTTTCCTCCCACAATCCAAAGATGTGCAGGTTAGGTGGATTGTCCATGCTAAATTGCTCCTTAGTGTCAGGGGGATTAGCAGGGTAAATACCTGGGATTGTGGAGATAGGACCTGGGTAGGATTGTCGTTGATGCAGGCTTGATGGGCCAAATGGCCTCCTTCTGCAATGTAAGGATTCTATCATTTACAGTTTGATGGAGAACAGGAATATTATGTTAATATTTTAGATATTCAAATTACCCTGCAGATCCTGGAGTTGGTGAGATCATCCACATGGCTGCGAGACAGAATCAACAAGAATATCAGAAAATTAAACAGAGGGATGATGATTTTGTGAAATAGGTGTTTCTTTTTCAATATTGAATCTGCGTCCCACATATTCAACACTCAGTCTGGAGCACTTATCACTATTTTTAATCAATTTATATCAAGATTTCCAGTCCAATAGTCTAATAGATGATTGACACACCAATCAGACACCATAAAACTGAGCTGTACCATTAAAATTGTACCGACCTGGCTAACATTACATAATATAGAATTTTACATAATATACATAACTTACGTAACATTACATAATATAGAATTTTAACTACATTCCAAACACTGCATTATCAAGTGTAACGAACATGGGCTAAGGTGCACAGTGCAGGACTCCATCACAATCAGAGCGAAGTTGCTGAGACAACTCAAGAAATAATGATCTGTTGATGGCAAACTTGCGTTCTTAAAAAAGAACGGGAGATTGAATTGAGAGCAATAAGGAACTCTACAACTTTGAGGTCTTGGGAAGCAGTGACCTCGAGATGGTGACACAACAAAGAGCCAGGATTTCAACACCATGTGAATGCAGGGAAGAGGAAGAGCACATGACACACAATATATTTGGAACTTAGGAAGAATGGGAAAAGTTAAAGGGAAGACGTAAGTGAAGAAAAGATCAAGAAGTTATAGAACTGTTGGCAATGAGGTGGAGATCGCAAAATTGGTATGCACAAGTCTGTGGCATGAACCTGTGTCGCCGTAACCCTCAGTATAAACCTGCGCCAATGTGCCACTTGGCATGGACACACTTGACTCATATCACGATGATGGAGAAAAAAACTGAAATCATACACAGAAACATTGGACTTTCCAAAGACCTGAGTTTTATGTTTAAAAATGGATACAAACCCTGAGGATGCTTGAGAATATACAGTCAGCCACTGACATAAATGACTCCAGGGTGTTTCTCTAAGGGACAATGGAACCATTCCCTGTCTTTCTAGACAAGGTACTTCTTGTCCAAAGACAGATTATCATCTCTGGTAAAGACAAAAGAACGTAACTGCCATCCCATCTCATAGATCCTGGGTATAATTGTCTAGACTAGATCAGTGTATTCTGGTCTTATTGAAATATATGTAGGAAGGGTTAAAAGCCTACTTGCTACTGACCTGCTAGTATTTGTCTGTCAGTCTGTGTGTGTGTGTGCACTGTGAGGAAAAGCAGCTGGAAGTTTTCCTCACTGAAGATATATGATACAGTAACCGAGCAAGATCTCTGCAATAATAACCACTGTTTGCAGGAATATCTCAAAACTCTCTCTCTGACTGTGGAAGTCAAGCAGCCAGCAAAAGGGGTTGCAGCTGGAAAGAAAACTGAAATCTCTATCAAACCACAGAACATGTGAACTGAAGAATCAACTATTTGCCAGCAGATCAATTCGTAACAGTCGCAAAGCTTATCATCTACTTCTCGCAACTCAAGGCATGTCCGTCTAGTGTTTTATTTATATTTACTTAATATTGGATTCAATTCTTACTTCTAATCCATATGAATGTAAATGCATATATTTTACAATTTCTCAACTTTTTGATTAGTTTCAGAGGCCCTCACACTTGGTGCCCATAAACTAATTAAAATGGGGTAATACCGATGGACTCGTTGAGTGATTGTTTTTCTGAAACCACTGGGGATGCAGTTATCCTTGATCCCGCTGCTTCATTGCCAAGGAACATCAATGGGCAAATTGGGGCAACTTCCCTGGTCACTGGCCCTGATACAAGATGATAAACTCACTCTATCATAACTCTAGAAAACCTGGTTAAATTGGTTCTTTTTTAAACATAACTTCTGGGTCTGGATTAGGTAACCCAGGGAACGGGATCCTTGTTAAACTTTTGTTGCTACCAGCAGAGGGTGGATTGAATAAATACATGGAGCCAGTCATCCCTCCTCATCCAGCTTTGTGACAATTTTTGTGGGTATCCTAGCCGGACAGTAACAAATCGAGGGGTATTGCCCAAATCAACAACTTTTGGGGAATATCACCTGATGCTGCTTGAAACAAACTGGGACGATCGCCCGGAATTTTTGGGATCAAAATTGGGTGTTCATATTGGATTTCTCCAACCTCACCTGCAGCTGGGATTCTCCGGTCCCACTGCTGTGAAGGGAGGTTTGGCTGAGCGCCAAATTCTCCATTCTCGCTGACAGCGACAGTGGGGCATGCAAGGCTGCAGAATTCCAGCCACTGTTCCCACAAAGGGTTAATAAATAGGGAACTCATTGTTCCTAACTTTAAAAAACATCTATGTTTGTTGCCAGTACTTTTCTAGCAGAATCAGAGTGTGGAGTTGTTCTCCCCATATCTGCATAGGTTTCCCCCGGGTTCTCCGGTTTCCTCCCACACTCCAAAAATGTGCAAGTTAGGTGGATTGGCCATGCTAAGTTGACCCTTAGTGTCCAAAGATGTGTGGGTTAGGTGGATTGGCCATGCTAAATGCGTGTGGTTATGGGGACAGGGCGGGAGGTGGGCCTAGGTGATATGCTCTCTAGGAGAGTGGGTACAGACTCAAAAGGCTGAATGGCCTCTTTCTGCACTGCAGGGATTCTAAAATCAGAGAGTGTTACATTTGAAGATTTAAAAGTTCTGTCCCTCAGATAGTTGAAAGAGTTGGTGAGGCGCTTCGAATTAGTATTGCGACCGGAAGCCAGAAAACCCAAAAAGTTAAAAGGGGTGGCCAATTGTCTGCCAGTGGAAATTGAAGACGATGAAATGGATGATATAGCAGTAAAGAGATTAAAACTGGAGAAGTGGAAATTAGAATTTCAGGAGAGAGAAAAGGAAAGGGAGCTTCAACTAAAATAGCTTGAACTTAGGAGCAGAAATCCTCCTGTGTCCTGTGAAGACCACCCTTGCTCAAACTTGAGGGTTGAGGCAACCCGGTTTGCTCATTTAATCCCTAAATTTGATGAAACAGAGGTGAAGGCTTCGTTAATCTCTTTTGAACAGTTAGCACAGCAGTTAAAGTGGCCAGCCCCACAGTGGTCCTTATTACTGCCGAGTAATCTTTCAGGGAACCCTCACCAGGTTTAATCCCTTCTTGCCTGAGGAAAGTGTCATTGACTATGAGGCAGTGAAAGGGGTTATTTTAAGTGCGTACCAGTTAGTGCTGGAGGCGCACTGTCAGAAATTCTGTACCTTAAGGAAACAGCCTGACTAGACATACCTGGAATTTGAAACTTGCTTTTGACCAGTGGTTGCAGGCGCTTACAGAAGCCACTTTCGAAAACCTCTATGAAATAATTCTCCTTGAGGAATTTTAAAACTCCATACCCCTCCCAGTAAGAACACATCTAGAGGAGCAGAGGGTAACAGGGGCCAGGCAGGCATCCAGAAACACTGGCTATCAATTGTGAGCTGATCTACAAAGCCCTTGTTCCAGAATAGACCTTCCCCTAGTCTCCCCGAACTAACTGGAAAGGATAGAGCTGGCACAGTAGCACAGTGATTAGCACTGCTGCTTCACAGCTCCAGGGACCTGGGTTCAATTCCCGGCTTGGGTCACTGTCTGTGCAAAGTTTGCACATTCTCCTCGTGTCTGCGTGGGTTTCCTCCGGGTGCTCCGGTTTCCTCCCACAGTCCAAAGATGTGCAGGTTAGGTTGATTGGCCATGCTAAAATTGCCCCTTAGTTTCCTGAGATGCGTAGGTTAGAGGGATTAGTGGGTAAAATATGTAGGGATATGGGGGTAGGGCCTGGGTGGGATTGTGGTCGGTGCAGACTCGATGGGCTGAATGGCCTCTTTCTGTGCTGTAGGGTTTCTATGAGCTGAAGAATGTAATAGGTAATCATGGGAGAGAGGCAAATTCTGGGGCTCTTGCTCAGGACAGAAAGGGGATGGTGCTGAAATTAAAAGTGAAGCCAAGAAGCCAGTTGGTTTTAACTACCTAAAGGCAGGGCACTAAGATAAAAGCAAATTACTGCGGATGCTGGAATCTGAAACAAAAACAGAAAATGCTGGAAAATCTCAGCAGGTCTGACAGCATTTGTGGGGAGAGAATAGAGCTAACGTTTTGAGTCTAGATGACCCTTCAAAATATCAAAATGTAGGCTCTATTCTCTCCCCACATACACCCTGTAATGAGAATGGGAGTCAGTCAGAAAGCATCACAGACCAGGCTACGGCTGTGACTGTGGCTGTGAATCCATGTAGGGGCACTCCTGAGAGTGCGGATGAGGTTAAAGAAATCCCTGAAAGTTACCGGGATTTTGTATCCCAAGAGAGGGTGGCCTCACTTCCCCAAGGTGAGGAAAGTAAGCCTTTGTGATACTAAGCAATACAAGAACCAGCCAAACTCTACTGCCAGGTAAAGGCATGACCTTCCCACTAGAGTGTGCAATGATTGCCAATCTGTTCGTAAAGAGGATTGAAGGAGGGTACATGCCCATTCTCTTATACCTGGTGCATCTTGAGTGCCATCTTGTATCAGGGCCAGTGACCAGGGAAGTCGCTCCAGTTTACCCATTGATGTTCCTTGGCAATGAAATGGTGGGATCATGGGCAATAGCAACCCCAGTGGTTTCAGAAAAACAATCACCCAACAAATCCATCGGTATTACTCCGTTTTAATTAATCTATGGGTACCAAGCGTGAGGGTGATGCGCGTTATCACAAACGAGGCTTGAGATGCTCAGGAAATAAAGCCTTTTATTTACTGTTACAACGAAGCTACTAAGTACAGTCAGTCAGAAAGCATCGCAGACCAGGCTATGGCTGACTGAGGGGTCCCAGACAGAGCAGTGACCTTTATACCTCTCCCAGGAGGCGGAGCCTGACTGGGATGTACCATAACAACCATAATACAAGGTGTAACAGCATAACAACCATAATACAAGGTGTAACAGCCCAACCCTAACCCCAACAGCAACAAGTAGAACAACCCATCCCTAACCCCAACAGCAACATATATACATACTTGTAGTACTGGCCAGACCCTGGCTCAGTACTATCTAGTGGGAACCAACGATGGTTTACCACATTCACCCTTCCTTTGAAGACAAAGGCCGGCGGGGTACAAAAAAAACAGAATAATTTGTCATCAGTCTATAAGTTCAGGCGGTCGGGGGACCGCACCGTCGTTGTGACCTCCTCAACACCGGTGATGACACCGGAGTAGGCACTCGCGGTGGCGTTTTCCCCAAGGCGATGCCCAACGGTTCCTCCACAGTCTCATGGGCCGGTTGACCCCGAGGTGATGATAGTCCATTGAGTTCCGACACGCCCTGAAGTGGCGACCATCCTCTGGACTCAGGCAAGCTGTACACGGGAGTAAAAGGGTTAAGTGATGGTCCCGATGCTGCCCACGCCGTGTCCGGAGGGGAAACAATAGTTGGGGGGTTTCTAACAGGGGGTATTGGAGCGACAGGGGTTTCCAAGCCCCCTGCTGGCGCCAGGTCTCGGATCGAGACCGTGTCCTCTCGCCCGTCAGGGTATGCCACATAGGCATACTGAGGGTTGGCGTGGAGGAGATGGACCTGTTCGACCAACGGGTCGGACTTGCGGGCCCTTACATGTCGTCGCAGGAGGACAGGTCCTGAGTACGTCAACCAAGACGGTAATGAGGTCCCAGAGGAAGACTTCCGAGGGAAGGAAAACAGCCTCTCATGGGGAGTAGCATTGGTTGCCGTACACAGGAGTGAGCGTATGGAATGGAGCGCATCAGGGAGCACCTCTTGCCAACGGGAGATTGGAAGGTTTTTTGACTTCAACGCCAGTAAGACAGCCTTCCAGACTGTAGCATTCTCACGTTCCACCTGTCCGTTACCCCGAGGGTTGTTGCTCGTGGTTCTACTAGAGGCAATCCCGTATGAGAGCAGGTATTGCCTCAAGTCATCGCTCATGAACGACGAACCCCTATCGCTGTGAATGTAGCAGGGGTACCCGAACAGGGTGAAAAGATCACGGAATGCCTTGATAACCGTGGCAGCGGATGTATCAGAGCAGGGAACATCAAAAGGGAATCTCGAGTACTCATCAATGATGTTGAGGAAGTACACATTCCGATCTGTTGAGGGAAGGGGGTCCTTAAAGTCGACACTCAGTCTTTCGAAGGGACGAGTGGCCTTGACTAATTGTGCCCGGTCAGGTCGGTAAAAGTGCGGTTTGCATTCCGCGCATACCCGACAACTTCTCGTTATGGACCTGACATCCTCCACCGAGTAGGGCAGATTGCGGGCTTTTACAAAGTGGTAGAGCCGAGTGACCCCAGGATGGCATAGGTCATTGTGGAGAGCCTGCAAACGGTCCTCCTGTATACTGGCGCATGTTCCACGCGACAGGGCATCCGAGGGCTCATTGAGTTTCCCTGGACGATACATGATGTCGTAATTATAGGTGGAGAGTTCAATTCTCCACCTCAAGATCTTGTCGTTCTTGATCTTGCCCCTCAGCGTGTTATTGAACATGAACGCCACGGACCGCTGGTCCGTGATCAGGGTGAACCGTTTTCCCGCCAAGTAATGGCGCCAATGCCTGACGGCCTCCACAATGGCCTGGGCCTCCTTTTCCACCGCTGAATGTCGAATTTCGGGGCCTTGGAGGGTGTGGGAAAAAAAGGCGACGGGCCTGCCCGCCTCGTTAAGTGTGGCGGCCAGGGCGAAATCAGATGGATCGCTCTCCACCTGAAAGGGGATGGACTCATCAACAGCGTGCATCGTGGCTTTCGCGATGTCGGCTTTTAGTTTATCAAAGGCCAATCGAGCCTCTGGTGTTAGGGGAAAAGAGGTGGACTTGATGAGCGGACGGGCTTTGTCCGCGTAATTGGGAACCCACTGTGCATAATAAGAGAAGAAGCCTAAGCATCTTCTCAGTGCTTTTGCACTAGTGGGCAGGGGAAGTTCAAAGAGGGGACGCATACGGTCTGGATCAGGGCCAATGACCCCGTTTTCCACCACGTATCCGAGAATGGCTAAACGGCGCGTACGAAATACACACTTCTCCCTGTTGTAGGTCAGATTCAGGCGAGATGCAGTGCATAGGAAGTTCAGGAGATTTGTGTCGTAGTCCTGCTGGTCATGGCCGCAGATGGTGACATTATCCAGGTACGGGAAGGTAGCCCGCAGCCCGTTCTGGTCCACCATTCGGTCCATAGCACGCTGGAAGACCGAGACCCCATTGGTGACACCAAAGGGAACCCTGAGAAAGTGATACAAGCGACCATCCGCCTCAAAAGCCGTGTATTGTCAGTCCTCTGGGCGAATGGGGAGTTGGTGGTAGGCAGACTTGAGGTCTATGGTGGAGAACACCCGGTACTGCGCAGTCTGATTGACCATGTCAGATATGCACTGGAGGGGATACACATCCAGCTGCGTGTATCTATTAATGGTCTGACTATAGTCAATGGCCATCCGGGGTTTGTTCCCACTCTTGACCACCACGACCTGCGCTCTCCATGGACTAGCGCTAGATTGTATGATCCTTTCCTTGAGGAGCCGCTGAACTTCAGATCGAATGAAGATCCGAACCTCAGCGCTGTAACGCCTACTCTTAGTCGCAATGGGCTTGCAGCCTGGCACAAGATTCTGGAACAGGGAGGGTGTGCTAATCTTCAGCGTCGAGAGGCTACAGGCATTGGGCAATTTGGAAGCTGCAGTTCTCCCACTGAAAGTGGAGGGAGTGGCCCACCGTACTGTAGGGTTACACTCTTCAAGTGGACCATGAAATTTAGTCCGAGGAGTATTGGCGCGCAAAGGTGCAGCAACACCAGGAGCTTGAAGCGTTCGTAAACCGTGCCTTGCACCGTTAAATTTGCCACGCAACTCCCTAGCACGGTGACAGACCAGGACCTTGATGCCATAGAAATTGTCTGTTTGACAGGTTGGATCTGGAGGCCACACCGCTTCACAGCGTCTGGGTGAATAAAACTCTCAGTGCTCCCGCTGTCAAACAGACAATAAATCAAGAGGTTGTTTACCTGAATGTCCATCATAGACTTGTCGAGTCTATGAGGCTTGGCCTGGTCCAGGATGATCGACGCCACCGTTGGTTCGTGAGCGCCACTGCAGGCAGCTGAGACAGACGAAGATGACCCCTGCTGGTCGTTCGCGGTCGGTGCCGACCAACATGGCCGCTCCCATCGGTCGCACGTGGGTGATGGCACCAAAATCAGCGACCCCTGGTGGTCACACATCTCCGACTCCGTCGACTGTAATGGCGGCATCCTGGCCTCGCATGTGGACGAAACCCTCGACGATGCCGACGACGAAGAACCGGGCTCCGGGGAGTCGCAGGCCGCACTGCTGTTCCTAGAAGTGAGTTTAGATCGGCATACTTTCGCATAGTGCCCCTTCTTACCGCAGGCGGAGCACAACACAGCTTTAGCGGGACACCGTTGCCGAGTATGCTTCACTCCCCCACAGAAGTAACACCGCGGGCCACCCGGAGCTGCTGCCGTCAGGCCTGAGTGTGGGCACGCCATCACGCAGCTTTTCGAACCCGAAGGACGAGGAGGGATCAGCGACTGCTCCTGCCACGTTGTCTCCACGTGGTCTTCAGGATACAATACTAGGCTTTTGGAGGCCGTCTCCAACGTATCCGCTAGTTCTATCGACTTAGTGAGGTCAAGATTACCTTGCTCCAACAGTCTGAGTCGGATATAAGATGATCCGATTCCCGCCACAAACGCATCTCGAGCGAGGTCGTTCATATTCTGCTCTGCCGACACTGCTTTGCAGTTACAGCCCCTGGCTAGCTGTAGGAGCTCGTTCGCGTATTCTTCCGTCGTTTCGCCGGGCTGCCGTCGTCGAGTGGCTAAGAGGTATCGAGCATGCATTTCGTTTGACGGTTTAATGTAACGCTTCTTAAGAAGCTCGAGGGTCCTTGTGTAGTCGGTGGCCGCACGGATCGCGAGGTATACAGTGTCGCTTACCCTCGCATGGAGGACCCGGAGTCAGTCATCGTCTGTGGTGACCGCTGCGGAGGCTGCCAGGTAGTCCTCAAAACATTTCAACCAGTGGTCGAAGGTGTTAGAGGCGCCCGCCGCACGTGGATCCAGTGTAAGACGTTCAGGTTTTAACATCTGCTCCATACTCTCTGTATCATTTTTTTTTTCGACGAGAGTTTACTTAACAGTAAATAAAATTGATGCGCGTTATCACACACGAGGCTTGAGATGCTCAGGAAATAAAGGCTTTTATTTACTGTTACAACGAAGCTACTAAGTACAGTACACGATCCCAGACTGAGGGGTCCCAGACAGAGCAGTGACCTTTATACCTCTCCCAGGAGGCGGAGCCCGACTGGGATGTACCATAACAACCATAATACAAGGTGTAACAGCATAACAACCATAATACAAGGTGTAACAGCCCAACCCTAACCCCAACAGCAACAAGTAGAACAACCCATCCCTAACCCCAACAGCAACATATATACATACTTGTAGTACTGGCCAGACCCTGGCTCAGTAGTATCTAGTGGGAACCAACGATGGTTCACCACAGAGGGCCTCTGAAACTATTCAAGGAGAGGTTTCTAGAGCAGAAGGAGGCATTCCCCATGTTAGACTAAGTAACCCTGTTGCAGAAGCAGCTTGTGAGATGCCCAGGGAACACTTGGAAATCTCCCAGGCACCTATGAAAAAACAGGCAGACAAACAAGCCAGGGTCCGAACCTTTCAGCCAGGACACTGTGTGCTAGTTCTCCTACCAATATCAAGTGAACCCTTACAAGCCAGGTTCAGTGGCCCGTACAGAGTGGTAAAGGAGCCTTGGAAGTAAACTACCTAATTGAGACCCCAAATTGGGGAAAAAGCCCTTCTTGCAATGAAATGAGAATGAATCTCATTTCATTCGGCGAGGAAGAGAATGGGGAAAAGAGCAATGGAATTATACACAGAAACAATGGACTTTAAAATGGACACAAACCCTAAGGATAGTTGAGAATATACAGTCAACCACTGACAGGAATGGTTGCAGGGTGGTTCGCTAAGTGACCATGGGACTCCCTTCCTGTGGTTCCAGATGAGGTAAAAACGTCCAAAGACTGATTACCATCTCTGGTAAAGACAAAGGAACATAATTGCCATCCCACCTTGAAGACCCTGGGTATAATTGCCTAGACGCGGCTAGTATATATCAGTCCTCTTGAAATACACATTGGTGGGGTTTAAAAGCTATCTTGCTACTGGTTTGCTGGTGTTTGTCTGTCGATCTGTGTGTGCGCAACGTGAGGAAATGCAGCTGGAGGTTTTCCACACTCGAGGTTTATGATACAATAACTGAAGCAGGATCTCTACAAAAATAACCATTGCTTGCAGGAATATCTCAAAACTCTCTCTCTGACTGTGGAAGTCAAGCAGCCAGCAAAAGGGATTGCAGCTGGAAAGAAAACTGAAATCTCTCTACCAAACCACAGAACACGTGAACTGAAGAATCATCTATTTGCCAGAAGAAGTCAACAATACTGGAATTAATCCATAATGGCCACAACACTTATCATCTACTCCTTGCGACTTAAGGGCTGTTCTGTATAACTTTTGATTTATATTTACTTACTATTGGACTTAATTCTCACTTCTAACCCATATGAATGTATTTGACCATTTCTCCTTACCTGTTTAGTCGTTAATAAACTTGCTCCATCTTAACTCAAGAAACCTGGTTAAATTGGTTCCTTTTTAAACATATCTATTGAGTCTGGAAAAGGTATCCAAGGGAATGCGATCCTTCTTAGATTGTGGGCAGAGTTTTACCGTTCTGCCCGCCACAGAATTCTAGCAGGTGGGACATGGACCATACAATACCAACCGATTCAAGAACGGCTTCTTCCTTGCTGTTGTCAGACTTTTGAATGGACTTAGCTTGCATTAAATTGATCTTTCTCTGCACCCTAGCTATGACTGTAACACTACATTCTGCACTCTCTTGTTTCCTTCTCTATGAACAGTATGTTTTGTCTGAATAGCAAGAAACAACACTTTCCACTGTATGTTAATACATGTGACAATAATAAATCAAATCAAATCAAAATATTGTTGACTTTGGGCGGGATTTTCTGGTTTTGGGGCGAGCGTGGTCAGAAAATCCCACCCTAAATGTTTGTTACTATCAGCAGAGGGTGGGTTGAATAAAGACAGGGAACCAGTCATTCCTCCTCACTCAAATTTGTAAAGATTTTTTTTTGTGGGGCGGGGGACGTATTCCAGCTGGGACAGTGATAAATCGAGGGCTCACACCCGGATCAATGACTTTTGGGGAACCCTACCTGGGGTTGGTTGGAACACTCAGCACGAAGTCACCACTGACCCACTCAGCAGGAATCTGTCCCGCTCAACATAAAACTATATTTTTGGGATTAACTCATCCAGTCGATGCAAATGTGCACCACTGTATCATTCAGTATTAAACTACACCGTTTAACCTGGAATCATACTGGGAATGAAACTGCGGCACTCAACACATTTCTTTCACCTCCCTGATTCACCACTTGCAATTCCATATCATATCCAGATAAACAACTTACTTATTACTGCATTAAGTTATCTTTCTACTCAACAGCTAAGAACTCAGAAAAGAAAAATTGCTCTTCATGCTGCAAGGTCACATTAATGTTAAATATTATACTGCCTGATGTATCTTTTGAAATGCATTACCCCGTGCATTTCTGTATTATTTATTTACTTTTCAATAAAGTTTATTTTGCTTATCATAAAATATATCACCTGGATTATTTATTTAACAGCAATAATGTTTCACTCTCCAGTAAGTGATGTTATGATTTGAGCAGTGGTCTTGTGCCGTCCGCATGAATGAATGCATGAAATCTATAACTCATTTTCCAACTCGTAATCTAGTTTCCAAGTCAGAAATGCTTCTTCAATAACCTTGAAATTCTATTTACAAAACATTCATTTTTCTCTGTCTATAATGATGAGATGCAAACAGCACATCTTCCTTTTTCTAATTCATGAATCTAAGCATTATTTTACTAACCTCAGGACCGTGATTGTTTGATTGACAGTCATTGTCTGACTTGGCAGTTAAATATTAAAAGAATTCCAAACTTTTGTCAAGCTGGCTACAAGTGAAAAGCTTTTTACTTTAAAAACTGTGCATGTACAAGGACCATGTTTACCTACTTTTATATGTATGCGAATGCATATGCATGTGTCTATTATGTATACTATGTATGCAATTGTATGTGTCCATGCTAAATGTGTGTATATATTTGAGTGAGGATTGGAGGGGGAGAGAGAGAGAGCATCAAGGAACAGATTTTGATAGCTGCCGTTTCAACCAAGACAATTCGCGACACTTCCTGCTCTCTCAAGAAGAGCACCTCCTAATGCACTGCCGTGATCTTCTCATTTCCTGGATGACACAGCTGGTTTGAATTGGGTAGTCAATAGTTTTCTGTATTGAGTGCTTTTCTGTGTTGGAGGCCAAATTAATCATAGAATCATAGAAACCCTACAGTGCAGAAGGAGGCCATTCGGCCCATCGAGTCTGCACCGACCACAATCCCACCCAGGCCCTACCCCCACATATTTTACCCGATAATCCCTCTAACCTACGCATCCCAGGACTCTAAGGGGCAATTCTTTTTTTTTTTAAACCTGGCCAATCAACCTAACCTGCACATCTTTGGACTGTGGGAGGAAACCGGAGCACCCGGAGGAAACCCACGCAGACACGAGGAGAATGTGCAAACTCCACACAGACAGCGACCCGAGCCGGGAATCGAACCCGGGACCCTGGAGCTGTGAAGCAGCAGTGCCAACCACTGTGCCACCGTGCCGCCCCTAAAGTTACCTTCTTATCTTATGGTACCTCAAAGGTTACTACACATCAGATGCCTTTTGGAAATCCAAGTGCTCCACATCAACTGGTTCCCCTTTATCCACGAAAGTTACAAACATGATTTCCCTTTTACAAATCCATGTTGGCTATGCCTGATCACAATTTTCTATAACTTCTGCTATAATTTTTTAAATAATGGATTCTAGCACTTTAAAAAAAAATGATAGATGTTAAGCCAACTAGAACAAAGAACAAAACAGCACAGGAACAGGCCCTTCGGCCCTCCAAGCCCGTGCCGCTCCCTGGTCCAAACTAGACCATTCTTTTGTATCCCTCCATTCCCACCTAACTGACCCACAGTTACCTACTTTTGCCTCTTTTCTTGAATGAAATGTGCTATACAAGCTATTTTCTAATCTACTGGGACCCTTCCAGAATCTAAGGAATTTTGGAAGATTAGAACCAATGCATCTATTATCTGTGCCAGAATTTCTTTGTTTTCCATTAAACCCGTAATGATCTAGATCTTGGTGTGCAGTGGGGGCAGGCAATTGCAAAGTTTGCGAATGACAAAACCTGGAAGTATTGTAAAATGTGAAAAGGACAATGCAGACCTTCAAGAGGACATAGACAAGTTGGTGGAATGTGCAGATCGTGGCAGGTGAATTTCAATGTGCAGAAATGGGAGGCGATGTATTTTGGTAGGAAGAAAATAGAGGGACAATATAAAGTAATAGATAAATTTCTTAAGGTGGTGCAGGAGAAAAGGGACCTGGGTGTACATGTGCATAGATCATTGAACGTGGCGAGTTCACTGAAGAAAGCAATTGGTATTCTGGGCTTTATTAATAGGGGCATAAGAAATGAGGCTATACTGAATATATACAGGACACTAATTAGGCCTCAGCTGGAGCACTGTGTAGTGTTTCAGGTGAAACAATAAGGATGTGAACACGTTGGAGTGTATAGAAGAGGTTTACGAAAACGGTTCCAGGGTTAAGAAACTTCAGTTATGAGGATAGATTGAAACGTTGGGACTGTTCTCCTTGGAGAGATGGCAAAGAGGACATTTGATTTGATGTTCAAAAACCACGAGGGGGCTGGAGTAGATAAGGAGAAACTGCATCCATTTGTAAAAGGATCAAGAACAAGAGGGCACAGATTTAAAGCGATTTGCAAAAGAAACAAACGCAATGTGAGAAAACAAACTTTTTCCACAATGAGTAGTTCGGGTGTGGAATTCACTTCCGAGAAACATAGTGGGGTCAGGTTCAAGAGGGCATTAGATGATTACTTCAACAAAAACAATATGGAGGGGTAGAGGGAAAAGGCAGGGGAATGGCACACATCACGATTCAGACACAATGGATCAAATGGCCTCTTTCTGCGCCGTGACAATTCTGTGATTATCATCCAGACCCTCTAGAAAATTTTTAGGAACAAGATTTCACACTTGTTTAGTGAACATCTCTATGGCTCTGAAAATTTGCTAGTGATCAATTACCCGCATTTAAAGAATCTGGCAACTGATGCGGACTTAAATAGGTGTAAACTTAATTGGTTCCAAACAGATCAATTTTCTGTGGGGTGTTTAGTTCATATATACTGTGCAAATACAGCAACTTCACACCACTCAGTGAATGAGACAAATGAGATGTCATTTTTGTTCAGCACCTCTGGATTTCTGTATTTAATCACCTATCTGCCCCTCCCTGAAATTGCTGTAGTGTTCACACATTAGGTAACAGTGGCTGTCACTGGCCTAACGTTTGCTATCAAAACAACAGTAAATTTCAACTGGAAGAAAAAAAATCCCAAAAGAAAAATTCTGATTTCTTTGGGAATCAGTCTATGTTGTTATCTGACCCATTCAGTCAATTAAGAAACTGGGATTGCTGGAATTCGGGACTAATTAAGCCCATTGTTATAATGTGGAGATACATTAAAGCCAGGCTGGTCAGATTTAAATAAAGCTATGAGATAAAATGCACACGGCTAATCCAAGGACATTTATCAATTGAAGGAAGTTTGAAGATGGTGCAACAGTTGAAGTGGAAGAAAAATTGCTGGTAAAAATACTCAACAGGTTAGGCAGCAATTGAGTAGAGCGAGAAACAGAGTTTCAGGTTTGTGACGTTTTACCAGAACTGAGAAAAAATAAGAGATGCAGTAGATAGGCTGAGACTTAGACCTTCCTGTTGTCCCTGTTCCACCCACACCTTGCTTTGTGTTAGGCTGTAAAACAGGAGATATTAAATGACAGGAGAGTTAGTTTCCCCAAGGCCAAAGGGAACAGTGATGGGGCAAGAAACAATGAAACAACATGACTAGAGCAAGTGTGCTGCTGACTGAAAGAAAGCAAAGCAAGCAAAGGAAACAAAATAGGAACACAAATTCTGGTCCGAAATTACTGAGCTCAGTATGGAGTCCAGAAGCTGTAAAGTGCCTAATCGAAAGATGAGGAGTGTTCAGCCTCAGTGCAGTAAGAGTTCAGTTTCTTTGTTATTACGGCTGTGTCAGTTTTTTCAAAGAGCTAGTTGCATAAACTTGGAACTGAGAATGAAATCCATACTAAAGTGGAATTCGAAAATGGTCCAAATAGTGGAATTGTATGTTTTATTGCAAAAGCCTAAATGCTCACATATTAGAACCTTTATTTATTTATAGGCTTACATTAACACTGCAATGAAGTTACTGTGAAAATCCCCGAGTCGCCACACATCAGCACCTGTTCGGGTACACTGAGGACAGATTTAGCATGGCCAATGCACCTAACCAGCCCTTCTTTCAGACTGTGGGAGGAAACCAGAGCAAGTCTGCAGTGCAGAAGGAGGCCATTCAGCCCATCAAGCCTGCACAGCCAACAATCCCACCCAGGCCCTATCCCCGTAATGCCACGTATACTGAGGGGCAACTTAGCATGGCCAATCCACCCTAACCTGCACATCTTTGGACTGTGGGAGGAAGCCAGAGCACCCAGAGGAAACCCTCGGCACACACGGAGAGAACATGCAAACTCCACACAGACAGTGACCCAAGGTTGGAATTGAACTCAGGTCTCTGGCACTGTGAGGCAACCACTGTGTCACCGTGCCATCCACCATTATGATTGGCATCAACCAATGCTATTTAGGTTTGTAGATTGCAAACTCCTGAAGACAAATCAAACCGTTATGTAATGTAAAGTGATGCTCCAACAACATTACATAGGTCACCTTACAATCTGCTGCTTCTCTGAGTCCTTCAAGTAATATGTGTTGCTTCTGACAAATAAAAGCATTTGATTTGCTTCTAAATGCCTATATATATTCTCATTTCTAAATAAGTTACCCACTTGGCCAAAGAATCCAGTCGGACTGGATGTTTTGTTCTGTAGACTTGATCCCTCACAGCTAAAAAAACAGACGTGAGCAAAACTCCACCCTTTAGTGGATGCAGGAGAACAAGCCTATGGCAGGAATTTGAATGCTGAGTGTTTAACACTCTTAACATAATGACTGACTCACTCTGAATGGTCAGTTTTCACTTCCACATACGGGGATCCTGCAATTATTGGACGTGGAAGCGACTGAGCACAAGAAGAAAATATCTGAGACAATAATTTTCTTTGAACAGGAATGATTGTTTGAAATTTTCACAGCAATTCTTTTATTTAAAAGCAGCGATTGCAATCAATTGTGGAAGTCAGTAATTGGAGCACTAATGAATGCACCCTTGTGGAGTATTAATAAAAAAAAAGAAGCCATATGAATCTAAGATGAATTAATCATCAAAGCTGCTTCCATTTGATAAATAACCCTACTCTAATGAAAACACATTGCATGGTTTGGCCCAACTAATGCACCTGACGAAGGCAAAAGATAAAACCCTTATTGATGGCTGAAAAGGTTAGCTGGTGCCCTTGAGGTGCAAAGCAGTTAATGAGGCCTTCCTCCTGACACAGGGCCCCTGCAGAGTGGGCTGAGTTCTTCACACACTGCCAAGCTCCTGTCATGGGGAGACGGGAGACTCCACTCCAAGGTGCAGTGAATTAACGAGATGGATAGAGTTGAATTACATCTTGGAAAATTGGATGAGAGGATCTCATTCTCAAGTCAGCTGAAGCGAAGATCCATTTAATATTGAGAGACAAGGACATAATTATCAAGATTTTAAGGGTATGCAATATTTAAAATGAATTAAAAATTAGGAGTTTTCACAGGAGATTAGCTGTGCCTGCTGCAGCTGTAACAGACATAAACACATCCCAGTGCGGTGTCACATTTAAATAGAGCTGGAGTTCGACAAATTCTTGACGGCAGTTTAGAAGCTACGTCGGTTTTATTTTTCAGATTAAAATTCAATTTGTAGATTTTTGATCAGGGTTGCGTTATAAATAAGGGAGATTGTGTAGTGTGTTATTTACCAAAAAGTATAAAAACAAAATAAAGGCAAAAAGGAACCTCTCGATGACGTGATTTAAGAATTCACTCTTCCTTCGCATCTTGTCATATTAAATTATTATGCGTGCTAATAAGGTAATGCAGGAGTTAAAATGCAAGCTAATGCTAGTTCGTGTGCTGTCGATAGAGCACAATCATTCCACTTCAGGAGTGTCTATGTTTATTCTAATATGACCAGCCATATTTCGTGCTAATCAGCAGTAAATTATTTCTGGATCAACTTGCAGCAATAACATCACAGTCATTAATCCTGCAGTGTGAATATCATTACGCATTAACAATGGAGATCTTAGCTCTTCTGCAGGTAATAAACTGGCTCAAAAATATAAAACCTGCAAAAGTGGCAATGTAAAAGGTTGAAAAACAAATTCTATGGCCTGACCGTTAGGCAGATGCTATATATATATATATATATATATATATCTGGGAGTAGTTACAAGCTACAATCTGACTGAAAACTTCAGTTGATGGTTATGGATTTCACAAATATTTATCTCAAATTCATATTACAATCTGAATGTTTTGGTCGGATGAACCTCGCAAGCATCACTGGGAAGAGAACCAGGGATAGCTATTCTTCAGCCGTTGCTATTTTGCCTGACTTTCTTTCCCTAGTCGAAAAGGCTCACACAAATGATATTGTGGGCATTTATTGAGCACAGATTTCAGTTGAATGTTTTTCCATACCTCTTGGTCCTTTTCCACTGATGAGTGTATACACGAGGACGTAGGGACCAGATGACTTAGGGCCCATCATAAAATACACACATAGGGTGTAAGATCAGCCTGATGTATAGGGGGTGTGGGTGAAGGGGATGGGTGGAGGGGTTTGGGATTGTGTATGGGGCTGGAGAAATTACAATATTATTGTTGGAACTGTAATGTTGTAAGGAGTTGTGATTTTTAAACAAAAAAGATAATGGGGGTGATTTTCAGCCCGTGTTTGCTGTCAGAGTGAACAGCGATGAGGGCTGGAAGTCCAGAGAGAATAGGCAAACACTTTTCCCTACCCTTCACTGATGGCCTCAAAGAGCGAGAACCTCATTTTAATGTATGTGCATAAATTTTAATAAAATCATCAGGAGCCTCCCCCACCATATTCCGCCACCCCCCCCGCCACCCCCCCACAAACCCATCCCACCGTCATGTCAGCGAGGTTTACAACAGTTTCAGCCGGATGTGAACCTGTCATGAGGATCCCTCCGGGGAAGCAAAGGTGAGTAGAGCCCTGAGGGGAGAGGGGCATGACCAGGCAGTGCCCCTTAGCAACACCTTCTGGTAAGTTCCTGGCAATGCCAACCTGTAATGGGGGGCATGTCAGATGTGCACCCTAGTGGGAACCTCATTGTGCGTGAGTGTGTGTGTGGGAAGGGTGGGGGGGAGGTGGTGTATTATATGTGTAGTGGGGGTCACGTGTGGAGACAGCATGCACTGAAGGGGGGAGGAAATGCTGGTGGCAATGATCGGGGTGGGGGGAAGAGAGGGAGATGCTGGAGATGATGAGGGGGTTGGGGAGAGGGTGAAAGCAGGATGCTGGCGATGATGGTGGGAGGGGTTGGAGGGGTGGGGGTGATGGAGATGCTGGTGATGATGGGGGGAGAGTTGGTGGTGGGAAGGGGTTGCTGGTGATTACTGTTTGGGGGGTTGTGGAACCCCGATACCTCTGTGGTGGAGTGGGGGGAAGGTGACTTTTTGCATTGATCAGGGAGTCCTTTAAAAATGGAGCCCCGATCTCTGTGGAGCTGGGTTTGCTGCAGTCTTTAGGCTTGCCCCTCAAAATAAAGGTGTGAAACATGCCCCCCCTGCTTTTTTTTAATAAAGTGCCATAAGATTGGGAGAGAATATCTGGAGAGAAACACACCAGTTTTCAGTCAGGATCTGACATTTTGCCATTTTTTGTTACGATTCTGCCCGTGGTTTGCACGTGTAGATTCAAACTTGCAACAGTAAGGTTTATTGAGGGGCTGTTGTCTGTACAGAATAGAAAACTGAAACTAACCAGCAGCCCGTGAAACACCCCAATGACATCACCATCCAATCATGTGACCCAGCTCTTAAAACATTCATACAACCATTTAAATATATAACATCCCTCCCCTTCTGTTGTCATGACAACAAATTACTACAGTGTTATACATAGGATCAATAATATTCTCTCACTCATGGCGTAATTGTGCACTATCACTTGATCTACTAGTTGAAATGAGTGTTGTTTTGCCCTCAATTTTCATCTCGCAACTTGAGATCGTTGTGACATTTTACTATCACTGAGGTTTCAGGAGGTAATAAAAAATCAAATATAGTTGTAATGCGTAACTTTGAATAGTCACATGAGTCGTTTTCTTGAAGATGACAAAAAGCTATTCACACAATGTGATAATGAATCTTGCTATTTTTAAGCTTTTAAAGAATGTTTCAAGGATTGTTTGAATCTTTCAGCTAATCCATTGGTTGATTGATGATAGGGTGTGGATTTTATACGCTGAATGCTATTTATTTTGAGATAATCATTGTGTCGTCATTGTCTACAGGAACAGTGCCAGAAGACTGGAGGATAGCAAATGTTGTCCCCTTGTTCAAGAAGGGGAGTAGGGACAGCCCTGGTAATTATCGACCGGTGAGCCTTACTTCTGTTGTGGGCAAAGTTTTGGAAAGGATTATAAGAGATAGGATTTATAATCATCTAGAAAGGAATAATTTGATTAGGGATAGTCAGCACGGTTTTGTGAAAGGTCGGTCGTGCCTCACAAACCTTATTGAGTTCTTTGAGAAGGTGACCAAAGAGGTGGATGAGGGTAAAGCTGTTGATATGGTGTATATAGATTTCAGCAAAGCGTTTGATAAGGTTCCCCATGGTAAGCTATTGCAGAAAACACGGACACATGGGATTGAGGGTGATTTAATGGTTTGGATCAGGAATTGGCCAGCTGTAAGAAAACAAAGGGTGGTGGTTGATGGGAAATGTTCATCCTGGAGTTCAGTTACTAGTGGTGTACCGCAAGGATCTGTTTTGGGGCCACTGCTGTTTGTCATTTTTATTAATGACCTGGATGAGGGCGTAGAAGGATGGATTAGTAAATTTGCAGATGACACTAAAGTCGGTGGAGTTGTAGACAGTGCGGAGGGAAATGGCAGGTTACAGAGGGACATAGATAAGCTGCAGAGCTGGGCTGAGAGGTGGCAAATGGAGTTTAATGCGGAAAAGTGTGAGGTGATTCACTTTGGAAGGAGTAACAGGAATACAGAGTACTGGGCTAATGGTAAGGTACTTGGTTGTGTGGATGAACAGAGGGATCTGGGTGTCCATGTGCATAGATCCCTGAAAGTTGGCACCCAGGTTGATAGGATTGTTAAGAAGGCATATGGTGTGTTAGCTTTTATTGGTAGAGGGATTGAGTTTCGGAGCCATGAGGTCATGCTGCAACTGTGCAAAACTCTGGTGCGGCCGCATTTGGAGTATTGCGTACAGTTCTGGTCGCCGCATTATAGGAAAGATGTGGAAGCATTGGAAAGGGTGCAGAGGAGATTTACCAGGATGTTGCCTGGTAAGGTGGGAAGATCGTATGAGGAAAGGCTGAGGGACTTGAGGTTGTTTTCATTAGAGAGAAGAAGGTTAAGAGGTGACTTAATAGAGGCATACAAGATGATCAGAGGATTAGATAGAGTGGATAGTGAGAGCCTTTTTCCTCGAATGGTGATGGCTAACACGAGGGGACATAGCTTTAAATTGAGGGGTGATAGATATAGGACAGATGTCAGAGGTAGGTTCTTTACTCAGAGAGTAGTAAGGGCGTGGAATGCCCTGCCTGCAGCAGTAGTGGACTCGTCAACATTAAGAGCATTCAAATGGTTATTGGATAAACATATGGATGATATTGGAATAGTGTAGATTAGAGGGGCTTTAGATTGGTTTCACTGATCGGTGCAACATCGAGGGCTGAAGGGCCTGTACTGCGCTGTAATGTTCTATGTTCTAATCCTCAAACTCTTAAGAAGTAAATTATGAGTCATTATCGCTAATGATCTGTTCCATTCTACCAAATCTTGCAAAATGGTTGGTGTCAAGTTTTTCAATGGTTTGTTCAGATGTAGTAGATGTCATGATAATAACTTCTGGCCACTTTGAGTGTGCATCGATTATGACTAAGAACATGTAAGCCTCAAACGAACCAGCGAAATCTACATGCAATCATTGCCATGGCATTTTAGGCCACTCCCAATGGTGTAAAGAAGACAAAGGTGATGTATTTCTTATTTATGCACAGGGTTGACACTACCTGAATTTTTCTTCAATCTAAGCATTCAGACCCAGCCACCAAAACAACTAATGTGCCAATTCTTTCATCTGGACTATGCCTGGATGTCCTTCGTGTATTTGTTCAAAAACTCTTCCACGCAGACTAGGAGGAATGATCACTCGGATTCCCCACAATGGACACCCACCTTGGATAGTCAACTTTAAGTCTCTTGACAGATATGATTACAAATCAGGATATGTACAATGCACTTCAGCTACCGTTCCTTTCAATATCATATCCAACACCTTCCCCATCACAGGATCATTTTTGGTATGTCTCTGAACTTGAGAAGCTGTTACTGGTAAATGATCTACCAGTGATCTACCACTCACCTGATGAAGGAGCAGCGCTCTGAAAGCTCGTGATTCCAAATAAACCTGTTGGACTTGAACTTGGTGTTGTGAGACTTCTCTTTAATAAAGAGTATTAAAACTAGTTGGTGGATCTGCTCAATAGGTAACGGTAAGCATGACAATGCATCAGCATTAGCACGGTATTCTGATTAACAATACTTCATATCATAGGAATGTGCAGAAAAGATTAGTGACCATCTTTGCAATCAACTAGCAGCTAATGACGGTATGCCTTTAGTCATTATTGATCAGTCAATAATGTGAAATGACAACCATATAATGATGAAACCTTCTTATGCCAAAAATTATACCCAATGCTTCTTTTTCTAGCTGAGCATTGTTAGATTCAGCACAAGTCAGAGTGTGCAATGTAAAAGCTATTGGTCATTCTTCTCCCAAAGGCATAATATGTGAAACTACTGCCCCTTCTCCATTAGCTGAAGAATTGCAAGCAAGCAGTATGGTGGCTTCGGATTAAAATGAACCAATAATTCAAATTTCTGCAAAGCATCCTTGTCGGGCGGCATGGTGGCACAGTGGGTAGCACTGATGCCCCACAGCACCAGGGACCTGGGTTTGATTCCCGGCTTGAGTCACTGGCTGTGTGGAGTATGCACATTCTCCCCATGTCTGCGTGGGGGTGCTCCAGTTTCCTCCCACAGTCCAAAGACGTGCTGGTTAGATGCATTGGCCATGCTAAATTCTCCCTCAGTGTACCAAACAGGCGCTGGGGATTTTCACAGTAACTTCATTTCAGCCTACTTGTGACCAATAAATAAACTTTTGTATGCTTTTTCACAGTCTGTTGCCCACAACTGTTCACACATAGTAAATTATGCAACGGTTCCAATAATGTAGCTAAGTTAGGAACACATTCACCACAATAATTTACTCATCACAGAAAGGACTGCAATTTTGTCACATTCATTGTATGTGGTACTTCTGAAATAGTGTCCATCTTGTTCAATGTTTTATGTAGACTTTTACTATCAATAACGTAACTCAAATACTGGACTGATGTCTGGAAAAATTCACACTTTATTTTCTTGATATGCAGACCATATGGTTGAAGACTTCCACATGTTTCTTCTAAATTATTCACAAGCTCTTGTTCACTGCACCCTAATTAGAATATCATCCAGAAGTAACATTGTACACCGGAGAACCACTTAAAAGCTGATCCATTGATATTTGGACTAGGGCTGGTGCAGATGTTATTCCAAAAGGCAATCTTCTATAATAAAAAAGACCTTTATGAGTAATGATGGTAAGCAATGATTGAGATTTCGCAGCTACAACCAACTGTAAGTATGCTTGTCAAAGATCAACCTTGCTGAATTTTTGCCCACCTGATAATCCAGCAAACAAATCTTCAATTCTTCAATTAAAGGAAGCAGATATTGATCAGCACTTAACACTGGATTTATGGTTGTTTTTGAAACCACCACAAATACGAACTGAACCATCTAGTTTCATGACAGGTATGATAAGGGTAGCCCAGTCACTCTTTGTAACTGGCTCTAACACACCAAGTCAAGTTGGTCAAGTTAACAAGTCATACTAATTCTTCTTTGACCTTGGGATGAATTGTATATGGCACCACTCTTGCTTTAATTACTTTTCGGTTGACTATTTGGCTTTACCTTGAGTTTCGCTTCAAATCCCTTCATTGAGCTAAGTGTCTTTTTGAATACACTGTTGTATTTTATCCAGATATAGGTCTGTTTTGGCTTCAATCAACCTGCTGACAGCATGCCAGTTATGCTTTATCTTCTCCAACCATGATCTCCAACATAGAGCTGAAAAATTACCATGGACCACATGGAGAGGCAACTCTGCTATTTGCCCAGGCTACTTGATTTTGACCATGATGTAACCTTTTAATGGTGCAATCTCTTCCATGTATGTTCTTAAAATCACATCAGCTGGTTTTAGAGGAAGATGCTTCAGTTTTTGTTGGTATGTAGTCTCAGGAATTTAAGACACAGCAGCATAGGTATCAACCTCCATCATAATAGATTATCCACTTAACTTCAGAATCACCCAGAATCTATGTGATTCACTCTGTATAGATAAGGCATTCAGTTGGAGTTCTTCATATTTCTGGACATTCTCTTCTTCACAGTCGTAATTCTTTTCTTCGATGTTATAAATTCTTTTTTGTAGAATGCAACTCATTCTTCTTCTTGGCAGTACCCAGATTCTTCTTCTGAATATTCTTCTCAGGGAAAGCTGGTCTAGCCCAACAAGCTTTTGCAATGTGACCCATTTTGCCACAATTCTTGCATTGACTATCCTTGCTGCAGCATTCACTCACTGAATGGCTCATTTTGGCACATCTGTGACATGCTTGTTGCTGTTTTGACTTCTTCTGGGCAGTTCCCAATTTGTGGATCTTCATTCCTGCAGCAAATTGTGAAGTCTCTTTAGCAGTCAGTTTCATCGGCATTGTTATTTCTACTGCTTTCTTTAAATGTCAAAGAATGTTCATTGAGCAATCTTCTTTGGATAGCCTCAGGTGACCACAAACTAGATGATCTCAAAAAGTATCTTCGAATGTCTCACCAAACTCATAATGTTGTGCCAGCCTTTTTAAGGTTGCCACAAACTGAGCAATGCTTTTGCCCGCCACTTGATTCCTTTGGTGGAAGTGAAAGCTGAACCATTCCGCGATGATCGATGGCTTTGGAGAGTAATGCATTTCAATAACATTTGTTAAGTCTTCGTAAGTTTTAATTTCTGGCTTTGCTGGATGAGGCAAACACCAGAACAAATGAAAGTTTACTTCCTATTGTACTGAGAAAAGCTGATATATTATTATTATTTTATTAGTGTCACAAGTAGGCTTACGTTAACAATGCAATGAAGTTACTGTGAAAATCCCCTTGTCGCCACACTCCAGTGCCTGTTCAGGTACATTGAGGGAGAATTTAGCATGGCCAATGCACCTAACCAGCACGTCTTTCAGAGGAAACTGGAACACCCAGAGGAAACCCATGCAGACACGGGGAGAATGTGCATACTTCGCACAGACAGTTACCCAAGCCGGGAATTGAACCTGAGTCCCCGGTGTTGTGAGGCAGCAGTGCTAACCATTGTGCCGCCCTGTATGAGCAGCTCATATAAAATTTTATTCGCTTGTACAAAGTACAGAAAATGCTCGGCATAGGATTTCCACGATTCATTTTCTTCATTGAAAGGACCCATGGATCCTAATTGACCCATATTTCTCTTTTAGGCACTAGCGACTCCATACTGTTCACTATATTATTTTACTATTTTCATAGTACTCCCTTTTTACCCTGGAAACCATTGACTTGATGTATTTCTTTTTCAAATGGCCACAGCCATACAGCAATGCTCTTTTCAAATATGCCAGATCCTGGCTGGGATCTCACCCTTCTCTGATTGGAAAATCCCTTCTTCTAAAACCACACAGAGAGATTTTTTCTTACTTGGTCTTCCTGCACAAGCTCTTCAATCTTTAATCCTGTTGATGATTTTCCCTTCTAATTTTCAAAGTGTGAGGACCCACAATGTTTGTTTTTAACTTATTTCAGATCTTTTCTGGATGTTCTTGATGAAATTAAATCCTGACTCATCGCCAATTTTCTTTTCGTAATGTCCTAACTATATTAGGGGTTATGGATTTTAAACATAAAGATGTGGTTTACACAAGTAGATGCAAGGTAACACAAAAGGTTTATTGAGGGGCTGTTGCCTGTACAGAGTAGAAAACTAAAACTAAACAGCAGTCTGGGAAGCACCCCAATGGCATCACCATCAAATCATGAGACTTTTAAAGCAATCATGCAACCATTTAAATATATAACAGGAATAATGAAGATTCTAGTGCGATGCAACAGCTGCTTTTATAAAGGCTTGCTACTATTTCCATGGTTATACACCACGTACAGTTTGGTGAATTTGATCCAAGGTTACTGCTAATGCGACTCTCAGACAATCATGTGAGACACATGACAACTTTACTGCTATTATCCCAATGGCAGAGGCATAGATGGCCTCTACTAGGTGTTCCCCATTGTAATGTGGCTAAAATCTGGCACTTGGCAATATGGCAAAATTGTGTTGCAGTACATAAATGTTTGAAGATGCTTCACCATTATTGATTATTTTAGAAAATTTCAGAACAAACTGGGAGCGCCAACGTGCGTTGCTCATTACTTGAGGGAATGTGTCATTTAAATTTTCATGGAGGTACTCATTTTTACAATTATCGTCACCTTCTGAAGTGAACATGAAATTGTTTCAACTCCCAGTGTTTCTTGTACGATGTGGAAATATCCCGTGGAAAGGAATATTTAGAGCGGAATAATGGAAATCAAAGGACTGGATTGATGTTCTGAAATATCACTCTTTGGGAATAGGGCAGGGGAGAATTGGGGATGGGACAAATTTGATGAGTTGCTTACTCTTTATACAGTGTCTGGGAGAAATTGTCTGAGTGTAATAAGCATTCCATAATTTATTTCCTTAGTCATTATTATTTTCCTGGAAATAAAGTTTTATTTGTTAGGTATTTATTATTTTTTTCTCCCTCTCACCACTCCAAAATTATTTGCCCAGGGGTCAACATTCTTTTCCTTGATATGTCCTGGCTAACATTGTGGCTTGCTGTCAAATTTTACCTAATAATGTTCCTGTGAACTGCCCTGAGGTGTTTTATTACATTAAGAGCGCAATGTAATTTAAAGTTGTTCTTACATAAAAATAAATTAAGCTATTAATTTAAAATTATTTCACTAATCATTTACCTGAAAGGAGTCTTTAGGATTAGGAAATGGTTTGAAGGGGTAAACTTGGAAAAAGCTGGGGCGATGTTCAAAACTAGGAGCCAGAAAGCCTCTTATGAATCCACCAAGGAATTCAAGAAAAACCTTTTTACTGAGAGAGTGGTTAGACTTGTACTCACCACTACATGGGGTGGTTGAGGCAAATACCATAGATGCATTTAAGTGGAACTTAGATAAACATATGAGGGAGAAAGGAATAGAAGGACATGGTGATAAGATAATGAGGGGGATGGGAGGAGGTTCCTTTGCAACATAAACACTTGTATGGATCTGTTGGATCGAATGGTCTGTTTCTGTGCTGTACCTCCAAAGTAATTTGCACCTACAAACATTTAAAATGAGCTTGTTACAGAGTGCCGCAATGTGTCAACACATCTTCGTTCTGGCTGTCAAAGAGAAATGCAGAGTCAAGGCAGAGTACATTACTTAAGCTTGGGGAAAAAAGGGTTTAAGTTGATCTGTGGCACTCGGATTTAAAAGCCTAAATGGCCAGTTCAAGAGTGCAAGGCAATTACTGGCAACAGCCTGTTTGTTCTGAAAGCAGAATGCAACCTAATGAAGGGGAAAAATAATCTAGAAAGTGGAAGTGAAAATGAACAAAGTGTTGAAAATTGCTAACCATCAATTAAGGAAGTAAACCAAACTAAACCTTAGGCCCAGTAATGATGGTATATGAGCTACATGGGAATAGTATTATGCTACTCAGTTCCTTGATCCTCTTCTGCCATTCAACCAGACACAGAATAATACAACAATATTAGAGAGTTAACTGTGATTTTGTTCCCTAATTGGATTATTGAAAAGCATTTCTAATGTTTTCAGAGTGTTTATGCAGAGACAATGTAATCTTATATTACATTATACCATCCTCCCTACTCTACATACCATAACCATACTCTCTTATGTAGGTACTGAGCACACCTTTAACAACAACACAATCTTTCCAATACGTCATTTACTTTTGGAACACAAATCATTAAAGTCCTACAGAGGCAATAGGGTGATTAGTGGGAAGGACATTTACATGCATGGTGCATCTATTCTCAAAAGTAATATCACAACTATAACAGTGACCTCAATAAAACAAAGCTATAATGTTTCGACAAACAGTGCTCTTTTGCTGCTGATACCACTTTCTTAGGTTGTACCAGCAAACAGTTTTGATAGAATAAATAAAGGTGAACTGTTTTCAGCAGCAGAAGGGCTGGTAATGAGAGGAGACAGATTTAAGATCATTTTCAAAAGAAGTAAAAGTGAGATTTTTTTTATGCAACGTGTTGCAGTCATAGAAGTGAGATGACCCTGAATAAAGTCACAATGATATCCTGTGTGACTGTTGCTGTGATGGTGTTGGTTACAGAAGGCATCTGTTAAGGAAGTATTTGTAGTCTTCTGTATGTTAACAGCAAGTCTTTATTAACAATTGTAAGTATATATATGTATTTATATACAGTAAAGGGTACAGGCAAGGAGCGATCTACATCCTTACATCTTAACACATCTGTGCTCAGCACCAGACTGATCTCTGTTCTGGGTCATATGCTTTCTTACATCACTGTGTGGTTACTACTGTACTCACTCACTGGCACATTAACCCTCTATATAGCAGACCCTTGTTCTACACCCTCCCAAGTCTTTATACCATCGACAGAGTTATATTAGTTTACTTCAAGCCATACATTGTTCTAAGCCTTATGCATTTACCTTATTGCTGCAACCCTAATGCTATTCCAACATTATTGCTATTACAGAATCATCATTACTAACATTCTCACTACCCCGTCTCCCCCTTTCAAATCCTTGAATTAAGAGATTCAGGCAATCTGGTGGCCTTATTACCCTTCCACATCTTTTTCGCCATTCTGTCAGAAGTCCTGTTGGTTCTAGTTCTTGTGGTCGACTTGGAAGTTGGACTGGCATTTGCATATGCTGTCACTCTTTTCTTCTATTGCTAATGCTGCCCCATGTCTGGCCGGTTTGGCTGTTGCGTTGATCCATGGATGTTGTTATTGATAGTTTGTTGTGGGGTGGACGAACATGGTATTTGTCTCCTAGGTGCTGCTTTTTCTTCTTCTTTCTCCATGTGGCCATTTCAAAGCCCTCTGAGGCTGAGGAAGAGCATTCCTGTGGCAAGAAGTTTGAGTGCTATGCTCACCTCCATATTTTGTTGTCAATGGTGAGAGACTAGTAGCAGGTTCCAGCATCCTTTATGGCTATGGTATGCTGGCTGGAAGTTGTAGTGTGTGCACAGTGGTTGCTGTGTCGACTGGCTTTATCTTTGTTGCGGTTGGAGGTAGAGGCTTCTCAGACTATTGCTCATTCTTTGGTATCACTTCCACCGGAAGTGCCATGGTAATTTTGTGGGCAGTAGGTTAGTCTGACCACAGGGGCTTTCCAGAGTCTGGAAGTAAAATGGATAAACCTGCTCCACAAAGAGAGAAGAGAGGTCGAAAGTGAAATCTGAATCTGAATGCTCTTTAGTGTTTGAGCACTCAGGGCTATGTTGTTCTGGCTGGCTAACGACAGTGGTAGTCTTGGCATCTTCTGCCATCTGCAGGACATCCAGCGTGACACAGGCATCCCTGCTCAAGGGGAGGGAAATGCTAGTTATGGATGATGTACATCAGCTCATTGATCTATTTGCTGCCATATAAGTAAACACATCTTTTTACGCAATAGGGCCAATTGAGGACGACATCATTGCATGACAGGATGTTAATGAATCATCCCAAAATGATGAGGTTTTAAAATCCTTTGACATTTATTTCAACTTGTGATCCAAATAAATATCAGAGTGAGCCAAATTTCATTAGAGTCCAACTGTAGGAGGGGGGACAGAGGGGATGGTTGGGAGGTAAGGGGGTGTTAGGGGAAAGGACCTATCAATTCCTTCATGAATGATCTCTACAGGATGGCAGAGGGGGGTGAATATGAAGATTTTTGAACAGAATAGTGGTGGGTGTTGCAGATACATCACCCTCTGACCTCCTAAAAGCAAAAGATGATCTAACCCTGGACAATGCAATCAGATAGTTAGGCTGTCTGATCTACACACACAACACAGGACAAAACTGCCTGCAGTGATAGTGGAGTCAGACACTTTAGGAACATTTAAGCGGTTATTGGATAGGCACATGGAGCACACCAGGATGGTAGGGAGTGGGATAGCTTGATCTTGGTTTCAGATGAAGGTCGGCACAACATCGTGGGCCGAAGGGCCTGTTCTGTGCTGTACTGTTCTATGTTCTATGTTCTAATCCTAAGGGGAAAGAATACCTTGGGGCAGAAGCCAACCCTTAGTCTAGTTTATCAGCCCACAAAAACATTGGGGCAATCCAAGTCGTTAAAAACCCATTTGGTTCACTAATGTCCTTCAAGGAAGGAAATCAGCCATTATACCTGGTCTGGCCTACATGTGACTCCAGAGCCACAGCAATGTGGTGTGGTTAACTCTTAAACACCCTAGGGGGTGGGCAATAAATGATGGCCCAGCCAGCGTCGCCCACGTCCCATGAACGAATAATAAAATTTCAGGGCGGCACGGTGGCACAGTCGTTAGCACTGCTGCCTCACAGTTCCAGAGGCCTGGGTTAGATTCCTGGCTTGGGTCTCTGTCTATGTGGAGTTTGCACATTCTCCCCATGTCTACATGGGTTTCCTGTGGGTGCTCCAGTTTCTTCCAAAGATGAGTGGGCTAGGTTGATTGGCCATGCTAAATTGCCCCTTAGTGTCCCGGAATATGGAGGTTAGAAGGATTAGCGGAATAAATGTGTGGGGTTGTGGGGATAGGACCTGGGGTGGAATTGTTGTCTGTGCAGACTCGATGGGCCAAATGGTCTCCTTCTGCACCGTAGGGTTTCATGCTTTAAAAGTCAGGAAAAGCAATTCCTGAATCATCCAGTAGAGCAATCTTGCCAACATTGCAGTGCAAAATGGCCTCACAGGAGAAATCAGTGTTCTGTAAGTGCAACCCAATACTCCCACTACAACAGGCGAGGACACATTGGCAACCTCTGCAAGTCGATCCCCCAGCACTGCACAGTCAGCTCAAAGGTGATCCACGAGGTGGAGACTGAAAACCCAGAAGAAACACAGCCATGCTTCTTGGGCATGGTCAAAAATTGTGGCTCTTCATTTGGAATGCTACATCCTGCTACATCTAATCTAACACATTTTAAATTAGATTCAGGTACCAGCATGAGAGTGCTATTAGACAAGGAACCATGTCTCAAAGACCGCTGGCTTCATGCAATAGACACTCCACCTTACAGAGCGGGGAGAATCTGACTCCGAGTCAGTGGGATGATCCTGGAGTTACTGAGATATGGCAATTCCCTACTATAGATAATTGAAAATGTAAAGGTTATTATATTTACAAGTGAGATTTTTTTTAAATGATCAATTATAATTACCACCAAACAACCACTGTGACCCTGAGGAAATAATATAAATTGGGAAGTCTAATTCTCTTAGATAATTTATGTTGGAGGTTTAACAAACTAGAATTCATCTTTAATTTTTTTTAAAACTATCCCTTTTATCTCTCTCTGTTAATCCCACCTTTCTTTCTCAATCTTTCTTTCACTTTCTGTACATGATTTAAATCAAATTTATACATCCTGGGATGGATTTAATTTCGGTGTAGGGTTTTCAATCTGGTTGGTCAAAGACCCTTACTGTTCTCTTGCCCAGAGTTCTACACACTGGATTACACACTGGAATAGATCAAGTCTCCACTCTAAATCCTGCAAAAATGTTGTGGGCGGTTCTTGGTGACACGAACGGTAAGAACATCTTTGTTGCTGACTGTAAGATCTGAACCGTTGTCTTTGGTCTCTGTTTCAAACTCTGTCGCATAGCCACTGACTCCATCCTCCTCCCTGGCAACTGTCTGAAGTACCATCACACTATTGACCCCGAAATGAACTTCTAATCACATATATGCTCTGTCACCAAGACTCATTATTTCCACCTCCTTAAAATTGCCTCATCTGATCCACTGTTCAAACCACCATAAATGTTTGTTATCTTGAAACTCAACTGTTGCAAAATACTCCTGACCCACCTCCCATTTTTACTCTCCATAAACTTAAATTTATCCAAAACTCTACTGTGTATATCCTAACTCATGTCCCATTTATCTATCAGCCCTGTGCTTACCTCCGTTGTCTCTCAGTTATGCAACACTTCAATTTTAATAATCTCAACTTTGTTATCAAATTCCTCCATGGCCTTGACCCTCCCTATGTCCATAATCTACTCCAGCAATAAACTCTCCACAATCTGCACATTCCTCCAAACCTGGCCTCCTGTACGCTCCCAATTGTAATCAATGCACCATTGGTGATCATGCCTTAAGCTGCCCAGGCCCTAATGCTTTGGAAACCCTAAATCTCTCCTAACTCTCTAACCTCTTTTAAGCTGCATCTTAAAAACTATTTCTTTGATCAAGCTTTTGAATATCTTAGTACTTCATGTGTCTCAGTGTCACATTTTGTTTAATAGTAGTCCTGTGAAGCATTATGTTATATGCTGTATAAATGCAAAATGCAGTTTTATAATCTTGAATGCAATGCATGGAAGGGTGGTGGGAGCGGAAGCAAAGTGGATTTATATTTGAAGGGGAAGATTTTGAGGCTATGGAGAGGGGGTAGGGTAGTGGTACTAATTCGATAATTTTTCAAAGAGCTCACGCAGGCACAATGGGGCAAATAGCTTCTATATCATTCTATGATTCTCAATCATTGCGTCCTTTGAGACTGCTGGTGGGGTTTTCACCTCCCCATATCTTTTCTATCAGACCATTCACTTCTGCCTTGGGTCATTACCTCAGCTTTTCTGCAGCTGAGACCCTTATATGTGCCTTTGTGGCTTCCAGACTTGACTATTTCAATTCTCTCCTTGTCCCATCCACCAAAACTCCACAATCTCTAATTTGTCCAAAAACGTCCACCCACATCCTTATTGATCATGCCCATCCACCCCGTATATGAAACTTTAATTTGTCAATACACCATGTCCTTACCCCATCCCACCTCTGCAGCATCTTGCAGCAATATTACCTATTTATTATTCTGTCTCCACTTCATGGTCTTCAGATTCCTCCATTCTCCTCTCTAGAACTCTTTCCCTGTCTACCTCCACATCGTGTGGAGATGCCGGCGTTGGACTGGGGTAAACACAGTAAGAGTTTTAACAACACCAGGTTAAAGTCCAACAGGTTTATTTGGTAGCAAATGCCATTAGCTTTCGGAGCGCTGCTCCTTTGTCAGTTGGAGTGGATATCTGCTCTTAAACAGGGCACAGAGACACAAAATCAAGTTACAGAATACTGATTAGAATGCGAATCTCTACAACCAACCAGGTCTTAAAGATACAGACAATGTGAGTGGAGGGAGCATTGAGCACAGGTTAAAGAGATGTGTATTGTCTCCAGACAGGACAGCCAGTGAGATTCTGCAAGTCCAGGAGGCAAGCTGTGGGGGAGAGAATTGAAATAGTCAAGTCTGGAACAAACCGAGTTTATCCAAGCTCTCCTCATAGCTACATTGAAGACATCAGCACAGAATTGAGCGTGTGCGCTCCACTCAAAGGTAAAAGTGAAACTAAGACTGGATCACATGACACACTTCCCTTCTAGTGATGTTATGCTGCTAAGCCTTAAAACCATATTACAACAACTTCCTTAAGCCTATTTGCAAAGTACTTTGGGAAGCCTATAACAAGGTTAGAGATGTAGTAAAAATGCAAACCGTTGTTATATTACAAAACCACCCTCATTCAAAGGGTAGATCTGCATAATACCACTGAACCAGCTAGACTAGGAAATTTTGGCTCTTAAATAGAAGCAAGAGCCGGCCATTCAGCCCTTGAGCTTGCCCTGTCACTCAATATGATCTGATGATGATCCTAGTTCCAATTTCCAGTGTTTCTGCCTGCAACCCCATCACCCTAGACTCCCTTATAGATCAAAAATCTGTAACTCAGCCTTCAATATATTCCATAATACAGCCTCCACCACTCTCCAGGGTAGTGAATTCCAAAGATTAATGAAGTCCAGAGAAGAAATTCCTCACCTCCACCTTAAATGGGAGACCATTTATTCTGGAACTGTGCACCCTCTACTCCGCCACCCCAGCAGTTCAGGATTCCCTCACAAGAGGAAACATTCTCACAGCATCTACTTTGTTAAGCTCCCTCAGAATTTTGTGTGTTTCTATACAATCAACTCTCATGCCTAACCGGCTCAACCTTTTATCATAAGACAACACTTTTTTCCCAGGAATCAACTTTGTGAACAACTTCTGAACAGCCACCAATGCAAGTATATCCCTCCTAGAATAAGGAGACCAAAACGCCACTCAAGATGCCCAACACCTTGTAGAGTTGCAGTATGATTTCCTTACTTTTATACTCCATCCTGCTGGCTGTTGCGTTTCGGGTCTACGAAATGGAGCTAATAAAGATATTGGTTACCTTGTGCTGGCTTAAATCTATCATTCCACCCAGTATGTGTAAGCAGTGCTGCCACAGGCAAATACTGACTGAGGAATCAGACACTCCTAACAAGCAAGGAATTTGAAAAGCTATTCACACTAAGCCCTCTTAAACAAAGAGTCATGAGGAGGGATAAGAGTTTTTTTTCAGTTACATGGTGTAGAAAAGGGGAGCAAACAACTTGCTGAAAATCAACGTACAAGAAATGGGTTTAAAAAGAGATCAAGGCAGTGAAGAATGGGCAGTTCATCATAGAAATCCTACAGTGCAGAAGGAAGCCATTCGGCTCATCAAGTCTGCACCGACAACAATCCCACCCAGACCCTACCCCCGTAACCCCACATATTTACCCTGCTAATCCCTCTAACCAGCGCATTTTTGGACTGTGGGAGGAACCTGGAGCACCCGGAGGAAACCCACACAGACACGGGGAAAATGTGCAAACTCCACACAGTGTCCCAAGCTGGGAATCGGACCCAGGTATGTAGAGCTGCGAGGCAGCAATGCTAACCACTGTGCCACACGATGAGTGGGTAGTTGCAGGTCATTAGTGTGAAATCAATGTACCTCATCATTGGTAAGGCTGGCTTATCACAATTACCATTTCAGTTACATCTCACACAGTTGCTGTTTTGGTCTGACACAATAATTTGACTAGATTTGCAGTCTGAAGCTTTAAGTGGGCCATTTAAATTGAATGCATTAATCGGCATTACATCGATGTAATTAAATCGTCCATTGCCATTTGGATTTTTGGCTGCTTTACTGTTTAATAATGGAAGGTCATGGATCAGCGCAATGGTGGATGAAGTGGCACTGCGAGAAGACAGAAGCTTCAATGTCGTATTAAATTTAGTACTCCCTATTTGAAGTTTACCCTTCCAGTCCCATGCCCTGCCTATTTCCTTCACCTGGATGGCCAGGCTCTTTGACTTACTTGAAGCCTGGTGACCTTTGAATTTTTTTTTGTTCCTCCTAAAGTAGGATTGCATGCTTCTCTGCAGATTGCTACATAGACATCATGGTGAAACCAACCAATTAATTCCCTTGTGACCAACTGAGATTGGAACTCATGGAAAATTCTTAAAATATAGCTGCACCTTACCACGTCAGATATATTGATAGGCAAGTTCTTCTGTGCATTTGCAACAGTAAATTTTGATTCACATCACGGGCATTAATTTAGAACACCAATTAAAATAAAGATGTGTGAAGATCAAATCTGATGGCTGCAATACAGGATTGCATCTACAACTGGGAGCCATTGACATCAACCTCATCTGATGTACTGGAAGACTCTGCATAAATAAACTCGTTCTAATCACATTACTACTTTGGAGCTACACAAGTTTTAACTTCATTTTGTTCTTATTTTTTTCCTGTGCCACTTTCCATTCCTCTGTTTGAGTCAGGGGCAATCTATTGCAAAGTTTTGCGAGAGCTGGTCTTGAGTTATAAGCACAAGGAGAAGCACAAGAACTTGCAAAACTGATACTTCTCTCACTGGGAGGAAGTTTTCACAGCAACTTCATTGCAGTGTTAATGTGAGCCTACTTGTGACGCTAATAAGTAAGTGTGGGAGCAGAGCACAAGTTATTTAAACAGGTATATATATATATATATACATGCACTCATTTATCGAAATAGGCAGGGCCAAAGTCCCTGACTATAACACAAAATTGTATTGTTAAATAAAAGAGCAAGAGATGATGCATCATAGAAAGGCAGATAATGACACCTACTGTCAAATAAAAGAATTACAGCTTGATGCAGGCATATCTATTTAACTGATTGATACCTGGTAAATCTGAATTTTCAGTGGCTCAGTAATCTGTTAACAGCGGCTGCAATTGCCAGAGGCCTCTTGGATTGTAGCCTCTGGCACTGCTACTTTAGGTACTAATTGGATGACGAATTCTAATTAAGTTGTTTATTTAGCGCAAGAAACCTATTCAGCATTTGCATTTATTTAGCACCTTTCCCAACCCTGGATCAAAGAGCTTTACAGGCAATTAAGAATTTTTTTTGAAGTGTACGGATGGTGCGGTGGAGCAGTGGTTAGCACTGCAGACCTGAAGAAGGGGCTTGGAGCTCCGAAAGCTTGTGTGGCTTTTGCTACCAAATAAACCTGTTGGACTTTAACCTGGTGTTGTTAAACTTCTTACTGTGTTTGCCCCAGAGTGCCAGGGGCCTAGATTCGATTCCAGCCTGAGTCTGTGTGGAGTTTTCATGTTTGCCCCATGTCCGCGTGAGTCATGGGTGCTCTAGTTTCCTCGCAGTCTGAAGTGTCCAAAGTTTAGGTGGATTGGCTATGCTAAATTGCCCCTTAGTTTGTATGTGTGTGTGTTGGCGGGGGAGGGGGGGGCTGTGCTTTGGTGCCCCTCAAGCTATAAACTCCTGACAGACTAGCAAACTGTTTTAGGAATAATTAACTACAGAAACAGATGAAGCTTGTGCACCGTCTGGGTGCAGAAATGTTGAGAGGGAGTGATTCACTGTTGAAATGTAACAGCTAATTGTGCAAAGCAAGCACCCATGAGTACTAACGTGATAATGACCAGCTAATTTTTATGTTGATTGAGGGATAATATCGCTGGTAAACCAGGATCAACACACATGTCCACTCGAGAAGGCAGGTGGAGGCCTCAGTTTAACATCGCATTCAAAAGGTGACACCTCCGACAGTGCAGCACCCTCTCGGCACTGCACTGGAGTGTTGCCCTTGACTGTTGTGCTCAAGGCCCCACAATCTTCGGACTCAAAGGCGAGAGTCATACCAACTGGGCCACAGCTGACACAAAACAATAGAGTAGAAAACAGCAGGCTGAACAGAGCTTTGATCCCATCATCTAAAAAGTCACCTCCTACTTTTAACAAATATTAGAGCTGGAATACATTCCCATTTCTGGCAATTTGCACCATGACATCACTTTTGCTCTTGGATTACAAGGCTTATTATTGTTCCACTATTCTAAAACAACTAAACCCCTTGGTAGTAAATATCTATTGCCTGCATTTTTTAGATACACCAATTTTGTGGGACCTGTATGTCTACAAGTCCCACAAAATTATATTTAATTCAGTTTGTGCTCAAAGCTTGGGGTGGGAAAGCAAATGACCATGCAGAACACGCATCTTAAATTTGACAAAAAAATGTTTGGATGTTCAAAGGACAAACTCCGTGATATAGTATTTAATTGCATAAATACTTGACCTTCTATCTGATGAGAAGCACTTTCCTGTTACTCTCTCCTTCTGTAGCTGGGCTTGCTGTTACAGAAAATGGATGTGAACATGTGTCCTGCCACATTATACCACATCCCAAAACGAGCATACATTTATATGGAATTTAAATGTCATTAATGAATTGCAGTGCCCTATTTAATTTCATGCCACACAGATTAGCTAAATGTTGGTACCACTCTTTCTAGTGGGATTTGTGTGTTTACATCAGGCAGCTGGTGCTCAGCTAGGTGAATTCATGACATTGGTTTAGCAGATTAAGAAACACACAAACATCACAGGACCAAACACGAGTGAACAATCAGCTTTTAATCAGGAACTCAGAAATATAACAGGCCATTAAACAAACATCTCCATCTAGTTCAGATGTAAAATATTAGCACGCAGCACCATGTAACAAAAGATAAAACTCAACCTAAACCTCCTGAAAGATGAGCATTAGGCTTGATGGAGTTTAGCCACTCAAAATGGGGGGCTGCAATCAAGAGGTCCAATCAACAGGGGAAAATAATAAATATTAGCTGGAATTCCACTTCGGTTCACCCAGGTGGTTAGAGTGATAGTGGTAGAACCCACGAAGATGTCTGCTGTCTCCAGCAATCATCTCTAACAGAGACGAATGTACATTGCTCGCGATGACGGAAAGCTGAGACAAATGAGATAGAATCCCTTTTCTGTGCATTCTTAGATTGAGGATAGCTTCGACATTTAACACGCAAGTCCTGCAGCTTTAACATTACATTTTTAGCAATTCATTAGGTTCAAGTGCAAATGATCAGTATAAATCTTTTTTTTAAAATTACAAATACTCCCTACAATGATTCAAATTTAATGAATCATAAAATACTATTACACTTTGGTAAAATTGTTAAAAGCAACTGTGGTTTCAATATTAGCCCTTTCCATACAATTTGGCCAGAGGATTCCTATTTTAATAAGCATTCCTGAGATTCCTGGGTATAAACGTGCTCAATTCTGCTAACACACTGCAGACTCTGGGTACACCTGAACTAGCCAAATCACTCACTGCCATGATTCAAACTCCTGACCCACTTATAGGTGAATCGGATTTCTACAGACTCTTTGATAACATACACAATGACAACTTAGTTAGGGTTCCAGAGCATGGTCTGAAATTGTGCTCAGTAGTTAGCTCAGTCTGCCAGTTTTATCCTCAGAATCCATTGTGTTAAGCAAAAGCCATGTGCATTCAATCTCAATAGCTTAAGCCAGTGCTGCACAATGTCTTTGGCTACTTGGGCTATAATGCATTTTTCCTGTCCCACAGAAGGCCAAACATCTGATGTGTTAATCAGCAGGAATTACCTTAAAAACGGTATAGGGTCCCAAGTGTCTACATGCTCTCAGTGCCAGTGAAGCTAACTGGTTGCTGTCTTTTTATCTAGATTAAGTCGGGAGCACGAGTAATTCAGTTCTCAGGATTATGCAGTGCTGAAAGGACAGAATGTTCTTCCTGGTCTTTTTGGAAAGGCAAAAGGAAAGCAAAAAATCCAGTGGCACTAGCTTTGGTTAATAAAAGTATACATTACAACATAGATTAAAAAAAATAAAAAACACCAGCCTCACATTTTTGGAATCGCGATCAGGCTGATCTTCTCAAAAGAAATTGCATTAAGCAACAGTTAGAAATCATTCAGCAGGCCTCCCATTGTGCGTCACTGCTTTAAGTGCATAGTTAATCGTGCAGCATCTAAAATCAGACATTTATTTTCCACTTACATATATTTTGCTAGCTAAATACTTCACTCCCACTATTTCATAAAGTTAATTTAGAAAACATTTTTTACCTTGACAATAGAGCTAACATTAAAAATAGAACTGCTGGACAGTGAAATAAAAATCAGAAAACGATGCAAATTGAAATCAGATCAGTCAGCATTCGTTAGATAGGTTAAACAGCTTTTTTGTGGGAGACTCACAATTCTCTCCAGATTTTCTGTTGAAATATGTTCACAAGCTTGAGAGTATTAACCTCTTGGTAGCAGTAGTTGGTATTTCTGAACTTATCACCTGCAGCATGCTGATGGATCTTGCGTGGATTTTTCAATTTATTTCCATTAACAGTAAATTTTCTTAAAAACTAGGGCCAATTCAGAAAAATTGCAACTGTCCACCTTGGATATAAACAATGCACAAATATTATACTTAAATCTAATCTTTGATTGGCATCAATTGCACATCCACATGACCTGATGCCAAGGAGGACTTTTCCATTGTAAATTCCACTACGCACTGTAACTAAATTAGACGGCAGTGAATTTTTTCCCACAAAATTTATATTTTAGTTTGAAATTAGTGGGCTGATTTAAAAGTTCTTATTGACTCTCCTACTTAAATTCCCCTACTTCCTCTTATTTTTAAAACACACTGCCTGTATTACTAGTCCGCATGTTGCTACGTCATGTGGGGAAGGTCAATAGCATTGTTTTGGTTATTAATCTTCAGATAGAGGTCGGCAGAAACCCATGAGAGAAAAACTACAATCTTTACAACAATTTTCATCATTCCCCTCAGATGCTCTTTTCTAGGGTAGAAAAGTCAAGTACTATGGGACGTAGGTTTAAGGTGCGTGGGAAAAGGTTTAGAGATGTGCGAGGTGAGTTTTGTCTCCCCCACAGAGGGTGGTGAATGTCTGGAATGCGCTGCCGGGGAGGTAGTGAAAGTAGTGACGGCGGCACTTAAGGGGCATCTAGATGAATACATGAATAGGATGGGAATGGAAGGATACAGACTCCATAAGTGCATAAGGTTTTAGTTTAGGCAGGCATCATGATCGGCGCAGGCTTGGAGGCCGAAGGGCCTATTCCTGTGCTGTATTGTTCTTTTGTGAGCTGCTTACTAGTGTTTGGTTCCATAGTTGTAGGGTTGCCTTCTGGCACTTCACACTACGCAAGTTTGATAATTGAATATAAGGTATGAAATGCTATTTAACAAGTGGAAAAGGGAGCAAACATCAGAGTCAGGCTCAGTGCTGTTTTCAACCTGATGTTTCTCCACTGAGCATTGCTGCAAAACACAAATTCTTCCATTTTTTTCAAACAACATCACAGTAAAAAAAGACGGGATGCAGACACTATGCACAAATTAGTAGAACTGGTGAGGTGACTAAAGACAGTAAGTGAACAAGATATTTTTAGGAAGCTTTAGTAGGTGGAGATAGATAGGGAAATGAATAGCAGATCATGACTGAAAGAGTACGAACTATAAGGCAAGGCAAAGGCCTGGAGGGAAAGATATGGGGCTTGACCTACAGTTTGGCATTGCTCCAAGTTTGAACACTGCAAGGTTTGACCAAGCATCTAGCAAAGCTTAATGGTCTTGGCAATATTTAACATGAAGGAAAATTGAGGGCAATCCGGGACTCAATCCTGAATAAGTAAACAAATGGCACAGCAATAATTGTGAAGCCGTCAGAGAGGGGGTGAACATGTTAGCACAGAACAAGTTTCCATTTTTTGCTTTGATAATGAGCCTAACTCAGGGACACTGAGGCAAAATTAACACCAAAGTTGAGAACGACCAGCAGAGCAGAAGCTGACAATCAAATTGAACCACCAGGAAAACTACCACATTTATAGTTTTGGTTGGAAAGTAGGAGTCCACTTAGATGAAAGTTTCACTGAATTTTTAGGGCTTGTCTCTTAATCAGCAATTTAGGGAGGTATAGGATTTTCACATAATCCTTCATAATGAGTACAGAAGGAGTTAACCGGAGAAGACACCCACTTATTTCAATCAGTACCCATACATTCACATACTATGTGAGTCTCTTGTGTTCAGCATAGTTAGTTCCAAGATGTAGCTGCAAATTGTGGGTGGAATTACAAGCAATCTGGTAAATCTCTCCCAGAGTGTCATTCCTTCCCAAATGGGCAGAGAGGAGAGACAGCAAAACACTTGGGCAATAAGATACAAAGCATTATTATAAAAGCAAACAGTGCAACAGTTGTGCTTCAGCCTTGATGGTTGGACTGGGCAGGAGGGCTGGGTAGTCCTAAAAGCTCGCACCGACATAAATTAGAATTAACTACAGTAGGAATCCATTGAACAAAGGTTGGCACATGTTATTTATTGTCTTTCAATATCTTGTATGAATAAATCTTGTAGGTCCAATTAATGAATAAAATATGTTTTGTGCTTCCTTAAAACACCACTTTTCCCCTTTTACAAAACAATTTTTTCTTTCATGTGAGGTGTTTGTTGAATTGGAAAGTGGGGGCCACTTTTGATTTCAGAAACCTTTTGGCAGAATTTCTATGCATTGAAGAGGCACATTTACTTGGTACACAAAGAGCATCTTAAAACAAAACAGGTCTGTAGTGTTTATCAGTACGGCTTCTGATCACACTTCAACCTGCCAAAAAAATATCCAACCAAAAACTAAAGAAGAAAATCATTTCTGGCAGCAGCAAGGACTTGTTTGTGCTGAGTTTTGCTTCACCAAATTATATTGAGAGCGCTCTGCATAAAAGTCCTTTGAACGCGAACAAGACAAGTTGTGCAAGGGAACAGTTCATCAAAATCTAAGATAAAAGCAAAATACTGTGGAGGGGGATGCTAGAATATGAAACAAAAACAGAAAATGCTGGAAAGCCTGAGTAGGCCTGACAGCATCCATGGTGAGAGAGAGAGAGAATAGAGCTAATGTTATGAGTCTGGATGACCCTTCATCAGAGGGACGAAGGGTCATCCAGCCTCGAAATGTTAGCTCTATTCCCTCTCCAAGGATGCTGTCAGACCCGCTCAGGTTTTCCAGCGTTTTCTGTTTTTGTCATCAAAATCTAAACCTCATTACGCATTGCGAAGGGACAGTAAAGATTTTGAGAGTGACGTGCTCACAGATGGCTGGTGGATGGCAAATAGGCATCACTGTGAAATTTAGCTGGGATAATGAATGACCTGTGAGCACCATCAGGACTCATAATTTTGTATCGTGTTTCAAAAAGTTACAGGAATCAACGATTACAAAGGCTTGATACATGAAGAAAGAAAACAATTCATGACTACTGCAGTGCAATTTGCTGCTACTGCTGTCAGGGGATATGTGTAAAGTCCAAACTATTCTGTCATAGCCAAAGAAAACACAATCATCTTACAGTGCTGTTTCTCACAACTACTCCAGCTACAGCTGTGCCACTGGAAGGTAAATGTGGTACCACTACAGCCATTTCTCATCAGTGCAGCTACCTTTACAAGAATAGCAACGGAAGTCTTCACACACAAGCTTCTATAAAACAGTCCCTGGCATTGGGGAACATCAGCAGCTTAGAGTGAAATTCACAATAGAATAGGGACAGATGGATTCCATGGAACTAGTTGCCTCAATATATTACAGAACTGTTCAATAAACTTGGTTGAAGCACTAGTTTTAAATTAAAAAAATATACTTAAATGGTGGTAAGTCATAAGGTGATATTATGAGCTGCAAGAGGGAACTTCAAAGTACAGATACAAATACTGATGATACTTCAGGACTACAGCAGCAATTAACAAAAGGGGTTTTCTGCAATGATAAAGAATGTATCCCAAGATATAAAACCCTTTCCGTCACCCAAAATAAAATGTACAAAGTTTGATGCGAGGACTTTGACACAGATTCTCCCAAGTAGGTTAAGGAATGAAAGGCAAGTCTTTTCAGAGTTTACACTTTTTTTGTCTTTCTCTGTATATAGGTTTTGTAATAAAAGTTGCTGAACAGAATAATGATGGTGATGATGTAGATGAACACGAAAAGATTAAACCCATCTGGGAAATCACAGTCTGTGAAGAGATTATAGGAAGTGTGCACAGCGATTCCCAAAAACTGGAGCTAAAATTAAAGAAACAAAATGGAACATGTAAGTATATTCATTGCCAAATCCAATAAGGCTCCCTACATGCCCCAAGAGCCCTCAAGGGGCCCACCCACATTATTAACCCATCTTTCAAATAGTAACCTATTGTATATTTCTAGCCATTTCTAACTTTAATTTATCTCAACATGTTTGAAATGCCTGTGGAGGTCTTACTTCACTTCAATCATACATGTGCAACTCCCAACCTTGATACATTCCAGGCAATGTACCCAGTAATTTTTACAGTTTTACAATTTATTTATGTGTAATACATTTTTAAAAAAAACGTAATTGTGTATGCATGATAACCTAAGGGGTCTGCGCGAGAATTTTTGACTGCACAGCTTAGAGGGCACAGTAAGAAGTCTCACCAACACCAGGTTAAAGTCCAATAGGTTTATTTGGAATCACAAGTTTTCGGAGCGTTGCTCCTTCATCATGTGACTCACTCGATGAAGGAGCAGCACTCCGAAAGCTCGTGATTCCAAATAAACTGTTGGATTTTAACCTGCTTCTCACTGTGCCCACCCCACTGCGCATTTTGAGTTTACACTAAGACAGCCACAGTTGTCAGCACAATGGCACATTAGCACTGCAGTGAGGTCCTAATGCCAATTTCATCTGCTGCAAGTCTGAAAGCCAGACCTGTAACAATGCAATAGAGATTCACCGAGTCATCTAAATTTAGCAATTTAAGGATAAATTACATAAAAAGTCTTTCCAAGTTTGAAGTTTCTTATACAGTCTGCGTAACAAGATGAATTTGGGGGGGGCGGGGGGGGGGAAGAGAGAGAGAGAGAGAGAGAGCGTGGTGCTGCTGATATGGTGGTAACATCACTGGACCAGCAATCCGAAACTCAGGCCAATGATCCAGGGACAACTGGTTCAAATCCCAACATAGATTTGGAATTTAAATTCAATTATTAACGTCTGGAGTTGAAAGCTAGTTTCAGTAATGGCGATAATGAAACCATTGCCAATTGTCGTAAAAACCCATTCAGTTCACCAATATCCTTTATGGAGGGAAATCTGCCGTCCTTACCCTTTCTGGCCTACATGTGATTCCAAACTGCCCTCTGCAAATGCCTAGCAAGCCACTCAGTTCAAGGACAATTAGGCATGGGCAACAAATTCTGGCTTTACCAGTGATGCCCATATCCCATGAAAGAACAAAAAAAATCATATTATTAGATTTTATTTGGACAGATGCAAGATCTTCTTTGGTAACTTTTAAAACGAAAAATGGAATAAACCTACCAGCTGAAGCATGGTGAGATAACGCTTCCACCACAAGTACTTCTGCATGTGTGGTCCCATTGCAGCAATACCATAGTATAGGTACATCACAATATGAACAAAGGAATTCAACAAGCCGATGAAGAAGGCTGAAAAAGAGAAAGAAAATTTACTTACAACCACGAGTTTGATTTTGTCAAACTGAACCTTATTTCCATTGTATTTAAAAGAATCACTTGTCACGTTGCCAACCAATTCCATTTTAGCAAAAGACCAGCAGAGAAGATGGACCAAATGGCCTCTCCTATGCTGTAAACTTCTATTGGAAGTGAAAAGCTAGAAGACAATTTAGGAAAACAGAGAAAGAAGCTTCACACCAGATATTTAAGGGGGAGTACAATGGATGGATAATAGATGCCAGAAAACACCAGTAAATAATCACATGTCTCTGAACTGTAACCAGAATGGCTGCTGAAACATCTGTATGAATGAGGTTAGCAGCAAGTAAAAATACGATTACTTCCCCAAATAGCAACTTACCAATTACATACAATTTCAGCAAAGTACCAAAAACGTAGTATTTACTGCAGGAAAGTAAATCAAAGTCAGTGCCAGTGATCAAAGACTACTTGTACAGCTCCCAGCAGTTGGATACAGAGTAAATCGCACCAAACATGAGAAACACCCAAAACATATGGGATGGTGGCTGAAGCAAAAATTAAAATGTTTTTGATTTTCAATTTCACTGACAATAGGCATATAACTGACATACACAGAAAACAGAAGCAAATGGTATTAAAGAGACAATGGTAATGTGGATACCATGGAAGGGAGCTTGGGAGGGAGCGAGGCAGAGATTAATGGTGAATGGAGTTTTTCCACTGGGCAGAAGTATGAAACAGAGGTTGTATTAAGACCATTTCTGCTCTGCTCATGTACCTGGATTTCGCTAGATGGCATATAATTTCAAGGTTTTGCAAATACTTGACAAAGTAGGAAATTGTGAGCAGGATAGTATCACACTTCAGGACAGGCACATGGCAGATGCAACTTAATAGGGATAAATGTGAAGTTTGTAGAAAAAACATTTAGAGGCAGCATAATCTAAATACCGCCATGTTGAAGGGAGTACAAGAGCAGAAGGATGTGGGATGCAGATTCACAAAATCTTTGAAGGTGGTAGCACAAGTTCAGAAGGCTGCTAATAAAGCACATTGGATACTTGGCTTTGTAAACAGGGGTACTAAATACAAAAACAAGTGATGCTAAACCTTTACAAACTTCTGAGCACCATGCTTTAGAAAGAATGTAAAGACCCTGGACACGGCACAGAGGAGGTTTATCAGGGACGAGGACGTTCAGTTAATTGACAAAATCCATAGAGCGAAGATTGGTGTCCTTACAACAAAGAAGATTAAGGAAAGGCTTATTAGAGGTATTCAAAATGATGATGGATTTTGAAAGATAATTAGGGGGAAACTGTTTCCTCTATTTCCAAGTGGGTCAATAACCAGAGGTCATAGATTTAAAATAATTGCCAAAAGAACTAGAAGACAAATGAAGAAAAATTACTTTATACAGAAAATTGTTATGATCTGGAACACACGACCTGAAAGGATGGTGAATCGGACGCAATAGGAATTTTCAAAAGGCAGCCTGACATGTATATGAAAATAACATTTCCAGGGATTATGGAAAGCTAGGGAGTAAATTGGACAATGCTTTAAAAAGAGCCCAACACGGGTACAAAGGGCCAAATGGATCTCTTCTGTGCTGCAAGGTTCTGCGATCCCAGATATTTTCCTCAGGTTCTTCGCAGTGATTAAGAAACCTGCTCCAATAATAACTGCTGCACTGGGAGAGCTGAATATGTTAATTATTAAAACACCAGTTACTTTGTCAACAAATTGGCTGACTGGATGGATATATCCCATCCTGAATGATGTAATGGAATAGGGTGGTTTAATTTGCTAATCGTTTGAATTCATTAACTGTAATTTTTTCTTGTGGAATCCGGTTTTAAAAGTGAGCGATTGATTACTGCACGCAAACTTCTTGAAAAGCTAACCCTGTTTATCAAACCAAGCCGAAGTAGGTGAACATCCCGTTCACAACACTATTACCGGCAAGTGATATTCATTTCGAGTTTGGCCATGATACGATTTTGATACAAATAATACTTACACTGGCCCCCTGGTACATACTTCACTCCAGCCCACCAGTTGAAAATCATCGTGCCATGGTGGTACACATGGAGAAATGTGACCTGATTGTACTTTTTCCTCAGAATGAAAAATATCTGCCAAAAAAATAATTGAACGGGGTCAGCAGGGTCACAGAAATGACAAAACAGGATGTGGAGGGGGTGGGGGGGTGCAGGAGGAATAAAGCAAGATACCTACAAGTTACAGACAAATAAAATACAAAATCCATCCAATCTAGTCTTGTCACTTGTGTTCAATGCATAAAAATGTTGAACGGTGTCCAGGGGAAGCTGAGCAAAAGAATAATCAACGCTTATATTGTTGCTTTTCCTCTTAACTGAAATAAAATGTCGCTATTAGCGCAAAGAACAAACTAAAATTAACTGTACTTCATCCTCAATATTAAATTCAGTGATATAGGATTCATTGGATTTGGTGTATATTATTTAGGATACTCTCTAATTATCCCTAATACAGACAGACTCGTCTATCACTAGACCAGTGCTATTTATAATGTTAGTCTAGATAAAGCACCCTTTTTTTAAAAAGTGTAAAATCTCTAAGGAGATATTAGTATTGATTTTATTCAGATTCCATTTTGAAGCCATGAAAATCATATTTCACACTGGGAGATTAAATTTCTAATAGGATTGCATTCAGTCTCCTCTTGCGTGGTACTCCACAGAGATGAATGTCAAAATAATTTAGCAGCCTGGCAATTGAAAAATATGCTTAGAATGTTCATTAAAAATTCTATGGCGTAGCTGATGTTATTCAGCTTGCTTTTTACTTTACAGCATACTTCACCAGACCATAACAGATATTAAAAATCAGACACATTTACAGAGTTCCCTTTATCACCTTGGCTACATATGCATGCGCACGCAATGCGACACCAATGAGCTAAAAGTAGCAAGTTAGAAGCTCGATCTCATTGTCCACAAGCCAGGTCCCATATTTCAGATGGTGCTAATTAATGGCTGGCTGCTTTGAACGAGCATCAAAAAACAGGATACTAACCCTGTTTATCAAACCAAGCCGAAGTAGGTGAACATCCCGTTCACAGCACTATTACCGGCAAGTGATATTCATTTCGAGTTTGATCACGAAACCTCAAGTTTTCTTTTTGCCCCAACACAAGTGAAAGATATCTTTAATAGCATGAATGAAACAGATTTAGCAGTGATCTAAAGCTTCAGGGTCAAAGCAAGAGAAATAGCTGCATTTATGCAGCATCTCAAACTTTCTTCAGAAATATCTCACAGCACTTAATACAAGCGAATGAGTTGGAACTGCAGCAGCTATTCTGTCGGCAAATAGGACAGTCATTTTGCATACCAGAAGCTTCTCAAACAGCCAAGAGTTGAACGACCTGTTCATTTATTTTTGGTGGAATATATTACGGAAAGAATTCTGGCCAGGAGATCATTTTAGTTCTTCGTTCAATAGTCACATTTAACATCCAGTTCAACAGGCACTTGGGAGTCTTGACTCTCATCTCAAGTGGAGCTTGAAACAACAATTTTCTGACTTTCAGGTGAGAATCAACCAAACTGATCCAAGCCAGCAGTCAAAAATGTGCTAGTTAGTGGCGTCATCTTAAATGAAGCACTCTCTGCAAGATTGACTTGTCAGAAACTGAGACATGGACTTCACTCCTGGAGATAATGCAGAACTGTTCTAATGAATTACACTCAAATCCATCATCATTCATTTGTTCATAGGTAGTAAGTAACTTGGCACTTGTGCTTTTAATCTCACTATGGGATCTCTACTACTGTGCCGGGGTGCTGACACTAATTACTTTCAATTGAAAGGTAGTATATTTTCAGAAATCTTCCAACAATTTGTGGGTTTCCTCCGGGTGCACCGGTTTCCTCCCACAGTCCAAAGATGTGCGGGTTAGGTTGATTGGCCAGGTTAAAAATTGCCCCTTAGAATGCACCTGAGATGCGTAGGTTAGAGGGCTTAGCAGGTAAACATGTGGGGGTAGGGCCTGGGTGGGATTGTGGTTGGTGCAGACTCGATGGGCCGAATGGCCTCCTTCTGCACTGTAGGGTTTCTATCTATCTATCTAATTTAACTTAATCACTCAATTAAAAGAATTGTGTACGTCGGTCTCAGATTCCACAACTTCTTTAAAAAGGAAATCGTGAGAAAATCAGTAATACTGCCCTTTAAAAACTAGTAGTGGTTTTGAATGCCAAGCCAAATATAACCACTGACATAAAAGCAAAATACTGCGGATGCTGGAATCAAGACGAAAACAGAAAATGCTGGAAAATCTCAGCAAGTCCAACAGCATCTGTGGAGAATTGAGCTAACATTTCGAGTCTGGATGACTCTTCGTCAGAGTAACTTGGCACTTGTGATTCGTCAGAGCTCTGATGAAGGGTTATCCAGACTCGAAACATTGGCTCTATTCTCTCTTCACAGATGCTATCAGACCTACTGAGATAACCACTGATATTACTGGAAGTGTACTTTTAAAATTAACAGACAGTCACTTACTGTATCCATCAGTTCAATGACTTTAGAGAAGAAAAACCACCAGCAGACATTTGCCATCTGTAAACAGACAAAGAGGATAAAAAGAAAAGGCTGAAAAATAATGCAAGATCTAAAATTGTAGAAATGCAAATCACGTTTATCGTCATCTGAAAAACAAAGATTGATGCTTTGAGTAGCCATTTTGCACCAAACGTTTCTGATGAGGCTCTGTTCAAAATATTGATTTATCTTTTTCCCTTTTCAAATGCAGACTGATGTGGTATGTATTTCCAATACTTCCTTTTACTTCAAATCTTAGGTGTTGCCTCCCAGTATCATGATTAAATCTCATTTTCCACTGTTCTGCTTAGGTAGATTTTGTCCAACATTCTTTTTTAATTTCAACTGTTAATTTGGTATCACCTGCAAATGTAGCCAAGTAGCCATGATGTGGAGATGCTGGCATTGGACTGGGGTGGGCACAGTAAGAAGTCTCACAACACCAGGTTAAAGTCCAACAGGTTTATTTGGAATCATGAGCTTTCGGAGCGCTGCACCTTCATCGTGCGACTCACTCGATGAAGGAGCAGCACTCCGAAAGCTCGTGATTCCAAATAAACCTGTTGGGTTTTAACCTGGTGTCGTGAGGCTTCTTACTGTGCCCATCCCACTGCGCATTTTGAGTTTACAGCAAGATAGCCACAGTTGTCAGCCCAATGGCACATTAGCACTGCAGTAAGGTCCTAACGCTAATTCCATCTCTGCAAGTCTGAAAGCCAGGCTGTAACAATGCAATAGAGATTCACTGAGTCATCTAAATTTAGCAATTTAAGGATAAATTACATAGAAAGTCTTTCCAAGTTTGAAGTTTCTTATGCAGTTTGCATAACAAGATTAATCATTTCTTTGTGTGGGGGGTGGTGCTGATGGTGATGTGGTGGTAACGTCACTGAACCAGTAATCCGAAACTCAGGCCAATGATCCAGGGACAATTGGTTCAAATCCCACCATAGATTTAAATTCAGTTATTAACATCTGGAGTTGAAAGCTACTTTCAGTAATGGTGAACATGAAACCATTGCCAATTGTCGTACAAACCCATCTGGTTTACCAATATCCTTTGGGGAGGAAAATCTGCCGTCCTTACCCTTTCAGGCTGCACAGCTTAGAGGGCACAGTAAGAAGTCTCACAACACCAGGTTAAAGTCCAACAGGTTTATTTGGAATCACGAGTTTTTGGAGCACTGCTCCTTCACTCACAAACACTCACCTGATGAAGCAGCAGGGCTCTGAAAGCTCATGATTCCAAATAAACCTGTTGGACTTTAACCTGGTGTTGTGAGACTTCTTACTGTAGGCAGGTAGTATTTATTGAGGTTTTAAAATTCAGTTTACTTAAGTAATTTAGAAACAGTAGCAGCTCCAATGCCAATCCCTGGGATACGCCACTCAACCCTCCTCACCACCCCCCAAAAACTCCTTCCTAAACATAATTGGTGTAACAAACACATTGTCCCGAATTCTCTGCCGGCCACCTCCCGCCAACAGGAATCACGTGGCTGGGAGGCAGAGAATCTCGCCCATTCCTTTATCTACTCCAAATATTTATGCAAACGTGCCACAAATTTGTAAATCTAGCTCTGCATTCTACAACTGCCTTTTCATATCCTGAATAAATTCATAAAAGGGAATTCATTTGGCAGTATCTACTTTGATATCAGACTACTAATCGTACAATCTTCATATTTATTGCTAATAACTGATTCCATTATTTACAAGGTACTGAAGAAAGATTAACGTGGCTGTTACTGCCCAGATCTGCTTTGCTATTTCCAACCTGCTGGTAACTCCTCAAGGTCCAGACAATTCCTCATGACAAATCTTACTTATCTGAAATAAATACCACCTATCCATGAAAATATAGAAAATAGAAGCAAGATTAGGCTATTCAGTCCTTCAAGTCTGCCCTGCCATTCAATAAGATCATGGCTGATCCTCCAACTCACTAACCTGTTCCTGCTTTCACCCCATATCATTTTATACCTTTAGACCCAAAAGCTATGTCTAACTCCTTCTGGAAAACATACAATGGCCTCAACTGCTTTCTGTGGTAGTGAATTCCACAGGCTCACCACTCTCTGGGTAAACGCATTTCTCCTTGCCTCAGTCCTAAATGATTTACCCTATATCCTTACCTTAGACTGTGACCCCTGGTTTTGGACTCCCTCGCCATCGGGAATATTCTTCCTGTATTTACCATGTCTAGCCCTGCAAGAATTTTATAGGTCTCTGAAATCCCACCGCATTCTTCTGAACTCCAGCAAATATTATCCTAACCGACTCAATCTCTCTTTATCCGTCAATCCCATCATCCCAGGAATCAATCTGGTAAACCTTCACTGCGCTCCTTCGAGAGCAAGAACATAATTTCTTAAATAAGGAGACCAAAACTGCTCACAATATTTCAAGTGTGGTCTCACCAAGGCCCTGTATAATTGCAGCAACACATCCCTGTTCCTGTACTCAAATCCTCTCACTATAAAGGTCCATATAGTCACTCACTCAACTTGTTCAAATCACACTGATGCATCTCAGCATCCTCCTCACACCTCACCCTCCCACCCAGCTTTATGTCAACTAAAAATTTGGAGATATTACGTTTAATTCCCTCATCGAAATCATTGATATATATATTGTGAATAGCTGGGTCTGAGCATGGATCCCTGTGGTACCCCACTAGTCACAGCCTGCCACCTGTTTATTCCTACTCTGTTTCCTGCCAACCAATTTTCTATCCATTTCAATACACTGCACCCATTCCCATGCACATTAATTTTACACGCTAATCTCTTATGTAGGACTTTGTCAAAAGACTTCTGAAAGTCCAAATAAAATCACATTCACTGGCCCCAACTCATCAACTCTACTAGTTACATCCTCAAAGAATTCCAATAGATTTGTCAAGCACGATTTCCCTTTCGTAAACCCATGTTGACTCAGTCCGATCATGCAACTCTTTTCCAAGAGCTCTGCTATTTAATCTATTATAATTGACTCTAGCATTTTCCCCACTACCGACGTCAGGCTGACTGGTCTATAATTCTTTATTTTCTCTCTATCTCCCTTTTTAAAATGGAGGGGGTCACATTAGCTACGCTTCAATCTGTAGGAACTGTTCCAGAGTCTATAGAACCTTGGAAGATGACCACCAATGCATCCACTACTTCTAGGATCACTTTCTTCAGTACTCTTTGATGTAGATCATCAGGCCCTGGGGATTTATCAGACTTCAATCCCATCAATTTCCCCAACACAATTTCCCTACTAATATTTCCTTCAGTTCCTGAAGACAGAACCAAAGTATTTAGCTGTTCAGCCATTTCTTTGTTCCCCATTATAAATTCCCATGTTTCAAACTGCAAGCGACCTACATTCATTTGTTTTGATTCTCCTTACTGATTAATTTCTGTATTAACTGCTCCGAAATTACAACACAACAGTATTGGCAGGCAGTAATGGTTAGCCAAAAATTGCAACCGGAGCTGATCGTTAAAATATTATACATTAATATATGCAATATGCATATTTTGCTTGGGATTTGCAATTATGGGAATTTAATTCTTAAATATTGATACCAATGAATAAGCTGATTATCTACAGAATTGCTACCAATCCTGTGGCCCTTGTGTACACTTGATATTCCAAAGTTCAAACTAGACCACTTAAATCAAAGTATGTTTTCTGCATTTTCATCTATTGATTCAAACTTTCAAATAACTTCACATATTGTATATTATTCATTATCGGAAATTTGAGGCAATAGCGCCCAGTGCTAGTAATTTTACAATTAAATAATTGACAAAATATCAAGTTCTTAGATACACGCCACTCCAACATAGGAACAAGCAAAGGTATGACATCCAGTCAGTGGCTGAGTATTTGGTTGGGAAAGAAAATGGAAAATCAGCGGAAGTACAGCCAGGTTAAATAAAATTGAACTGGCATGCATACATTAGGTGTTTTGTTATGCCAGTGCTGGAGCTAGAACAAACACTGGTTTGGAATAACTTGCCCATGTCTAGACATCAGGGTTCATTACTATAATTATACTCATGTTCCGTGGATCCAAATGTCATTTAAGAGTGAATCTTGCACTATCAAGGGGCAAAGTTTTGTGTAGAAGACAGCTGAACAATCAATGCAAAATACTTCAGTTTTACAATTCTGCAACAACCGCAAAATATATATTGATTGCAGTGATACAAGTCTAAACATCCCAAGCCATTGTGCGAACTGTAATGATGGGGGTTGATGCCTTTAATGATGAAAATATGACTTTTCAAGTTTCAACTGACTGGAAATTTTGCAATTTTAAATGAGACAGAACAAACTACTTACAAAGACAAGGCCACCTTCCAAAATGAAAAACAAACAAATCAGAGACCCACAGTAACCCATCACTATCGAAGGAAAATACATTAAAATGCTTGATATTGAATGGCTGCCACAAACAGACCCACCCAAAATCCCTTGGAAATACACAATGGGTGAAGTATTTCAGGGCAAGACTGCCAGCCACTACAGAAGATTGCAGGTAACAAGGGAGTGTCAAGGGAGTTTTTCGAAGAAATATGAAAGTGGGGCTCTCTCTCTTCGAAACAATTACCCTGTTCAGAAATCAACACTACCAGAAATCTACCTGCAAACCAAGGTCTTGTAATAATTGCAACAACTTCTGTATTGGATGGCATTCTTGAAACCAACTAATCCCAATCAACTGCCGTGTTTAAAAGTCTACACCTCAAGCATGAAGTACACTTGACTTTCAATGTTTTTTTTCAAATTGGACTCAAACTTCCTTTTTTTCTGATGCCTGTGTGTGCGAGACATCATGGCTGAAATTTTACCGCCCCGCCAGCCATGGTAATTGGAGAGGGTGAGGGGTGGACCATGGAAAGAACCGTTGATCTTGGGCGGGATTTTAATGTTTCGGGACGAGCAAGGCTATAAAATCCCAACCCATGTTTTTATTATTTTTCTCTTGGGTTTATTGGTTAATAAATTTGGATTTTCTTTAACTCAAGAAAACTATGTTTGATTGGCTCCCTATTGCTCACTTCTTAAATAGTTAAATACATTTTGATTGGGAAAAGGCATATTCTCGTGACAAAGAAACTTAAACCTTTGTTGTGACCAACCTAGGAGGCTGAATTGAAGGGCTCATGCATTCAAAGAACCATCTGGTTGGCATACTTGCCTTCTCTTATAGTGAATTTTAGTTTAATATTTGAAATGGACCCTCTATTTTGAGTTGCCAGTGTTAGAGTCATAGAGTTTTACAGCACAGAGAGAGGCCTTTCTGTCCATCGTATCTGCACTGGCCATCAAGCACATATCTGTTCTAATCCCATTTTTCAGCACTTGGTCTGTAGTATTGTAGGCTATGGTGTTTCAAGCAGTCATCTAAGTGCTTCTTAAAATGTTGTGAGGGTTTCTGCTTCTAACACCCTTTCAAGCAGCGAGTTCCAGATTCTTACCACCCTATGAAAATGTTTTTCCACAAATCCCCTGCGCCTTACCTTCAATCTAGGGCCCCAGGTTACTGACCCCTCTACTAAGGAGACTAACTACCCTATCCATGTCCCTCATAATTTTGTGCACCTCAATCAGGTCGCTCCCCCCCCTCAGCCTCCTCTGCGTTATGGAAAACAACCCCAACAAAACCAGCTTCTCTTCATAGCCGAAAGGCTCTATCCCAGGCAACAACCTGGTGAATCTCCTGTTAGCACCAAGTATTCAGAGATAATGTATCACAAAGGTTAGGTACAGAATTAAACTAGTTATACTTTCCCGTAATAACCTGCCTAACCTCATCTCCAAGCTGCACTCCTACCACACCAGTGTGAATCCATCCATTTTCCATTTTCTAAAAGATTGACAATTTCTGAGAAATCCTCAATTCAGGGTCCTGCAACTACACTGAGATTGCATCTGTTCTTTTTAAGATATAACATAAAAGCTAATAATCGAACTGAACCTTTGAAGGAGTTATCTGCTTTGATATATAACACATTCCAAGAAGCACAAATACATTTTTTAAAATTAAAAATAGTGTGTCAAATTTTGAATTCGGTGAACAGATTCAGGATTATGTCTTTAAACCTATTCAACATGGTAGCCTCCTTAAAAAATTGGTCCAACTTTTCAATGCTTTCACTGGTACCAAAGCAAATCAGTAATGACCATCACAAGAGGGTGCTATTTCATCACTACTGAAAACTGCACTGGTAGGAAAGTAACACTGAGATCAAGAGGGAAAATTCAGTTACACCACTCATGAATCAACATTGATGGCAGTCAAGGAAAAATCTCCTATCTTGCATTATTAGTTTATGATGCTTCCTGGCAGAATGGTACTATGCACCTGTACTTGGGAATTGAAAATGCCAAGCATATTAAACGGCTCACTGGTCACTAAATCTTCACAAAGAACAAGCCTGTCTTTAATTGTTTGATATAGTGCAGTCCATTTCTATTTAAAAAAGGTGAGATGAATCAATCTTTTCACAAGGTTACACAGTCAGGATTTCATATTTGGAATGCTTATATTTTCCTTTTAAAGGTCAACCTACCATATTACAACCTTCCTGATCCTAAAGAAAGGCAAGTAACATTTTCTGAGGCTTCTGTCATTCTGTAAACAACTCTAACTAAAGTGTGCACAAAAGCAATTTGTGTTGACTTAGTCAATCGTTTACCCTTGCCTTCAGTAGACGGGTAAGAAGTTTAACAACACCAGGTTAAAGTCCAACAGGTTTATTTGGTAGCAAATGCCACTAGCTTTCGGAGTGCTGCCCCTTCGTCAGGTGGAGTGGAGAAATGCTCACAAACGGGGCATACAGAGACACAAACTCAATTTACAGAATAATGATTGGAATGCAGTCTAATGTGAGCATTTCTCCACTCCACCTGATGAAGGGGCAGCGCTCCGAAAGCTAGTGGCATTTGCTACCAAATAAACCTGTTGGACTTTAACCTGGTGTTGTTAGACTTCTTACTGTGTTTACCCCAGTCCAACGCCAGCATCTCCACATCTTCAGTAGACAGGGCCAGGGCAGTGGTGTGAAGAGATTCGTCTCATTTACTGAGCATCCTCCCTTTATAAATTGGCTGAGAAGGAAATCATAATCCTCATCTAGAAGAAGCATGAGTTTGTCTGACAGTATGCAGTTGTGAAAGCACCTGCAATACAAGACCGCAATCTCGTTCAGTGGATCTTTAAACTCCCATCAGTAAAAGTATTCACACAAGTTGCTGGCAGAAACAAACTTTAAAAAAATAGAAAAATGAACCATCAACTTTTTAAGCCTTGTTTTTGAAACAGTGTCACGTTTCTCAATTGTCTGAGCATTTCTTCACATAAATGCTTTAGAAAAGGTTACTTTGAATGCTGACTTTATAAAAAAGAAAATATGCACTGACATTAGTTTGTTTTTCAAAGAAAGGGATCTGCAGAAAAGTAGTTAATATAGTAACTGGAAGCTGCTTCTGCCAAGGAGTGAACAATCAATGGTCTGCAGTTTGTATGGTATTCGAAAATATGCTCCTTACCATTGTGTTGGAAATCTCTGATGCCTCAGCCTTGTGAGTGGAAAATAACAGGTTACCAGGCTTTTTGACACAGAGAAGCTTTTAAAAATTAGAGTACAGGGACCAAAGTCAAATAAGCCTTCAAGAAGATTTTTTTAAAACGACAAAAAGCTACAGGTTCCTAACTTGGTCCTGGACTGTAGTAAAGAAAGCAGAGCGGCTACTAAGTTTATGTAGGTCAACCCACTAAAGTGGAACTAGCATTACACATGCTTCATTTGTGTAATTACACAAATAGAAGTAGCTTTTGATCATACTACTGCCCTGTACATTTTAACTAGTGTCAGTAAAGCAGCTGACGACGCGAACCAAACTTCACCTCATCTACAAAGAACAAAGAACAATACAACACAGGAACAGGCCCTTTGGCCCTCCAATCATGCACCGATCATCTGTTCCTAACTAGACCATCCATTTGTATCCCTCTATTCCCAGTCTGTTCATGTGGCTATCTAGATAAGTCTTAAATGACCCTAGCATGTCTGCCTCAACCACCTTGCTTGGCAATGCATTCCAGGCCCCCACCACCCTCTGTGTAAAATACGTCCCCCGCATACCTGTATTGAACCTTGCCCCCCCCCTTACCTTGAACTTGTGACCCCTTGTGTTTGTCATTTCTGACATTTCCGACCTGGGAAAAATCAACTGTTAACTTGGTTACTCATAGGAGATATTGTGCAAAGTGACTCAAACATCTGACCAAGTCTACAAGTTTATCGAAAAGAGTCTCTTCAGCACATCTACACTTGAAGAGTTTGCAAATGCAAACATTTAGACTATGTGACTTTCGATCTTGACTTTTTAGCCCCCTTCCAAATTCTGAAATGCTGTCCTATTAACTTTGAGTCAACAGTGAATCACACTACAGTGGTCAAATTACATCTGTAAAGGAAAAGGTTTTCACTTCTTTTAATGAAATAACCTGCATTATGCTCCTGAATAACCAGCGAAGAGAGATGTGCCCACTCTACAAATCTTCCCCCAGTTCACAGAATCAAACTTAACTGTTGGACACCCGATTTACTAATAGACTTCACGGTGACACATCTTCAGCCACTTTTTCTATCCATGTTTCTCACCCGTAGTCCAAGCTCACTGTTGCTGTAATCCACAGGTTCACAAAGATAGCTGTAGTTTGCACGAATTGACGTCACCAGGAACTAGAATGCAAAGTTAAATTAGATTATTAGTTATACAAATAAGCACAATAGCTGCATGATGAATAGTGAAATAGAATAAAACCAGATATCACAGTTCAACTATGAGGTACAAAACCACTTCAGCTTGAATCAAGTGATATTAAATGGTTGCCACTGCTCACCTTCACTACCAATAAATAAAAAGCCTCAGTTTGTTTCAGATATTTAATACTAATGGATTAAAATATTCATAGCTACTTGAGCTTTGCCCTAAATCATAAAATTATTTCAATCTCCTAACATGTTACTCATAACCAAACAAACTTAAATCTTGTTCATAATATGTGATATGAAATGCCATCTGTCAAGCGATAAGTGCCAAGTAGAAACTCTAAGTTAAAAGACTATCCCCAATTAGTTTAGAACCTACCAAATACACCAGCTTCAATGATGAGTCACACCAAAACATTACAGGAATTCTGTTGACATCACTAATGTTGCCCACAACCTCACAAAGTAATTTATCATAAACCTCTCAAAACATGATTAATTGAATATAGGCAATCACTTGACCCTTTAAATGAAGCCCTGATCGATAAAGTCTCTGACGCTTCCTCCTACCACCCTCTGCACCATGACCCCACCACCGAACATCAAGACATTGTTTCCAGGACTGTCATTGACCTCATCTCCTCTGGAGATCTTCTACCCAGTCTCCAAACCCCAGACAGCCCGCTTCTATCTCCTTGCCAAAATCCAGAGAGGAGTGTCCCAGTAGGCCCATCATGTCGGCCTATTCCTGCCCCACTGAACTAATTTCTTCCCATCTTGACTCCATCCTCTCTCCTCCAGCCCCTTCCCACCTACATTCACGATTCCCCTGATGCCCTAATGACAACTTTCAATTTCACTTCCAATTTCCATCCCTCTATCACTTTCACATGGTCCATCACTGACACTTCCCTTCCTTGACCTCTGTCTCCATTTCTGGTGATAGAACGTCCATGAGTATCCATTACAAGCACAATGACCCCCACAGCTACCTCAACTACAGCTATTCACACCCCACGTCCTGGAAGGGCTCCAACCCATTTTCAGTTTTTTTGCCTCCATCGTATCTGCTCTGATGATGCAACTTTCTAGACTGGCGCTGCGGATGTCTTCCTTAATCGTGGTTTCCCACCCACTGTGGTTGACAGGGCTCTCAACTGTGTCTGACCCATCTTCTGCTCCACTGCTCTTATCCCTTCCCCTCCCTCCCAGAACCAGGATAGGATCTGCCTTGTCCTCACTTTTCACCCCACCAGCTTCCACATTCAAAGGGTCATCCTCCGCCATCTCCAGCATAATGCCACCACCGAGCACATCTATCCCTCATTCCCCTCTCAGCATTCCGCAGAGACTGTTCTCTGGTCCACTCCTCCATCACACCCAACACCTCAGCCCTTCCTACTGCACCTTCCCATGCAATCACAAAGGGTGCAATATCTGCCCTTTTACCACCTCCTCGCTCACTATCCAAGGACACTCTTTTCAGGTGAAGCAGCGCTTCACATGCTCCTCCTCTGCTCTATTGCATTCGCTGCTCCCAATGCAGTCTACTCTATATTGGAGTGACCAAATGGAGACTGGGTGACTGCTTTGCAGAACACCTTCGATCCATCTGCAAGGATGATCCAGAACTTCCTGTCATTTGCTATGATTACTGACTTTATCACGACTTTGATAAAAGGAGGAGGAATGTTCAATGTTGGAAGAGAAGACTGAACTGGACCATACTACCATTATATTTGCATGCTTAGATTTAATAAAATGTATATGTACATTATAAAGCACCAATAGTGTGAAACTAGAAGTTTTGAAAAATGAAGCCAACTTTCCATATTATTGGTTCATTGTTGTGTTAAGGTCAGAGGTGCGATGATACTGTGCCTTTAAGAAGTGTTTTGAAAGCATGTTTCTTGTAAGGTGCATATTTAAAATTTAACTCTGCTTTCACAATGCTGATTTGTCTGCACCAGGCAGTTCATATGCTGAGAATGATCTTAGCTAGTGGGGTGTTTGTTTTAATTTGAGTTAATGTATTTTTGTTTACTTTTTCCCCTGGGGTTTCAGAATAGGGTTTGATTAGGTTGATTGAAAACAGTCAGAGTCATGTGCTAATGGGAGGAGCTAAGCTTGCAGGGAAGGGCAAGAAGTTTCTGCTTGGTTCTGAAAGAAGCAAGAGGTGCCTTTCTCTCTCTTTGGAGGCTGCTGTTTGGGGTTGTTAGAAAACTAGTGTCTCTCTTTCTCTCTCCCTCTCTCCAGAGGTGGTCAAAGTCTCGAGGACTGTTAACAAGTAAAAACATGTAAGCCTGTGTTTTTTTTGCTAACTCATTTTGAAGAGGAGTTTAAATTTATGAGAAGTATTGCTCAAATTGGAGCCAATAAAGACAGATTAGCAGTTAAGAATTGTATCTTGTTATGGTTAAGTATTTCAATTTGGAAAGTTACGCTAATTCATTTGTTATAGTTAAACTGTATTGTTAAATAAAGTTTGTTTGGATAAAAGCTTCCTCGTGTGTCAATAGAATCACACCTGGAGTAAAACACCTTATCCTTACACTAATGCCAAAATGAAAAAAAAAACTGTTTTGAGTTTAGTAACATACTTAGGTGTTACTGCTCAGGTACCCTAACAATTTTAACAGTCAAATCCCAGTCAATGCAGCTCTAAAGACCCCATGCATTTTGGCCACACTGACCGATTCAGATAATGGGGTAATGTTTCTGTTTTGGACATAATCCGCAATTTGGGTAAAAGCTACGCTCAAGCTGTCCTGATTTTCTGAACTGATTTCATGGTTCAAGTTTCCACTCAAATTAAATTGAATGATCACCCGTAGAGTTCTTCAATGAACCTGTGCAATAATTATTCATTTCAACCCCCTGAAAAAATATGTTACATAGAAACATAGAAAAACTACAGCACAAAACAGGCCTTTCGGCCCCACAAGTTGTGCCGAACATATCCCTACCTTTTAGGCCTACCTATAACCCTCCATCCTATTAAGTCCCATGTACTCATCCAGGAGTCTCTTAAACGACCCTATTGAGTTTGCCTTCACCACCACTGACGGCAGCCAATTCCACTTGCCCACCACCCTCTGTGTGAAAAACTTCCCCCTAACATTTCCCCTTGAGACATAATTGAAAGAGGAAACCTGGTGCCATTTTATTACCAACACCAAAACTCCGTACATGAGGAGGAAGATAGAGAATATGATGAAACAAAACAAAAAAGAGGATGTATGGTGCCTGGCAGCTGAATTCTTCAAGGGGAAACCAAGCCAAATAAAATAAGTTGAGAGGGGAAGTGAAGAAATTAAGTCTGGTAAAGACAGAATATGAGAATAGAATAGCAGTTAACATAAAAGGGAACCAAAAGTATTTTAACCAGAAAATAAATTTTAAGCAGGTAGTAAAAGGCAAGTAGTAAAAAGCAGGGTGGGTGCTATTAGGGACAAATAAGGCAGAAACAGCTAGAATGCAGCATATAATGAATAGCTTTTAAAATCAATGATCACTAATGGAGAGGATGTTGACGAATATTAGTACAGTGGATATGGTAGGCCTAATGGAAGTGATACATAGGATGTGCTAGGAAGGCTGACCATGCTGACAGTGGTTGAGTCGCTTGGTTCGGTTGGCTTGTATCCTAGGTTATTAAAGGAAGTGAGGGTAAAGATTGCGGATGAGCTTGGCACAATCTTCCTTGGATACAGGGTAGGTGCCAGAGGATTAGAGTGTGACAAATGTCAAACCCTAATTCAACAAAAATGTGCAAAGTTATTGGTAGTACATACCAGCTGATCATTTTAACATTAGTGATTGTAAAAACAGGTATGTGGTGAAATTTGAGTTAATTAAGGAGAGCCAGCATGGAACTGTAAAAGGCAGATGGTGCTTGATTAATCTAATAGATGTTTTTGAAGAAATAACAGAGACATTCGATAAAAATAATGCAATGGATGTTGTTTTGTGAATTTTAAGAACAAAGTACCTGGTTAGCAAAATTAAGGCTTATGGAACAGAAGGGTCAGTGACAGCTTAAGTAAAAAAACTACTTCTAAGGACAGAAAACAGCAAGTCATGATAAATGTCAGATTGGAGGATGGTGGACAGTCATGTTTCCCAAGGGTCAGTGCTACAACCACTGCTTTTCTACATTAAAATGACTCAGATATTGGAACACAGATTAAAATTTCCAAATATGTCAAAGATACCAAACCTGGAAGTTTGGCAAACAATGAAGTAATTCCAATTAATGGCAACACAACAAAGGACAAAAGGCAGCAAGGTGGCAGAGTGGTTAGCACCGCTGCCTCACAGAGCTCCAGGGACCCAAGTTCAATTCCGGCCTTGGGCGACTGTGGTGGTTAGGTGGATTGGCCATGCTAAATTACTCCTTTTGTGTCCAGAGGTGTGTAGGTTAGATGGATTAATTGTGGCAAAGGTTAGGGGTTACAGGGATAGGGTGGGTGTGGAATAGTCTGTCAGTGAGTCAGTGCCGACCCTTCTACACTGTAGGATTCTTTGATTCTATGAGAATGGGCAGACAAGTGGCAGGTGGTGGTGCATTTTGGCAGAAATGATAGGGAGAGGGAATGCAGATTTAGTGGCACTGTTGTAGAGAATTTGTAAAGACAGAGTGGCATGAAAGTTCATGTGCATATAATTTGGACATGCTGAGATAGTCATTAGCAAAGCTAACTTGTGTTTCATTAATGTCTTCATTAATAATTGAATACAAAAGGACTTTGATGCTGAAAATTTGATAAGCTTTGATTAGGGCACAGCTACAATACTGGCCTGAGTTTCACTCCCAAGTTGGTAACTTCCCACTCATTGCATGTACCTGGAGATAAAGAATAATGCTCCAAGAGTATTTTTATTTCGGGCATCCTTGGATGCAGTTTGGAGGCAGCCACAGGCAGCCAAGTGCTGAGGCAGACTGTTGGAAAGGTCCCTCTTCAGTTCTCTGGGACGTTGTCCCAATTTCATTCTTAAAAAAAATAGGCCTTCCAGCAGTCACCCATCACATTAAGGTGCAGGATTTTAGCAACACAGTTAGGCTAGAGAAGTTGGAGTTTTTCTCCTTGAAGAAGGGACAGCTGAGGAAAGATTTGATAGGGTTGTATAATATTTTAACACATTTAGGAAAGGTAGACTATGAAAAGCAGTCCCTACGAGCTGATCAGACAAGGACTAGGAGACAGGGTCTTAGGCAAGAGATGCAGGAGGATGTGCAGAAAATAACTTTTTACCCAGTAAGCGGTAATAACCCAAAATATGCTGCCTATAAGCAGGACAATGATTTCAAAAGGGAATTGGATGGGCACTTGAGGGAAATAAACTTGCAGAGCTGTGGGAATAGAGCTGACTAGATTGTTCTAAAGAGAGCAAGCATGGACTTAATGAGTCAAATGACCTCCCTCTGTGTCATAATGACATTAACTGAAAATTGGTTTCATCACAAAAATAAGCATGTATGTGCATGATTTACTAATTTCATTGGCATATGCTAGTTCCTTACCAAATAAAATGTATAATATTTAAAAATCTAAATGTAAGAAGGTCTATTAGTGCCTCTGTGGCCAACAACAACTTAATTTTAAGAACCTTCACAAATAGCTGCTAACAAAGTTAATCAATGGAAACTGTTGATCAATTCAGTTTGGTGAAATGACCGGTTTTGTGGTGGGGTTAATATTCAGCATGAGTCAAGAGATCCATTAGAATGCTGAAACAGCTGGGCCCCAGACAAAACATTGCTTTACAGCAATGTTCCCTTCTGGCAATTTCACAATCCTTATTTACACAAGATAGAGAGGTTTCAAGTGCTTGCAGTTTCTGATATTGATACTTTAAAGGATAATTGACACTTTTATTACAAATGTAAGCAAAAACATTTTTGACGAATGAATGACTATTTTAAAAAACCTTTCAAAAGGTTCCCTCATTCAGACGATGGTTCAAGACATCACCAAGATCCTGTGAACCACAACGCTTTGAAAAGCTGCCCTGATTCCATGAAAATTGCAAAGGACTAGGATAATGCCTTTTCCTGCAATGGAGCTGGCCAGGTCTGAGTGCAGGGTTCGCAACCCAAACCAGCCCATGCCCTTAATCAGCTCTAGTGAAAATCAGAAAGAATTTTAACAACACCAGGTTAAAGTCCAACAGGTTTATTTGGTAGCAAATGCCATTTGCTTTCGGAGCGCTGCTCCTTCGTCAGATGGAGTGGATATCTGCTCTCAGATATTCACTCCATCTGACGAAGGAGCAGCGCTCCGAAAGCTAATGGCATTTGCTACCAAATAAACCTGTTGGACTTTAACCTGGTGTTGTTAAAACTCTTACTGTGTTCACCCTAGTCCAACGCCGGCATCTCCACATCATGAAAATCAGAAACCCAGGAATGGGGTCTGGTATCCCAGAATCGGGTTATGGCTACCATTTCCACTGCTCCATGGAATCTCCTGATGCCATGAAAATGCAGCCCTTTATCTCTGTCTAAATCCTAGAACTCTTCCTAATAGCTCTGTTGTGGATGTACCTGCAACAGTTTAGTCATTTGCATAGTCAGTAAGATAATTTTGCATAGTCAGCGAGATAACACTCAACATATTGCCTTGGGTAGAATAAAAATTATGTGCCAAAGCTGAAGTGAAATGGACCAGCCTTCAAGTTTAGTCACATCACAGTTTTGCTTTTAGATGCAAGCAGGTGCTGCCAAACATACCTGACATAAGAAAAATACTTTCAATTTTAACAATTATGAGGAAACGCACATACCTCCCAAAAAATGTAAGCTGAAATGGCGACAAGGGCAAAATTGTAGACAAGGAGTATATATTTCAGATTGAAAGGTTCACGACTCAGCATGTACTTTGGCCCATATTTGCAGATTAGAAGGTAGATTATGAAGGTAACAATAACGGGAATAGGCGAGTAAACCAGGAACCAGGGGTCAGTCCTCTTGTCTGAAAACATTTAAAAAGTGACAATTAAGTTCAAACATAATTTAACTTGCAAATATACATGTTTTTGCAACCTATTCCCCCCCCCCCCGCCCATACATCACACATCACCTCGCATTGAAAAATGGATCTGAAGTATAGGCGAACAATTCTGAGAAGTATTTTTAAAACATGAAACTCAGCACTAGCAGAATTGGTATGAGCGGTTTCACTTTTGAACAAATGTAGCCTATGCACCACCACAGAACCCTCACCACCACCAATCCTACACTGCTTCTGCCAGATCCAGGGACTGAGTAAGATGCCAGCGATTGAGTCCAGACATATCTTACAGAAATTCATGGACAAAAAAAGTAAAGTTTATTAATTAGTCACAAGTAGGCTTGCATTAACATTGCAATGAAGCTACTGTGAAAATCCCCCAGTCACCACACTTCGGCACCTACTCGGATACACAGAGAGAATTTAGCACGACCAATGCACCTAACCAGCACGTCTTTCGGACAGTGGGAGGAAACCAGAGCACCCGGGAGGAAACCCATGCAGACACAGGGAGACTCCACACAGTCAGTGACCCAAGCCAGGAATCAAACCCAGGTCCCTGTGCCGCTCTTACAATTATTGATGACAAGGAAAGCTCTTCAGCTCGCCATTGCGCTGAATAAAAAACAAACTCACGTGCATTAAAGCCAAAAATTGGCTGAAGGTCTTTAATAACAAAAAAACTATCGAGATTGTAAGACAGGGAGCAATTAATTCCACTCATGTCAGTCTGTGCACTGACAATTGAAAGATTGGAACAATTACTGATGCCAAAGAGATTACAAATTGGGAAATATATGACCAATTTTTGTCCTCATTTTTTAACCTACAAATTATATCTATTTAATGCAGTAACAGATTAGGTTTTTGTGAACACACTTCTTACCTCCATTTTCTACTGCCCAGTCATAAAAATCTCTAATCTTTTCCCAGGTAGAAGCCATGGCATTCACAATACTGAGTCCTGAAAAAAAATTAACAATTATGGCAACTTAATTGTCATGCGTTAATTGTTAAACTGCTTCCCTGTTCATTTTTGTACCAATGGTCTTCTTGAAAAAATGTCTATACCAGAAATGATAAGCAGCTGATGCACACTTACTTTTGTTGCAAAAATCACCCTATTGCTTTGAAACAGGCAACAAAAGGTGCACATGTATTGGGCTCTTTTTTCCCTTTCTATTCTCCTCTTCCCCATTCCCAGCAACTCCACCCCGCTGTGAATAAATTGCTTGGCTGACATCTATAGGACCGAAATGAGATGACAACAGAGGAAAGCCTGTAAGCCTGTGCTTAACTATGTTGGTGAAATGGGTTTAAAAGACTATGGCACAGTGCACTGGAGATATCAGCCATACCATCGGAGTGAAACATTCAGACATTACGTGAAGCTCCAAGATACTTAAATGGCGTTTAAATAATTACAACATTGTGAAAGACTGAAACACTTGTTGTGCAATAGGTCATTCAGGATTACAATATGAAACTGACCAACCCCACTTTCCACACTAACCTACTTCAATCTCTCAATTGTGGATAGATGGAAACAGTTATACGTAACTGTATTCAACCTCCACCAACATAATGGAAGGCCCAAACCAAGCCACCTTCTTCACTTTTATCCCCATCCCCAGGTTTCTATTTATGATTCATGTAAACTTACATTGGTGTGTTCGATTATACATCAATTATTAGCAAATGTATTTATCAACGAACCAGAGTTCCTGAGTCAAAAAACACATGTAGAATGTTTTTATTAGAAGCAGAAACATTTGGTACCACTCCAAATATACCTACTTGTGTGGAACTCTATAATTAAAGCAGAACTCCTTAAAAATGTGTAACTTATATTAATATATGAATTAGTTCAAAAGTTTATTTATTAGTGTCACAAGTATGCTTACATTAACACTGCAATGAAGTTACTGTACAAATCCCCTGGTCGCCACACTCTGGCGCCTGTTCGGGTACACTGAAGGAGAATTTAGCATGGCCAATGCCTCTAACCAGAACATCTTTTGGACTGTGGGAAGAAACCGGAGCACCCAGAGGAAACTCACGCAGATGCAGGGAGAACGTGCAGACTCCGCACAGATAGCACATTGTCGGCACGCTAGCACAGTGGTTAGCACTGCTGCTTCACAGCTCCAGGGACCTGGGTTCAATTCCCAGCTTGGGTCACTGTCTGTGTGGAGTTTGCACATTCTCCTCGTGTCTGCGTGCGTTTCCTCCGGGTGCTCCGGTTTCTTCCCACAGTCCAAAGATGTGTGGGTTAGGTTGATTGGCCATGCTAAAAATTGCCCTTAGTGTCCTGAGATGCTCAGGTTAGAGGGATTAGTGGGTAAATATGTAGAGATATGGGGGTAGGGCCTGGGTGGGATTGTGGTCGGTGCAGACTCGATGGGCCAAATGGCCTCTTTCTGCACTGTAGGGTTTCTATGATTCTATGAGATAGCGACCCAAGCTGGGAATTGAACCCGCGTCCCTGGCGCTGTGAGGCAGTAGTGCTAACCACTGTGCCACCATGCTGAATTTTGAGGAGTTGGCTATTCGGCCTCTTGAGTCAGCTCTGCAAACCTAAAGAAACTTTTAATATACTGCAGTCCATTTTAAACACACAGGAGTGCAACATAATATAAAATATTTTTATTACGTAACAGCTAATTCAACAACCAGCAAAATCAGTCACCAGAACAAAAAGGGGCCACAATAGTTAATCCACTAACAAAGCTCTTTCAAGCACCAGGCTCATAATAGCAACACAATGATTCTTTTATTGGACTTATTATGTAATTCTCTCAGGACAGGAGTGTCTTATAATCGTAAAATCTGGACAGTTTATGAGTAGCACTGCACTCGGGGCAATTGCAAGTTGACGTTAGCTCTCTCTTCAAGAGAAGGCAGTTACCAGACCTGTGCAAACTGGATTCCATCCCAATACAGTAGTTCAAATCCAGCTATCAGTGCAACGCATAGCCGCACCTGACCTGACCCAGTTCGATAAAGTTCAGGGAGTTGCACCAGTCCGCACAACTTCCATTTTGATGGTTTCTCTAGTGCCCGTGACCCAAAGCTGACACAATTTTTTTAAGTTGTAGCCTATCCAACTTCAATGTGGCTGCCATAGGCTTACATCATTATCAATCTTTATCTAATTAACACAACAGATTCTGTGAAATGCCTCAGGACCTTAATTCAGAAACCAGCAGGCGATAACAGCAGTAGCCGCCAGAGCAGTGGCACCACGGCTGGCTCTGTTGTTAAGCAGGGAGCGGCAAAGAGCACTAGAATAATAGTTATAGGGGACTCTATAATTAGGGATGCAGATAAGTGCTTCGGTGGACATGAAAGAGACTCCAGGATGGTATGTTGCCTCCCTGGTGCCAGGGTCCAGGATGTCTCTGAAAGGGCAGAAAGAATTCTGAAGGGAGAGTGTGAACAGCCAGAGGTTGTGGTACATATTGGTACTAACAACATCGGTAGAAAGAGTGATGAGGTCCTGCAGCAACAGTTTAGGTAGTTAGGTAGAAAGTTAAAAAGCAGGACCTCTAGGGTTGTAATCTCAATCACGTGCTAGTGAGGCTAGGAATAGGAAGATGGTACAGCTCAACACGTGGCTAAACCGCTGGTGTAGAAGGGAGGGTTTCAGATATCTGGACCATTGGGATCTCTTCCGGGGCAGGTGGGACCTGTGCAAGGACGGGTTGCATCTAAACTGGAAGGGCATAAATATTCTGGCCGGGAGATTTGTTCGTGTCATACAGGAGGATTTAAACTAGTTTGGCAGGGGGATGGGAACCAAAGCAAAGGTGATTTAACTGAAGGGGAACCAGTGAGTAGGGCCAGTAAAACTCAGAGGAAGAGCAGGCAGGGTGTGGTTGCTAATCAAAATGGACTGAAGTACATTTGTTTCAATGCGAGAAGTCTAACAGATGAGGCAGGTGAACTTAGAGCTTGGATTAGTACTTGAACTATGATGTTGTTGCTATTACAGAGACTTGGTTAAGGGAAGAACAGGTTTGCAGCTTAACGTCCCAGGATACTGATGATTCAGGTGGGATAGAGGGGATGTAAAAGGGGTGGGGGAGTTGCATTAAAGAGAATATCACAGCTGTACTGCGAGAGGACACCTCGGAGGGCTCATGCAGCAAGGCAATATGGGTAGAGCTCAGGAATAGGAAGGGTGTAGTCACAATGTTGGGGGTTTACTATAGGCCGCGCAATTGCCATTGGGAGATAGAGGAACAGATATGTAGGCAGATTTTGGCAAGGTGCAAAAGTAACAGGGTTGCTGCGGTGGGAGAGATGTTAACTTCCCCTCTATTGACTGGGACTCACTTAGTGCTAGGGGTGTGGATGGGGCAGAGTTTGTAAGGAGCATTCAGGAGGGCTTCTTGAAACAGTATGTAGATAGTCCAACGAGGGAAAAGGCCATACTGGACCTGATATTAGGGAATGAGCCCAGCCAGGTGGTCGACGTTTCAACTGGGGAGCAATTCGGGAACAGTGACCACAATTCAGCAAGCTTTAAGGTACTGATGGATAAAGATAAGTGCAGTTCCCAAGTTAAGGTGCTAAATTGGGGGAAGGCTAATTACAACAATAGTAGGCAGGAACGGAAGAATATAGATTGGGGGCAGTTGTTTGTGGCAAATCAACATCTGGCATGTGGGAGGCTTTCAAGTGTAAGTTGATAGGGATTCAGGGCTGGCACATTCCTGTAAGGATGAAGGATAAGTATGAAGGGCAAGTTTTGGGGACCTTGGATAACGAGAGATATTGCGAGCCTAGTCAAAGAGAAAAAGGAAGCATTTGTCAAGGCTAGGAACTCACGAAACAAGTGTGGCATACAGGAAAGTAGAAAGAAACTTAAGCAAGGAGTAAGGAGGGCTAAAAGGAGTCACGAAAAATCATTGGCCAGCAGGATTAAGGAAAATCCCAAGGCTTTTTACACATATATAAAGAGCAAGAGGGTAGCCAGGAAGAGGGTTGGCCCACTCAAGGACAAGGGAGGGAATCTAGTGTGGAGCCAGAGGAAACGAGCGAGGTAGTAAATGAATACTTTGCATCAGTATTCACCAAAGAGAAGGACTTGGCGGATGATGAGTCTGGGAAAGTGTGTGTAGATAGTTTGAGTCATGTTGAGATCAAAAAGGAAGAGGTATTGGGGTTCTTGAGAAACATTAAGGCGGACAAGTCCCCAGGGCCTGATGGGATATGACAGGCAAGGGAGGAAATTGCTGGGGCCTTGAGAGAAATCTTTGTATCCTCACTGGCTACAGGGGAGGTCCCAGAGGATTGGAGAATAGCCAATTTGTTCCTTTGTTTAAGAAGGGTAGCAAGAATAATCCAGGTAATTACAGGCCGGTGGGCCTTACTTCAGTGGTAGGGAAATTATTGGAAAGGATTCTTCTAGACAGGATTTATTCTCACTTGGAAATAAGTGGACGTATTAGAAAGAGGCAACATGGTTTTGTGAAGGGGAAGTCGTATCTCACTAACTTGATCGAGTTTTTCTGAGGAAGTGACAAAGATGACTGAAGCGGGTAAGGCAGTGGATGTTGTCTACATGGACTTCAGTATGGTCTTTGACAAGGTCCCTCATGGCAGACTGGTGCAGAAGGTGAAGTCGCATGGGATCAGAGGTGAGTTGGCAAGATGATACAGAACTGGCTCGGTCATGGAAGACAGAGGGTAGCAGTGGAAGGGTGCGTTTCTGAATGGAGGGCTATGACTAGTGGCATTCCTCAGGGATCAGTGCTGGGACCTTTGCTGTTTGTAACATATAGAAACGACTTGGAGGAAAATGTAACTGGTTTGATTAGTAAGTTTGCGGACGACGCAAAGGTTGGTGGATTTGCGGATAGCGATGAAGACCATCAGAGGATACAGCAACATATAGATCGGTTGGAGACTTGGACAGAGAGATGGCAGATGGAATTTAATCTGGACAAATGTGAGGCAATGCATTCTGGAAGGTCTAATACAAATAGGAAATATACCGTAGATGGCAGAACCCTTAAGATTATTGATAGGCAGAGGGATCTGGGTGTACAGGTACACAGGTCACTGGAAGTGGCAACACAGGAGGAGAAGGTAGTCAAGGCGGCAAACGGCATGCTTGCCTTCATTGGCTGGGGCACTGAGTTCAAAAATTGGCAAGTCATGTTGCAGCTTTAAAGAACCTTGGAATATAGTGTTCAATTCTGGTCGCCACACACCAGAAGGATGTGGAAGCTTTGGAGAGGGTACAGAAAAGATTTACCAGGATGTTGCCTAGCACGGAGGGCATTAGCTATGAGGAGCGATTGGAGAAACTTGGTTTGTTCTCACTGGAACAACGGAGGTTGAGGGGCGACCTGATAGAAGTCTACAAGATTATGAGAAGCATGGACAGAGTGGATAGTCAGAAGCTTTTTCCCAGGATGGAAGGGTCAGTTACTGGGGGCATAGGTTTAAGGTGCGAGGGGCAAGCTTTAAAGTTTTCTTTTTACGCAGAGGGTGGTGGGTGCCTGGAACTTGCTGCCGGGGGAGGTAGTGGAAGCAAATACGACAGTGACTTTTAAGGGGCGTTTTGACAAATACATGAATAGGATGGGAATAGAGGGATATGGTCCCCGGAAGGGTAGGGGGCTTGGTTCACTCAGGCAGCATGGTCGGTGCAGGCTTGGAGGGCTGAAGGGCCTGTTCCTGTGCTGTAATTTTCTCTGTTCTATTCATATTAGAATCATAGAATCCTACAGTGCAGAAAGAGGCCATTTGGCCCATCGAGTCTGCACCAACCACAATCCCACCCAGGCCCTATCCACATATCCCTACATATTTACCCACTAACCCCTCTAACCTATGCATCCCGGGACACTAAGGGGCAATTTATCATGGTCAATCAACCTGACCTGCACATCTTTGGACTGTGGGAGGAAACCGGAGCACCCGGAGGAAACCCACGCAGACACAGGGAGAATGTACAAACTCCACACAGACAGCGACCCGAGGCGGGATTCGAACCCAGGTCCCTGGAGCTGTGAAGCAGCAGTGCTAACCACTGTGCTACCGTGCCGCCCATTAAAAGGGCATCTTACCCAGGCCCAATCCCCGTAAGCCCACATATTTACCCCACTAATCTCCCTAACCTACACATCTTGGGACACCAAGGGGCAATTTAGCATGGGCCAATCCACCTAACTCGCACATCTTTAGAGTGTGGGGTGAAACCAGAGCACCCAGAGGAAACTCACGCAGACATGGGGAGCACGTGCAAACTCCACATTGACAGTCACCCGAGGCTGGAATCGAACCCGGGTCCCTGGCACTGTGAGGCAGCAGTGCTAACCACTGTGCCACCGTGAGAGTATACTCTTTTCACCTAATCTTTAGCCCTCAGTTCCAAATATAAAACCTAATCGGTCAGTATTGGCTGGATGCATTATTATGAAGCAGAAAAAGTCAAAACCAATTAAATATTCAGTTCAAGACTGATGGGGAGAGAAGAAAGAAAGGCAGGCTACAAGTATCTGATTTTAGTTCCTTACTAAATGAAATCAATATTGAAAGTCTACATGTCACTGCGAATAAATTAAATACTTGGCAGCCAAAGCTTTCTCTCTTGCTATGTGCACTGTTGATTTTGGCACAATAGGTTAAATCAGGCACTCTTTCATGGGTTACATGCAGGTCACAATAACTTGTTCCAATCACTCGTTCTGAATGTCACACTGTTACATACACTGTTAAGCATTAACAAACTCAAATACTTACCATCTTGGAGTTTGCAGGTCAGGAACTCCGGTTCCCGATGAACCTAGGGCCTCCTGTGCTTGCGCCAGCTGGGAAATGGCCACAGTTCAGGTTTTTCCACATTTTCAGGCAGAAAACAGAAGGCCCTGCACTTCTGCGCAATAGCAAGAGGAACTGCAGAAAAATGCAGGTCAGATGACCTGATATGTGGCAGGTGGGGGGAATCAGCGAGAAGATCCCAGACCAAGGGCGGGGACAGGGAGAAGTCAAAAAGGTAGTCCCTGGTAAGGGATGAAGATAAGGGTCAGAATTTAAAGAAAGGAGCCAAGTAATAGGCTCTACATTCAAGAAAGAGCTGCAGGGAGCAGACTTTAAACAAAGTGGGCATGAGAGGAGTCCTGAAGATCTGAGAAGGCAGCTGAAGGTTGGTAACTTTGTGCTGCAGGCCATTAGGATAAAGGTACCCCATTGGAGCGATGGCGATCTGTTTGGCATGGCTTGAAGATCTGAAATTGTGCTTGGAAGGTGAAGCTTGAGTGTAGTCCGAGATCCAGAGGAAAAGAATCCCAGAAGACAAGATTGAAACCTAGCGAAGCAGATCACTGTTGAATATGTCTGAGCGGGAGTGACTTTTGGAGAGAATTCCAAAGCAAAATTTTCAAATGTGAAGATTGAAAAAGACAAAGTTTTAGTGAGATTGGTTGGCACACAATCTGACAAACATCTGGGTGGGTTGTCCAGACATCTATGGAATTGGGTATGGTTGTTTTTGCCATCTATTGTGTAGTTTTTAAAAATTCATTCATGGGATGTGGGAGTCACTGGCTGACTCTTAAATGCCCATCCCCGAGGGCATTTAAGAGTCATCCACATTGCTGTAGATCTGCAGTTACATGTAGGCCAGACCAGGTAAGGATGACAGATTTCCTTCCCTAAAGGACATTAGTGAAGCAGATGTATTTTTCCAACAATTCCAGAATTTTTTTCATTGAATTCAAATTTCACCATCTGCCACGGTGGGATTCGAACCCAGGTCTCCCAAGCAGTACCCTGGGCCTTTGGAGTTCTTGTCCCGTGATGATACCATTACGTTATTGCCTCTCCTGAAGTGTGGTGTATCCAACCACAGTTTGCCTGTGAATTCATGTGTACCTTCTCCTCCAACATTCAGATAAGTATAAGATACTGTAAATTGTTTTATCTTTTTGAACTTGTATGGTGGTAAAGTTTATACTTATTTGCCCTAACTAGATCTCTTATCCTTCCCCCCCACCCAAAACATCGAATGGTGCAAAAATCATAACAGTAAATCACAAATAAATTTACATTACGTTAAAAATGTATTTTCAGGACAAGGTTACAAAACCATCCCTTAATGGAGGGCCCAGCATCTCATTGTAAAAGAACCAGCATGGCACAACAGCTTGCTGGCAAGTCCAGAAATAAAATTAGCCTGTTGACAGGCACACTTCTTCCTCACTATATTTGGGGCTTTGAAACACAGAACAATTTCTAGGCAAGCAAATCTTCGGCATTTTCAATGATTGGCAATTCTCACTGTCAACTGTTATAAAACAAAATAATCTGGCCACTTATGTTCTGCATCTGGAAACCTTTGGACATCACCCTTCTGTCACCGGAAATAGACTTCACAACACCAGCTCGCCCAACAATGGGTACTCCTGAATTTATGGCTGCTGCTTCTACGTCTCACTTACTGTTAGACAGCAATGCAGTATGCATAACTCAGGGAAGCTATTAAGACAGTCGAACGCTTCAAAAACAGCCAACAAGAATGCCACTAAAACAATAAAATTACATGAAGCACTAACTTTTAATCTTCAATAAAAGATAGAGAAAACGATACTGAGCTTTTAGTCACTTAACCTAACATCTCCACCTTTGGCTCAGTATCAATTGTTGTCCAAATCTCCTTCTGTGAAGTGCCGTGGAACATTTTTCTATTTTGAAGGCACAAATATACGCACACATTTGTTTTTATAATTGCACACATTTGTTTTTATAATTGATAAACCCAAAATGGTACAATTCCTGATGAAACCTTTTTTGACAATAAAGCAAAGTTTTCCCTCTCACAACTATTAACAAAAGGAGACAGCCCCACGAAAAGACCTTAAATTGTCCACAACCTTTTCTACTGGCACTAAGTTTCAATAAGTGGGAAGAGGAGGAAACACACAGAACACAGAAGCAATGGACAGGTCAAGTTATACAACTTTCTTGATCGTGGGATGGAAGCAAAGTAGTTCTCATAAGGCACAGTTGGTTTCAGACAAGGACGAAGCAGAAAGTTTGCTTGGAGAAATCAAGAATCAAGAAAACTCCATTTTGCTCGGAAATAAGTTTAGCAGTTGTTAAGCCACATCAATCTAGTGGCAAGTGCTCAAGGTACAAGAAGTACTCATTCAAGCAGCTAATAAAAAAGGAATTCTGAAGTAGTTTGAATGAAGCATAAATAATACAGAAAAATGGAAATATGGCAGCTAATTTCCATACAGCGGGGTCCCACAAATAGCAATGTAATAATAACCAGATAATCTTTTTGAGATGTTGACTAAGGGACAAACAATGGCCATGACAACGCAGATGACTCCCTTGTTCTCCTTCAAAATAGTGTCATGGGATCTTTTACGCCCACTTGATAGGGCATGCATGGTCTCGGTTTAACACTGCATCTGAAAGACCAACAGAAATAAGGTCTGACTGTAAACTTTAGGCAAATCCTTACTTTTAAAGCCACGTCCTCTACTTCATATCATAAGTAGATCATCATTCCCTAAACACTGTACTAATAATGCCACACAACCAACCAGGAATTTGTCTCTGATGAGAAATTATTGAACCAAATTATTACCGGACAATATTACAATATCTGTTAAATCAAACAGCAGCAATGGAAAAAGCAGTTGATTTGTGTTCTCTTCCTCGCTGCTAAAAACAATTTGATTGCACAAGCGCATAAAAAATCACCCTGCTAACTGCATGAAGAATTATCATCCTCTTTTGCATTCGTTGTTAGTGAGAGTTGTTAGAGGGTTGATTCATGAAACCCTTTCCTGAATCGTGTTAAATTAATATGCAGGAGCAACTATTTTCACAAGTCAATTAACTGATCCAAATCAGAAATTCCACATTTTCCAGATATAACACAAAAAAGCCTCAATTTCAAACCGTATTCTGAATACATCTCAGAATTACTATTACTCCGGACTTGAGTGTGGGGCAACCACCGGAATTAACTTATCTTCTATAGTACCTGTAAAGGAGGAAAAGTCTCAAGGTCCTTCAAAGTGGAGCAATCCTGGAAAAGTTAGGAAATGACCAAAAGCAGGGCTGTGGATGGGGTTTGAGACGGCTTTTAAAGGCAAGGAGGAGCAACAAGGCAGAGGGCAATTTTGATCTCGCTGTCCCAAACAGGATATTAAATTATTGGAGAAGCTACAGAAAAGAACTGCACACTTGATCCTTGACTGCAAGGGAAATAACACGAAAGAAATTAAAGATAGACTATTATTTCCTGTTTTAAAAAGAAAAGGCTGAGAAGACAGCTGATAGAATTGTTCGGACAAATCGTATCCAAAGTAAGCACTTCTGGCAAATGCAGAATTTCAGTGCAAAGGAACATATCTACAAATGAAAGACAATGAATTAAATCGGAAATGCTGGAGAAACTTTTTCTTCAATTAAAATAGCACATGGAACAGATTACTCACACACATTACTCACACAGATTGCCTTCATCCCTGCTTTTGGTCATTTCCTAACTTTTCCAGGATTGCTCCGCTTTTGTTTCCTCACTTTGAAGGACCTTGAGGCTTTTCCTCCTTTACAGGTACTATAGAAGATAAATCAATTTCGGTGGTTGCCCCACACTCAAATCTGGAGTAATAGTAATTCTCAGATGTATTCAGAACACCGTTTGAAATAGAGGCTTTTTAGTGTTATATCTGGAGAATGTGGAATTTCTGATTTGGATCAGTTAATTGACATGTGAAAATATTTGTTCCTGCATATAAATTGTGGTTAAACAAGAAATCATAATGAGTCTAAAAGGAATCAGAGTAGGTTCACATTAACAAACGAGATTCATGGTTAAAATTGCACCAAGGGAATACTATGGCTCGGTAGGCTAAAATGAGTGCAATTTGTCTTCTGTAAGTGTTATGCTACCACTGTATTTTAATGGTGGCTTCAGCTACATTTCTTCGATAGCAAATACCCTTTTGAAATTTATCTATCTGGATGTTAAATCGATGAACCTGATTCAAAAGACAACAAAATCCTATGCAGACCATCTTAACAGCTATGTTATAATTATATTGACATAGCACTCCACAATGATCTCAGAAAGGTTACTGAAACCCAATTAGCATTTCTGCCTTTCCTCATAGTTACAGATTATTTACCAATAAAATTGTTACCCTGGTACACACCCAAATAATCTCGTGTCAATTCAACCTTTGAGATTAGGCCTCTTCCAACTAACCACCTATGACCTGCCTTTTTATAAATAAAATCATCAACTTAACTTCCTCGAATGGAGGTTGACATTCTACTTCCTGGACAATCAAGGTTTCTTTGCTCGCCCTAAATGAGCAATATTCATGACAATAGTGCCAAACTGCTTTTCAAAAACAAATGTTTGGCTATACATGTAGTTCCAACAAGATATCACCTTTCCATAAGTACTTATTCAACTTTCCCATATATATTTTTGTATCAATGTATTAAGAAATGCAAATACTTACTTTAAATTTAAATTCGCAGTCGAAGTCAGGAACTAGGGCATTCTGTACATGCACCAACCAAGAAGGAGCCACATGTGCAGTAAGTTTTTTTTACATTCTTCAGGCTGGGAACTGGCCCCGCGCAGAAAAAAATTAAGTGAAATGGCACAAAGCCGCAGATCAGGTGACCTGAACCAGACTACCATTGTGCAGTGTCTCTCCCAGGGAGCAAGTCATGAGAGGGGGGGCATAGGGAATGGAACAGAAAGAGGACCCAGAAGAAAGTCCCAAGCAGGAACAACAACAGGGATTAGAAAGAGTTCCCCAAGGAAGTTTCAGGTAAGGGACTACGAGCAGGATTGGAAAGAGGTCCCTTAAGTAAAATTAGGATTAAGTAGTAGTGAAATAGGCTCCAAATTAAAGACAGAGCAGCAAGGAGCAGACTTCAACCAAAGTGGGCTTGAGAGAAGCACAGAGGATCCAAAGATGCAGCCTACAGTTGGTGACTCTGTGCTGTAGGCCAGAAGGGTAAAGGTACCCTTTTGGAACAGTGGTGTTCTGCTTGGCATGGCCAAAGTTCTGAAAATGTGCTTGGAAAGCAAAGCTTGAGTACACTTAGAGATCTAGGGTAAAGGATTCTCAGAACACAAGATTGAAACCCTGGGGATGGATCCTTGATGAAGCCATTCCAATGGGAGCACTGTTTGGAGATAATTCCCAGGCAGTTTCTTTAAACGTGGAAGTTGAAAGGTTTCATAAAACAGAGTTTCGATGAGACCAGTTGGCCAACAAGTATGATAAGTGCCTGGATGGGTTGTTGAGAAATCCTGGACAGTGTTCCTGACCACAGTTTGCTCATTAGGTAATATGTACCTCATACTTCAACATACAAGATAAATATGGTAAATTGTTTTATCTTTTCTAATTTGTATGTTTCTCTAAAGATATAGCTGGGGTGAAGGAATAGTGAATATCTTAAACCATCTCCTTGTGTTCATACTGAGGTATTTCCAAACTTTTTCATAGAATCATAGAAACCCTACAGTGCAGAATGAGGCCATTTGGCCCATCGAGTCTACACCGACAACAATCCTACCCAGGCCCTATCGCCAGAACTCCACATATTTACCCCACTAATCCTATGCATCCCGGGACACCAAGGGGCAATTTAGCATCAACCTAACCTATACATAAACCAGCCTCCCATCCATTGACTCTATCTACACTTTCCGCTGCCTCAGCAAAGCAGCCAGCATAATTAAGGACTCCACGTACCCCGGACACTCTCTCTTTCATCTTCTTCCTTCTGGAAAAAGATACAAAAGTCTGAGGTCACGTACCAACCGACTCAAGAACAGCTTCTTCCCTGCTGCCATCAGACTTTTGAATGGACCTACCTTGCATTAAGTTGATCTTTCTCTATACCCTAACAACGACGATAACACTACATTCTGTACTCTCTCATTTCCTTGTCTATGAATGGTATGCTTTGTCTGTATAGCGCTCAAGAGACAATACTTTTTACTGCATGCTAATACATGTGACAATAATAAATCAAATCAAATCTTTGGTCCATGGGAGGAAAACAGAGCACCCAGAGGAAACCCACGCAGACACGGGGAGAATGTGCAAACTCCACACAGACAGTGACACAAGCCGGGAATCGAACTCAAGTCCTTGGAGCTGTGAGGCAGCAGTGCTAACCACTGTGCCGCCATGTCGCCCAGAAGGAGGCCATTTGGCATATCAAGCCTGCACCAACAGCAATTCCACTCAGGCCTTATCCCCATAAGCCCACATATTTACCCTACCAGTACCCCTGTCACTAAGAATCAATTGATTATGGCCAATCCACCTAATCCACACATCTTTGGACTGTGGGAGGAAACGGGAGCACCCAGAGAAAACCCACGCAGAACGGGGAGAACATGCAAACTCCATACAGATAGTGACCCGAGGCCGGAATTAAACCCGGGTCCCTAGCGCTGTGAGGCAGCAGTGCTAAGCACTGTGCCATCGTGCCACTGTATCTGGTATAATAGTTCACTTTTACTTATGTTTTATTATGTGTTAAAAGTCCATCAGCAGACTCATGTGAATTTGTTCAACAACTTTCCTCCATGGTTTAAAAAAAAAGAGGATCTATCATGCCAGGTTTCACGTGGTGATGTCCACGTCAGTATCGGTAAGAGTGACAGCCGCACAGTCTTTGTGGAGATGAAGTCCCACCTTCACATTGAGAATAACCTCCATCGTGTTGTGTGGCACTATCAACGTGCTAAATGGGACAGACTGCGAACAGGTCTAGCAACTCAAGACTGGGCATCTATGAGGTGCTGTGGGCCATCAACAGCAGCAAAACTGTACTCCAGCACAATCTGCAACCTCATGGCCTGGCATATCCTCCTCTCAACCATTACCATCAAGCCAGGGGATCAACCCTGGTTCAATGGAGGGTGTAGGAGAGCATGCCAGGAGCAGCACCAGGCATACCTAAAAATGAGGTGTCAACCTGGTGAAGCTACCAAACAGGACTACTTGCATGCCAAACAGCATAAACAGCAAGTGATTGACAGAGCTAAGTGATTCCATAATCAGATCCAAGCTGTGCAGTCCTGCCACATCTAGTCGTGAATGGTGCTGGACAATTAAACAACTCACTGGAGGAAGAGGCTCCACAAGTATCCCCACCCTCAATGATGGAGGAGCCCAGCACATCAGTGCAAACGAAAAGGCTGAAGCATTCGCAGTAATCTTCAGCCAGAAGTGCTGAGTAGATGATCCATCTCAGCCTCCTCCAGTGGTCTCCAGCATCTCAGATGCCAGTCTCCAGCCAATTCAATTCACTCCACATGGTATCAAGAAATGGTTAGAGGCATGGATACTGCAAAGGCAATGGGTCCCGATAACATTCCAGCAATAGTACTGAAGACTTGTGCTCCAGAACTTGCTGCTCCCCTTGCCAAGCTCTTCCAGTACAGTTACAATACTACCCGACAATGTGGAAAATTGTCCAGATATGTCCTGTACACAAAAAGCAGGACAAATCCAACCCAACCAAATTCTAGCCCATCAGTCTACTCTTGATCATAAATAAAGTAATGGGACGGGTCATCAACAGTGCTATCAAGCAGCACCTGCTCAGTAATAACCTGCTCAGTGACACCTAGTTTGGGTTTCACTAGGGTCACTCAGCTCCTGACCTCATTACAGCTTTGGTTCAAACATGGACAAAAGAGTTGAGGGAGAGGTGAGGTGAGAGTGACAGCCCTTGAGATTAAGGCCGCATTCAACCGAGTGTGGCATCAAGGAGCCCTAGTGAAACTGGAATCAATAGGTATTAGAGGGGCAAACTCTCTGCTGGTTGGAGTCATACCTGGCACATAGGAAGATTGTTGTGGTTGTGGAGGGTCAGTCATTTCAGCTCCGGGACATCTCTGCAGGAGTGTGTTAGGTTTTTTAGGAAACATTAAGACAGACAAATCCCCAGGGCCAGATGGCATCTATCCTAGACTCCTCAGGGAGGCGAGAGATCAAATTGCTGGGCCTCTAACAGAAATCTTTGTCTCTTCACTGGACACAGGAGAGGTCCCAGAGGATTGGAGGATAGCAAATGTGGTCCCATTATTTAAGAAGGGTAGCCAGGATAACCCGGGTAATTATAGGCCGGTGAGCTTGACGTCCGTGGTAGGGAAGTTGTTGGAGAAGATTCTTAGAGATAGGATATATGCGCATTTAGAATTGAATAATCTCGTTAGCGATAGACAGCATGGTTTTGTACGAGGGAGGTCATGCCTCTCAAATTTGATTGAGTTTTTTGAGGTGACAAAAACGATTGACAAGGGAAGGGCCGTGGATGTCGTCTCTATGGATTTTAGTAAAGCGTTTGACAAGGTCCCTCATGGCAGGCTGGTGCAAAAGGTTAAATCTCACGGGGATAAAAGGTGAGCTAGCTAGATGGGTGGAGAACTGGCTTAGCCATAGAAGTCATGATGTGGAGATGCCGGCATTGGACTAGGGTAAACACAGTAAGAAGTTTAACAACACCAGGTTAAAGTCCAACAGGTTTATTTGGTAGCAAAAGCCACAAGGTTTCGGAGCCTTAAGCCCCTTCTTCAGGAGAGTGGGAATTCTGTTCACAAACAGGGCATAAGATGACACAAACTCAATTTACAGAATAATGGTTGGAATGCGAATACTTACAGCTAATCAAGTCTTATAACTTGATTAGCTGTAAGTATTTGCATTCCAACCATTATTCTGTAAATTGAGTTTGTGTCTTCATATGCCCTGTTTGTGAACAGAATTCCCACTCTCCTGAAGAAGGGGCTTAAGGCTCCGAAACCTTGTGGCTTTTGCTACCAAATAAACCTGTTGGACTTTAACCTGGTGTTGTTAAACTTCTTACTGTGTTTAGCCATAGAAGACAGAGGGTAGCAGTGGAGGGGTCTTTTTCCGGTTGGAGGTCTGTGACTAGTGGTGTTCCGCAGGGCTCTGTACTGGGACCTCTGCTGTTTGTGATATATATATATATATAAATGATTTGGAGGAAGATGTAACTGGTGTGATCAGTAAATTTGCAGACGACACGAAGATTGCTGGAGTTGTGGATAGTGATGAACATTGTCAGAGAATACAGCGGGATATAGATAGGCTGGAACATTGGGTGGAGAAATGGCAGATGGAATTTAATCCAGATAAATGCGAAGTGATGCATTTCGGTACATCTAATGTAAGGGGGAGCTATACAATAAATGGCAGAACCATCAGGAGTATAGACACACAGAGGGACCTGGGTGTACAAGTCCACAGATCCTTAAAAGGTGGCAGCACAGGTGGAGAGGATGGTGAAGAAGGCATATGGCATGCTTGCCTTTATTGGACGGGACATAGAATATAAAAGTTGACATATGATGTTGCAGCTGTATAGAACGATGGTTACACCACATTTGGAATACTGCATCCAGTTCTGGTCGCCACACTACCAGAAGGACATGGAGGCTTTGGAGAGAGTACAGAGAATGTTTACCAGGATGTTGCTTGGTATGGAGGGTCTTAGCTATGAGGAGAGATTGGGTAAACTGGGGTTGTTCTCCCTGGAAAGACGGAGGATGAGGGGCGACCCAATAGAGGCGTATAAAATTATGAAGGGCATAGATAGAGTGAACAGTGGGAAGCTTTTTCCCAGGTCGGAGGTGACGACCACAAGGGGTCACGGGTTCAAGGTGAGGGGGGCAAGGTTCAACACAGATGTCAGGGGGACGTATTTTACACAGAGGGTGGTGGGGGCCTGGAATGCACTGCCAAGCAAGGTGATTGAGGCAGACACGCTGGGATCATTTAAGACTTATCTAGATAACCACATGAACAGACTGGGAAGAGAGGGATACAAAAGAATGGTCTAGTGGGCACATGAGCGGCACAGGCTTGGAGGGCCGAAGGGCCTGTTCCTGTGCTGCATTGTTCTTTGAGTCCCTCAGGATAGTGTCCTAGGTCCAACCATCTTCAGCTGTTTCATCCATGACCTTCCCTCTGTCAGAAGTGGGGATGTTCGCCAATGATTATCCAATGTTCAGCATGATTTGCGACTCCTCAGATACTGAAATTGTCCATGTTCAAATGCAACAAGATGTGGACAATATCCAGGCTTGGTTAAGTGGCAAGTAACATTCACACCACCCAAATGCCAGGCAATGACCATCACCAAAGAGACACTCTAACCACTGTCCCTTTAAACTGAATCCTCCATGTCAATATCCTTGGGGTTACCATTGACAAGAAACTCAATTGGACTCGCCACATAAACACAGTGGCTACAAAGGCAGGTCAAAGGCTAGGAATACTGCGGCGAGTAACTCACCTTCTGACTCCCCAAAGGCTGTTCACCATCTACAAGGCACAAGTCAGGAGTGTGATGGAATACACCCCAGTTGCCTGGATGGGTGCAGCTCCAACAACACTCAAGAAGCTTGACACCATCCAGGACAAAGCAACCTGCTTGATTGGCACATCCACAAATATCCACTCCCTCCACCACCCTCAGTAGCAGCAGTGTGTACTATCTACAAGATGCACTGCATAAATTCACCAAGATCCTTAGACAACACCTTAAGGGCAGCAGATATATGGGAGCATCACCACCTGCAAGTTCCTCTCCAAGCCACTCACCATTCTGACTTGTAAATATATCATCGTTCCTTTGCAGTCACCATATCAAAATCCTGGAATTCCCTCCCTAAAGGCATTGTGGGTCAACCCACAGCCCGTGGAGTGCAACGTTTCAAGAAGGCAGCTCACCACCATGTTCTCAAGGGCAACTAGGGATGGGCAATAAATGCTGGCCAGCTAACGATGCCCATGTCCCTTGACGGAATAAAAAAACTGACTTGCCCAGTATCAGCTGAGATCGTAACAGTGTTTCAATAACCTAATGAGATTATGATTATGCTCACAGAAGGCAATCAATGGGATTACTTTAAATAAATAATGCATCTTTCACTGCACTTAGAATAATAGAATACCGACAGTGCAGAAGGTGCCATTTGGCCCATCAAGTCTTTACTAACTCTTTGACAGAATATCTTACCCAGGCACACTCCCCCTGCCCTATCTCTGTAACCCCACACATTTGTGTGGAGATGCTGACGTTGGACTGGGGTGAACACGGTAAGAAGTCTCACAACACCAGGTTAAAGTCCAACAGGTTTATTTGGTAGCAAATAAAACCCCATTTGGTAGCACTGCTCCGAAAGCTTATGGTATTTGCTACCAAATAAACCTGTTGGACTTTAACCTGGTGTTGTGAGACTTCTTACCGTGTTCACCCCACACATTTACCATGGCTAGTCCACCTACACATCTTGGGACACTAAGGGGCAATTTAGCATGGCCAATCCACCTAACACTTCAAGAATACATCTTTGTAAATTGGTAGCTTGTCACTTTTATTCAGAATTAACAGGACTCTGGTGTGATCTTCACCCAGTGTTCATTGGCACAACCACAATTGCTCTGGCCTGACTGGTCCATCTCACAGAACCAAGCAGATTGTCATCTAACCAGAATTGGCAGGTAGATATTGGACAAACTAAACTGCCTCTGCAACTGCGGTTGCAGAGGCAGAAGAATAGCTATCTGATTATTTTTTTTCTGTTTGGACCCTCCCTGTTCGACTTTTCTGTTTTTTTTTGTCCTGAAACAAACTCATTGTCTTCAGGTTGAAAGCATGAAAAACAGGCATCAATGTTCTTTTCATAGAAACCTTTCAGCTCACAACAATCTTATTATCTCCATTCTTTCTAACTCCTCTTTTGATAAGTCAAGCGTCTTTTAAAAAAAAGTCCCGGAGAGCTGAATATAGTACGGACCTCCTCGGCGTGAACTTGCTGGGCTTTTGGGTACCCTTTCTTGCCACTCCCCTGTGCGTTTGTAATCTCCAAACCGTGCACGTTTTTTTCTCTCTCTCTTCCCCTCTCTCTCTCATCAAGTTAGACAGCGTTCCGAAGTTGTGGTGTCGTGAAAAAAGCGTCAAGAGGGATGACTAGTTCTTCCTTTACTGCTAATTCGTGCGCCCGAACGGTCTGAAACACGCCCGGCACTGCAGGGCAGGGCTGCTGCAATGGAACCTGTGCTCCACTCAACAGGAAACGACCCCAAAACTGTCCCAGTGTAGGCCCGCATCGATCTCAATGCAGTGACCGCTATCAGAGGGGGTTGGAGGGCGAACAAAAATAAACTTAACTTGGAATTTCATAAAGTTAGCAACCTGGTTAAAAGTTAGTTTTATTAACGTGGGAGACAATCTGAAGCACGTATTTCCAAATCCTCAAAGATAAAAGTTTTGTCAATATAAAAACTTTTTTTTAAAAAGCCTTAACTTGGGATAAAGGCCGGTTTCATAAAGTTAACATCGGTAACCCGGTTAAAAGTTAGTTTTACTAGCGTGGGAGACAACCTGATGCACATATTTCCAAACCCTCCAAAATAAGGTTTTGTCAATAGGGAAAAACTTTTTTTTTAAATTACCCAAGAAAATTCTACTTTTCGTAAGTGCATCCTGTGCACATTCAACAAGTGATGTAATCAATAACGGGCAACGCCACGCCTCGGTAAGAGGACAAAAGGCGTTCTCCAGCCACACTAGGACATCTTTGTGCGGACGGGAAGGTTCGCCAAGCCCCCCCGACACTCACCTGGCCGCCGCGAGTCCCGCCAGGTGATGCCCCCGCGTGCGGGAGTGAAGACAGCGAAGGAGAGAGAAAGGCGCTCCGGGAAGTGAGCAAACAGCAGCAGCCTGACCCCCTCACACACAGCCGGAGAACAGCGTCAGCCTCTTCCCCTGTCTGCTGCGCATGCCTGACATCCTCTTCCAATGCAAGAGCCACTCTTGTCAACTAGTTTTTGTCACACAGGCTCAAGAACCATTGCTGTGTTTTTTTTTTGGTTGAGAATTAATGTATTCCCCTCCCCCAGTTAGAGTAATACACCAAATCCAGAAATGTCAAAATATGTTTGCACATCCATTTTCCAGTCAGCTCTAACTATATAAGATGAGAGGTCACTCAACACCAGGTTATAGTCCCCAACAGGTTTATCTGAAATCAAAAGCTTTCAGATTGCTGCTCCTTCGTCAGGTGAAGTGGAGGCAGGTGTTCTGCGCAGGCACGGAATATGTAGGCGGAGTGACGATAGCCCTACTAAATATATATTTATTAGTGTCACAAGTAGGCTTACATTAACACTGCAATGAAGTTACTCTGAAAATCCCCTGGTCGCCACACTCCAGCGCCTGTTCAGGTACACTAAGGGAGAATTTAGCATAGCCAATGCACCTAACCAGCACACTGTGGGAAGAAACTGGAGCACGCGGAGGAAGCCCATGTGGACACAGGGAGAATGTGCAGACTCCAAACAGACAATGACCCAAGCCAGAAATCCTGGTGCTGTGAAACAACAGTGCAAACCCCTGTGCCACCATGCCGTCCCAACGACAGAAGAGGCAACATATTTTATTGTTTATGCCCATTCATCCTAAATGTGTGGGACCAGACAGTTATAATGCAGGCAGCACTGTATTCTACAGATATAGCTCTTGGGGCTAAAGGGATCAAGGAATATGGGAGAAGGGGAGATCAGGATATCAAATTTGATGATCAGCCATGATCAAAATTAACAGCAGAGCAGGCTCAAAGAGTCGAATGGCCTACTCCTGCTTCGATGTTCTATATTTCTGTGTAACTTTTAAATGATTGTCCCTTAAGGTTAATTGTGTAAAGCGGATAGGAAACAGAGGGTGGTGGTTGATAGTAAATATTCATCATGGAGTGCGGTTACAAGTGGTGTACCTCAGGGATCTGTTTTGGGGCCACTGCTGTTTGTAATATTTATTAATGATCTGGATGAGGGTATAGTTGGGTGGATTAGCAAATTTGCTGATGACACCAAAGTCGGTGGTGTGGTAGACAGTGAGGAAGGGTGTCGTAGTTTGCAGGAAGACTTAGACAGGTTGCAAAGTTGGGCCGAGAGGTGGCGGATGGAGTTTAATGCGGAGAAGTGTGAGGTAATTCACTTTGGTAGGAATAACAGATGTGTTGAGTATAGGGCTAACGGGAGGACTTTGAATAGTGTGGAGGAGCAGAGGGATCTAGGTGTATGTGTGCATAGATCCCTGAAAGTTGGGAATCAAGTAGATAAGGTTGTTAAGAAGGCATATGGTGTCTTGGCGTTTATTGGTAGGGGGATTGAATTTAGGAGTCGTAGCGTTATGTTGCAACTGTACACAACTCTGGTGCGGCCGCACTTGGAGTACTGTGTGCAGTTCTGGTCCCCACATTACAGGAAGGATGTGGAGGCTTTGGAGAGGGTGCAGAGGAGGTTTACCAGGATGTTGCCTGGTATGGAGGGGAGATCCTATGAGGAGAGGCTGAGGGATTTGGGATTGTTTTCGCTGGAAAGGCGGCGGCTAAGAGGGGATCTTATTGAAACATATAAGATGATTAGAGGTTTAGATAGGGTGGATAGTGATAGCCTTTTTCCTCTGATGGAGAAATCCAGCACGAGGGGGCATGGCTTTAAATTGAGGGGGGGTAGTTATAGAACCGATGTCAGGGGTAGGTTCTTTACCCAGAGGGTGGTGAGGGATTGGAATGCCCTGCCAGCATCAGTAGTAAATGCGCCTAGTTTGGGGGCGTTTAAGAGATCCGTAGATAGGTTCATGGACGAAAAGAAATTGGTTTAGGTTGGAGGGTCACAGTTTTTTTTTTTTTTAACTGGTCGGTGCAACATCGTGGGCCGAGGGGCCTGTTCTGCGCTGTAATGTTCTATGTTCTATGTTCTATGTTTGTCCCTATCCAAACTCACATCAAGCCCATTCACTCATTGGTTCCTAATCTGACAACACCTCAATTTAAAAATTATTATCCTGGTCTTTAAGAACTCTCCCTGTCCTTGCCCTTTTTTTAGCTCATTAATCTCTGCCAGCCTTATAACTATTCACTAATTCTGGTGTCTTGTCTATCTACAACACAGATGATGAAAGATAAAACATTGGAGCCTAGTCTTCTGCACTTATAATCTTTTAGTCGCAGAGACACTCATTGCATTTATACACCTGCAACTAATAATCAGTCTGCTCCTATACATCTGCTAGTGAATTTTATGGCTCCTGATGATGTATTTAAAATGTGGAGATGCCGGCATTGGACTGGGGTAAACACAGTAAGAAGTTTGATTCTTCTATAACACCAGGTTAAAGTCCAACAGGTTTATTTGGTAGCAAAAGCCACAAGCTTTCCGAAAGCTTGTGGCTTTTGCTACCAAATAAAACCTGTTGGACTTTAACCTGGTGTTGTTAAACTTCTTATGATGTATTTAAAGGCAGGGGATGGCCAGCCAGCCCACCACCTTGCTGTCCATTCCCGAATCATCTCCCATATTATGGGAGGTGGGTAGGGTAGTGCTAAGGCATCATCGTCTGCCCACCCTTAAGACCTATTGAGGCCTTTAAATAGGCTGTCACTTAGAGGCCTCATTCCTCCTCCACCACAATTTTTCGGTGTGTAGGGGAAGGTGCAAACAAGACAGTCAGTACACCAGTTTCTACAACACCAGCAGCTGTTGGTCAGCAAGGAAGTACCTCCTTTGGGTCCATCAAAGGCACCGCCCCAAAATAGTAGCTCCCTTTGACCTTCCCCTAATTCTCTAACCCTTCACACCACTCCACTACCCCTACCCCTCAACCATTTCATTGGAGTGTCCAAGCCTTGAAGCCCAAAATCCACAGACGTATTGGAAAACATCTTCAGTTCTTTGTGGGGATTGGTTGTAGTCCCAGCAGTGGCTACTTCCATCTTCTGGTGCTTCTGGCACGACAGAGCTGCTAACCAATCAAACTCGCTGACAGATCTCTAGGGCAAGACTTAATGTCTGTGAGGGGCAGAGGTCCCACTTTGCACTAATTAAGGCTGTCCCCAGCATTTTATCACTGCAGGGAAGTCAGATTTCACATCAGCAAGGTGCTGACCAACTTTTAGTTTGAGGGCACAGGTAACCTGCTCCCTGTAAAATCAACCCCATGAGAACAGATGAGTCCCCATTTAATAATCATCATCCGAATACAATTAACCAAGTGCCTCCACTCCATCAGTTGTGTTCTATCGGCTGTTCTTTCAGATGCTGAGGCCCTAAGCTTTGATATACCCCCTTAAACATCGAACTATCTCTCCTCCTTTAAGATGTTCCTTAAAATCTACCTCTTTGGCCATATTTTTAGCCATCTTCTGTACTTGGATGTCAAATTTTGTTTGATAATCTATCTTGCTGAAGTGCCTTGGGACAGTTTACTATGTCAAAGGCACTATATACATGCGAATTGAATGCTTAATTTGACAACATAATCCATATTTTGTTTTATAATGCTACTGTAATGTGCCTTGGGACATTTATTACATTAATTAACTTCTTGGTGATAATTCAACAACTAGTCATGTGTCTAAACTTTGAAAATAGCTCTGTGAAAAAATACATTTTGTGATGTTGTACAGAGCTGTATACATTTTATCCCGGTTCTGTATTGAGCTAACTCTTCTCAGGCAGGGTTGTGATCATGATGCTAGAATTGGCTTTGAATATTTGAGGACCAAGACTCCAAACATGAGACTAAAGTCGTAATTTACCAGCAGCAGTCAACCCTGCATATGCTTCAGAGACTTGGACAACCGACAGCAGGCATCTCAAAGACTCGGAGCCATACCACCTGCGGTGTCTTCACAAGATCTTCCAAACCTAATGCAACAGCAGCATCTTTTCCCAAGCCAGCGTGCCCAGATTTCAAGGCACTAATCACTCTGAACAGCTCCGGTGGACAGGACGTGTTGTTTATATGCCTGACACCAGATTAAAGCAAATGCTCTATTCGGAACTCGGTCATGGCAGGAGACTCCCGGGAAGACAATAGAAATGCTTTAGGGATATCCTCAAAGCATCCCTGAAGAGATCAAACATCTGCATTGACTCATGGGAGTCCCTTGCTTGCAACTGAGGTTCATTCAGGAAGGTTCTTGGTAACGCACTGAGAGATTTTGTCCAGACCACACAGTGGCAAAGTCAAGGCATCAGAGAGGATGCACAAACTTCCCAACAATTCAACTACTCGATCTTACAAATTCACCCTGGCACACGTGGCAGAGTCTTCAGATTGTGAATTGAACCCAGCAACTGCAGATCGTGCATTGAATCTATCAACTATCTCCGAACCCTCGAAATGGAGTGAAAGCAAATCAGTCTTGACCCCAAGGGACTGCCTAAGAAGAAGGCATTGGTGTTACAGGATTAAACAAGGAGCGAGCATGGATTAATAATCCAGAAAAGGTGAGTTCAAGTCTCAGTATGGTACTTTGAAAATGTATATTTAGTTTTAAAAGTCTGGAAAAAGAAGCTATCAGTAAATGCAACTATGAAGTTGTCCAATTTTCATAAAAATCCAGAAGGAAATCAGAGTCACAACTATTTAAGGGAAGAAATTTCTCTTCATTTTAGTCCTACGACCTCTTATTCTGAGAGCGTGACCCATCTAAACCATAGAGAATATGTGTGTTAGTGAGAGTTTGAGTGAAGGAGTGTGTGCATGTGTGGCAGTGAGGGACTGTGTGGCAGTGAGGCAGTGTGGGAGAGCGTAAGTGTGCCTTACTCCAGTCTTAGAATTCTCACTCACTCTGGCTACCCCACACCAACACACACATACGCACCCAGCCACAATGAACCCTTTCACCTGGTCATTTTTATGAATTAATATTTTAACTTATCAAATTAATGCTATGAGATTGCTTTATTTTTGTTCAGCAATTTTCTGAATACCTCAACTTTTTTTATTGAAATTCAGTTTATTATTGTGCCAAATGTTGTTTTTCTGAAATTTGCTCATTGGCCCCCTTTGTGAGGAAAAAATGCAAATACAGCCTCCCGAGTGAAAAGAGTGGATAAACCTAGCCTGGATCACTCAGTTTTTCCACAACTGACAATCCCCTCATCTCAGGAAGCAGTCTTGCATTGTGTATTCTTTAGTCAGGGCAGTGCTAAAACTTGAGCGAGGATTTTACTGTCAGTTTTGAAGGTTCTTTTGTTTAGAGACAATAGGCACAGTATCACTGCCGCAATCGTGGTGACTATGTGCTTTATTGAAGATTGAAAACCTGCTTTATTGAATGCTTTAGTCAGGAATGGCGCAAAAAAATAGAAACAAATTGTTCTTTATCTCCAAGTTCAACTAGTTTTCTTGTCCTCTTGATATACTAGCAAGTAATGCTATTTCCTGCAATACAGCAAAATAACAAGAATAATTCCACGCCACTAGTAAAGGACAAGCAGATAAACGTTACTTTTTTCATAATTGTATCATAATTTTCCTTTCCCTCGGCCCTTATGCATAGCCAGTCTCCATTGAAAACAATTAGTTTATTGCTTCAATTACTGCTGCAAAAGTGATCGTTCTCTAAAACAGTACCTTAATTTATCTTTCTTCCCTTATTATTCAAATCCACATCATCAGTCAGCATGTGACGGAGCAGTGACTGAAGGACGACAATTTCCGTACTCGGCTGCACTGGCGTTAAATCCTGAATGTGTGGTCAAATTCAGAGGAGTAATGATAGTGAACACTCGCAGTTTGTCAGCAAAAACCCTGCAAATTCCAGAAACAATTTGGTGGGAGTTCGACAGATAAACGATTTGGTTAAAAGTCTCGTTCTCAAAAATGTCTGTATGTTGCCAACAGCTGATTTAACTGTCGGTTAAAGGTATTTTGTTCCTTGGGAGTGAAAATTGTTCCACTTTACCGCACTACTTTACGCCCAGTAGTTCATTTTCAATAAATAGATGCATGCAAGTTGGTGAAATAAATTATGAGCTCTCCGGATGGAGTTTAGGATACAAGATTCACAGACTGAAGGATAAGTTGGCAGTCAGTGAATGCAAACCGGAGATGGGGCACAGGTTGTTGGCTAGTGGAGGCGCTGCAAAAAAGAATGCCAGTAAACAGTAAATAGCAAAATGAATGGACACGAGAGAGGATATGTTTGGGTTCGTCTTGTATTATTTTGTTCGTTTACCATTTCTGAAAAGCTATTTCACCCACAGTATTTGGAATAGCTGAAGGTCTATGCAAATTTTAAAAAAGTTAAATCCATCATCATTTTTGTAATTCGGTTTTTGGCACGCAACAATCAAGTTGTTTACTGATTACACAAAATACATTTGGAATTTGGTAAAATGGATGCATTTTCTGATTATATGGCTGCACACAATGTTTACCATTCATAAGAACAGTACACATATTGTTTGTTCTCTCAATAACAGATTTATTCAGAATAGTCAGTAGGTGTTCCAATGCCCTGATTTTTTTCAGTTATATTGCAGTGACTATAAGAACCTAGAATTCATTTTCAGTGATGCTATAACATGGCTTCCGGTACAACAACACTTTGTATTTATGTAGCACCTTTAACATGATAAACCTGGATGAGGAAGTGGAGGGATGGGTTGGTAAGTTTGCCGACGACACGAAGGTTGGTGGGGTTGTGGATCATCTGGAGGGATGTCAGAAGTTACAGAGGGACGTAGAGAGGATGCAAGACTGGGCGGAGAAGTGGCAGATGGACTTCAACCCAGATGAATGCGTAGTGGTCCATTTTGGCAGGTCAAATGGGATGAAGGAGTACAATATAAAGGGAAAGACTCTTAGTACTGTAGAGGATCAGAAGGACCTTGGGGTCCGGGTCCATAGGACTCTAAAATCGGCCCCACAGGTGGAGGAGGTGGTTAAGAAGGCATATGGTGTGCTGGCCTTTATCAATCGAGGGATTGAGTTTAGGAGTCCGGGGATAATGATGCAGCTATATAAGACCCTCGTCAGACCCCACTTGGAGTACTGTGCTCAGTTCTGGTCGCCTCATTACAGGAAGGATGTGGAAAAGATTGAAAGGGTGCAGAGGAGATTTACACGGATGTTGCCTGGATTGAGTGGCATGCCTTATGAGGATAGGCTGAGGGAGCTCGGTCTTTTCTGCTTGGAGAGATGTAGGATGAGAGGAGACCTAATAGAGGTATATAAGATGTTGAGAGGCATAGATCGGGTGGACTCTCAGAGGCTTTTTCCCAGGGTGGAAATGGCTGCTACGAGAGGACACAGGTTTAAGGTGCTGGGGGGTAGGTACAGGGAAAATGTTAGGGGGAATTTTTTCATACAGAGGGTGGTGGGCGAGTGGAATCGGCTGCCGTCAGTGGTGGTGGAGGCAAACTCAATAGGGTCTTTTAAGAGACTCCTGGATGAGTACATGGGACTTAATAGGATGGAAGGTTATAGGTAGGCCTAGAAGGTAGGGATATGTTCGGCACAACTTGTGGGGCCAAAGGGCCTGTTTTGTGCTGTAGTTTTTCTATGTTTCCATGTTTCTATGCTTCACAGAGGCATTATAAAACAAAATACGTCACTGAGCCACATAAGGAGAAATTAGGGCAGATGACCAAAAGCTTGGCTAAAAGGAGAGGTTTTAAGAAGTGAATAAAGGGTGTAGATACGCAGAGGGACCTGGGTGTGCAAGTCCACAGATCCTTGAAAGTGACGTCACAGGTGGAGAAGGCGGTGAAGAAGGCATATGGCATGCTTGCCTTTATAGGACGGGGCATAGAGTATAAAAGTTGGGGTCTGATGTTGCAGATGTATAGAACGTTGGTTCGGCCGCATCTGGAATACTGCGTCCAGTTCTGGTCGCCACACTACCAGAAGGACGTGGAGGCTTTGGAGAGAGTACAGAGGAGGTTTACCAGGATGTTACCTGGTATGGAGGGGCTTAGTTATGAGGAGAGATTGGGTAAACTGGGGTTGTTCTCCCTGGAAAGACGGAGGATGAGGGGAGACTTAATAGAGGTGTATAAAATTATGAAAGGCATAGATAGGGTGAAAGGTGGGAAGCTTTTTCCCAGGTCGGTGGTGACGTTCACGAGGGGTCATAGGTTCAGGTGAATGGGGGGAGGTTTAACACAGATATCAGACGGACATATTTTACACAGAGGGTGGTGGGGGCCTGGAATGCGCTGCCAGGCAAGGTGGTGGAGGCGGACACACTGGGAACGTTTAAGACTTATCTAGACAGCCATATGAACGGAGTGGGAATGGAGGGATACAAAAGAATGGTCTAGTTTGGACCAGGGAGCGGCGTGGGCTTGGAGGGCCGAAGGGCCTGTTCCTGTGCTGTATTGTTCTTTGTTCTTTGTTTGACGAACCCAAGGGAAATAGGAAGAGAAACTTAAGAAGGGTAACTGATAGCACAGTCTCACCATTGATGGAGCATTTAAAACTAAGGGTGGGAAGAGGCTCAAATCAGAGCAGCATGAGTATCCAAGAGGGTGTAGATCTGAAGCAGATGACAAAGATAGGCATGGACAAGGCCAATGAAGGATTTGAAAACAAGGATGAGAATTTTACAATTGAGATATTGTGTAACTGGGAGCCAGTGTAAATTGGTGAGCACAGGAATGATGGGTGAAGACACTGGAGACATAGGCAACAGGATTTTGGATGACCTCAAATTTATAGTCGGTACGATATGGGAGACCAGCCAGGAGTGCATTAGAATAGTGAAGTCTGGAGGTAACAAAGACATGTGTGAGGGTTTCAGCAGAAGATGAGCTGAGGCAGGGACAGAGTCAGGTGATGTTATAGAGGTGGAAATAAGCAATCTTAGTGCCAGTGTGGGAACATGATAGCTGATCATGAGGTCAAGTATATATTTTCATGCAATGAAAATCGGAAGAAAAATTATATACTGACTGCGCTGTTCTCCACTGACATGGATTATAAAAACTGAGCTAGACAAACATGAAATAATTAACCAAAACAAATTGAAGTTAAAAGGTATTTTTCTTCTCATATTATGATGGATATATTGAATGGACTCCAGCTATTGCATTAATGCTGTGTACCAGCTTTTTAATGGATTTGGATGATATCTGGTTTCAGATCAAGAACTAAGGTTATAAAGACAATCATGTATAGACACAAAGGATGTGCAGTGTGATATTTCCTGAGTTACTGGGACCATTGAAATCCAATATCAAGGGCCAATAACTAGTCAAGGTTCTATAAATTAGGTTATCTGAACTTTGGTTTGATTTATCTTTTAAGTTCCAGAGATTCTTGCGTATTCTTCCCTAAGGAAGAAGTACAGGTTAGAAGTGTTGGGTTGGATTGGACCAAATATCCTTTCTTGTTTATGCTTTCTTAGTGACCACCCCAAGATCTCAACTCGGTGAAAACAAAGTGTTCCTCAGAGTCTTTGATCCCCTCATTTCCATCTGTTCCCATAGCATTTGGTCTATTTTGTAGTCCAATATTTACCTGGCTTCTTTTCAAAGGATTGCTTGACAGAGCAAGTGACAGATTAGAATGCAATCTATATACAGTGGAAAATATTTTCTAATATCTAGGCTCACTTGAACCTGTCCAGTTTTTTTGTCCTCTTGTGCTGCATTTAAATTTTAAGTTAAAAGAAAAGGAAAGTACAAGAAGTACTTTCAGGTTAAAGCTATCATTAGATGGGAAATATGTACGGAAAATAAATCAGTCAGCTTTGCTAAAGTAGCATTAATGTTGTTGCTTCATTGAACCCTCTTTCACTCCAAAGCTGTTCCACTGATGCCAATTAAGGGAAAGACTGCTTGCATTCCAAAACAGCTTTGTCCATTTCTGTTGGCTTAATTATTTGAGACCTGCATGGGAGCTGATCTGAAGCTAACCCCAGATAGTATTTTCTCCATTGAGTATCCAGCCAGTGCGGTATTCTTATTTTCCAGTCAGTTTTAGTAGCCTTTGTTTACTAGTACCCACTGTTGCAGAGTGACAGAATAATGTACCATGCTCCAATTTACCTGCATTCTATGTCATTAGATTTGGGCACACCATCAAGTCTTTATGCTGTAGGGGGGATGAGCAATCAATGCCTGGGTTCAGTCTCTTGTCATGCACTGTGTTTCAGAATGGCACTGGATAATTCTGATGGTATGTTGCCTATCCATCTTCTCAACTGCATTAATAATGGTGGCTCTGTGGACCTTAGGACCAAAAAGTAACTGTCAGCAAAAGACAAATCAAAAAAAAAAGATTTCTTTTGGTGGAATTATCTTCTAGCTGTAACGTTTCATTGCTGCACCATACCGTGGCTACAGTACAAAATGTATTTGAAGACCTTATGATGTTTATACTAATTCTGTTGCAGAAATAACAACACTGTCAGTGAATTGCATACCTCAGGTATGCAATCCAGTAAAATATTATAATATTGTACAGTGCCTGAACCCAGGCATCGATTACTCATTCATTCTGCCACAAATAAACTTGTCTCCACTTGATGGTTTGCCCAAAATTGATGACATGAAATGCAGGTAAAGTGGAGCGTCGTTCAATATTACTCGAAATATTTTACCACTCTCAAATTTTAAGATTGTATTATATTTTCCACACTTGAATCGAAAATACTCTTTGCAGGTGTCTGTTGGAAGTGTGGTGCCTGCCCAATTGACTGACTACGTGGCGGTTTAAAGGGCCATGCACTGGGAAAATTAAAATTCATAGCTAATGTAAGGCACAGAGTCCTCAAGTTTTCAGAAACATCAGTGGAAGTGCTACTGGCTTAAAAAAGGGCTGATGGAAAGAGATCCTGTTTGGGACAGTGAAGAGAAAGATTCCTGAACCAAGTGCCCAGGCACAGTGGAAGGAAGTGGCTATGTTATAAGTGCCACCTTCATTACTTCATACTTGGTAACTCAGTACCAAAAAGAGTTTAATTACCTCAATAGGTTAGAAAAGACTAGAGGAATTAGACACACTTGAATGTGTTGCACTAAATGTATTTGTCACTTACCGTCATTTTCCTTTTAACCATGAGGAACTTTAATTGTGATTCCATTGTCTTTCCTCAGCCTCTTTGACCTTTTTGACATCAATGACCACTCTATTCTCTTCTAACAGCTCTTTTCATTGCCTAATGGTCCACTACCCAGTAATGCTCAATGTCAGCTTTTTACAAAAGTATCATTAACATCCATCCTAATAGATGAAAAATATGAGGTATGACATTATTGTGTCCCTATTGGCTCATTACAGGATTATAAGCACCCGTTTAATTTGGGTTGGTGTGTATAATTAAAGTGATGCTGTAAAAGAATGGGTGGGAATCCAGGGTAATAGATTCCTATCAAATTACTGATGAAATATTAACAATATGAAGGCATAAATTCAGCCTGTTAAGCCATCTATTGCCTAGATAAAGGCAGGTTGTTAACCTCTTTATAAGATTCTGCCACTGATATTTTTCACAGGGAATCACATCTTTAAGGTGTGTTATGGTTCTTAGTGTATAATTACGTAATTTATGTTTTATAGTTTTATTTTCAATTGCAACTCTGTATAATGGTGCAACTGTCTACAAAGATGGTTCCCAATGCCAACACTGTCTCCAACACGAGACAGCTCTGAATGTAATTTCCTCAAGGAATTTCCTATGTTCTAATGAAGGGGAATAGAATTTGTTGATTTTAATTGACTAGCAGAGGGCAAGCTAAGTATTCAGATTTTCATTCCAAAGAAATTTAAAGTTCTCCTGCTATAATGGACAAACATTTTCTTGAAATGTGATCACCTGAGCCCAAATCAATATCTGAAAAGTGTTCATTGACATTATTCCCCATACAATTCTTCATGAGTACATGCACGCCTATTAATGGAATATTCAATTTTTACTTTTGCGGGTAAAATGTCATGTATTGTACAATATATACTCTTAATACTTTTAGGAGCAGAGGTAGTTTTTACTGATCTATATTTGTATTGCTGGGTGTTAGAAATAAGGTAAGAATTTAAGTAGGTGAATTTAGTGTTTTTGTGTAAGGAAGTGTACAATTCTAGTCAGACTCATGTTGGACAAATGTGGTTGCATATATGAGGGTTTTTGGCTTCAGTTCAAACTGTGTTTCTATTGTGCTGAGAGAGAGTTTACAACGTGAAAGGTAAACATGAGCTTGGAGAAAGAATGAGACATTGCTTAGCAATCAGGAAAACCTTCAGGGAAAAATACTTTTTGAATGTGTTTTAAACTGAACTGATTGAGAGTTGGAGCTAAGAAGCTAGAGAGTGAACAGCTCCCAGCTGTGCTAGAAGCAGGAAAGCTGTACAATGAAATAATGGGGACAAAAGCAAGCTGCGGGGGAACGAAAGGGTTGTTAGTTCTGGAAACTAGAGAATGGAGAAATATTTCCCAGAAGTTTGAAGTTAAAGAAATCAAGAGGAGCTCCAACTGGAACAGGGTACTGTTCAAGTTAAAGGCAGACCTGGAATGGGCAGACTGAGTGAAAATTGGCTTGAGAAAAGCCAAACATCAGAAGCAATTATAAGGTTTGCTGTCCTTATTTCCAGTCGTTGGAAACAATAGGATTCTGTTGGGAACTGAGTACCTAAGTTTTTGTGTAGAAGTTTGGATGCATGTGACAATTCAAGATATGTTTAAGGTTATTTATTAGTGTCACAAGTAGGCTTCCATTAACACTACAATGAAGTTACTGTGAAAATCTCCGAGTCGGCACACTCGGCGCCTGTTTGGATAACTGAGGGAGAATTTAGCATGGCCAATCCACCAAAACAGCATTACTTTCGGACTGTGGGAGGAAACACACGCAGACATGGGGAGAATGTGCAGACTCTGCACAGAGAGTGACCCATACTGGGAATTGAACCTGGGTCCCTGGCGCTGTGAGGTAGCAGTGCTAACCACTGTGCCATCTTGCTGCCCAGGCTGAAAGAATACTGAAAGGAGAGTTGGAAAACCTGGAGGTCGATCCATGCTAATACAGCTGAGGAAAAGTATTGTGTGAAAGAAGGTTTTAAAGCATTATTTTTGAGATGGAGTTTGGAATCACTCGTTTGACAATCATCTGGGGGAATTTGAGAAGAAAACTACAAAAGATCGATTGAGTGGCATTTGCTTCTTTCAGAGGGTGGAGCATGTCTGACCACAGTCAGCCTTTGGGCTTAAAGGGACTATGTGCTTACTGAGATCATTATAGTATAAGATATGTTTTGTAACCTGTGTTACTCTTTAAATCTATGTACATTCGTGAAGATAAGTGGGAGTGAAGGAGTATTGTACTATAGTCAATCTGTTCACGTTTAATAATTTTTTTGGTGTCAAAGACTAATTGGCAGTCCTGTAACTTGTTCATCCATGATTTCTTAAAGTAAAAGTTGCGTTCTTTTGAGCCAGGGATCCATTCTGGGACCTTTCTATCCAATAGTAACAACAACTGGGATCATAACAATACAAACTTAATGGAAATAGTTGATTATATGATTTAATTAGGGGAAAGTGGCTCTCACCTCTTAAAACCATTCAGTGAAACAGGAATTCTCATGAAAACTGAGCTATTAAAATCATAGAATCCCTACAGTGCAGAAGGAGCCATTCAGCCCATCGAGTCTGCACCGACAACAATCCCACCCAGGCCCTATCCCTGAAACCCCATGTATTTGCCCTGCTAACCCCCCTGACACTAAGGGGCAATTTAGCATGGCCAATCGACCTAATCCACACACCTTTGGACTGTGGGAGGAAACCAGAGCAACCGGAGGAAATCCACGCAGACATTGGGAGAACGTGCAAACTCCTCAAAGACAGCCACCTGTGGCCAGAACCCCTTCCCTGGTGCTGTGAAGCAGCAGTGCTAACCACTGTGCCACCGTGGCACCCAGTTCAAAAACAAGAGTTAGGTTTTTTGATGGGCGGCACAGTAGCACAGTGGTTAGCACTGCTGCTTCACAGCTCCAGGGGCCTGGGTTCCATTCCTGGCTTCGGTCACTGTCTGTGTGGAGTTTGCACATTCTCCTCGTGTCTGTGTGGGCTGCCTCCGGGTGCTCCGGTTTCCTCCCACAGTCCAAAAATGTGCAGGTTAGGTTGATTGGCCATGCTAAAATTGCCCTTAGTGTCCTGAGATGCGTAGGTTAGAGGGATTAGTGGGTAAATATGTAGGGATATGGGGATAGGGCCTGGGTGGGATTGTGGTCAGTGCAGTCTCGATGGGCCGAATGGCCTCTTTCTGTACTGTCGGGTTTCTATGATTCTATGATCATCATGCAATAATGGATTTTATAAGTAATAAATAATATCATTTAAAATAAATTCTACATTTGATTTTAATCGGTCTTGCATTTAGGAGTGTAAAATGGCAATGATTAATTAGAACTTAAGAAAGAAGAGACAAAGAAAGATATGGTTCACTTCTCCAATTTCACTCTTAGTTAGATTCCTGATCAAGATATATGCTTAGGTAAATTTGTTTCCGTCATGCTGTAAACATGAATCCTCATTCCCTATTGAATAAGAGAATATAACTAGCATTGAGATTTATTATATCCACATGGTTAATTAAAATTCAAAAGTAAGGATCTAAATGGTTTATTTTTGCATCCTTGACTTAACTTGAAAAATTACACTCATTTTATTTTTTATTTTGTCTGTTAATTTTCTTCCTTTTATGACCATTTATACAGTTTACTGGGGTTTTGGGATACTTCTTTGAGATTGAGAGTTACATTATATCGGTTGTCAAAATTTTATGCATTAACATTTTAAACATACTTTCCCAAGATTAAAGCATGTCTTTCACTAACCAGCCTAGTTTATAATGACAGTGTGGTTGTTGACTACCATTTTGTTCCTTGTGAAAAAAAACAAGGCCTTGTTTATAACCCTAGCCACATGAAACTAAACACAAATCTAAATTTGATTACTGAGGGCAGAGCTTTGTGTAGGAGCAATGATAAAGATACCCACTCACTAGTTCCAGTAAAACATTAATATCATTTTTAAACAGGACTCAAGCAATCTTATAATGATTAAGTTTAACTTTCAAGAAGAAATTTACTTTAGTATTCTGTTAAATTGATTTTTTTTATTGCAAGTTTTCCCAAGTTAATGAATACTTAAAAAGCTTTACACAACCACTAATATTTGAAGGCCTTCTTAGAACTCTAGGGTTTCTACCTCCTTAAGGATTCTCATATTTTAAAAGGTTATGATCTAAAATAGGGGAAGGAAATCTTTTTCCAAAATTTCTTCGATAATCCAGCTAGAGTTGACACTTTATCTGCCTCTCTGCACTCCCGTGATCTTTCTGCTTATCATTCACTAAGCATGTCTGACATTCCTAACAATCTTCTACTTCAACTGCTTCTGTAAGCTTTTGATGGCTCTTAATCATTCTTGCGCTCAATGTGATTCAGAAAATTCTACAAGAGACAAAGATATCCATGGTTCCTCGCTGTATCAAATTAATCCACTTTTTAAAAAAAAAAGATTTGTTTCAGAACAGAGGTGCTGAAACAGCCCACAAAGAATGATTGATATGCAGTAAAAGACTTCCTATGCACAAATTATAATGGCAGTTACTTAAGCTCCTTGGGTAAAATTGCTTTATAAAATTCAGAGAATTACTATTGCTTTTGCATGATGGGGGAAGCTTTCTAAAGGGATGTCTAATTTGGTTATCCAATTGATTGCCTCCTGAAATGCAGAATGGAGAAATGAGTGGAACAGATTAGTGGGCAGATTGAAGTGATGCATTGATCACCTGCACATATGTGTGCTGGTGCATCAAGAAGATGTCTGAATTCCCAAAAATGGACTGTCAGCCTGAAAAGCATAAATCATCAAACTGCAAAGGTAAGTTCCTTATTTTGAACTTTCACAGCTCCAAAACATAGTGCATGCTAACTCTGAAAATATGTCTTCTCTCTTCCTTTCTGATTTCCCAGGTTTTATTTCCTGAAGTTTTTCATTAAGTTTATTTATTAGTGTCACAAGTAGGCTTACATTAACACTGCAATGAAGTTACTGTCAAAATCTCCAGGTCGCCACACTCTGGCGCCTGTTCGGGTACACTGAGGGAGAATTTGGCATGGCTAGTGCACCTAACCAGCACATCTTTCAGACTGTGGGAGGAAACCAGGGCACCCAAAAGAAACCCACGCAGAATGTGCTGACTCCACACAGACAGTGATCCGTGCCAGGAATCGAACCCAGCTCCCTGGTGCTGTGAGGCAGCAGTGCTAGTCACTCTACCGGCCTAAAGTACAGTTGCTAAAAAAAATTATTTTTTTGCCTTCCATATTACGAGAATATCCTCCCGGTGTTTTCCATGTAGTCTTGTTGCTTAGAATATTGAACTCTCTATTCACTCAGTTTTAACTCCCTGCAGGATCTGTGCTTTGGGGTCTGAAACTAATGTGGTCCAGGAAATATGAAAATTGACCAAGACCAATCAATTTTAAAAACACGGACTTGTGGATCTCCAAAAGTCAAGCTTGTAACACACCAGCGATTATAAGATATTTGCAGGCTTGCCAAAAACTGTGAGGATCATGTACAAAATTATGGAGTTTGTGTCAACCGATGTTTGCACTTTGATGGAAGCTTGGACAGCTACCATCCAAACCTTGTGCCCCACCTTGGAGAGACCAATGCATCAGATGGATTTAGGCTGATGGTCCAGATCAACATTGACTCGAAAGTTATTTACTCATGTACTATAAATCAGTGGAGTTATGAATCACAGCACAGTCAAGCAATGTTCTCCCTAACCCTTCTTTATTTCCCATTAAAATTATTGTGCATGTTTGCATCTAAAAGTGATTATTGGTTGTGCATGGCCTATTTGTTGTAGTGCATGGAATGATCGACTTACTTTGCAGCGGCGCACAAACACAACTTGCATGGAACATTGTAGACAAATTATGTGCTCTCTCAGGTGCTTAATAATGGCCTTTGATGTGAAACTTTTTCGCGAGTCTTTTGGCAGTCTTTGTCATAAGGCTTTCCATAGGTCAGTTGGAATGTCACTTCCTCAAAGGAGAACTTTGGTCATACCTGATCTTCTTCTGAGGCTATGTTGACTGCTATTTAATATTGTTATCCTTGCACAGTCAATCCTCAAGTTTATTCTAAAAATAGATTCTGTTATTTTACACAGAATGGAGGTGAGGCTAAAGATTCTACAATGTCCATGTCTATGTTTTATTACCTACTATTTAAAAATGAGCACCTGATAACCTGTTTTTAATCTAACAATACATTTCCAGTATCTGTCTTGACTGTCCACTCCACATGAATCCCTCCCTAGTGTCTCTGATTGTTTTGGGATCAATATCATCAATGCCTGGAGATTTATTGTTTTGAGCTCCCTTAGCTTCTCTAGGACTTAGGTCTAAGTTTATATTGAAGTCATGAATTTTGCTTTGGTCAATTTTTGATGAGGTTCTTTGAACGTGTGAAGGAAGTTTATGGTCTGAATTTTGCAGCTAGCAACAAATTAAAAGCGCTTGCTGCTGACCTCAAACAAAACTGCCTGCAAAATCTAACAATCGCCGTGGCATAGTTTTTGTGCTTACTTAATGTTAGTTTAAATCTGGCAACAGGTCAAAGGCTTGGCTTGGAGTGCAACAGCACTGACATCAGAAAGCAGTCAGGCAGCCAATTGTATCAACATATTCACACACAGCAAATTAGGAAGTTAAAAGCACTTAATATTCTTTGCTTTATTTAAATTTCCAGATACAGAAATAAATGATTATGAAACAAGCTCATTAAAATACATTTATTATTCTAAACATATGTGAAATATTGGTATCCTAATGGAGAAATTTGACATTCCACTTTCATAAAATTAGCTTTTCAGGGCCAGTGAAGGTGTATAGCAGCAATTATGACGTTAATTTGCTGTTAAAATGCACGTACACCTCATTCAATGAGGTGCAACTTTTTAAAAGACTAACATGATACTTAGCCACTGTTAATGTCTTGACAATTCAATTGATTTCCTTTGATTGCAGTCTGGGGGTGGCTACTAGAAAAGCAAAAATCACTGATAGCTACTTTTGGATTTCAGCATTATTGTGTGCATACAGCTCCATAATTTGCTGTTGGTTTCGGGGGAGCACTGCTGGCAAATGTTGAGAATTTCTCCATCATTACCACCACAGGTTCATGCCATTATTATGTGTTAATCCTCCATGTCAAAACCGTTTTCTATTTTTCATGGTTTTTGCCTCTTCTCTGGCTGCTGTTAGGCAAGCAAAGGCAGTGTTAAGGGACTTATATTTGTATTGGTAAACATTAGAATTAAGGTATAGTTTTAAGTGGGTTTAATTTAATCTTTCTGTGCCTGGAAAATTAAAATCTATAGTTAGATTCAATATGGACAAAGGTGTTTGCATGTGTGGGGATTGGTTAAGTCCCAATTGTGATTCTATTGTGCTTCGAGAGGGTTATGGCATGAAGAATAAATAAACTAGCAGTGGTTGTTGAATTACTGGGTGCCCTGTAAGATAGTAAAGCTTTTAAAATTAAATTTTAGCTGGATATATTGCAGTTGAAGGACGCCGTGGAGTGAACATCTCTCAATTCTGCCAGAAGGAGGACTGGACAGGACGGGAGCTGCAAAGAGGCAGGTTTATCAAATAATCAGATACTGTCCAGATAATCAGGGAATTGGGACAGAAAGAATGTATTATGACAATTGAAGTCAAGAGAACAGAGACCAAGGTATTGTTCATAAGATTTCAAGGAAGAATAAATAAAGTGTTCTGAGTTAAAGATTCAATTCCAAAACCAGATTTAACGTGGGAAAGCAGACTTCCTTTGTAAATCAAAAGTTTGATGCCATTTTAATAGAGTCTGACAATCAAGAGTTAAAGCAATTGTGAATAGTTTGTACAGCAATCAAGACAAACAAATCCTAAAGGTGTGGTGTAAAACCTAGATACTGGATCCACTGTTTAATGTTGAGCAGAAGCTTTGTTTAAAAGAGTAATTTGGAAAACCTGGATTGGATTTTGGAATGCAAACCACGACTGGAAAACATTATTGTGAAAGAAGATTTTAAAGTGTGTTTTGGGAGTGGGGTTTGGAAACTCCCTTGTGACCATAATCTGGGGGATTTCTAAAGAGAAATCCACAGACACTAATTTGGGTTCAGAATGGAGTGTGTATTTGACCACTGCCAATCTGTGTGTTTAAAGGGACTTGGTATCATTGGCCCCATATAGCTTAAGATGTACCTTGCAATCCATGTTAATCTTAAAATCCATGTGTTTCTGTTAAGTTAAGGGGGAATAAAGGAGCATTGTATCACAACCCAAATTTCCATGTTTAATAAATGATTTTTTTCTTGCTCTTAAAACTAAAAGAAATTAAAAGTTATTCTCTTCAGTAAGGGATGTGGGCCTCATTGGCTGGGCTGACCTTTATCGCCCATCCCTAGCTGCCCTTGAACTGAGTGGTTTTCTAGGCCATTTCAAAGGGCTTTTCAGAGTCAACCACCTTGAATATAAGAACATAAGAACTAGGAGCTGGAATAGGCCATCTGGCCCCTTGAGCCTACTCCGCCATTCAATAAGATCATGGCTGATCTTTTCGTGGACTCAGCTCCACTTACCTGCCTGCGTACCATAGCCCTTAATTCTTTTACTGTTCAAAAATGTATCTATCCTTGCCTTAAAACATTCAACTGCTTCACTGGGCAGGGAACTCCACAGATCCACAACTCTGTGTGTGAAGAAGTTCCTCCTCAACTCAGTTCTAAATCTGTTCCCCCTTATTTTGTGGCCATGCCCCCCAGTTCTAGTTTCACCTGCTGTGCTGTTTCACATTGCTGTGGTCTGGAGTCACATTTAGGCCAGGCCAGATAAGGATGGCGGATTTCCTTCCCTAATGGACATTAATGAACCAGATTGGCTTTTACAACAATTGACAATGGTTTCATGGTCATCATTGGACTTTTAATTACAAATTTTATTGAATTCAAATTTCACCATCTCTCATGGTGGGGTTCAAACCCGGGTCCCCAGAGAAGTACCTTGGATCTTTGGATTACTCATTCAGTGACAATACCACTATGCCACCTCCTCCCCAAGTTACAGTATTTTGAGCCAGGGTTCCATTTTGGGATCTTCCAATCCAGTTATAACACCAACAGGGACCGTAACACTGCCTTCTTTTGTGGTACTACTTCCTTAGTGTAGCTAAACTAATACATACTTTAACACCCATTATTGATTGGTACATGTTATTTCAAAATTTATGCGATTAATGTTGACTTCACAATAAGCTAGGTAGCAAGCTGCTCTGATGAATGGAGTTTAGGCTTAAATATCTTTAACTACTATAAAAGATTTCCCATTTCGGATGACTTATTAATCAGAGGCAGGCATTTCTATGAAACTTGGAGTTCAAATAAGAAAGTAGGCTCCACTGATTGGAGACCTTGTACAATGTCGCTTGTTTGGATTTTGCCCATCGCCTAAGCCTCATGGCCTAATGAACACTCCTCCCTTCTTTGCCTTTCTCTGAATATTAAAATCTCATAAGGGAAGGAATTATGATTTATTTTGGACTTGAGGGGATTAATTCCTTTGACTGGACTACTATATCTTAATTACTTTACTTCGGCTCTTTGGGTTGTAAGAATGTTTAAAACTGAACTAAGATGACATATTGTTCCCTGCATTCAAAGTCAAATTAAGAAGTCTCAGAACACCAGGTTAAAGTCCAACAGGTTTATTTGGTAGCAAAAAGTCAAACCCACTAGAGGGAGCAATTGCAGCCACCTTTAAAAATCCCAAGTTTTAAAAAGAATTGCAAGGCACAAGACATTGAAGAAAGGTAACCTAAAGATTTGAAGCTTTTTGCACAAACATGTACAAACTAGAAAGCACTGCATTTAGTTTAATGGAATGCAGAGACCTCTTTGCGATGAGATATTCAATATGGGCTCCTCTAATCTGCTCACCCAAAAGTGGATCAGGTGGAAGGAAAGAATTATAGTAAACGGTTATGAATCAGTGATAGTAACTTTTAGACCTGCGACCTTGGGTACATTAGCCTATAAGCCAAAGCCCCAGAGCAACACTCCTGAAGCAGTGAATTCAACTTTAGAGTGGAACGTTTATCTTTACAATGGTTTATTTTTGGAACCATGTTGAAATAGAAGACATGGCTATTAGGGAAATGTTTTGAATTTGGGATGGAGTTGAAAAAGTTTTGAGCAAGTACTAAGGTCACTTAATTTCTATATTTTTTATGATCAACAATGAAATGACAACAATAGGTCATTTTTTACATTTTTATGTAAGGCACTTAAGTGATTTGTATAAAAACAATACGGTATCGTGTATTGGTGTGATAGTAATAGACGTTGGTTGGTATTTTATCATTATTTCCCAATGGAAATGTCTACATAACATATTTCAGTACAACACAAACCCATGTAAGACATGGCATCTTGCATGACTATTATCTGATAAACTATCCATCCTCATCCTTTTCAATTTAATTGCAGCCTTTGATATTCTTGACCATATCATCCTTGTCTCTCGCTCTCTCTGTCATCCAGCTGAGTGTGACTGTATTTGCATTGTTCCATTCATAATGATCCAATCATTGCCAAAGAATCATCTATAATAGCTTTCCCTTCTTGCTCCTGTACCATTACCTCTGAAGTCTTCTCAGGATCATAGGACTGTAAGAGGTAGGAACAGAAGTAGGCTATCCAACACATCGAGCCTGCTCTGCCATTCAATGAAATCATGAGTGACCTCATATGAAAATCCTCAACTCCATTTTCCCGCCTTATCCCCATAAACTTTGATTCTCTGACTGATTAAAAAACTTTCTAGCTCAACCTTGAACATACTTGACAGTTTCTGCAGCCCACTGTGGTAAAACAAATTCTACAGATTCACGACCATCTCTGAGAGAAGAAATTGCTCCTCATCTCTGGGACTTAAATGGTACTTTTTAAAGGCAACTCGCCTCTACCACCCTCCCACGCAGCTCATTCCATCACCATCACCCTCTGAGTAAAAAAGCTTTTCCTCGCATCCCCCCTAAACCTTCTGTCTCTTACCTTGAACTTGTGACCCCTTGTGACTGACCCTTCAACTAAGGGAACAGCTGCTCCTTATTCACTCTGTCCATGCCCCTATTAATCTTGTACACCTCGATCAGGTCACCCCTCAGTCTTCTCTGCTCCAATGAAGGCAACCCAAGTCTATCTAACCTTTCTTCATAACTTAAATGTTCCATCTCAGGCAGCGTTCTGGTGAATCTCCTCTGCAACCTCTCCAGTGCAATCACATCCTTCCTATAATGTGGTGATCAGAACTGCACACAATACTCTAGCGGTGGTCTCACCAAAGTTCTGTACAACTCCAACCTGACTGCCCTGCTTTTGGAATCTATACCTCAATAGATAAAGGCAAGCGTCCCATATGCCTTTTTCACCACCTCACTAACATGGCCTTAAATGGGTCAAAATCATTCCTACATATGGAAGTCAGTAATTCAAGACCATCTTCTCAAGAGCAATTAGGGATGGACAATAAATGCCGGTATAGCCAGCGAAGCCCCACATCCACGTATAATAAAAAAGTCTCTCTGAGAAGAAATTCCTCCTCATCTTCATCTTAAATAAGGTCATAAGATATAGGAGCAGAATTAGGCCATTCGGCCCATCAAGCCTGCTCCACCATTCGTTCATGGCTGATATGTTTCTCAACTGTATTCTCCGGCCTTTTCCTCAGAATCTTTGATCCTCTTACTAATCAAGAACCTAGATATATCTGTCTTAAATACACTCAATGACTTGGCCTCCACAACCTTCTGTGGCAACGAATTCCACCCTCTGGCTGAAGAAATTCCTCCTCATCTCGGTTCTAAAGGGTCATCCCTTTACTCTGAGGCTGTGCCCTCAGATCCTAGTCTCTCCGACTAATGGAAACATCTTCCCCAAATCCACTCTATCCAGGCCTTTCAGTATTCTGTAAGTTTCAATGAGATCCCCCCTCATCCTTCTAAACTCCATCCAGTACGGACGCAGAGTCCTCATATGGTAGACCCCTTATTTTTCAACCTGTTACTCTGAGTTCTTGATTCTTCTGTGAGAGGAAACATCCTCCCATCAAGCCCCACCCCCCCCTGTCATAATCTGACACCTTTCAATGAGGACAATAATGGGCGGCACAATAGCACAGCGCCAGGGACCTGGGTTCGAATCCCAACTTACGTCACTCTCTGTGCGGAGTCTGCACATTTTCTCTGCGTCTGCGTGGGTTTCCTCCCATAGTCCAAAAAAGATATGCTGGTTAGGTGCCTGGGCCATGCTAAAATTTATAGATTCCCATAGAATCCCTACAGTGCATTCGGCCCATCGAGTGTACACCGACCACAATCCCACCCATGCATTTACCCTAGCTAGTCCCCCCTGACACTAAGGGGCAATTTAGCATGGCCAATCCACCTAACCAGCACATCTTTGGACTGTGGTAGGAAACCGGAGCACCCGGAGGAAACCCAAGCAGACACAGGGAGAATGTGCAAACTCCACACAGACTTCAAGCCGAGAATCGAACCTCGGTCCTTTGCTAACCACTGTGCCACTATGCCGCCCATTGTCCCTCAGTGTAACCTGAACAGGCGTCGGAGTGTGGTGACTGAGGGATTTTCATTGCAGTGTTAATGTAAACCTCATTGTGGCACTAGTAAATAAAAAAAACTCTCATTATCTAAACTCCAGTGAGCTGAGCCACCCTCCCCTCAGAATCTGACATGTTTCAATAAGGACATTTTCTAGACGAGGACCAGCAGGTCTGACAACTTCGAGGGGGGGGGGGGGGGGGGGGGCGGAGAGAATGGAGCCAAACCCCTTTCTGTTGAACTGTGCAGTGGAGTATGCCGGGAGGTGTAGTCACCCCAGCTAGCGGAAGTGCGCGTTCTGCCTACATCTCCCGGCATGCCGCGCACCGGGGGGGGGGGCTGGCGCTGGCGATGACGTGCAGGCTCACGCCGCTGCTCACGTGAGAGCCGCATGCGCGCGCGCAGCCCCCTCAGGTGACCCGAGTGTCGGAGAGAGTCGCCCTGATCACCCTGGTGTCAGAGCCCCAGTTGCCGGCCGCCTGCCAGCCAGCCACCATGAACGGCTACGCCTTACTATACGGCGGCATCACTCTGGCCTTCTGGTCCACCCTCCTGGTAGTAGGTAAGAGAGAGCGGGGAGGGAGTGTGGGAGGCGGGCAGGCAGGGCGGCTCCTGGTGCCCGGCCCGGTGTCAGGCCTAGTGTGGCCGGCGGTTCGTGGATGTCCCCGTTCCCCCCTCACCGGGCGGGGGGGATGCGGCACCTTCTGCCGCTGGGGACCTTGTCCCACTTTAGCATATGCACTACGGCATTGAGAGTTTTTGGACTCGAAATGGTGGCGATGTTCGCCGGCCCCCTTGCACCTGGGCGAGGGGTGTATTTCTTTTTAATGAATTATTCCTATTGGAAAATCACTGACTGACCAGCTCGAAAGGGTCAGAATTCCTATGACCAGAATGAAGTTGGGAAATTCTGTCAGAGATGTCTATCGAGCTCCAAGTGTTGACACTAAACACGAAGCTGTGTTGTCTGTTTATATTTTGTGTAGATTAGATCAAGCTATATGCTGATATATATCTGTTATTAACATTGTGTCTGTACCCACTGTATGATACCAGGGACTTGCAAGCTTTATTGACAATTTACATTTTAAGAAGGGATTTCATCCCCATGACAGCAAGTAAGAATTTGTCACTGGTAGTCAAAAGCCACTCTTTTAATTGCTGTCATCTTTTTTTTCATCAGTCTCTGTGCTGTTATGCCCCTTTTTTCCTTTCAAACCACACTGCTGTCTTCTGATTAGACCACATCGGGTGTACAAAGTGCTGCTCTGGGCACCACAACGTAGGATCTACTTTTCTTGAAAGCAGTGCAGTATGAATTGACCAGGCTGTGAGGGGGTCCAAGGATTAAATTGCGAAGAGAGGTTTCATAAACTGGGTTTATGTTCCCTAGGAAATAGCAGTTCAGTTGAGCTTTTAAGAATTTTGAAAATAATTGAAATGATAGATGGAGGAAAAACCTTTGCTACTTGTGGAGTCTAGGACTTGAAGCACAACCTTTAAAATCAGATCCAGGCCTTTCAAGAGAGAAGTTAAGAAATGCTTCACGCACTTGTGAAGTGTATTAATTGTGCAATAGTTAGATGTGGAAATGTTTAATGTTGAGGTGGACGGTTTTTTTCTGCAGATGGGGACTTGGAAGTGAGAAACAGCTTCCCAAATTCTGATGCATGTAGATTTGTATAATTTTTTTCTTCTTCTTTGATCACTCACTAATGTGATTGCCCACTTTCTGTGGGTCCTTATGTGGCTGATGAGTCTGACCCTAGAGTTGCATCTTCGACTGCACACTTGACCGATGTTTCTAGGAGGTGGAACTAGTCCTTGGACTTGATCGCTGTCATTCCTTTTCTTGCCGTTGGGTGTTCTCGAAGAATTGTGTCCCTTCAGTCAGGAGGTTCCTCAGGGTAAGTTTCTCCTGAGCAAAGACCTCCCAGACATTGATGCTCTGTTGCATTTCTTTGAAGTGCTTGCTTTGCTGTCCTCTTGTTCGGGGCCTTCCTTAAGCTGGGCGAAGGAGATTTGCTTTGGCACTCAGGACTCAGGCGTTCTAAGCATGAGGCCAGCCCAGCAGAATAGGTTTCGGACAATTGTGGCCTTGATGCTGGTGCTCTTGGCTCCTTTAAAGACGCTTTAAAATGCCTGCCCTAGCTGATGCAGGGAATCTGTCTCAGCGTGAATGATATCTCTCCAGGTCCTTGAGGTGGCATCTGTACGTAGTTCAGGCTTTTGAACTACTTAAAAGAGTTGGGAGGATGACTGTTACTCTTGAAAATCCAAACATTTATGGTTATAAAGATTACACTCCTTTTCACTGATGGTTGGCTGGGATAAGACTGAGTTTCAGTGATGCACTGCTTTCTGATTGCCTGAGAGTTTGTTGCTGAACCATTTTTTAAAGTAACCTATCTGAATCGGAGTTTTCACTGATCAATTTGCTGCTGTTTGAATAGTGAGTATCAGCATGGACTTGAGTCAAACTCATCTGGTGAGAGATTGAACTGTTTTGTTTGAAATTTTTATTTTCAAGTATTTGTGTGCGCTATGGGGCAAAATGTTTAAGTTTATCTGGAGTTTTGGTTTCATGCACATTTCAGAGGGGTGAGCTGTGGCTCAGCAATAACATTCTCAACTCTTGAATCAAAGGTTGTGGGTTTGAGTCCCAATTCTGATAGCCAAGTACCAAATTTAGACTGATGTTGTACTGAGGGAGTGTTGCACCTTTGAATGTGCTATCCTTTGGATGTAACATTAAACAAAGGCCTTGTCTGCCTTCTAAGGTGGATGTAAAAATCCAATGGCATCAGAGAGCAGGGTGTTCACCCCTCGAGCAATAAAACAAAAACAGGTCATCTGGTCACTATCACCTTGCTGTTTGTGCAATCGTGCTGTGTGCGAATAGTCAACTACATTTCCTACATTACAAAGGTGAAACTGACTGAAGAGAGCTTCTGGTATCCTGTGATCATGAAAAGTGCTATACAGTTCTTTATCAGTTAGAGTAAATCTCAAATGGCTAATGCACCTTTGGCTAAGTAAATGCATAGTATTCATATTGGTTATGTAAATGAGCCAATGCCCTAAAATTGTCCAAAGTTTTAATTTGAGATGAAAAAGCCATAATCGTGTGGTATCTGATATCTTATTCTGAGGCTATTGTTATCAGGGGTTAATGTTTTGGAGTAGCTTGTAATGGTCATGAGTGCAAGTTGCTCAATGAGTACACTTCTGTAACTCACCATTTGCTGGAGGCCATCAAAACTGGTTTCACTTTATAGTTTACAATTGCAACTTTTGTGGATGTGTTGATGTTTGGAGTTCAAAATTTGCATACAAGCTTGCAAACTGCACTTGAAAGCTGATGCATTTTCAAAAATATTGATACATTAGGAGTAAACTGCTAACTTCGATGGGAGGCTATGACGTAGTGGCATTACCACTAGACTAGTAATTCAGAGACCCAAGGCAAGATCTGGAGCAGATAGTGAAATTTAAATCCAACAAAAATCTGGCATTAAAAGTCTAATGATGACCATGAAGCTGTATTTGGCTGTTATAGAATCCAGTCTGGTTCATTAATGTATTCTAAGGAAGGAGACCTGCCACCCTTACCTGGTCTGGCCTATGTGACTCAGATGCACAGCAATGTGGTTGACTCTCAAATGCCCTTCAAAATGGAGAGCAGTTAATGATGGACAATAAATGCTGGCCCAGCCAGTGACACTCATCCTGTAAAAATGAATAATAAAAAGAGAAAGTTCTGGTTGTGGAAGAGTTAAAGCTATTAAAGGGGGAAATGTTTCAGTTTTGCGCAAAATGGGAAGTTCCACGGTTGTAACATCAGTATTATGTACTGTCAGCCAAACCTATCAGGAACTGATTATATTGTTAAGACCTCAAGAAATATGCAAATACAGTTCTTTCAATTGTGAAAGCTACTGGCCAATTTAAATACTTTGCTTTTCCCTTGCTTAGCCCTATTTTGAGATTCCTAGCAGACCTGTAGCCAACTCCATTTCCCTCAAAATTGATTGCGAGCAAAATACTATCATTCTCAGATTTTAAATTATTCATAGTTTTTTTGTGAGAGGGTGTTTCATGCTTGGGTATGGGAGGCAATGAGGGATGATGAGTGGAGGACAATTTCATAAACTATGTTCTGAATTTTCGAAGCACCAAAGTTTAGGTTGGATGTCAAGGGCTTGGAGTGAGTATGCAAGAGGTTTAGAAGGATGAAGGACTTATTTTGTTGGGAGATTGTAGAAGCTGGAATTGTTCTTCTAGGAGAGAAGATTAAGTGAGAACCTAATAGTTCATAGATTTAATAGGATCCGCAAAAGAACTGAGAATTTTTCCACAGGTTACAATGGAATGCAGTTCCTGAAAGGAACTTTTAAATACATGTCGGATTGACTTTTAAAGAGAACTAATGTACGGGGTTATAGGGAAAAGGCAGGGATGTGGAACTAAACTGGAAAAGTCTTTGAAAGTGTTGGTATTGTGATGATGGCTGAATGGGCTCCTGTGTTGTAAGATTCTTTGACTTGATGGTTAATGTTTGTAAATCACTGTTATCAATCAAAATCATAGTGAAGTAGAAGAATAGTTAAGGCTATATAATGTATTTTGCTCATGACAAACCAGTCTCTCTCACTCAACATTTTCCACCATCTAAATTTTGTGTATCTTTCCTCTTCAAACTTGAGAGCATATTCACTATTTCTAAAGTTCATCCAACTCTCAAAAGATACTCATGGTTAAATGGACCCCTTGAAGATCTTAAATTCTTGACAAAATATCTTTTCAGAGTAAACAGTGCTATGTTCTCCACTCTGTGCATAGCTCGGATATTTATTTAATTGATTTATTCTCACATATATTGGGATACAATAGAGAAGAAGACAAGGATAGTGTGCAGGATTTAGTTTTGCCAAATCGAAGAGATTTAAGAGCATTATTAGGAAGTTTTTAAAGACTTAGAGTACAGTTTTAAGAGCACAGAACAAGAGTAAAAGATTGAATTTGAGGGTATGCTGGGGACAGCATACCACCATATCACTGATATCACCATGCTCTGGCACCATCTATGAATGTTGTAAAACCCATGGTTCACTAATATATAGAGAAAGGAAACCTGCAGTTCTTACCTGGTCTATCCTACATGTGACTCCAGACCTATAGTAATGTGGTTGACTCTTAACTGCCCACTGAAATGGTCTAGCAAGTTACTCAGTTGAAGTTGAATTAGAGATGTGCAACAAATGCTGGTTTTGGCAGTGATGCCCACATCCCATAAAAGAATAAAGAAAAAATATATTTTGCCATTCCTTCATCATTGCTTCAGGCTAGGAAGTGAGAAATTTTCATTTATGAAGAGTCGAACAATTTACAAATAGTACAACAGTTTAATATTGAAAAAGTTATGAAAATTAAATGGGTGGTATGGCATGTTCACCCACTATAGACAGTTTCCCCCTTAACGTATGGTACCTTTCATGACCTTTTTCAAAGTGCTTTGTAGCCAATTAAATATTTTAAGTGTAGTCACTGTGGTAATAAGAAACATAGCAAGCAATGTAGGTACAGCAATTTCCTACAATTAATGTTAATGATCAGATGATCTGCTTTTGAGGTGATTAAATATGCACCCTGACTTCAAAATAGTGTCATTGGATTTTTTATGTCCATCTTAGAGAGCAAATAGGACATCAACTGAAAGACAGCACCCCCTCAGTACCTCATTGGAATGTCTGCCTAAATATTTGTGTTCAAGTATTTGAGTGGGACTTGAACCTTCAGATTGAATGGTGAGTGATACCAACTGAGTTGTGACTTCCAAAATAAATTATTTGGGAGAAAATGTTTCCCCTCTGCCCCTCTTCAGAGTTGAGCCCACAAGAGTGCTCACCCATTCAATATCCTTGTTTGCATTGCTGATCCCTATATAATGTTAGAATTTGCATTTACGTTGTGCCTTTCACAGCCTTAAGGCATCCAAAAGTGCTTCTGTCAATGATTTTTTTTTGAAGTGTAGTTAGTTATAAGGTAGGGAGGTACTGCATGCAAATTGTCCATTGCAATGCTTTCAAGCAGTATTGAGATAAATGACTAGATGATCTGTTTTAGTGAATTTTGGTTGAGAGGTATGTACTCACCAGGATATTGGGAGAACTTCCCTGCCCCTCTTTCAATAGTGAGGACAGTTTAATAACTCATTCAAAAACAGCATGTCCAACAGTACAGAACTCAAGTTTTTGCAGAATTTTGGTTTATATGCAATGGTATGAGTTGATTTTGAACAAAACAGGAACGAAGAACAAATGTCTATTTAATGATCCTTATGGTTGGAGTCCAATCTTGTGTCTATGTGCAGTAATGCTCTGATACTGATATTAACTAGGAAAAAAAACATGAGTATAATGACTGAATGCGAAATGTTTACTAGTTCCCTGAAAGGTCTGGTCCACGGTGATAACTGATCTGTGCTTGTGACATTGCAAATTAATATCAGTTTAGAAGAAGAAAACTTGATGATTTCAAGCACTGTCTTTTTATCCCTCAGCTGGTTTTGGATCAGATCCAAACTAACAGGCCAACTGACTTTCCATCTCTGGGACCCGGATCAAGTCAGAACTGATAAGCAAAGAAGCTCACGTGTTTTCCTTGGTTATAAATTATAGGGTTGGAGTCATTGAGTTGGGTAATCACGAACCTGTGTCTTAAAGTGCACAAATGCATCATCTGTGAAGTCTAATCTGCAATTGTGACTGTTCTCAAAATGTCTTTTGATTAGAGTTGTGGCAGACACGGGGAAGTACGTTCAAAGAGAGAGCAGTTAATGCTGCAAAGTATTTATTTCACCTAAACTTATTACGAAGAATAAAATTCAATTTATAATGTGTAGTTCATTTAATTTTACTGGGGACTGCCCATATTGAGCTTGTTTCCTGATATCACCTGGTTTTGTGGTTTTATATAATTGAGCATATAGAGAATTTACCTTAATGCGGAAGAACGCTGTTGAAAAAAACTCTCTCGTTCCCTCTTCCAACCTAATCTGAAATTTCTACCACGTCAAAAAAACAGGAAGACCTGACATTTCTGGTCAGCAAGACCCGAACTCATTTGTTTTTAGATTGATGAAATTCTCTTCTGTTAGTACACTTCACATAAAAATTTGGTATGACATTTATTGAATTTTCATTTGTCTTTCTATTATAGGCATTTGTTACACAATATTTGACCTAGGATTTCGCTTTGATATAGGATGGTAAGTCATTTCAAAGGAAAAATTAAGTTCTCATTTATTTGTAACAATTTAGCTTTAAATTTATTTCCTAGCTGATTGGATATACTAATCGGAGGAAACTTTCAGAAAACCCTTTTAGTAATCCAATCAGCTATTAATATTTTTCTCACTTTCTAAATTGAACTGTTCTGTAACCAAATTTATTTTGCCACTCGGCTTAAATCGGTGTCCTGTGGTTTTCATCATTAATACCATTGGGAGCAGTTTCTCTCCCTATCTACTCTGTCCAAACCCCTCATGATCTCCTTCCAACCATCTCATCTTGTATGAGAATGACCCCAGGTTCCCCGATCTATCCAGGCAACTGAAGTCCCTCCTCCCTGGAGCCATTCTTTCAAATCCTTTCTTCACATCCTTCCTAAAGTATGGTGTCCAGCGATGCATACAATATTTTAATACAATACTGACCAAACCAGTGGTTTGTAAATAGAGCCATAGACTAATCGCAGTCATTACATGCATCCTCTGGCTAGGGCAGTTTGTTTGGAAATTGATCCCAAAATTATACTGTCTGCAGTTTGCCACTTCATTCTGCTTTTGTATACCAGGAATTAGCACATTCAAGGCCTACAACGATCAGTACCTCACTCTGTAATGTAGTTAAGTGCCAATGAAACCCCTTAGACTTGAAACTTTGTCCTGGAACATCTCTGTCCCTCCACCTCTTTCCTCCTTTTCAGATCCTTCTTGAAACCCATCTGTTGGAAAAAGCTTTTAACATCTCTCCTAAAACTCCTCCTTTGGCTTGGTGTCAGTTTTTGTTTGGTTATAGCCATGTGAAATGCTTTGGAATGTTTGTTTTGTCCGATTCAGCTACAGGACTGTCCGAGACTTTATCCTGAGATTGGAAGTTTGAGTCCAAGATTTGCTGCATGAAAAATACAAAATATGAAAGCGGTTTTCTTGTCTATTTTTTTGGATAGTGAAAACCCAATTGCTAACTTCAGAGAGATAGATATGACATCTCGACAATAGATGGGAACCCTCTTCAAACTTCAAGCAAAATTGTGCTTGCTGGATAACTGATATAAAAACACAAAATGCTAGAAATATTCAAGTCTGGCAGCATCTGTGGAAAGAAACAGAGATAATGTTCATCTGAACTCTTTATTTTAATGATGTGCCTGTGTGTAAGTGGTGACTTTTTTTTGGCCCTGGCTAAGATGCTCTTTTGGGGCAGACTCGATGGACTGAATGGCCGTCTTCTGCACTGTAGGGGTGCTATGGTTCACATTGTGAATGTGTTTTGAAAAGTGTCAGTGGGTAAATTAATATTTTGCTTCCTCCTTGTAGGAGATGGTACCTTCTTTCTATCTCGTGCCTTTTCCTTTCCACTACCTGAAATGCTACAGCATAGCCAGGACAAAGTATAGTTGAATTAATTTAAAACAATTTGGGTGAAAGTTTTTGTGAACCCATCCCGTGAGCTCTAATGCCTGATATTACAGGCCTTCTGGAGAAGGATCATTTAGATCCAAAACGTTAACTCTGTCTCTTTCCATAGGTGCTGCCAGATCTGTTGAATTTATCCAGTATTTTCTGTTTTTATTTGAGATTCCCGCATTACACAGTATTTTGCTTTTGCTTTGTTAGAGTAAAAGTATTTGTCTGATTCCAGAATTGCAGAGATGATCTACAGGTTTATTTTATGATCATTCTGTATAGAACTGGAACTGGCCATTTCTGGCTGCTGCTTCCTTTTAATCTTAACACTTTGTGCAAATTCTACAGAAGTCTACAGACTTTTTTTGTCTAAATTGAAATTCCTGGTTCAATGTTGAAAGGATTATTGCATTTTTTAAAATGTTTAATGAAATTATTAAAAAGTGGAAGTGAAAGCGGCAGTTGAATCATGACTTGGTTCGGGAAGTCTGATGGTGGGGACAGAGAGACGGTTGGAAATAAGAACAAATACAAGTCTGGGTATTAAGCTGCAGACACTATAGGCTGGTTAGCATGAGCATAGGGAAGTACAAATCCTTCCTTGCCGTTCCAATTCCGATCCATGCTCAGACTGAATTAATGTTTTACATTGGCCTATGGGATGGATGGAGGGTGGGTGGGTGGGGAGGAGAGGTTGTTGCGTAACAACAAATGTTTGTGTCTCACCTTTATGAAAAAATGCCCTAAAAAGCTTTACATGGAGAGAAGAAATAAGAATTAAAGAGAAATGGTGGCGTAGTGAAAATCCAGAGGTCCAGACTAATGTTCTGGCGACATGGGTTCAAATCCCACCATTGTAGCTGGTGATATTTAAATTCAATTGAAAAATCTGGAATTACGTGTTAAGTAATGGTGACTATAACTAGTCAATTGTTGGAAAAACTTTTCTGGTTCACTAATGTCTTTTAGGGAAGGAAATCTGGCCTACATGTGACTCCAGACATGGTAATATGGTTGACTCTTAACTGTCCTCTGAAATGGCCTAGCAAACCACTCGATTCAAGGACAGCTAGAGATGGGCAACAAATAGACCTTGCTAGCAATGTGCACATCCCATGAAAGAATACATTTTTAAAAAATCATGGAGTAAGGAGCAGCCATCAAATCGTGGTGAGAGAATCGGGGGAGGTTTCTGAAGATTTGGTTGAAAGGATGGATTTGAAGAGGATATTCAAAACAAGTGATTCAGGCAGGCATTCCATAGAATCGGGCTGAGGTGACAACTTTTAAAGAAGGGACAGAAATATTAATGAAAGTGTATTTCTTCTAGAATGTTTGGTGGAATGTGCAGGAAATGGAATACACCAATTAACATTTGAAACTCTAATGGGAGAATAATGCTGGAAATACTGATTTGCATTTAGTTTAAGCTGAAGATTATTGTACTTTGTTACCACTAAAGGTTACATGAAAAAAACCCATTTTAAAATAGTTACTGTAGTGAATGCTGGTAACACAGTAGTAAGGGAGGGAAACCAAGGAGGAAGAGAAACTGGAAGAGTTTCTACATATGTGGTCTGGCTGTGCTGAGTTAAAACCAATGTACCTGGGACTGTTTCCTTGATCTTGGTAACTTCATAGTGGCATTTTCAAAATGTGAACTTTTTAAGTAGGCAGAATTAGGCAAGAACGAAATGGGAATTATTAGGTCTGGAACATCCTCCTCCACCCTAATAATGCTGTGGGTTTTTAAGAGTAAAATGAACCAATAAAAATATTTGAAGTGAAGAGGATGGAGGAGGGGATGCTTTGCACTGAATAGTGAGGAAGTGGTGTTAAGTGGGTAAATCCTACATTTAAATATAATCAGGAGATTCATTTATTCTCTCTATACCCCCTGCCTTTGCGACAGTGTACGATCAGTGAATATTTGTTTCTTTTAACAAAATATGGGACAGGAGAGGAAGAAGCAGGCTTGATTGTGCACATCAAGCAATGTTTGCATACTTTGAAGATATACATCAGATCATCATGATAGAATTATCTGTGTCAGAAACTGCATTGATTATTGAATTGAAGGTTACTTTAGGGGGTGAACTGTAATCACAATTGGACTAAAATGCAATGGTGGAGATTACAGGTCAACTGCTGCATGAGACTTCATATTCAAATTAAAACAGCAAAATTACTTTCTGTTGATATTGGAGGTGTTGAATTCTTGCGTTCTGTCAGTATTTCACAGCTACTTCCAGAAACAGGGTGTACCCTGATCCTTGTTGTAGAATCTTGCTTTAATCTTGTCTTGTGTGTTGTTGTAAAGTTTACTGTTATTTTTGATTTAAAAAGATGCTGAGCAATGACCTTGCAAATTGGCTAGTGTAATAAATGACTGCAAATTGGGTGTTCTGATAAGCATTCTAGGTTATCACTTTATTGAAGAAATTGTTTTTACTTGATGTACTCCTTGCAACCGATGCTGCATAATACAATGTGGGCAAATCCTTGCAGGAATGTGCTGTTTGATTGTGGAAATGTATGTTTACAACTTTAGAGTAACCTCTGGTTGCTTCCCAGTTTCTGTCATCTGTATATGTATGTCTGTGTATATATAAATATGTATATTTATGGTAACGGTGAAAATAACTTCTGCGATCCGCACATGCATAGCAAAGTACAGAAATCCAAGTTTGCTGTCAGTGATTCTGTGCTGAGTGCACTTTGAGGGCCTCCTGAGAATGCAGTCAATTAGAAATCATTGAACAGATAATTTCAACTCTGATGCTTAGTGTCTAAAAACCCTTGAAAAAGTTGCAACTAGTTGACTGAGGCCATACTAGGTCTTCAAACAGCATACTGAGTTTATAATTACTAAACACACTGGCCCTAAAAAGAGATTTTGTATTTGTTGAAAGTCCAATTTTTTCATTGTGAAAATTCCACACTCCAGAAAGTTATTTGATGTTTTAGCCTCTATGTTAATATCGTAATATGGCCCAATCATTTATTTCGTCATTGGAAATTTAAAATCAGAAGTGAAGGGATTTCTGGTTTGCTGTCTGAGATACTTCAGTGTCATTGGCTATTTTCCTGCTTGTAATGCCACTGTTGTCAAACGCCTGGTGGAAGATTCAAATTGACTTTGGTAAAGAAAAAATCCATCCACAGAAATCATTAGATCTTTGTGGAAAGCTTTCTTTGATGTTAGTGGCACTATTTTGCTGCTGACGGCAAATTATCTCTCCTTTATCTCTTAGTCTTCATTGAAAAAAGATATGATGGTGGGAGATTTGAGAGAATATTGAAATAAATATATTGCTTGGCATGAAATTTTTCATGTAAAATTTTTGAAGTCACTTTTTGACTATTTAAGAGCTTTTATTGTACTTGTGTCAAACATGAAGCGCAAAAGTACAAAGCGATTCAATTAATATTTTGTTATTTATAGGTTTTTAACAGAAACATCTCCCTTCATGTGGGCAAACCTGGGAATTGGATTGGCTATCTCATTGTCTGTCGTGGGTGCTGCATGGTAAGATGTTTTTTCTTATCCGTATCAGTGAGTAGATTGACCAGGGTGCCCAAAGATCGATCATACATGTACTAACTATTCGCACTTTGAATCATGTAAACAAAGAAATTTCAAGGGTCACTGTCTGTGTTAAACAAAGCAGTTCCTCAGGTAATGAAGGCATCCATACCTGAAAAATAAAACTTTGACAATATCCAGGCTTGGACTAATAAGTGGCGAGCAGCATTTTGCATCACGAATGCCAGGCAATGACCATCTCCAAAAGGAGAGAATCTAACCGCCTCTCCATAACATTCAAAATCATTATCTCAAGTGGCTACTAGAATAAGTTGCAGACCAGACATTCTGTAATGAGTGATTTCCCAAAGCCTTGGGAATGTTTTCTGTCTGTCCTGTTATCTAAGGAAGGTTTTATTGGAAAAGAAATGGACATAACCGCCTCCTTGTGTTTTTTGCTTGCTTAGGGGGATTTACATCACTGGTTCCAGCATTCTTGGTGGGGGTGTGAAGGCACCTAGGATTAAAACCAAAAATCTTGTCAGGTAATCATTTTAAAATAGCTCTTAACTCATGAATGTGTTGAAAAATAAAAGTAATTTCAAATAATACACCTATTATATCAATCAATTGCAAGCATTTTTGTGAAAAATAATCTTTCTCTGACACTACAGCTAATAGGATGCTTGTTTGCAAGGAATTGGATGAGGGATTTGGTTTTCCAGTTTGGCTATAACAATGGAATATGGCAATATATCTACTGGGGTAATGGTTATGAGTTATGGGAGAGTAAGAAAGGGAAAAATAGGATTTTAAATGTATATTTTCTTATGAATTAAGATTTTTGACTCATTGGGTTGTGAGTAATGTTGAACAGGATAATTTTATCGAGTCTTGTCCATTCCAGATAACAGCCAATGGCTTTCGACCGAGTTTTTAGTTCATGCTGGTTTTCGATGCATCTCTGTAGATTTCCAACTTAAGACAAAATGCTGGATGTTAAAGTTTAAAAGTTTATTAATTAGTCACAAGTAGGCTTACACTAAACTACAATGAAGTTACTGTGAAAATCCCCTAGTCGCCACACCCTGGTGCCTGTTGGGTGAATTTAGCATGGCCAATGCACCTAACCAGCACGTCTTTCGGACTGTGGGAGGAAACCGGAGCACCCGGAGGAAACCCATGCAGACTCGGAGAGAACATGCAAACTCCACGCAGGCAGTAACCCAAGCCGGGAATCGAATATTATGTTATCAGAATGTCCTTCAGCATCTAAAGAGAAATAGAAAATAGGGGCAGGAGTAGAGCATTTGGCCCTTTGAGCATGCTCTGCAATTCATTATGATTATGGCTGATTATCCGACTCAGCAGCCTGATCCTGCACGCACACACACACACACCCCACCCCCCTCCACCAAATATCCTTTGATTCCCTTTGCACCAGGAGGTATATTTAACTGCTTCCTGTAAACATACAATGTTTTGGTCTCGACTGCCTTTTTTGATAGTGAATTCCACAGACGTGCCACTCTCCGGGTAAGGAAATTTCTCTTCATCTCAGTCCTAAAAGATTTACCCCGAATCCTTAGTCTGTGACCCCTGTTCTGGGCACCCCACCATCAGGAACATCCTTCCTGCATCTATCCTGTCTTGTCCTGTTAGAATTTTCAGTTTCTGAGATTCTCCCCTCATTTTTATGAACTCCAGTGAATATAATTCTAACTGACTCAATTTCTCCTCGTATGTTAGTCCTGCCGTCGTCCCAGGAATCAGTCTGGTAAATCTTTGCTTGACTCCGGCTATAGCAAGGGCACCATTCCTCAGATAAGGAGACTAAAACTGCACTCACTACTCTAGGTGTGGTCTCACCAAGGCCCTGTATACCTGCAGCAAGACACCCCTGCTCCTGTACTTGAATACTCACTATGAAGGCCAAAGTACCATTTCCCTTCTTTACTGCTTGCTGCACCTGCATACTTAGCTTCAGCGACTGGTGTACAGGGACACCCAGCACATTCCCCCCTTCAATTGTAGCCATTCAGATAATTTGCCTTTCTGTTTTTGTCACCAAAGTGGATAACCTCACATTTATTCATATACCACATCTACCATGCGTTTGTCCACTCTTTCAGCTTGTCACAAGAACAGAAGGTTAATTTTTCAGGCTAAGCCTTTTATCAGAACCAGAAGATGAACTTTATAATAAAGTAAATGAAGAATAAAGAAAGAGGTATGTCAGGTACGCTGACTCTTGTCACAGAACCAATTAATATGGTGAACAGCTTGCAGTCATCAAAGAGCATCAATAGAGACAGAGCTGGGTCAAAGAGTAGAAGAACGATAGGCTAATTCGCTGGGACAAGAACGAGCTAAAATGATGTACTTGCAAGGATATGAAGGAACAAATGATAAGTTGGTTTGTTAACTCATTGAAACTTATACTGACATCAAAGCAATTGTGTGTGTAGAAATACAGTCTTGTATTGGTAGTTCAGTTCATCTCTCCATGAAGCAGGAGGATGAATTTAGCTCATTACTTGCACAATTCTTAAAGGCTTTTTTTTTTGTTGGGATTAAAGTCTTTTGAGAAGTTCTTAACCTTTAGTTTTACAGTAAGAATTCATCTTGATGCCTGGTTTGTTTTGATTAATCTGTTTCTATTCTCCAAGTTAGTTGTATTGTTCAGTCGTTTTGTGTGAATAAGTCTGTTCAATTATTTACCCTGGTACAAAATTGTCTTCAATGATTGATAATGTCATCTGAAGTGGCATCATAATGCGAAGTTTTGTGTACAATCCAATGGCAAGCTCACAGGAAAAGGGAGGATTGTTTGCCTTAAATTATGTCAGATTTTTAAAAGAATTCTCTAGGAGTGGCTTGCTGGCAGCAATATTTATTTTTCATTTCTAGTTGCCTTAACAACTGAGTGGATTGATGAGGCACTCTTAATGCACTAAGAATGGAAGTAATTAAGAATAGAGTATACAGAGTGCATGATATGTGGAATTTTCTTGGAAGGGTTGCAGTGGCAGGTTCCTTTCACTGAAGGATGTTAGCGAACCATTTGAGCTTTAGTTTCACATTATGTTCAAGTCTTAGAATGAATTACCAGATTTATTTTATTCATGATCTCTGGGTTGCTAATCCAGTATTATAACCAATCGGACTGGCGGGAAGTGGGAAAATGTGTCTGGTGGGAAGGTGCACCAGGATCACTGTTATTTCCCGCATGCATTAATGATTTGGACTTTGGAAATTGAGGTATGTAATCCAAATTTTCAGATAGGCGCAGTGATTATAGTCCAGTGAAGGACAGCACCAATCACGTGATAAATGGAGAGTGGGTGTATAAATGCCAAATGAAATTCAGTAAGGTCAGCAGTTCATTTTGATGGGAATAAGGAGGCCACTTATTCTTTGGAAGTAAGAAAATAAGCGGGATAAAGAAGCAGAGAATTAGGAATAGAGATAAATAAATCACAAAGTAGCAATGCAATTTGATCAGGCCAGTATAAACAAACTGCTGGTTTTCATTGCAGGAGGAATAGAATATAAAACCAGGGGGATAATGTTAAATTTAATGTAACCCCTTGGTTAGGCTGTTATTTCTATAGTGGATATTGCAACACTGAAGAAAGTACGAGAAAATAGTATCACCCGAATTGAATAGATTGTACCTCTTAGCACAGAACTCCTATTTCTGAAAAAGATAACTAAGTGGAGAAATAATTGAGGCTGCCTTTAAATTAACAGAGTGTGATAGGATAGGTGTGCATCCAGAACATATGGAATGTGAATGCCACCATTGACCAGAATTGCCTATTTCTGTACTGTGCATTCTACACCTCTATCAGTTCTTAAGTTTTCGATCACAGGAAATGTGTTCTTGCTCAAGATGGTGAGAATTATTTTGAGAAATATTGAGAACAAACTGAATCTTAATGCTGGAGTCTACCTGGAATGAGGTTGTGCGGGAAGCAGGTGCTTAGAAAATAAATGTTTGAAAATGGAGTTATGAATATATAGTTACAAATAGCAAAGGTGACCATAATGGTGAACAGATGGTAAACCTGGCAGTGGCCAAGGAGTAACACCAGGAATGATGATTTTATTTTTAACATTTATATTGCAGCATCATTTTCTGTGAAGCTGTGGCAATTTATGGGATTATCATGGCTATTGTCATCAGTAATATGGCAGAGGTATGTGAATTTTTAGTATAAATACAATATTTGCTTACTTTGCCTTTAATGTAATCTGGGATACAATTGAAGTCAAAATCTGACCTGATGTGCTTTCAAAGGGGGCAGGATAGACCCATGTCCATAATATTGATTAAAGCTGTAATGTCTCACTTTCCATGTGTAATTCCAGTTTACATGTAACACTTGCCCATTAGTTTACTAATTCCGTCATGCTTTTATACAGTGACTGCTGTTGTGAAAAGGAGCAGAGCAGGCATCACAACACAATGGAAGTGGCATTGCTAATTTCGCATACGAACATCTGAATTAGAAGCCGGATCAGACCACTCGGCCCTTTGAGCCTGCTCTGCCATTCAATAAGAATTTGGCTTATGATTGTAACCTCAATTCCACATTCCTAGCTACCTGTGGTGACCTTTCTTCCACCCCAACTAATGGAAAAACTCTATCTACCCGACCTCTGCCTTAAAAATATTCAAAAACTCAGCGTTCTCCGTCTTTTGAGGAAGTAAGGTCCAAAGACTTCTGAGACCCTCTTTGAGAAAAACATTCTCCTCATCTCTAATGGATGACCCCTTATTTCTAGATTTCCCCCACTCGAGGAAACATTCTTTCCACATCCACCCTCAGGATTTTGTATTTTTCAATTGGGTTGCCTGTTGCTCTTCTAAACTCCAGCATTTACAAGGCTAGTCTATCTAACCTTTCCTCATAAGATGACCTGCCTATTTTAGATGGTGGTAGAGGCAAGTTCCTCTCACCTTTTAAGAAGTACATGGATGAGCACTTGGCACGTCATAACATCCAAGGATATGGGCCAAGTACTGGTAAATGGGATTAGGTGGGAAGTCAGGTGTTTCTCATATGGATGCAAATTTGATGGGCCGAAGGGCCTGTTCTGCACTGTATGATTGAGTCTAGTAAACCACCTTGCAAATCTGTTGGAAGCAGTTCAACCTTTTCTTAAATAAGGAAATCAATACTGTACACCAGATCTGGTCTCACCAGTAGCCTGTATAACTGAATCATAACCTTCCTACTTTTGTATTCAGTTCCCCTCACAAATTATAACATTTTATTAGCTTTCCTATTTACTTGCTGTACCTGCAAGCTAATCTTTGCAATTCATGCACTAGGGCACTCTGATCCCTCTGCATGTGTAAGCTCTCCAATCTCTCACCATTTAGCATATGCTTTTTATTCTTGCCAAAATGGACAATTTCACATTTTTCCACATTATGCTTCATTCGCTATATCACTTTGGAGGCTTCTTATGTCTTACCGGTCTTTGTTTCATCAGCAAATTTAGCAACCATACTTTTTGTCCTTCCCTTAAAGTCATCTATATAAATTGTAAACAATTGAGGCCCTGGCATTGATTCCTGTGGCACACCACTTGTAGTATATCTTGTCAATCAGGAAATTACCCATTTGTGCTAAGTGTTTCCTGTTAGCTGACTAATCCATGCCAATATGTTCCCCCCCACACCATGAGTAATCAATATATTTTTCTCCCAGGTGAAATCTCTCAATAACTATATGGCTCATAGTAGGTTTATGCCACTGCAACAAAGTGGCAAGGGTGGCACAATATTCCTCAAACTTTAATGGACTCGGGAGTTTGTTCCTTTTGGTTCTGCACATACTCAGCTCCCAATCTTAGCTGATGTCTAACGAAATTGAATATTCCCTTGCTACATTCATGCATGTTTTGATTAACAAGTGAGCAGAATCCTGGAAGCAGATTGACTACCTTAATTCTTTGGGTGGAGAATATTCTATGGGCTAGCATGAGGGTTGAAAAGATGAGAAGCAAAGAAATCAAGACTTGTGAATTTGATTATTCTATATGTAGTTAAATCATTAATATAAAAACACAAATTAGATTTATCTCTGAACCTTTTCACACAATTTGTGTGTGATGGCAAATGGCACTTTTGAGGAAAGTACTCCAAAATATTCTTTGCTTTCAGGTTTCTGTGTTTATTGTTGAAACAGTGATTTGAGGAGTGGTTGAAAGATCTTGTTGACAAAATAAACAAATAGCCAAAAAATCCTACAAAAACTGCCTTGTTCCAGTAACAAATGATGTATGTTCAGATGTGTAATTTGAAAGATGATGACCTGGCTCCTGGTGTTCCGTTTATTACTTCAAAAAAACATTTCTTATCTTCCCCGCAGCCATTCAGTGGCACCACTCCACAGACAATTGGAGCCAGGAATTATCAAGCAGGTGAGTATAGTTTTTTTTTGTTGTGCCATAGTTATTTATTTGCATTGGATTTGAAATGAAAGCCTGTCTTCAAGGATTCATTTATCAGGAGCTGCTGCAGATGGCCACCCCAACACTGCATAAATGGTGTTGCCACCATTTCTGATTGCTGACCGGCTTAACTCGTCTGTACAGACTCATGATTTGAGCTTTCATTTCTTGGTTATGCACAGACTTCACAAAAGCGGGGCATTATGCTGAATTGTAATTAAGGAAAAGGAGTGTGAAATATTGGTGTGATTAGTATGGGGAGAGAGGAAGTATTAAGGAGATTAACATCCTTCGAAGTGCATTAATTACCAGGGCCGGATGAAATGTATCTGAGGCTGTTAGTGGAAGTCAGGGTCTACAACCCTCACTGGATACAATTGAGGTGCTGAAGGATTGGAGGCCTACTAGTGTTGCACATTTGTTTAAAAAGGGAGAGACCAAATAATTTATAGGCCAGTCAGTTTGACCTCTGTATTGGGGAAATTAATTGGAATCAGTTATGAGGAACAGGTTAAACTGTCACTTAGACACAAAATCAAGAATAGTCAGCATGGGTTTTTTGAAGGAAGGTCGCACCTGACTAATTTGAATGAATTTATTTGAGGAAGTAACAAGGAAGATTGATGAGGGCGATACAGTTGATGTGGTCTACATGGATTTTAGCAAGGCCTGTGGCAAGGTCCCACATGGCAGACTGGTTTAGAAAATAAAATCCCTTGAGATCCAGCGGAATGTGGCGAGCTGAATACAAAATTGGCTCTGTGGCAGGAAACAAAGGGTAATTGTTCATGGGCATTTTTGTGACTGGAATGCTGTTTCTAGTGGGGTTCTGCAGGGCTCAGTGCCAGGTCTCCTCCTTATTGTGGTATTAATGTTTGGACATAAATGTAAGAGGAATGATCAAGAAATTTGCATACGGCACATAAATTGTCTGCATTGTTGATAGTGAGGAAGATATCAATGGACTGGTCAGGTGGAAAGAAAAGTGGCAAATGGAATACCACAATGTTTATTAGTGTCACAAGTAGCGGCACGGTACACGGTCACAAGGGCGGCACGGTAGCACAGTGGTTAGCACTGCTGCTTCACAGCTCCAGGGACCTCCCACAGTCCAAAGATGTGCGGGTTAGGTTGATTGGCCATGCTAAAATTGCCCCTTAGTGTCCTGAGATGCATAGGTTAGATGCATAGGTTAGCAGGTACATGTGTAGGGATATGGGAATAGGGCCTGGGTGGGATTGTGGTCAGTGCAGACTTGATGGGCCAAATGGCCTCTTTCTGTACTGTAGGGTTTCTATGATTCTATTTTTATGATTCTAAGTAGGCTTATATTAAAACTGCAATACAGTTACTGTGAAAATCCCCGAGTCACTACATTCCAGTGCCTGTTCGGGTACACCGAGGGAGAATTTAGCAGGGCCAATGCACCTAACCAGCATGTCTTTTGGACTGTGGGAGGAAACTGGAGCATCCGGAGGAAACCCACAATGACATGGGAAGAATGTGCAGACTCCGCATAGATAGTCACCCAAGCCGGGAATCGAACCTGGGTCCCTGGCGCTGTAAGGCAGCAGTGCTAGCCACTGTCCGCCCTAAAGTTTGAGCTGATGCAATTGGAAAGGTAATTCAAAGAAATGCAAAAGGTGCAGTAGCCAGGAAAGGTATTCAAATCACAGATGAGTGGTTTTCAATGCTAAGTTGCATGATTGTACCTTGGAATTGGATTTTCACAGTAAGTTCGTTGCAATGCTAATGTAAGCCTATTTGTGACACTAAATAAGTTTAAGTTTATTCATCATTGTAGGGATGCCTTTTAATATTTCCATTCCTGACTGGATTAGTATGTTTTATTATAGATAATAAACCTAATGTATTGATTAGCCTGTTGACCAAAATTATTCTTTGGGAATTAGACTTAATTATAGGAGTAAGAGTAGGCCATTTTGTTTCCCGTTTTCTTTCCCTTCCACCAATGCTTCTATATGCATCAAAAAGTCTCAGTGAGAATAAGAGGAAGCCTTATTTTTTTTGCATTGTTGCTATCATCCAATAATAATGGGAAAAACTGAGCTGATTTGGTTTTAATCAGTAGATTTCTCAATTCTCTTTTTTCTTTGTAGGATTCTCCATGTTTGGAGCTGGCCTGACTGTTGGATTTTCTAACCTGTTTTGTGGTATCTGTGTTGGTATTGTGGGCAGTGGTGCTGCTCTGGCTGATGCCCAGAATGCCAGCCTGTTTGTCAAGATCCTGATCGTTGAAATCTTTGGCAGTGCCATTGGTTTGTTTGGAGTCATTGTGGCCATTCTACAGGTAAGATGGTCTCAACCCTTCCAACTTGCATCTTCCCAATACTAAAGATCTCCATCTCTCCATGAGTCCACCTACCACTGAAGCAGTTGTCATCTCTAAGCTTCTATCACTCTCAGCATGCCTCGCATCCTCCAATCTCTTGGAATTACTGCCCTTTCAAAATTATGTCAAATTCTGTTCATGCTAATCTACATTGGCCTCTGCATTCCCATTGTCCCATTTAAAATCCTCACCATGGTTAACCCTCAAGTTTTGTCCCTCTGTACTCCTGTAAACTCCTCCAGCCCTACCTCCACCTTGGAATTTTCCATTTGTTTGACTTGGACCTTCTTTAGCCCTACTAATATTAATCATGTCTCTAGTTGTCTGGGCCCATGTGTCAAAATTCCTTAACTCCTCTATCTTTCTGCTTTGGAAACTTGACCTTTTCACCAAAACCTTTAGCTATAACTTACTGTATGTGTCTTTTGACACGGCATCCATTGTTTTGCTTACAATTCTAAAACTCTTTGGGACATTTTTCTATCATGCCATTACGTAAATGCAACTTGTTCCCATGTGAGGAAAATGTGCATTAGATATTCTGTAAAAGGCATTGGTTCATTTCCCCTTTTAAATTTTATATTAAAATCCTTTCAGTTTTGAAATAAGTTGAATGTAGGACAAAGTGAATATTGTTATTTAATACTAATTACCATTGTGTACTAGTGCAGAATGAAGAATAATCTGTTTACAGCTAATTATGCTATAATCTGTGCATTTCTGAAAAATTGTAACTTGTAAAATTGATTGAAATTTTTTGTTACAGACATCTAAAGTGAAAATGGGAGATTAGCCATCATGAAAACATTGAGAGTTGGAAAAGTTCTGGAAATGCGACCAAGATTTGCTGTACATAATTTATTTAAGTGTATATTTTCCCGATTATATTGTTTGTGGTTTTTTAACCCATCATTTACTGAGGAGTGGTTGTGGTACAGTCTGAAGTGATTCCTGATCAGTTCTGCAAAATGGACCAGGTGCTGTCCAGCAGTATTCCATAGTTTAGTCTGTTTTCTGTTTAACTTGCAAAAATGTATTGCCCACTTCAAATTTAGAATGGGGTTGAGTAGTGAGACAATGTTGAAGACTTATTTTGCTGTCATTTTTACAAGTGATGAGATTTATTCTTTGTGGCCTGGTGCAAGGCAGCAGTTGAAAACGTGTTTCACAGTGACCATTATAAAGAGGCAACAAATACATTTACATCAGAGTCCTGTGGCTTGTAGTGATCATGCCAAGATGAGTTCATCCAAAACTGAGCTCCCATCAATTTATGTACCTAAGTTGCACCTTTGTATGTATATGTTCCTTGAAAATGTAATGGAGCAACTTTTGAGTGTTACACCATGATGACAACCACAAAATAAAGTACATGTTTATATGTGGGTCGGCATCAAGCATTCACTTTCTGCACCCACCCTACTGCTTTCCCCACCACATAGTTAGCATTGCTGCCTCATAGCGCCAGGGACCTAGGTTTGATTCCTGGTTTGGGATCACTGTCTGTGTGGAGTTTGCACGTTATCCCACGTCTGCGTGGGTTTCCTTCGGGTGCTCCGGTTTCCTCCCACAGTCCGAAAGATGTGCTGGTTTGGTGCATTGGTCATGCTAAATTCTCCCTCAGTGTACCCAAACAGGTGCCAGAGTTTGGCGACGAGAAGATTTTCACAGTAACTTCTTTGTAGTATTAATGTAAGCCTACTTGTGACACTAATAATTAAACTTTAAGCAGAATTGTTTTTCGTTGGCATTTGCATGCCTGTTGGCATTCGTATGTGCAAATGATTGTTATCCCCTATACCAATTGAATTTGACTGAGTATTTGATTTACTGAAACAAAATGTAATTTAAATGTCCAGGATTGTAAAACTGATTATAATTACACAACAGTATTTGGGTCTCATCATGCTGCATCAACTTTGACTCAACAAGAAAATTGTAATACAATCCTAGCTCTCTATCAGGCTATATCTGTGGAGTGCTATTTGAACTTTAATCTTCTGTAAAGGATGGTAATAGTAACTATACTATTGAGCCAGTGTAAAAGAAAAATTTCCACATACCTTATGCCAATCAGTTGACTTTCCTGCTCCTTTGTGATTACCATAGACACTTTAAGCACCTGACCCAGTTGACTTATGCAAAACACTACTGGTTAATACATGCACGGTGGAGGCAAGAGATGGCATGTGTGGATTGAACATGAAATGCACTCCTTTATGATCTGTCGGTGGAACTGTCACAACTCTCTCCCCTGCTGGGTGGAATTTTTGTTCTCACACTTTTGGAAACTACTTGTGTTGTCTCTTCACCTTAATGGATGAAACTTTGATATCGTGTTGACTATTATTGCAAAGTATGCTTGTCCTGAATTCTTGTTGCATACTATTGAATTTGGCTGCAATCATGTGTTAAATATTTTCTTTACAAATTGAATATCAACAACTTGGCATTTAATGTAGAATAATAAGCCCTGAGACATTTCACAGGAGTGTTGTCGAATGAAATTTGGCACTTTGCCACATGAACAATTAGGACAAAGAATCAAAAACCTGGTAGGTTTTAAAGAGCCTCCTAAAGAAGGAAACAAAGGTGCAAGGAGAGAACTCCAGTACTTGAGGCCATAGTTGTTAAAGACACTGCAGGCACTAGCGAAGTGATTCAAATCGGGATGCTCGAGATCAGAATTGAAGGAACATGGATATCTTGGAGGGTTGTAGGGCTGGAGGAGTGAGGCTATAGAGGGATTTGGTAAGTTTAAAATCTAGGTACTGCTTAACCAAGAGTTGACTCATCCCCCCCCCCCCCACAATTTCGAAAATAAGTTAAGTAATTTTTTCAAACTTCAGGATAGATATTGTTTTCCCCAGTTTCCCATTTTTTGACACTTAAATCCCTTATCGATCCTTCATTTTTGGGCACGTGAACTTTTGCAGATTTCTTTGACACTTCCAACTTACTAATGTAGTCATTAGGATGTGTGCCAAGTGTTTAGCATAAGGGAGTTTCAGTTTTATTTTCCTCGTCGGAACTTGCTGATTTGACTGAGTCAGAGCATTTGGTCGCGTCAAGGTGCTGCCCTGTCTCAAAAGCATAAAGTGGAAATATTTTCACCCTTACACTTGTTAGAATTTTGGCTTTGGGATTGCTAACTCCACAATATCCAATGAACCATCTCCTGGAACATTTCCCATTTGCCAAAGGGTTCCAAATGGCATCGTAATTTGTGGCAAAGAAGTGACCTTGCCTCACCAGCAAGTAGCAATTGGATATTGTTACCATTTTCCTGATATTCAGTGATAAAATGTGCCCTGCTATCAGTGCTCCGAACATTGAGTATGCACAAAATAGCTTTGTGTTAGAGCCTTGTGTCCAAGTGCGATGAATTATCTGTGACTTAATAAACATGGTGTGTATAGTGAACTTGTAATGAATTACAATTTTGCTTACTAATAGCAAGAATGATAAATTATGCAACTCAGGTCCATGTCAGCTTGTATAGAAAGAAAGATGGGAGCTGAGTGCTAGGAATTAGAATAGTGTACTGACCTGAGTTTGATTCCAGTCCAGAACTTTGGTTGTAAAAGTTATGTGTGCAGAACTCAGCCAGTCTCAATTCAGTTCAGTTCAACAGAGGAGCACAGGATAAAAATAATTTGGTACCAAAATGTCTGAGATCATAAGGATGGCTAGTTCAGAAAGGTTTCGCAAATAAAACGTGTCTATTATTCTGCTCTGGGAATCTTTTGGTCATATATTGGAAAGTTTAACCAGCATTTGACTTGTACTTGATCTGGGATTTGATGTTGGTGGAGGACAAAATGTTCTATTCCCCAATACTGATAATCACCTTGTTGAAAGTAGGATTTTTCTTTGTTAATGCACAGTGGTCCAGATTTTGTTGTGGTAATGACTCAATGTTTACTGAGATTATTTATCTGAAACTCAGCAGCTTCTGGAGTCCTCGTGCACGGAATAACAGGAAATCCAGAATTTGCTGTCAGTGATTCTGCACTTCTCCAAAATTCGCGCTGTTGAATTCACCACAGACAGCATTCAAATAGGATTCACTGAATTGGCCAGGATTTGACCTTTACCCCTCTATTGAGCAGTATAAACCCTTGAAAATGGTGCATCTTGTTGAATGAGATCTAACTGTTTAATACTTTACTAAGTTAATAATTACTGCTGAAAAACCCTCACTGGCCATGAAAACGCAGCTTTATATTTGTGGAACATCAAATTTTGCCATTATAAAAATTTATAATGGCGAAATTCTTAAAAAAAAACTTGCAACTTCTATTTGAAACGCATGTGCATGTATCAAAATTGAATTAAGTGAAGGATGATTGGTGCTGTCTGAGAATACTTCAGTGTGATTGGTTGTTAACCCCACTTAATTACATCTGAAGATCCCTTGACTTCAAATTCAAACTAAAGTCAGGAAAGGGGAAATCAACACTGCTTAATGTGGACAACTACTTTGAGGTCAGCTTTATTGCTGACTGCAAAATGTGTATGTGTGTCAGTCATCCATACTTGAACCAGGTCCGTGACAAAGTTATCTAATATTCTGTTGAATCGGGTGTATATTTTCTGTAAATGGAAATGTACTCATGGTTTTTACTATACTATTAAGCTGTAGAGAGATGTTTAAAATACTTTCGTCATTGTTTTCATTCAGACTGAGACCTGATTTTGAAAATACGCGAATATAAGCATTAAAGCACTTCCTATTAAGTATAGATGCAAGCAGAGGAAAGGTATTGCACTACTTGAGTAAATATTGAAAAGAAGTTGATCTTTATTTTCAGCCTTGCATTCTTGATAAATGATCATCTGCCAATTTATATAGAATGTACTGTCTGAATGCATTTTGTCATTGCTGCTGTTTCATTTTGATATTCAGGTGCATTCGACATGATGGCCCTTGAGCCATAAAAAGACTGAAACCATAAGTTAATTGGGTACGAAGTTAAAATTTATGTGACTTGGATGAAAACCACAGCATTGCTTCTGACTGGCACATTCCTAGGTCTACTTATTTTTGATGCCATGTTCAGATTCTTAAAGTTTTTTTCTTGTCAGTCTACTGAAATGTAATTTTACCTGTTACACAAGGTAATTTAGCTTGCTCATGTATTCGGTGTTTTTCTTAACAGTGAGATATAGAGTTATGTGGTGCTGTCAGTTTAGGGCACTGTTTTAATCGTTTTGTTTGTGAACTTGAGCTTGAATTTAACTCTTGTGTTCTGTGGTAAAGAACTACACTGCTTCCATTGAAGTTTAGCATCTATAATGAAATAGATTTCAGTCAGCTAGAAGTTTTAGAACTGACTTTACAATTAGCTGGACAAATCATGAAATAAATTGAAATGAGACGTAGAGAGAGACATGGAGTGAATATTTGAAACTAGATGCTGCTGTTCAAAACTCAATACAAATCACCATCTTAAAGGAACGTTAAAGTGATAATGTAATTAAATTACATTTGAATGTGTTTTTGAAAGGGGGGGGGGGGGAACATTATTGATCTGTGAAACAAAATTGAAGTAATCTACCTAATTCTGATTTCTTCAGATTGTTGACTTCCAAATACTGCAAAGTCTGCATTATTGGATTATTTGCACCAGTAGCAGTACTACACAGTGCGGTTGCAATTTCTTCACAAATATCTTGCACCTGATTCGATTTGGGATCTTTTGTTAAAATGTCTGTTGCTGACTTTAAATGTAATGCACAACTAGTCCGCTGTCAAATTTGCTGTAAGGAGCTCAGCAAATTTAGATTGCTTCTAAATGCATGTTTATATTGGTGTAATCATGAGTATTTGAAGGTCTTCACATCGACATGAGGGCAGTTAGCAGTTTATAATGGAGACCATTGCATTAAATCTCAATCTCTGATTAAGCGAAACTTTGGGGTTCATGGCACCTGAAACCACCCATTTGATCAAAGGGGGAGGGGGCTGTGAAGAGGTGAGAGGGGACAAAATAGTTGTAATTCAATGAAAGCTTCCAAAAATCTATGAAGGAATTCCTTTACTTCATCTCCCCATCCCACTTGCAGCCAAATCAGTTTTGCACCTCAGAACAAGCAGCCAAACTGATTTACAGACATTGTAGAACTATTATGAATGAACCAAATGCTTTTCTTGGAACCCTTTGCAAACAATTCAACATAGGTTGCAATGGGTTACATCAGTTGTACGAAAAGGATAGGGAAGATTAGCTTTCAAATAATTATGTGGAGAGCTTGAGTGAAGTGAGGTTTTGTGGATGTTCTCGTAAACAGTTGTAGAATATTTTCAGAGTAAATGAAAATGCTGTCTTGGTAAACCTGCTGAGCCCTGTTTAAAAAATGGTTTGTATCTTGAAATAGGACATGTCTTATGACTATGTGTAATGGGAATGATGTGTTACAAGTTAAATTGTGATTTTTGGTTGAATAATTATCTTACATATAATGCCCAGGTCAGTCAATGATGTGCATTAAAATGAGCAACTTGCTGTATTCTGGTAAACCCCACTTGACTAAAACTTAGTAGCCAAATGTGATGCCAAGCCACTTGCATCCATTTGATAGGCAATCTGCCCAAATAGTTTCTGCAGCTTTGCAGCAGAAGATCTTAAATCCAAAATGTGGTGAGCCTTTCTTTTATCCTTTGTAATTACATGTTCTTGCAGATTCTTGTATAAGAAATGTTCATCTCCAATCAAGGGATTTTACCTGTACTTGTGTAAAAGTAGCGAGAAAGTCACTATCCGATTTCTTCACGATGGCCGATGCTCATTATTTCAGACATTGTGTGATTATGTTGAAATGTGCAAGTGATCAACTCTGTAGAATGCCTTTTGGGAATGTATTCTATGTGGGCACCGTACAGAATTCAACTTGCCAAATGTTTAGAAAAATTAAAACTGGAGGAAAAAAGAACTGTTGTAGTCTAATTTGTTTTTGAGTACTGGTTACTTGAAGTTCCTTTACAGAAATTTTCAGATCGAAATCAGTTTAAGAAATTGGTGTTCCATTTGCTATTGCTCATGAGGTAAAAAATGACACAAAGGATAGTTAAGCAAAGCTGAGTGTTTCACAAGATGGATGAGTCCGACTATTTATCCAAATACATCTAGCCATGAAAGATCCTAACCTTTTCCCCCATTTCAGCAGTTGTTTCTTCAATGTTTTCAGGGTTGTCTGTCCATTACTCTATCTGGAAATCTAATCCATGTATTGATAATTTTCATTGTGAAGAATTTCCTAATTTGTCTTTAGTTTGTACCCGTTAGTCTTGTCCAACTCTTGCAATTTAAATAGTCCTGGATTTATGTTTGTATCTATTTAAATATTCCAGGTTTCTAGCCAATCATTTTAGTTTCTGTTAAAACTGGTATTTTGAAATTTTATACCTGTCAAAATCATTAAAAATTAACTTTGTGCCATGTTACTGCATGGGCAGTGGCATTCACCCTAAATGCCCATTGGTGAGATGTTTAGTATCTAGTAAAGACAGACTAGGGGCGGCACGGTAGCACAGTGGTTAGCACTGCTGCTTCACAGCTCCAGGGTCCTGGGTTCGATTCCCGGCTCGGGTCACTGTCTGTGTGGAGTTTGCACATTCTCCTCGTGTCTGCGTGGGTTTCCTCCGGGTGCTCTGGTTTCCTCCCACAGTCCAAAGATGTGCGGGTTAGGTTGATTGGCCAGGTTAAAAATTGTCCCTTAGAGTCCTGATGCGTAGGTTACAGGGATTAGCGGGTAAATATGTGGGGGTAGGGCCTGGGTGGGATTGTGGTCGGTGCAGACTTGATGGGCCGAATGGCCTCCTTCTGCACTGTAGGGTTTCTATATTTAAAAAAAAGAATTCACCAAAAAGGAGCAATCAATCCTCAAAGGGGTTAATCCATTTTAGAAACACGGAAATAATTTTGGGGAAGGATCCCACCTTTAGAACTGCTACGAACTATTCTGATCAACTTGGTGGAACAGAACAGATACTGGGTACCTTTGTAAACATACACAATGTTCTCACTTTGTTATTTTGGACAAAATTCACAGTAACTTCATTGCAGTGTTAATGTAAGCCTTACTTGTGACTAACAAATAAGCGTTAAAACTTTAATAAACTTCGAATACATCAGAAACCTGCACAAAAGCCATTGTGCTTTTGAACAGAAACTGTCCATTTCTCTCTTTTCACTATGAGATGTGACCCCTATCCACTGCCTCCTTTTGGGTCAGCAATAAAAGCCATTGGGAATCAGAAGCAGGATGAAACCATGTTTCGTATTCGCAAAGCTATCGATAGGTGTGAATGCAGGAAAGCCAAAACCACAAATATATTCAATAGATTTTAAGCTCTCAAATATTCTTTGCCTTCAGATTATTTGGGTGCACAGAACATTGTGCAAAGGTTCAAGTGACTATAAGTGAAAAAGATGAGTGAGGCGGTCAACTTGAAAAGAGGGGACCTTATGGCAATTGAAGTGATCATTTTGTTTTTAAAGATGGAATCAAAACTCACCTACTTGCCAAGAAACGTTACAACATGAAAGCACCTTGAGAGATTCACATTTAAAAATTAGATTTCACTATTCCTTAAATTCATTTCTTCTGACCTTTGTAAGGTTTTAGCATCAGCTGAATGAATCCAGAAACCGAGAAAAGTTTTAACCCAGTTGTGAGAATTCCACCTGTTCTTTTTTCTCAGAAGGGCTAAGACCAATGCGTGGGATGCACTGAACCAGGGAAGGAATTTTTAACATTGTGGTAAACCACTGTTAGCTTATTACCTGTATATGTGACATGCCTGGACACATCCCTGCCGGCCCTACCCGAAACTCGTCCCCCCTGGTCCAGGTATAAAGACAACTGCTCCCCACCTCCCCCCTGCCTCAGTCTGGACCAGTTCATCGGCATGGGTGTGCTCCAAGTCTTTTGCTCATAAAAGCCTATTTGTTCTTGCATACAAACTAGTCTTTGCTCGATTGATGGTGCATCAAACATCAGAGACTGAAGTTTTTAAAGTGAGAAGATGACTTTTGACGTTTTGCTTGTAGATGTAAATCTTGTCCTTAAGGCCCAGAGTTCAAAGTGGTGAGTGTCCAGTAACTTACCTTCTCAAGGAAAGAGACCGTCAGTGGTTAGGCCAGCAACCTCGTAACATATTGCTGGTCGCATTAAATCTCCAGCAGTCACGGAGCTGGTACTAAACATGTATGTGACACTTGCCCAAAGTGCATCTCTACACTTGAAATGTGTACCTCAACACCAAAAATCTGGGATGTCATGCAGAAAGGAGCAGGATGTAGCAGCCTGTGAAAAATTCAGAGACCCCTCAAGATTGTGTGAGCAGTTAATTTTACTGCAAAATAGAGTTGAGTTGGCAGGTCTGCCATTTGGAAGTGAATGTTTCCATTCACTTCATTGCAGTGTTAATTGCATTGCAGTGCCGGGGTGGCACGGTAGCACAGTGGTTAGCACTGCTGCTTCACAGCTCCAGGGTCCCGGGTTCGATTCCCGGCTCGGGTCACTGTGTGGAGTTTGCACTTTCTCCTCGTGTCTGCGTGGGTTTCCTCCGGGTGCTCCGGTTTCCTCCCACAGTCCAAAGATGTGCTGGTTAGGTTGATTGGCCAGGTTAAAAATTGCCCCTTAGAATCCTAAAATGCATAGGTTAGAGGGATTAGTGGGTAAACATGTGGGGGTAGGGCCTGGGTGGGATTGTGGTCGGGGCAGACTCGATGGGCCGAATGGCCTCCTTCTGCACTGTAGGGTTTCTATGATTTCTTCTATGATTCTATGAATGTGGAACAAAACCACATAGCATCGACATGTGAATGGATGCTGGCCTGAGGATACACCAATGCCTGGCAGCATGTAACTTGGCTGTTTTTCAGGTAAGAAGTATTAGCTTTTAAACTGTCTTACGGAATGTGGTGTCATGCCAGTTCAGGATGAAAGGCATTACAATTGGGGGGAAAAAAACTATTCATTTAAAATGGACCCTGATGGACTGTAAGATGGTTGAGATGTCACCTAACTATTGCAAGCTCAACAGCTTAGCAAGTTTTCTGGAAATTGGATCATGGTGGGCGGGACTGGAAAATCTTCATTATTGTTTCTCTAAATTAAATCTCGGAAATTCTCTAACCCCTAAGGCAATAGAATGAAATGCAAAACGATGTTTATACTGAGTTCATTAAAGCTCCAGGTCCAAGTGTATAGTAATAAATACTACTAAAAGAGATGATAGTTGTAATAAGGTATTTGATCATGCAACATTGCTTGAACGAGAGTGTTATATGCAAGATAATTATTTGACATTGCAAAGCTCATTCAACACAGGTGAAAGAGGATTAGAAGATAGTCTTGCTGGTAGATTCCAGTCATTACAAATCCAGTTATGTATTCAATAAACAAGAAATTCAAAAGTTGAGTACATGCTCAGAGCTCCTATTGAAGGATTTGTTTTCTTTTTCTAAACCACAGTTGAAGTTGTTTGGCTGGTTATCCTGTAATAAAAATAGCAATCATGTTTTGGGGACAGTAGAAGTAGCTTTGACCTTTTGTCATCTAACACGCTGTCCTTGATATGGTATTATTTTATGATGATGCAGTGATGTTTTTTGTTTTGGTTCATTGATCTGCCAAAAACTGGGTGTTGACAGAAGAAACCCTGCCCTTGTGTTTATCATTATACATGCTACTTATTTTTTAAAAAAAAGAAAAAATAAAGAAATACAGCACAAACAGGCCCTTCAGCCCACAAGTTGCGCCGGTCATGTCCCTACCTACCTAGGCTTATATATAGGCTTACCTATAACCCTCAATCCTATTAAGTCCCATGTATTCATCCAGAAGTCTCTTAAAAGACCCTATCGAGTTTGCCTCCACCACCACTGACGGCAGCCGATTCCACTCGCCCACCACCCTCTGTGTGAAAAACTTACCCCAGACATCTCCTCTGTACCTACTCCCCAGCACCTTAAACCTGTATCCTCTCGTAGCAGCCATTTCAGCCCTGGGAAAAAGCCTCCGAGAATCCACCCAATCTATACCTCTCAACATCTTGTACACCTCTATCAGGTCACCTCTCATCCTTCGTCTCTCCAAGAAGAAAAGACCGAGCTCCCTCAACCTATCCTCAAACAATCCAGGCAACATCCTTGTAAATCTCCTCTGCACCCTTTCAATCATTTCCACATCCCTCCTGTAATGAGGCGACCAGAACTGAGCACAGTACTCCAAGTGGGGTCTGACGAGGGTCTTATGTAGCTGCATCATTATCCCCGGACTCCTAAACTCAATCCCTCGATTGATGAAGGCCAGCACACCATACACCTTCTCAACCACCTCCTCTACCTGCGAGGCCGATTTAAGAGTCGTATGGACCTGGACCCCAAGGTCCTTCTGATCCTTTAGCATAGCCAATCCACCTAACTCGCACATCTTTGGAGTGTGGGAGGAAATCGGAGCACCCAGAGGAAACCCACGCAGACACGGGGAGAACGTGCAAACTCCACACACACAGTGACCCGAGGTTGGAATTGAACCTGGGTCCCTGGCGCTGTGAGGCAGCAGCACTAACCCACTGTTCTATTCTTCCATTCTTCTTTTAGTTCCCTATTTTGAGAAAAGCCACAGAAAACCCAGTCATGTACATTAAAACTCAGCCCATTGTCACCATGTTAAAGTTTATTTATTAGTCACAAGTAAGGCTTACATTATTACTGCAATGAAGTTACCGTGAAATTCCACTAGTCGCCACAGTCCGGTGCCTATTCGGGTCAATGCACCTAACCCGCACACCTTTAGACTGTAGGAGGAAACCGGAGACCATGCAAACTCCACACAGACAGTGACCCAAGCCGGGAATCGAACCCAGGTCCCTGGCGCTGTGAGGCAGCAGTGCTAACTGTGCCATCCTATTCATATGTCCTGAGCTCCTGTAGTCCAAAAATACAAGGTACAAATTTAGCATTAATTGAGATGAATTCTGCATTTGTTTTCTCAACAAATCTCAGATTACCAGAAATAATATCTATCTGCCTTTGTACAACAACTTTAGACATTTTAGTTATCAAGATAGTCTCAAAGAGCTGTGCTTTGGAGAAGTAAAACTTGGAGATGATTTGATTAAAGTTTATAAAAGATGATAAAGGGGTTAGATTGTGTTTGTGCAGACAGTTTGTTTCAACCAAAATACATTAAGGACAACTTGGCATTCACAATCTCAATTAAGGAAGGACTGACCTAGTCAGATGTGAGGAAGTGGTTCTAACCCCTGAACATAATGGATGCATGCAAGAGTCTTGTGGCCCATGTGGTAAATGCTGATTCACTGAAATCCTTGGAAGTGAAAGCTGGACCCCTGTAATAATGCATGACTTCGACACCATACATACAACCTGAATCTAGGACAAAATGGCTTCCTGCAGTAGTTTTGATTGCCTAAGGGGGTCAGAGGGGAACATCCAAGATCTTTTTCCCTCTTTTAGGGTCTGGCTTTCTACTGTTGCCCCTGCCAGTCATTGCATGTTTCAAGGAAGTTGTGATGCACAAGAGATCTTGCTCATGTACGATAGCAAGGATGGACTCACTGGTAGGTTTTTTCCAGCCTGTGGTTTTTTATCTGTTGTACAATTTTTAAAAAACTAAGTTCTGCTGAAAGTGTGACATGTTCACCACTTCTACCTTCCCAATGACACTTGTAACACATCCTTACGGTAGTTTTCAGGTGCGAAGGCATTTCATAATTTGTGTAAAATCAGGTGGTTGGAAACATCTCTCATTGGGAACCAATCAATTTGCAATATGGAAATAGCATGGTGCCACAGGTCCTAAAGCACCTGAAAGGGGTCATGGCCCAGAACACTATCTAGAAGCTGGATTAAATGTTCTTCAAAATGTTGGAAAGGGCTCGGACAGGACACACCCTCCAGGTTTACAGATTCTGAAGTGGAACTGCTGTTGCAGGAGGTTATAGACAGGGCAGATGCATTGTGTGACATTGAAAGGGCCCCCAGGAGAGCAGCACAGGGATCATAGGAAGGCTCGTGGCAGTTGTGCTCAATGCCAATGCAAAGACCTATTGCACTGCCACTTGGGACAGAAATAATCTTGCCATTCTTCCCAGAAAGAATTCTCCGCAACAGATTCTTAAGATTGTGATATATTGAGCAATTTTGTCATTCACAATAACTTGCTATCCCTAATGAGGAATTCTCAAAGGGAAACCCTTGTACCTGTTCTTCAATTACGAGAGGTGAATCAATGGTAGCCTATTGCCAAAATGTATAAGGATAATAGTTAACAGTTGTCACCAACTGAAAAGGAAAAATCACCCAAATCTGATTTTATCTTTCCTCTATACTGGACTCACTTTCCCCTCTTTGCACTAACCTCCTGGAATGTCTTATTCCATATAAACTCTTCTACCCGTATTCACAAACATTCCATCTTCTCTGGCTTCACTATTCCCATAGTCTCAACTGCAGACAAGGCCACCTCTAATGGGTACTTTGTATTACTGCATCCACATGCCTTACCTTACTCCCATCCACGTGCCCCCCCCCCCCCCCCCCAAAAAAACTCATTTTCCTATGTGTTTTTGGAAAAAAATTGATTGCACTTTCAAACTCCCCAACTCTCACCTGATGAAGGAGCAGTGTTCCGAAAGCTCGTGATACCAAATAAATCAGCTGGACTTTAACCTGGTGTTGTGAGACTTCCTCCTGTGCCCATCCCAGTCCAATGCCGGCATCTACACATCAAAACTCCCAACTGGCTAGCCTTTACTCTTCCATACTTCACAATACTTCTGCAGCCATCAATCTGCTCAAATCCACCCTCACCTTGACGCCTCCATCTCAAACAAAATCTTTAATCTCTTCCATTCCAATTGTCACCTCCAGTTGTATGGCCTGTGTCTTGGCTCCCTCAAGTCCAGAAGGTGCATGTATGGCTGACATTAATTTCGCTACCAATTAACTGAGCTGGCTGGACCACATCTAGAACTGTTGGGCCCTACAATCTTTCATAAAAACTGCCCACTGCTGCAAACTCAACCAAGAGAACAAAGATAATCCCTGGTTCTTTTCTCCATAACCAAACATCTCCTCAAACTCCATTTTCGCCTCCAGCAAGTGAAAGGAATTTCTTCATCGCTAAGATTGAGATTGTCCAGTCAGTTGATTCTGCTTCTCTTCCTTCAGTTTTGCCCAACTTTCTTCATTCTCTCTCAGCTCAAATTGTGAACAAGATACAACTCCTGTTCCTGACTCAATTCCCACTAAAGTGCTGACCTTTCAACTTCCATACTGACTGATGTGTAAATGTGAACCATTTTATGTAAATAGTTTCCTCTTCTCAGTTACTATCCCAAGCTGCTGTCATTACTTCCCACTCAAGATATCTACCTTTTGATCCTTCATTCTTTGCAAACTACCTCCTCAGCTCCACCCTCCTTCCCTTTTCAAAGTCCACAGTTTTGTCCCATATCTGTGCCAATCTTTTGAATCTTGCCAATCAAGCTCTGATCAAAATCAAAGGATAAATAATATCCTTTGTGGTGCGTTATCCCTCATAACCTCATGGGAGGGGGGGGGGGGGGGATGGGCGGGGGATGGCCTGGGGGGGGGGGGGGGGATGGGCGGGGGATGGCCTGGGGGGGGGGGGGTACTTTGTCAGAGAGTTGGTGCAGACTTGATGGGCTGAATAGCCTCTTCTACACTGAAGGGATTTTATACCATCCTCTTCCAATGCCAGTCATTGGTTCTTTAGCTCAGTGGGACTGCCCTTGCTTGGTCCCGCTCTGATATATTTGACCATTGCCAGAGCATCTCAAGGAATGCTTCTCTTCCCTTCTTTGCAGTGTTACCTCCAGAGTCTCCCAGGATTTATCCTTGGCCCCTCCTCATCTGTATGTTGTCTCTTGACACACATGGGTGAATTGCCACATGTACACTGATGAAACCCAGCAAAATATTTGGAGGACCAAAGATATGGTCTTTAGTTGCTGCCAGAATGTTTTACGATTGCCACCAATTTCATTCCTCTTCCTGGTCACCATCTTGGGCCAAATCAGACTGTTCTCCTTCTCACACTCAGTTAATTATACATTTGAAAACGTATATCTGTAATACAAAACACATGCCACAATAAGTGTCTAATTATAACAACCTCAGACATGCATGTGCACACATTGAGGCCTTCAAATGAAAACTCTAATGAAGGCATTAATAAGCATAAATAGTTTAAAGTTTTAAAGTTTATTTACTAGTGTCACAAGTAGGCTGACATCAACACTGCAATGAAGTCACTGTGAAAATCCCCTAGTTGCCACACCTCCGGCACCTGTTCGGGTACACTGAGGGAGAATTTAGCATAGCCAATGCACCTAACCAGAGATAAATATATGATTGCAAAGTATCAATTTATTTTAATTAAATTCTCCTGAAGCCCCCTTTTTAAGTCTTTAAAAAAATTTCACTTTTCCAGACAGTAAAGGTGGATGAAAGAAAAGTCACCAAGTGATTTGATTGATTTGTTCCAATCTGGGGTGTGGGCTGACTACTCATTCAGTCACGAAAATGAGCAACTATTGTGTCATACAGCATAGGCTCTTTAACATACTTTGTACAGTACGACAGGAACAACAGATATAAGTTTTCAATGAAACATGTACCTGATGTACCAAATTAACTTTACAGTAGAAATAAAAATGTGATCTAGAAATCACCATTTGAAAGCCCTCAATTAAAAGTCACAATAGTTGCGTTTTCCATGACACTTTGTCGAACAATGTTTGAGAATATTTTTCTATTATTCAGTTAAAGTAAAGATGCACTGTGTGAATTATTGCCAACTTTAGTCATTGTTGAATCAGAAGCATCTGCTAATTTCCTGCCACATGACCCAATTGACAGGATCCAACTGCATACTAAAAGGGGAAAAGTGGATGTATCAAGAGAAAGAAATATTACAATTCCAATCGTCATGAAACTGCTTTCTTCCACACTTCCTAACAATTAGTTACAAAGCAGCCTTGATAGATATTTTGTAAGAGATGTCAGTGCAAGTGTTTAGACAATGGGTAGAATGTGAAATAGGCACATTGTAAACCAATCTTTTAAGGAATAGATAAATATGTATTCATTGTCAATGGAACACTGCAGAATTTAATAATCATTACTGAATATCTACTTTACCGTTTTATACACTAAGACATGCCTTATTTAAATTAACCAAAGCTACCAGTTAGAACACTTACTTTTATAGACTATTCAAATTCTATTTCCTGAAGTGAGTTATATTATCTAACATTGGGTAGACCTTTGCAGAAGTTACATGTTTATGCTGGAGGAATGTTTTGAGGTGTTTGCAGAAATTGACCTTGGGACGCTATTGAAGTCTAGGAACACAGATTAACTTTAATGTCCCTGACATTGCAAATACATTGGAGCTAATACCTGGTGTAGTAATATCAACATAAGTTGTTGGTTTTAAAATTGTCATGTGGCACCAAATTTCTTATCCCCATTGATATGAGGTTGATTAATCCTCTGTCCCTATTAACAGGTAAATGTAAAGATGTGGATTAATAAACTGCAAATTGACAGCTATTGGAAAATTGCTGTCTGTTGATACTCTTCCAATCCTGAAGAGCAGGATTTGCTTCCCGACTATTTAACTGTTAGCTGCCATTTTGCATCCAGCTGTTCCACCTAACTTTTTAAACACTATGGCTGGAATTTTCCCGTCCCGCCCGCCATGGGAATCAGAGTTGGTCGGCAGGGGAGGGGGGGGGGGGGAAACTTTGCAATAGTCTGTTGATCTCGGGTGGAATTTTCAGGTCTTGGGGGGGAGCACGGCCAGGAAATCCCGCCCTATGAAATGTGCATTTTAAAAATGAACCAAAGCTACCAGTTAGAATCATAGAATCCCAACAGTGCAGAAGGAGGCCATTTGGCCCATCAGGCCTACACTAACAACAATCCCATCCAGGCTAATCCCCCTGACACTAAGGGGTAATTTAGCATGTTCACATCTTTGACGTGTGGGAGGAAACCGGAGTACCCAAAGGAAACCCATGCAGACCCAGGGAGAACATGCAAACTCCACATACACAGTCACCCAAGGCCATAATTGAACCCAGGTCCCCAGTACACTTACTTGTATACACTATTCAAATTCTATTTACTGAAGTGAGTTTATTATCTAATATTGAATAGACTATTGCAGAAGTCACATGTTTAAGCTGGGGGGAACTTTTTGAGACACTATTGAGTTCCCGGAACACAGATTAACTAAAATCAGTTTCTTCTATGTCAAATTAACCGTGATTGCCATCTGCTGGGTTTCAGGGGAATTACACATTTATTCATTCACAGTATAAGTAGAACCAGGCAATTTACTCAAACCTTACTTGAACTGTACCGACTTGTGCCAACTCTGGAAAGCATACACTTGGTGACCCAGAAACTGCAACAGATTAAACTCTCTGCATGTACGATACAATATCACAGCTGGCTCTGCACAACTCGGGTATGCCAAATCGCACACTTATATTGTCTGACTATTCAATAAATATTTTATATTCAACTACTATTTGCATAATTTATTCAGATGTGGGGATTAAAGTCAATTGCACCCAGTTGCCAAAACTGCTTTAGTTTATACTTAAAAATAATGCATTTTACTAACTAGTCTCAGTTGGTATTTCTATGAAAATGAATCATTGAACCTTTTGTATAAACATTTTATGGTCAGTTTGTGAGGGAACAGATCTGTATTAATACAGGTTAACAGGAAAGCCACTTGCCTGGACTGAATATGTTTATCTATTCTGTATCTATTAATATGCAGATTTAAAAAAAATATGCAGAATACTGAAATTTGGGTCCTACAGAAATCCGCTTTCTCTATGGGTGAATTCCATTTATCCAGCTTCTTCTGGTCCTTGGTGTATCTTCTGCCTTTGCTGAACCTACATTGTCTGCTAGGATGCCTCTATTCCATCACTTCTATGGGCTGCTTCTCCAGTGGGATTTTTCACTCTATTACTGAACGAACTATGATCCATTCCTGCTGGTTCCCAATCTGCTCTAGATGATTCCCAGGTTACTGTATCATCCCTGCTTGGCTGCCATCTGTTCGCTTTGCGTGGGCAAAATGATTCCACTTTTTCTTCAGAACCGCCCTTATCACTTTTGTCTGGACTGAGTTGGAGTAGCTCCTCTCACTCCTGCCTCTGCAGATCTGGTGCAGTCTTCACTTTTAACAGTTCTACCTATTTGTTTATTAGTGTCACAAGTAGGCTTACATTAACATGGCAATTAAGTTACCGTGAAAATCCTCTAGTCGCCACACTCCAACGCCTGTTTGGCTACACTGAGGGGCAATTTAGCACGGCCAATGCATCTAACCAGCACGTCTTTCAGACTGTGGTAGGAAACCAGAGCACCTGGAGGAAACTCACGCAGACACAGGGAGAACGTGCAGACTCTGCACGGACAGTGACCCAAGCTGGGATTCGAACCCAGGTCCCTGGCGCTGTGAGGCAGCAATGCTTACCACTGTGCCACCCCGATCAATTCCCACAACTGTATCAGTGTCAGTCATTCACCAACTCCCTGGACTTTTCTTCTCAATTCCTCTCTCCCACCCCAGACTGCTCTGCTGACATGACAGATCCGTGTGGTGCTTGGTGAAGGGCTGAAGTCTACTCCTGCTTCTATTTTCCATGTTTCTATGTTCTGTGTGGTGTGCATTGCCAACACTAGAGGTCACTGCACACCTCCTCTGGTCTCCTGGATCCACCTTTGCTTCCTCATGGCTGACTCTTCACTCCTATTTGGACAACCGCCAGCCATGCACCCAACTGATACGGCTGTGCCTCAATCAATTCCTAAATCCATTCCCTTTTCCTGAAGTATTTCCAAACCTCGGCATTGGTTTGTGGATAGTTCAAGCTAATTCCACCTTAAGATGTGAATCAACTTCATCCCACCCACAGGACACTAGACTTTAACTTTGGGCTCTCTCATGTTAGTTCCTCCCTGCCCTTGGTTTAGGGCCATAGCCTCTCCTAATATAAAAACAGAAAATTCTAGAAACACTCAGCAGACCTGGCAGTATCTGTGGAGAGAGAACTGGAATTAATCTTCTGAGTCTGTACCACTCTTCTTCAAAACAATTTATTCCAGATTTCCAGCAACCGCAGATTATGCTTTCATATCAATGTCTCTCCTAATCTCTGCCACATGTAACTATCCTGAAATTTTTGTGTTACTTTGAATTCTCACGTGTTTTCTTTTAAAGCAGATCTTCACAGCCACGTTTACTGAGCTGATCATCAGCCCATTGAACCGTGACATGAACACTCCTGCTGTGGTCAAACAAGTCCTGGGGATGGACTTGAACTTGGGACTTCTGGCCCGGCGTTAGGGCTGCTACCACTGCACCACAAGGCTTCCCATTCTCATTAGTGGCAAATGAGAACTGAATCATTTCGTGGCCTGGGCTTCGTTCTTGCACTGTGCAAGGGCAGCACCACCATTTGTTGGTACTGGGAGGTCTGAAAGAAATTATCTGCTCCCACGTTGAGGTCGGCAACACACGAGGCCCAGGAGAGAAGAGGTGATGTGTGAGGGTGCAGCAGAGGCATGTGAGTGCACCTCGCAGGCAGACCAACATAAAACAAACACCTCTTGAGCTGTTTTGTTCTGACAGGCTTCCAATGGTCCCTTTTAAGAACAATTGATTAGTCTGCTCAACATCTGGTAGAAGAGTGCATCACACACATTGCATCCATTTGAAGGAGGGCGTTGAAGAAGTAGGAGGTGAAAACGAGGCCCCAAATTACTCTGAAGGGAATGGCGAAAGGCTTTGTCTTTACACCTATTCAGCTCATCAAGAGTTTGTGCTAAATGCAACGTTATATTGAAAATTACAACCAGCATCCAGCAGCTGGTACACAAAGCTGATTTACCTATTTAAGAGGCCTGTTTCATTTGGATAAGTTGTTCACCCATTTACTGGCCCAAAATTTCCATCCCTTAGTTATTAATGGTGATGCCAAGGATTTTCAATTTCTGCCCTGAGGTTTTTCAGGTGAGAAATGGGCAGCTCACTGTTGAGGCAGGCAGATGGCAGGAGAAGACTGCACCAAAAGGAAAAACTAACTAAAAAGATGCGACAGACTATAGACCATGCAAGTCCCTCATACAGACCTCAGAAGCAACACTTCAGGAAAAGAAACCTGAAAGCAACCCTTGTTTCACATTTTTTTAAAAAGCTGTCCCTAAACATCCCTCAAACACAAACTGCAAGAACACTGATGGATTTCATATCACAAATTGGTCATATTGCTTGATTTTTAGTACTATTCTGCTCGCTTCTTGTACTTGGGCGGCATGGTGGCACAGTGGTTAGCATTGCTGTCTCACAGTGCCAGAGACCCGGGTTCAATTCTGGCCTTGGGTCACTGTCTGTGTGGAGTTTGCACATTTCACTTGTGTCTGTGTGGGTTTCCTCCGGGTGCTCTGGTTTCCTCCCACGGTACAAAGATGTGCGGGTTAGGTGAACTGGCCATTATTAATTTGTGGGGTTGCAAGGTTAGAGTGGGCCTAGATGGGCTGCTCTTTTGGAGGGATGGCGAATACTTGATGGGCTGAATGGCCTCGTTTTGCACTGGAGGGATTCTATGGGATTCCCATCTTGGATTTGCACCTGAAGGCTTGGCTGTGCTCTGACCCTCATTGAGGGATTCTGAGTTCTGGGAAGACAGCATCATTATGGTATATTTGTAGCCTGTTCCTGTACTCTGCCACCTACATGGCAGCTGAGAGAGCAGCTAAAATAATCAAGACATATCACCAGACGAGAACATAACATCGTGATGGTGGGCTCTAAGAATAAAGAACAAAGAAAATTACAGCACAGGAACAGGCCCTTCGGCCCTCCAAGCCTGCACCGACCATGCTGCCTGACTGAACTAAAACCCCCTACCCTTATGGGGAACATATCCCTCTATTCCCACCCTATTCATGTATTTGTCAAGACGCCCCTTAAAAGTCACTACCGTATCCGCTTCCACTACCTCCCCCGGCAACGAGTTCCAGGCACCACCTACTCTCTGTAAAAGATCTGCCTCGTACAATTCCTTCAAACCTTGCCCCTTGCACCTTAAACCTATGTCCTCTAGTAATTGACTCTTCCACCCTGGGAAAAAGCTTCTGACTATCCACTCTGTCCATGCCTCTCATAATCTTGAAGACTTCTATTAGGTCGCCCCTCAACCTCCGTCTAATTAGGCAACTTTTGCTGCATCAGATTTTTATGTCTTCTTCAGGTATAAATAAATATATAAATGCGGAAGTGATCAAGAGTTACACTGTATGTACACACAGAAGAAAATATATTTCTTTCTGTTGGAGATCCAATTAATGGAACTTAGCTGGATGAATAGTCTTGCGTATAATTAAAAATCAAATATACCATTTAAAAAGGACAGATGTACTAAAGTGGATTCAAATATAATTGATACTGCTATAAAAGTAGATGTTTCATATTATTGTACAGGTAGAATATTGAACAGTAAGCCAATTGCACGTTCATAAGTTCATAAGATCCAGGAGCAGAACTAGGTTATTCAGGCCATTGAGTCCGCTCCGCCATTTGATCATGGCTGATATGCTCCTCATCCCCATTTTGCTGCCTTCTCCCCATAACCTTTCAACCCATTACCAATTAAAAATCTGTCTAACTCCTCCTTAAATTTACTCGCTGTCCCAGCATCCACCGCACTTTGGGGTAGCGAATTCCACAGATTCACAACCCTTTGGGAGAAGTAGTTTCTCCTCAACTCTGTTTTAAATTTGCTACCCCTAATCCAAAGACAATGACCTCTCGTCCTAGAACACCCCATCAGTTGAAGCATTCGCTCCACGTCTACTTTATCCATACCTTTTTATCATCTTGAATACCTCAATTTGATCTCCCCTCATTCTTCTGAAAACCTCAGTAACTTTCCACTAAATACCATTATAAATACGTTCAATTGAAGCTAAAACTCTGTGAGCCTTGCACATGTGTTGCAAACTGAGTGATCTGTGCACCCACGTGGGGTGGGATTTTATGGCTTCGCTCTTCCCGAAACTGTAAAATCCCGCCCGAGGTCAACAGACCTTTCCTTGTTCCGCCCCTCGCCCACTCCGATTCCCGTGGCGGACGGGGCGGTAAAATTCCGACCATGGTTTTTCGGTACTCTGGTGAGCTTTCCTACCAGGTGCCCTTCAGAAACCCAGTCAGTCAGATGACTCTTGATGTCCCTCTGTAGGTGCAGCTGTGTGACCTCACTTGCGTTTGGAGTGTCTGCCACACAAGTAGCTTCTGGGTAGATGTTGACCAAAATATGAGCTGGTAAATAAGGAGGAAAACCTATTAGTATAATCCTGTTTCTGCAAGCAGGGTCAGGAAGATTAGGCAGAGATTAATTATTTAGGCAACCAAATTGGATTTTGAAAATCTGTTGATATATTTATTGTACTGGGATAGTAATTTATTTTGAACAATTAGGAATTTATTTCTTCCAGGCAGTGATTTAAGTATTTATTTGTTTGGTTCAGTTGACCATTCATTTGTTCCAAGCAATGAATTATTTATAAATGTCAATCGATTGTTTAATCATTTAAGTCAGTGAAATGGTTATTTACTTGAGACTTGTTAGTGGTAAAGTTCAAGGTCTATGAAATTCCTTCAAAGATTTCTGTACCCAACTGTGGCACTCACTCAGTAACTTATTTATGGACCAACCTTTTGCCAAGCTGAAAGGAAAATAAAAATTACCAGGAGCGCTCGGTCAGACAGACAGCACATGTAGAAAAGTGTTCATCGCTCCTTCTGAAAAAAGAAACCCTCTAACCGTGCTGTATTTGGAAATACAAACTCCCATCTGTAGTCTTGCTCTGCTTTCTGAAGTCCTTGAGTGTGTTGTCTCCTATCAAGTCCATGCCTATATTTCTCATAGCCTGCACAATGTTGCGCAGTGGCCGCATCTACCTTCTCAGGTGCATGTGACTGATCCCAAGACACCCTTTTGAACAAGGGGTCCTGGCCTCAATCAACATCACAAAAGCAGACTGGCCGGAATGTTGCCACCGTTCACACTGGTGAGATTTTTCCACCCCGCTGCAGTGAACAGAGATTTGGCTGGGTACCAAATTCTCCAACCTCACTGCAGAAGGAGCATGGCATGAATGACTGGTTAGATCGCGCCCATTATCTCAGAACAGATTATGGGAACATGCTGTGTGAAAATTGGCTGCTATGTTTTCTACATTACAACAGTGACTACACTTCAAAAAGTACTTAACTAGCTGTAAAAGGGCATCTCCAATGGTCATGAGAAGCACTGTAGAAATTATGTTTGAATCTCCCTAATCAAACTTCCATTCCTGCCTCTGCAATGGAGCAGTTAGAAATGAGATCCCCTGCAAGAGTTAGGGTAGTATGTTTGTGAGAGGATGGTTTTTTTATTCATGATTAAATGTTTTATGTGCTCCTCAAGTCAATAATGTTCGTACATGTAGAGATCAGCATTCAATATTTAATAAGCATACAGTACATGCAATAGCATTTAACAACTACTGCTTCAAACTGCACCAGGGGACTCAAAAGCATTTACTGTTTCAAACTCAGTATACAGGTTGATTAGACTTATTGAATCCAAGACATCGATACTGAAGTGCGACATGTCGGGCGGGATTTTCCGACCGTGCTTGCCCCAAAACTGGAAAATCCCACCCGAGGTCAACGGACCTTTGCATGGATCGCACCCCTCTGCCCGCTATGATTCCCGTGGCAGGCAGGATGGGAAAATTCCCCCCATTATGTATCTCTCTGCCCTTATATATGACAATCCACAAGTTTTTGCATTGCATGATTATACAAAAGCTAGTTTCAGGAGAACTTTAACCTTATCAGTACTAACCAAATTTCTTTATTTACCAAGCTCTTTGGAGGAGGCTTTGTACTAAATAGTGGGAGGGGGAGGATTCACATGGGGGAAACTTGGAAAATTAAAGAGAAAGGACATGCCAATAATGCTGGGTAACAATGCAAAGCGTGACAGGAAGGCACAAAGAGTATAAACATAACAGTGCACCACAAATGAGGTCAGGGTCAGGACGCTTGTGTTTCTTAAAAAAAAAGACAGAATTAAAAACACTTTATTTGAATATTTATAACAAGAGGGATGAATTGAAAGCACAAATAGAAATAAATGAGTACGACATGTTAGCCGTAAGAGACTAGGTGTCAAGGTGACCAAGGCTAGGAGCTGAATATTAAAAGGTATTTGACATTTTGAAAGCACAGGAAGAAAGGAATAAAAGGTGGATCAACTCCGTTAATGAGGATGAGATCAGCACAGTACTGAGACGTGATGTTCGTTCAGAAGATCAAAATGTAGAATCAGTTTGGGTGGAGGTAAACAAAATAGCGAAGGAAGGAATTAACTATGGTGTAAGTCTGAGTATAAATCCAGAAATAATGGGTTCTTGTAAGCAGGTACTGCAATAATAGTGGGTGATTTAATCTTCATATAGATTGATTGAATCAAATTGGCAAAGGTATCTTGGAGAATGCATTCATAGACTGTATTCAGGACAATTTCTTAGAGCAATATGCCCAGGAACCAACCATCAAGTGGGTTGTATTAGACCTGGTAATGTGTACTGATGATGAGGAGATGCCGGCGTTGGACTGGGGTGAACACAAAGTAAGAGTTTTAACAACACCAGGTTAAAGTCCAACAGGTTTATTTGGTAGCAAATACCATTCGCTTTCGGAGCGCTGCTCCTTCGTCAGATGGAGTGGAAATGTGCTCTCAAACAGGGCACAGAGACACAAAATCAAGTTACAGAATACTGATTAGAATGCAAATCCCTACAGCCAACCAGATCTTAAAGATACAGACAATGTGGGTGGAGGGAGCATTAAGCACAGGTTAAAGAGATGTGTATTGTCTCCAGACAGGACAGCCTGCAAGTCCAGGAGGCAAGCTGTGGGGGTTACTGATAATGTGACATAAATCCAACATCCCGGTTTAGGTCGTCCTCGGAGCACATTTCCACTCCATCTGACGAAGGAGCAGCGCTCCGAAAGCTAATGGTATTTGCTACCAAATAAACCTGTTGGACTTTAACCTGGTGTTGTTAAAACTCTTAATGTGTACTGAGACAGGGTTATTTAATGACCTCATAGCAAAGGAACCTCTAGGAAAAGTAATCGTAACATGACTTGATTTCGCACAGTTTGAGGATGAGTCTAAAACTAGTGTCTTAAACTTAAATAAAGGCAAATGCAAGGGTATGAAGACAGAGTTGGCTAAAGTGGAATGGACAAATAGGTTTAAATGTAAGATAGTAGGAAAGCAGTAGCAGACATTTAAGGAGATAATTCATAGCTCTCAATACAGATTTACTGAGAAAGAAAGACTCTGAGGTTACTCTCCCAGCTCGTTGCACTGCAAGGGCAGTGCAGCGGGCCAGGAGACATAAGAGTAGGCCATTTAGCAGGCTCTCCACTGGGCGCCACAGGCTCCGCGAGTCTCTAGCGACCGGATTTTCGCATCATCAGCTCTCTGCCGGGAATCAACTCGGAGTTCATTAAAATATTAAATCTTCATTACCATCTGATTAGCGAGCCTGGGATTGAAGTCTCCAGCTCCCCTAGCATCTCTCCCACCACCACGCATGGTTCACTCCTGCAGGGTTTACAACAGCTCCCCGCCAATGGGGAGCTGGCAGCCCGACCCTGCTCGAGTGAAGGGAGGCCATAGAGACCTCCCCAGAGGTTGAGTGTATGGGACTACCCTCTGGGCATTGCCAGCCTGGCCCCCTGGCACTGCCCGATGGGCAAAGTGGCAATGCCCAAGGGGCAACTTGACATTGCCCACTGGGCATCGTGCAATGCCAAAGGGGTGGGGCCAGAAGGTGTGTGGCCTGTTTGGGGTGGGGCCTGTGAGGGGGAAATCGGTCGGGATGGGGGGGGGGTCTAGCTGCCACTCTGCACTTAGGATTAGTGACAGAGGGGTGATATATTAGCATGGTTAGAGGTACAGGAAATAATGAGTCAGGATAAATGAGTCATTTACGGGTTGGCAAACTGTAACCAGTGGAGTGCCATAAGGATTAGTGCTGTGGCCTCAACTATTTATTTATAAATTATAGAATTCATAGAATAGAAACCCTACAGCACAGAAAGAGGCCATTCGGCCCATCGAGTCTGCACCGACCACAATCCCACCCAGGCCCTACTCCCATACCCCTACATATTTTACCCACTAATCCCTTTAACCTATGCATCTCAGGATACTAAGGGCAATTTTAGCATGGCCAATCAACCTAACCTGCACATCTTTGGACTGTGGGAGGAAACCGGAGCACCCGGAGGAAACCCACGCAGACACGAGGAGAATGTGCAAACTCCACACAGACAGTGTGTATATTAATGAGTTTAATATTGGCTGTCAGACAGAAGGCAGAGAGTTGGGATAAAAGGTTCTTTCTCAGAATGGCAACCGGTGACAAGTGGTGTCCCGCAGGGTTCAGTGTTGGGGCCACAGCTGTTCTCTTTATATATTAACGATCTAGATGACGGGACTGGGAGCATTCTGGCCAAGTTTGCCGATGATACAAAGATAGGTGGAGGGGCAGGTAGTATTGAGGAGGTGGGGAGGCTGCAGAAAGATTTAGACAGTTTAGGAGAGTGGTCCAAGAAGTGGCTGATGAAATTCAACGTGGGCAAGTGCGAGGTCGTACACTTTGGAAAAAAGAATAGAGGCATGGACTATTTTCTAAACGGTGACAAAATTCATAATGCTAAAGTGCAAAGGGACTTGGGAGTCCTAGTCCAGGATTCTCTAAAGGTAAACTTGCAGGTTGAGTCCGTAATTAGGAAAGCAAATGTAATGTTGTCATTTATCTCAAGAGGCTTGGAATACAAAAGCAGGGATGTACTTCTGAGGCTTTATAAAGCACTGGTTAGGCCCCATTTGGAGTACTGTGAGCAATTTTGGGCCCCACACCTCAGGAAGGACATACTGGCACTGGAGCGGGTCCAGCGGAGATTCACACGGATGATCCCAGGAATGGTAGGCCTGACATACGATGAACGTCTGAGGATCGTGGGATTATATTCATTGGAGTTTAGGAGGTTGAGGGGAGATCTGATAGAAACTTACAGGATAATGAACGGCTTAGATAGGATGGACGTAGGGAAGTTGTTTCCATTAACAGGGGAGACTAGGACGCGGGGGCACAGCCTTAGAATAAAAGGGAGTCACTTTAGAACAGAGATGAGGAGAAATTTCTTCAGCCAGAGAGTGGTGGGTCTGTGGAATTCATTGCCACAGAGGGCTGTGGAGGCCGGGACGTTGAGCGTCTTCAAGACAGAAATTGATAAATTCTTGATTTCTCGAGGAATTAAGGGCTATGGGGAGAGAGCGGGTAAATGGAGTTGAAATCAACCATGATTGAATGGTGGAGTGGACTCGATGGGCCGAATGGCCTTACTTCCGCTCCTATGTCTTATGGTCTTATGGTCTTAATGAAGAGATTGACTGTATTGTAGCCAAACTTGTTGATGACACAGAGATAGGTAGGAAAGCAAGTTGTGAGGCAAATATCTCCATAAATGTCTGATTCTGCTTTCCTACCATCATACGTTTAAACCTATTTATGCATTCCACTTTATATCCCTGCAAAGGGATGTAAATAGCTTAAGAGTGTGGGCTGAAACTTGGCAGAGAGTATAATGTGGGAAAATCTGAGGTTGCCCACTCTGGCAGGAAGAATAGAATGGCAGAATATTGTCTAAAAGGAGAGAGGCTACAGAAGTCAAGATGTTGTTTGATGTAGTGAGTACAGGGGTGATATGGGAACAGGACTTGCTGTGAATTAATACACAGGCAGCAGTGTTTTGGATGACCTCAAGTTTATAGAGGGTAGAATGTGGTTGGCCAGCCAGGAATGCAGTGGAATAATCGAGTCTGAAAGTAACAAAATTATGAATGAGCAGCAGCTGAACTGAGACAGTGTCAAAGTCAGAGAGTGAAAATAGGCAGCCTTTCATGATGGCATAAATATGAGATTGGAAGCTCATGTTGGACTCAAATGCAAACATCAGTGTTGTGAACAAATTGGTTTAGTCTCAGACTGCTGCCAGGGAGAAGGATGAAGTTGGTGGCTAGAGAACGAAGTTTGGAGTGAGGACAGAAAGTAGCGACACCAGGATGAGAAGCCATCTGATAATCTGGATATGATTAGATAGATAAGAATGGAACCACATGTGAGCAATCCCACTCAGCTGGACAGATGTTAGAGGAGGGTGACTTGGTCAATATGTTTTCAGGGAATATCTGTCTGGAGTTCTGCATAGCAACGTTCCAATGAGACAGGGAAGTTATGGTAGGTTACAGGAACCGTGGTGTACAAAGGCTGTAAGAAAAGAAAAGCTTACAAAAGGTTCAGGGAGTACAAGGCTAACAGGAAGGATCTTAAGAAGGAAATTAGGAGAGCCAGAAGGGGTCATGAGAAGGCCTTGGCAGGCAGGATTAAGGAAAACCCCAAGGCATTCTACAAGTATGTGAAGAGCAAGAGGATAAGACGTGAAAGAATAGGACCTGTCAAGTGTGACGGTGGGAAAGTTTGTATGGAACCGGAAGAAATAGCAGAGGTACTTAATGAATACTTTACTTCAGTATTCACTATGGAAAAGGATCTTGGTGGTTGTAGTGCAGACTTGCAGCGGACTGAAAAGCTTGAGCATGTAGATATTAAGAAAGAGAATGTGTTGGAGCTTTTGAAAAGCATCATGTTAGATAAGTCGCCGGGACCGGATGAGATGTACCCCAGGCTACTGTGGGAGGCGAGGGAGGAGATTGCTGAGCCTCTGGCAATGATCTTTGCATCATCAATGGAGACGGGAGAGGTTCCGGAGGATTGGAGGATTGCGGATGTTGTTCCCTTATTCAAGAAAGGGAGTAGAGATAGCCCTGGAAATTATAGACCAGTGAGTCTAACCTCAGTGGTTGGTAAGTTGATGGAGAAGATCCTGAGAGGCAGGATTTATGAACATTTGGAGAGGTATAATATGATTAAGAATAGTCAGCATGGCTTTGTCAAAGGCAGATCATGCCTTACGAGCCTGATTGAATGTTTTGAGGATGTGACTAAACACATTGATGAAGGAAGAGGAGTGGATGTAGTATATTTGGACTTCAGCAAGGCATTTGATAAGGTGCCCCATGCAAGGCTTATTGAGGAAGTGAGGGGGCATGGGATCCAAGGGGACATTGCTTTGTGGATCCAGAACTGGCTTGCCCACAGAAGGCAAAGAGTGGTTATAGATGGGTCATATTCTGCATGGAGGTCGGTCACCAGTGGAGTGCCCCAGGGATCTGTTCTGGGACCCTTACTCTTTGTGATTTTTATAAATGACCTGGATGAGGAAGTGGAGGGATGGGTTGGTAAGTTTGCTGATGACACAAAGGTTGGAGGTGTTGTGGATAGTGTGGAGGGATGTCAGAAGTTGCAGCGAGACATTGATGGGATGCAAGACTGGGCGGAGAAGTGGCAGATGGAGTTCAACCCAGATAAGTGTGAGATGGTTCATTCTGGCAGGTCAAATAGGATGGCGGAATATAATATTAATGGTAGGAATCTTGGCAGAGTGGAAGATCAGAAGGATCTTGGGGTCCGAGTTCATAGGACGCTCAAAGCAGCTGTGCAGGTTGAGGCTGTGGTTAAGAAGGCATATGGTCTACTGGCCTTCATCAATCAAGGAATTGAGTCTAGGAGTCGTGAGATAATGTTGCAACTATATAAGACCCTGGTCAGACCACATTTGGAGTACTGTGCTCAGTTCTGGTCGCCTCGTTACAGGAAGAATGTGGAAGCCATAGAAAGGGTGCAGAGGAGATTTACAAGGATGTTGCCTGGATTGGGGAGCATGCCTTATGGGGATAGGTTGAGTGAGCTCGGCCTTTTCTCCTTGGAGAGACAAAGGATGAGGGGTGACCTGATAGAGGTGTATAAGATGTTGAGAGATATTGATCGAGTGGATAGTGATGGCTTTTTCCCAGGGCTGAAATGGTTGCCACAAGAGGACACAGGTTTAAGGTGCTGGGGAGTAGGGACAGAGGAGATGTCAGGGGTAAGTTTTTCACTCAGAGGGTGGTGGGTGCGTGGAATGGGCTGCCGGCAACAGTGGTGGAGGCGGATTCGATAGGGTCTTTTAAGAGACTTTTAGATGAGTACATGGAACTTAGTAAGATAGAGGGTTATAGGTAAGCCTAGTAATCGCTAAGGTAGGGACATGTTCGGCACAGCTTTGTGGGCTGAAGGGCCTGTATTGTGCTGTAGGTTTTCTATGTTTCTATGTTTCTATGTTGGAGGCTTCAGACAGGAGGAGGAGAACAAAAACATGGGGTAAAGTCCCAGGCATAGAATTAAATTGTTATCTATTTCTGAGAACTAGAATGGGCAGAATAGGCCGAATGGACTTCTTCAGGATTGTAAAACTCTAATTTTGTAGACAACACATTATTTGTTTAGATTGTAATTGTTGTAAATACTACATCTGCTGCATGGCACCTATCTATAATCCTTGCTTCTATAAATCATATAATCTATACATCTTTGCATTGTTTCTTATTATATTTCACGATGATATGGTTCAATTTATCCATTGAAATATTTTTTACTGTCTTTTTTATTTGCAATCCCACCCTTACCCAAAAGCCTGGGTTTGGACATGATCTTGCAGTGTAGACTTGTAATTGAGTTGAGTTGAAGGTGAACATTGGTCTCTCTTTTGGCAAACACACTAATATGGCACTAATGAGTAAATTCTCAGCTCTGATTCATATCAGAATATTTTTTTCAGGAAATTATAGACTTCCTGAGTCTGATTTTGTGTCATGCAAATAATGATGGGGGAGTATCTGAGGGAGAAAATAAATCACGAACACCTTGTTAAGAAGGTTCATAATTGGAAATGCAGCACTGGCTGGGACTTGATGGTTCAAAAAAGGTCAATATCCCATTTTCCTGGTTTCTACTATACTTTGATCCTGTTAAGTACTGCTAGATCCTAGTATCACCCAAAACTGACAAATTACTCTTCCCCACAGTTCTGAAACCTCTTTCTCAGCTTTGTTAGAGCCAAGGATTCCACGCTTTGACAGTTCTTCCCCAGTGTCATCGGGGGGCCCTTTCCTAGTTCTTGTAAGATATCTAGACTACATTATCAATGCTCCTTGATTTTAGAACTGAGCTCAATACTTCCATATCTTGAGATTCCCTTTTGCCGATGCTTGCAGACGTCAGGACTCCTCCCCCAGTACTTCCTGGTTCTCCAACTCCCAGTGTTCCAAACTTCTCCCTCTCTAAGAGTTTCCTGAGCTGGAGGAACTCTCTCTTAGTGCTAGCGATCCTTGGGAGGTCCTTTCCAAATACTACAATACATGTGACCATATTTAAACGCAATCTGACCCTGAGCCATCTCACTGTAGCATTGACTGATAAAGTCAGTGAGGACATGGGGTGAAATTGGTCTCGGGTGGTAGTGGAAACAGATGATAGTGAACAGGATTTTATGCCTTTTCCAACTTTCTTTTCCTCCTCCGCCAGTTGTCCCACTACCTAGCCATATGAACGGAGTGGGAATGGAGGGATACAAAAGAATGGTCTAGTTTGGACCAGGGAGCGGCGCGGGCTTGGAGGGCCGAAGGGCCTGTTCCTGTGCTGTATTGTTCTTTGTTCTTTGTTCTTTGTTCTATGCACTGATGAAGAAACTTGTCCAAAATATTAAGCTATCCTTCTCTTTCAAGTATTAACTAAAGGGTCGTGAACAAAGCCAGTCCATCACTTAAACCAGCCTCCCCTCCTCCGTTGACACTGTCTACACTTCCTGCTGCCTTGGAAAAGCAGCCAGCAAAATCAAGGACCCCATGCACCCTGGGCATACTCTGTTCCACCTTCTCCTGTCGGGAAAAAGATACAAAAGTCTGAGGACACGTACCAACCAACTCAAGAACAGTTTCCTCCCTGCTGCCATCAGACTTTTGAATGGACCTACCTTGCATTAAGTTGATCTTCTCTACACCCTAGCTATGACTATAACACTACATTCTCCACTCTCTCCTTTCCTTCTCTATGAATGGTATGCTTTGTCTGTATAGCACGCAAGGAACAATACTTTTCACTGTATACTAATACATGTGACAATAATAAATCAAATCAAATCAAAATCTAACCTGATCTGTATTTCCAACACTTCACATTTTTAAAAATTACCAGCATTGGTGTTTTTCATTTTAGAGTCAATTCTACGGTGGTGCTGTTGGTTCATTTTCGGTGCGAGATGCTATGGAGCTCTTGGAAGGAATGGAGTGCTTATAGAGCTTGGCCTAAGCACTGTTTTAGCAGGGACTTTTGAGTGTTTCTTACATAGTCATTTTTCTCAATCCAGCAAACAATTTTCTCATTTGCTCTCATGAGTGCCGCATGGTTGGAGAGGATTCCAGATGGTTGCTGTACTGTTGCTCAACAAATGCTCGGGCTCGGTTGAATTAAAATGCCAGTAAGGCAAACGGAATAAATTGTCTGTTGAGTCTGATTAATGTAACAACTAATCTTATGGAGCAAGCACTCAGTTCCCCAATGCTTCAAATTATTTGGATGGTGCCAGTGAGCTGAGCATGAGCAGTAGTTGTGAAGTAACAAGCTGGAAACTTCCATCACCTCAGATGGTTGAGCAAGGCACAGCACTAGGATTGAGAAACTATTCCCATTTCATGGTCAGTTTAGTGTTTCTTTTCAGATCCAACACTTGTCTCACCAGTTTTTTTCTCCAATGTTACACACTTAACTTTTAAATACAAGATCATTGTGGATAGAACTTGGATTTTCCTGCAATTCATTCTTTTTGCCATTCTAGCACATTTAATATACTTTATATTACATGAATATATTTTAATTTACATAGCCTTCTTTGCTAATTGTTCATTTCAGTATTAATGTACAGCACAGTTTTGAATTATCTCCATAAATGTAGCTATCACTTGAATCATATCACTTCTCAGCAAAGTGACTTACTACCAACCTTCTCAAGGGAAATGAGGGATGAGCAACAAATGCAGGTCTCGCCAGCAATGTTTACATCCCATGACTGAATCTTTTAAAAGACCTTCATCTTCAAAGCAGATTAGTACGGCTACACAATTGATCTACCAGACAATGTGGATAAATATCCAGATACAACCGATCAACAAAAGAATAGGACATATCCAACCTGCCCAATTCTCACAATTATGAAGACGTTGAATGGGTGGGTCATTAACAGTTCCCCTGAACCAATGCACTTTTTGGATAGAGTATTGGCTGCTGGCCCCTTTAAACTACCGCATGCTGAAATCTTTGGTCCCAATTACACAACTTGTCATTATATTTAAAGTTGTGTTTGAAATTCAAAAACTACAAAGAGTTCTGATGTAGAGGGAATAAATTAGGCTAATAGAAAACACATAATCATGGGTTTAAGAACACTAACACAATACTGACTTAAGACTGAATGATGTTCGACTATAGAGAGTGCTGACAAGAGCTGTCATTATAGAAGACAGTTCTAACTGAATAACAAGTATTCTTCATTTAAAATATGTATTTTGAATTTATAAAATGGATGCAGCTGTTTCTCGAATACATTTTGTGAAGGTTCAGCCAAAGGCAAGGGGGTTTGATGGGATGAGGTAGGAGACAGTGCCTGCATTCCAGAGGACAATGGTTCTACTGAATGCGGCTGCTTATCAGCAGTTGTCAGGAACAAGATGGCTACCAATGCCAGTTTGATGAATAGAACTATGCAGTTCCAAGCTGATAACACAGGTGCAAGGCAGTCATAAGGATTTCCTCAGGGTCGGACGAGTGTCACATGAGTTTGAGTCAGTGGGAATCATTCTCCCATCTCACTGTCCAGCATCCTGTGTTTTTAATGAAACATGAGATCCCATTAGGTCAGGATGCATATTGTTATTGGCTGGAGTTAATGACAGTGATGATTATTGACTGATTTGTATCAATGTTTACTGGATTATGCCCACTGGAAAGGTGGGAAATATGATTTTGAAAATGTATAATTGCCCTTGCAGAGGCATTGTATTTCAGAGTGATATTGGGCTGCCCTCATTCTCTACCTGGAGTGCTGGGCTACTTTATATTATTCTCCCATTCGATCGTTTGGTTAATAAAGTTTGGTTTTCAGATAAAGCTCGGCACAACATCGTGGGCTGAAGGGCCTGTTCTGTGCTGTACTGTTCTATGTTCTATAAAGGTATGTCTTCAAATCAGTACACTGAGTTTCATGAGTCTTTGTATTTAGCTTAAGCTTAGCAATACATAGCATGAAGAGAAAACCTTCATCAACAGGTTCATTCTGACTGAATGTCAGTGGCAAGTATGGCTAAAAGGTTATGAAATAAACACAGTAATTTTAGAGGGTTTCCTGCCCTTCCTTGCAGAAACAAGAATGTTAATCAATTGGTAGTAATTATTCAGTAAGGTTTCAAAGTCATGGGCTCAAAAATCTAGGTGGTGCAGTGGACTACCAGTATAACTTTGGTGGGAGTCCACCTGAATGGTCAAGGAACTAGGTCAGGACTCAGATACACTGAGCCTCATAAGTGCACAAAAATGTCAATGGTGGCCTTAGAGGGACAGAATCTCTATCCATTGATTCAAGAAGAGTGAGTGGGACATTGAACATGAAAGTTCCTGATGAAGGGTCATCCAGACTCGAAACATTGGCTCCATTCTCTCTCCACAGATGCTGTCAGAACTGCTGAGTTTCTCCAGCATTTTCTGTTTTTGTTTCAGATTCCAACATCTGTAGTATTTTGCCTTTATGAAAGCTCCTATGTTCCTGTTGCCCATCTTGAGGACCCAGCACATAGCAGACGTGCTGAAATTAGATGTGGTATATTGGACCGTCAAAGGTCAGATGTGGAAATAATCTGAGGATTCACTCCACAAACGTGGCCAGGGCCGCTAAAGTTTTGGCCAATCCTCTTTGTGAGGGTGCCAAAGGAATGAGCTAAATATTTCTAGGGAGAAAATTAAGTCCCTCCCCCAACCCTGGATCCTTCAGGCCAGGCTTTTTCATCTTTCCAGCTGCAGGGGGAAGGGAATATGCAGTGTTCTGTCTAGATGAATCCTCTTTAGACAACCAATGTCATAGAAATCACAAGAATCTCTCCCCAAGCCCTGCAAACGGAGGTCCGCAACCGACAGAGCTAAATGCCAAATCTGTTCTGTACAGGTGCCAGTGCCTGTTCCTGTCATCTCATTAATAAAATTAATGTAATTTTAACAATAGGGCACTTGCCGTACATCCCTGGCTTCCTGGAGCAATCGAGGCACTAGCTCACCATGTCATAGAATGCACAGATTGCATGTTTGCATCCTTGACTCCCCATATGATTTCCTCCTAGCCTGATAAAGGTGTGCATTTAACTAGAGGCAAAATGTTTCCCTTGAGGATGGAGAGTGGGTTTACAAAGAAATACATTTTTGAGGGTTGCTCCAGACTCTTCTTCCACACAAGTTGACAGTCAGTTAGACTGGCATCGATCGGCATAGATTGGAAAACAGATCATGAGTGCATTGATTTGTGCTCTGTCAAAGATTAAATGCAACAGGAGAAAGAGGTAGAACAGGACGCTCATCATTATACTATAACATTCCTGCTTTTTAATTGCATGGTGAGTTTAACTAAATGTTTAATGGTGTCAACATATTCAGGGTTTGACTGCCATTCCTTTTTAGACTCAAAACATTTTTAATTCATGCATTGAATGTAGGCATCACTGGGAGAACCAACATTTATTGCTTGCCCCTAATTGCCCTTCAGCAAGTGATGTTGTGACCCCTGCTTGAATAGAACTGACTTGCAAGCCCATTTCGGAGCACAGAGGAGTCAACCACATTGCTGTTGGTCTTTTTTTTTAGTTCGTTCATGGGAAGGGGACATCACTGGTTGAGCCAGCTTTTAAAGCCCATCCCTGAGGGCATTTTTTAAGAGACACCCATGCTTCTGTGGGTCTGGAGTCACATGTAGGCCAGACCAGGTAAGGATGGCAGATTTCCTTCCCTGAAGGGCATTGGTGAACCAGATGTGTTTTTATGACAATGATTTCATGGTCATCATTACACTTTTAATTCCAGATTTTTACTAAATTAAAATGTCACCATCTGCCATGGTGGGATTTGAACTCCAGTCCCTAGAGCATTACCCCTGGATTTCTGGTCCAGCAAGAATACCACTACACCACTGCCTCTGCACTTTTTAAGAGTTAACCACATTGGTGTTGGTCTGGAGTCCCACATAGAACAGACTGGGCAAGGTTAGCAAATTCCTTTCCCTCAAAAGGACATTCATGAACCAGATGTTTTATTCGGTATTCCAGTAAGTTCATGGTCATCATTACTGATACTAGATTTTCAGATGTTTTTTCATAATCTCCTCTCCCCAAGTATCTTGAGCACTGTCTCCAGATAATCAATCCAGGTCTCTGGATTAGTAGTCCAGTACCCATTTATTTACCCACGAAGGCAGTTAAGTAGGGGGCGATTCTCCCAAAAAAATTCTAAGTGTCAAATTTGCGTGAAAACTGGAGTAAATCACGTTGCATTTTTCAATGGGAGTTCAGAGAAGAATGTCCCACACTCTGTACACTACAGAGTGCATTAGCGTGAATCACACTGAAAAGCTGTGGGTGGGGCCTATTCCCACTGGAGAGGCCGGCAGCAGTGCCAAGCAGGCCACTGCGCATGCACCTGTCAGCACTGAGATCAGTGCCTGCACAGTAGCCACTGTCTGTCAGCCTCCCAATTGCTGGCCAGCTGGACAGTGCCCAGGTGCCCCCTGGGCATTGGCACTTTGCCCCTTGGGCAGTGCCAGGGGGGCCCAATTGCCCCCTCTTCACTCCAGCCCCTTGGGCAGGGCCAGGCCGCCTGCTCTCTGCAACTGGGGAGCTATATTACACCCTGCTGGAGTGAACGACTGCTGGCAGGTGGGAGGTGGGGGTGGGGGGAAAGAGGCCAACGGGCCCGGAGACTTCAGCCCCGGGCCTAATAATTATATTTTAATTCCCATTCAAATCCCTATGGAAATAATTCACAGCTATTACTGGCGTGGAGCTGACAGAGCTGGAAATCCGGTGCTGGGAGACACACTTCAGGCTGGACACCCAGCTCGGATCGCGCTAATCCGGCCCCGCTGAGATCTCCCATCCCATTGCACTAAAGAATCAGCGAATTAGAATAGAATCATTACAGCACAGAAGGTGACCATTTGGTCCATTATGCCTATGCTGGTTCTCTGCAAGAGCACTTCACCTATTGCCACTCCTTTACCTTTCCCCTGTAACTCTGCAAATTTGCCTTCTTCAGATAATTATCCAATTTTCTTTTGAAAGCCACCATTGAATCTGTCTCTACCATACTCTTAAGCAGTGCAACCCAGATCCTAACCACTTGCTGCAAAAAAATGTTTTCTCACAATTTACCATTGCTTCTTTGGCCAATCACCTTAAATCAATGCCCGCTGGTTCTTGCTTCATCCACAGCTTCTTGCCACTTATTCTGCCCAGACCCTCATGATACTTTCTCTTCAATCTCCTCTCAACCTTCTCTTCTCCAATCTATCGCATAACTGAGGTTCATTGTCCCGAGAATCATTCTCAGACTTCTTGTCAGCAACCTCTCTAACATCTTTGCATCCTACCTAAAGTATGGTGCCCAGACTGGAGGTAATGCTCCAGTTGTGGCCAAACCAGTGTTATAGTAAAGGAAAGTTGTGGTGCAGTGGTAATGTCACCAGAGTAGTGATGCAGAGGCCCAGACTAATGAGCTGGGACACGGGTTTGAATCTCACCACAGCAGTTAATAAATCTGGAATTGAAAAGCTAGTCTCGGGAATAGTGACCACAAAATCATTATTGACTGTTGGGAAAACTCACCTGGTTCCTTCCATTTAGGGAAGGAAATCTGTCGTCCTTACCTGGTCTGGCATCCATGTGACTCCAGGCCTACAGCAAAGTTTTGGACTCTTAATGGCTTAGTATACTTTTACATGCTGTGGTTCCTTATTAGGTAGAGAGAGACATCTAAATTCCATTCTCACATAGGCAACTTTTTACAGGCCGCTTTAAAGGTCTTATCCTTTTGCTGTCAGCAAGCTCTTTATCATTTAAACTCAGAGAATATCCCTATCTTATATATTTTCTACCTTGTGGAGAGGTGTCTAATACGGGCAAGTGTTAGTAAACTACAAGGTTGGATGTTTCTATGAATAGTGTTAGATTTTAACTATTAGTATTCTTCTTGGTAGCCTAATAATCTTCCAATTCTGATGAAGAGTCATCCTGACTTGAAATGTTTTCTCTCCACAGATGCTGTCAGACCTGTTGAGATTTTCCAGCATTTTCTGTTTTTGTTTCAGATTCCAGCATCCGCAGTAATTTGCTTTTATATTCCCATTTTTTTGTGTTTGGTTTATCTATGTGATCCTCACAGATGCAGGCAGTTTTACAGCCAAAGCTGGAATATTTGGTAAAAAGGCAGAGAGACAAATCTGCCAGGAGCTTTAGGTCAATAAGCAAGAAGGCGGTGAAGCCCATGCTTGTGCTGGGGTGTCCAAAACTGTGAGGTGCTTGAAGAGAGTTGGAGGGTCACATGACTAAATGGGGAAAAACCCCAAGAAATGTCATATCTTGGCACCAGAAACACAGAGGAGAACCAAAGTGAATTCCTGAGAGCTGTGGCACATTTTGGCTTGGTCTCAGAAGAAGTGAAGGAACTTGAAGATCTCAGAAATTTTGGGAAATTATGAAGTAGAAATAACAGAAGAACAAGGAATGTACAATTAAGATTTTTGAATAACGAATAACGGTTTATGAAGTACAACAATAGGGAGGAGTTTAGAATTCAGCAAAGAAGAACCAAAGGATTGATTAAGAAGGAGAAAAAACAGTATGAAAGTAAACTTGCAGGAAACATAAAGATTGATACTAAGAGTTTCTATAGGTACGTGAAGAGAAAGAGGTTAGTGAAGACAAATATAGGTCCCATACAGACAGAAGCGGGGGGATGTATAATAGGGGACAAAGAAATGGCTGAGCAACTGAATGCATACTTTGGTTCTGTCTTCACAAAAGGGGATACAAATCAGATGCCAGAAATGTTAGAGAATGCAAAATTTTTGTGAGAGGGAAGAACTGAGGGAGATCAACATTAGTAGAGAAATGGTGCTGGGAAAATTGATGGGATTGAAGGTGGATAAATCCCCAGGACCTGATAATCTACATCCCAGAGTACTCAAGGAAGTGGCTCTAGAAATAGTGGGTGCATTGGTGGTCATCTTCCAGGATTCTATAGACTTAGGAACAGTCCCTGCAGATTGGAGGGTAGCTAATGTCACCCCAGTATTCAAAAAGGGAGGCAGAGAGAAAACAGGGAATTATAGACCAATATGCCTAACATCGGTAGTGGGGAAAATTCTCGAATCCATTATCAAGGACTTTATAGAGGAACATTTAGAAAGCAGTGGCAGGATCAGACAGGATCAGCATGGATTTTGAAGGGAAAATCATGCTTGACAAATCTGTTGGAATTCTTTGAAGATCTAACTCATAGAGTTGACAAGGGGGAGCCAGTCAATGTGGTATATTTGGACTTTCAGAAAGCGTTTGACAAAATCCCGCATAAGAGATTATCATGCAAGATTAAAGCGCATGGGATTGGGGGAAGTGTATTGAGATGGATAGAAAACTGGCTGGCAGAGAGGAAACAAAGAGTGGGAATTAATGGGTCCTTTTCAAATTGGCAGGCAGTAACTAGTGGGGTGCCACAGGGATTGGTGCTGGGACCCCAGCTATTCACAATATATATTAATGATTTGGATGAGGGAACAAAATGTAACATCTCAAAGTTTGCAGATGATACCAAGTTGGGTGGGAGGGTGAACTGTGACGAGGATGCAGAGATCCTTCAGAATGATCTGGACAGGTTGGGTGAGTGGGCAAATCAATGGCAGATGCAGAATAATTTGGATAAATGTGAGGTTATTCACTTTGGAAGCAAAAACAAGAAGACAGATTATTACCTGAATGGCTGTAAATTGGGAGAGGGGAGTGTGCAGCAGGACCTGGGTGTCCTTGTGCACCAGTCACTGAAGGTAAACATGCAGGTGCAGCAGGCGGTAAAGAAGGTAAATGGTATATAGGCCTTCATTGCGAGAGGTTTCGAGCACAGGAGCAGGGATGTATTGTTGCAATTGTACAGGGCCTTGGTGAAGCCACACCTATAATATTGTGTGCAGTTTTGATCTCCGTTTCTGAGGAAGGGTGTTCTTGCTCTCGAGGGAGTACAGCGAAGGTTTACCAGGCTGATTCCGGGGATGGCGGGACTGATGTATGAGAAGAGATTGACTAGGTTAGGATTGGTTTCAATGGAGTTCAGGCGAATGAGGGGGGATCTCATAGAGACTAGGCATGGCAGATGCAGGGAAGATATTCCCGATGGTGGGGTGTCCAGAACCAGGGATCACAGTCTGAAGATTCAGGATAGACTATTTAGGACGGAGGTGAGGAGACATTTCTTCACCCAAAGAGTGGTGAGCCTGTGGAATTAATTACCACAGGAAGTGGTTGATGCCAAAACATTGAATATATTCAAGAGGCAGTTAGATATAGCACTTGGGGCGAATGGGATCAAAGGTTACGGGGAGAAAGCAGGATTAGGCTATTGAGTTGAATGATCAGCCATGATCGTGATGAATGACGGAGTAGGCTCGAAGGGCCAAATGGCCTCCTCCTGCCCCTATCTTCTATGTTTCTATGTAATGTTAAGTTAGTAGTACTTGTTTTGTTTAATTCTTGTGTGGTAAAAGGTTTTATTTTAAATGGGAAATTTTGTGGCATAATTATTTCATTTAACAACTAGGAGTTTGAATTATTATTTTAGTTCATGATCTCCCTCGACATAACAGAAGTCATGTGTCAGCTTGACCACATCTGAAGTTTTGTGAGCAGTTCTGGGAACCATGCTTAAATAGGAAATATTGGCCTTCGAGGGAGTGCAGCATAGATTCAGCAAAGTAATACCTGGACTCCAGGGTCAAAATGCAAGGAGAGGTACACAAATGAGGGTTGTGTTCCCTGGAATCTAGAAGGTTAAGTGGTGATTTGATTGAGGTTTTTGAGATATTAAGAGGAACAGATAGAATACATAGAAACTATTTAAGCTGGTTGAGGAGTCTGGTAGGCATAGTCTAAAAATTAATGTCAGGTCTTCCAGGAGTGAAATGAGACACCCCTCATACAAAGGGTGACAGAAGGTTGGAACTCGCTTCCGGAAATGCCAATAGATTTTTAATAGATTGTTCATTTTAAGTCTGAGATCGATCATTCTTTTTGTTAATTGAAAGGTATTAAGGAATAGGGAAAGGCGGGTATATGGAATTAGGTCACAGATCATTCACAATCTCACTGAATGACAGAAAAAAAGCAGAGAGCCTAAATGGCCTACTCTGGTTCCATTGTTCCTCAAGGTTGCTGCATAAATATGCCACTAATACTGGATTGCCTATAAGTGCTTCTGGCATGAAACTTAAGACCAAAGCTGTTGACATTTGTCACAAAAAGAAAACAGATTGGTTCAATCCTACTTCACATTTCTGGTGTAAAATTAAAGTGAAGTTCAGATCCTGCAACCTAGTTTGTTGACTTGATACTGACACATCTTTAGATTGACATTTCAGCTTTCAGTGCAGAATGGAACTACAATTGCAAATCATGTAGCACTTGTTCATTTATCAACAGAGAATCAACAAATTCCCAGAGTAGAATTCTACTTATATCACCCCTCTACTGAATTCCAATAAAACCATTCTCAAGAGTAGATTTGAAAATAAAGAATCCCATTGTGTTGAAATATAATAAAACCATTCACATTTTTAAATTCTGACCTCAATCTCACTATTAGATTCCAATGCGGCATTCTAGTGAAGCTAATTCTATCATTAATTTAATAAACCCAATACCATCTTCGGATTCTAATAAAGCTGATCTCATAACTTGATCCCAAAGGTCTAGTCCACTGTTGCAGTATTGTACAGCAATATTTTATAGCTACTTTTATCACTGGATTCTAATCCTTGTTCAAAATCACTCCATGTCATTGTCACTCCCTTTCTCTAGCCTTTGACATCTCTGCATTGCTCCAACTGTTTGTGCATCTGTTGTTCATCACAAAATTTTTTCAATGGTGATGAAATGGAAATGGTCAGGAGCTTCCAGCTTCTAGGTGTCCAGCTCACCAACAACCTGTCCTGGTCCCTCCACGCTGATGCTATAGTTAAGAAAGCCCACCAATGCCTCTGCTTTCTCAGGAGGCGAAAGAAATTCAGCATTCTCACCAATTTTTACAGATGCACCATAGAAAGCATCCTTTCTGGATGTATCGCAGCTTGGTTTGGCTCCTGATCTGACCAAGACCACAAGAAACTACAAAAGGTTGTAAACGTAGCCCAGTCGATCACACAAACCAGCCTCCCATCCATTGACTCCGACTACACTTCCTGCTGCCTTGGAAAAGCAGGCAGCATAATCAAGGACTTCACGCACTCTGGACAGACTCTCTTCCACCTTCTTCCGTTGGGAAAAAGATACAAAAGTCTGAAGTCAAGTACCATCCGACTCAAGAACAGCTTCTTCCCTGCTGCCATCAGACTTTTGAATGGACCTACCATATATTAAGTTGATCTTTCTCTATACCCTAGCTATGACTGTAACACTATATTCTGCACTCTCTCCTTTCCTCCCCATGTAGTCTATGAATGATATGCTTTGTCTGTATAGTGCGCAAGAAACAATACTTTTCACTGTATCCCAATACATATGACAATAATAAATCACTGATAGCCATGCCTTCAGCTGTATCCAGTCCTAAACTCAGGACATCCCTCCTTACATTTATCGGCCTCCTCCTTGAAGATCCTCTTTAAATCCTCCCTCTATTGACCGAGTTTTGAGTTGTTTCTTCTTCAGCTCAGCATTGCTTTTTGTCTGATTACATTTGTCACATGTTTTGGGACCTTCCTTCATCTTAAAAAGGCACCATAAAAATACAAGTTGGTGTATTCTAATGAACCCCATTCTTTTGTTAGATAATGCCACCAATTACCTCATTGGATCCTAATATAGCCAATCATGTCTTAGACATTTAGTGGCATCAATCTCATTATATTTTAAGAGCTTCCCATCAGAGTTCACCGCATTTCTAATAAATAACAAACACAATTGCAACGCTGAGTCCCAATGCATCCTATCTAATAATTGGACACAAAAAACAGTCAATCTCAGCACTACAATTGCAATTCCCTTACGGGATTCAGAGAAAGCCTAGTCCCATTACTGGAATTGAAAATCCAATCTCAGTTTTGGATTTTATTAATGCTTATCCTAATGTTGAGTTTGATTGAAGTCAGGATTTTATTTGTTCAATCCCATTATTCATAGTGTAAGAAAGTCCATATCACCGTTGAATCCTAATGCAGTTAATCCCAGCGGTGAATTGTAATCATGCCAATATCATTAATGACAACAAACCTAGTCAATACCTTACATGGATTCCACAAAATGCCAATAATCCCAAAATAAGATTCCAATAAAACCAATCACCATCATTGTATGGTAATAAAACATTCCTATTGCTGTTTTCAAATAACATCGATGCTACCATTAAACTCTAATGAAGTCAATCCTATTACTTGATGCAAATAAAATTAACCTGCCAATAGTTTAAAAATGGCACCAATCCATTATTAGATTCTAATATATCTATTCCCATCACCAGCTGGATACAAATATAGGCTCTTTGATCACTGGATTGCAATAAACACAATCTATTTATTAGATTTTACATATTGAAATTCTAATAGTTGGTTGCATCATCAGACTCTTAAAAAGTCAGTTCCATCATTGGGTGCTATTAATAAAACAAATCTTACTTTTGAATGCTAAAAAGGCAATATTAGATGAAAATAATCAACCCCATCACTGGATTTAAATAAAGTCAAAGCCATTTTTCCATGATCATATATCCATTCCTTTCAGTGAATACTAAGAAAGCTAATTTCACCGCTGGATCAGATCCTAATAAAGCCAAGTCCATCACTGGCTTCAAGTACAGGCAATCCCATCACCAGATTCCCACCACCAGATTTCATCACCAGGGGAGTGGCACAGTGATTAGCACTGCTGCCTCACAGCGCCAGAGAGCTGGGTTCGATTCCCGAATTGGGTTACTGTCTGTGCGGATTCTGCACATTCTCCGTGTGGGTTTCCCCCAGGTGCTCTGGTTTTCTCCCACAGTCCAAAAGACGTGCTGGTTAGGTACATTGGTCATGCTAAATTCACCCTCAGTGTATCCGAACAGGCACCAGAGTGTAGTGACTTGGGGATTTTCACAGTGTTAATGTAAGCCTACTTCTGACACTAATAAATAAACTAAAACATTGGCCTCATTTATGTGTCCAAATAAAAATGCCAAATAGATCTAATTAAATCAATGTCATTCTTGGAGTCATATAACTTCAGTCATCTTATTATTAGATTACAAGAAAGTAATGAATGAAGAAGGCCATTCAGTCCATCCAATTCTATCCATCCTACATGGTCCTATTGTAGCATTGCAGATGACTTCTTTTGGGAAATTATTGCAGCGAATCAGCCCAGATGGCAGCAAGCATTGAAATTTGGTTCAACGTGTTTTGAGGACCATCTACTCATAATTCACAATATCCCAGAGGAAGGCCAGGGGTGACACAGATGCACAGGATCTGCCAAGGAACAATAACACAAACTGTCAATTCTGTGGACGTCCGTGCTTATCTTACATCAGACCCTTCAGTCAGGAGAGAACCTAGAGAAGATGATGAAGTCATTTCCACCTTGAACATACTTGAACATTAAAGAGTCCACCACCATTGCAGCTTCTAATTATTTATAAATGCCTCTGGGGTTTTTGCCTTCCTTTCCTCTATTGAAGGCAATTCCAAACATTGATTAAATTTTGTGTTAAGCATTTTCTGATCGATCTTAATTTACTTTTGATTTGTTTGAACTTGTGTCTCCTTGTCCAACTCTCACAATTTGACTTACAGCAATATTCTCAATTTAGTTTTTCCTTTCTCTGTAACCATCTTGAAAGTCATTTCTCAAATATCTTTTTTCCAGACTGAAAAGTTTACGCTTTTGGTCTTTCCTCATCAGGCAGTGCTTTGATCCTTTGGATCATAACTCCTTTCTGCACTGCTACAAGAATTTGAATGTCTTTCTTGCATCTGAGGTTAAATCTAGGAGCAGTATTCAAAGCACAATCTGACTAGAGCAAGCTACAGTTTGCTCATAATTTCATTTGACTTGTATTCTAATGTTTGGCTATCTAATTCAATATTCTATTTACCTTGTTGATTGATGCGCCACATTGATTGGACATGTTTAGCACTGAGTCTAGATGTCTAAGATTCATTTCAGCTTCATTCTTAGCGATTTCAACATCATGTAAAGGTATACATGCATTGCTTATTTCTTCCTCGCATCTGCTGCACTTTGCACTGTCCCTGTTAAAATTAATCTGTTGTTTGTTCTCCCCACATGCTTATTCTTTTCAACTCAACTTGCAATTCCTGAGCTATTCCCTCTAATTCCACTGTCCCTCCAAGTTGGACACTGTCAGCAAATTTAATTGTGTTACAGTGTGTTTCTGAACTGGTTATTCATATGAATTAGAAGTCACAGCCCCTTGAGAAAATAATCATTGTTTTATGCATATCAGTCAGTTTCTTAACAATTCTCATAGCTTTATCGAAATAAAAGCAGAAAATGCAGGAAATGCTCAGCAGGTCTGGCAGCAATTATAGCGAGAGAAATTGAATTAATCTCTCCAGTCAGAAAGCCTTATGTTTGACTAATTGTTTTCCAGGTGAGACTTCGTCAAATGTCTGTTGAAAGTCCAAGTAATGCACGTTTCCATGATTCACTTGGAGTTTCACTTTCTCAAAGAGGTTAGGAGCCGGATCTTTGCTTTCCAATCATTTGGGCCACACAAGTGCCTGGCAATGACTATCTCCAACAAGAGAGAATGCAACCATCTCTCCTTGACATTCAATGGCATTACCATCACTGAATCCTCCACTATCAATATCCTAGGGGTCACAATTGACCAGAAACTGAACTGGACCAGCCATATAAATATTGTGGCTACAAGGGCAAGTCAAAAGCACCCTGCAGCAAGTAACTCACCTCCTGACTCCCCAAAGCCTGTTCACCATCTGCAAGGCGCAAGTCAGGAGTGTGATGGAATACTCTTCGCTTGCCTAGGTGAATGCAGCTTCAACAACACTCAAGAAGATCGACACCATCGAGAACAAAGCAGCTTGATTGGCACCTCATCCACCACCTTAAAGATTCACTTCCTCTGCAACTGATGCACAATTGCAGCAGTGGGGACCATTTGGAAGATACATTGCAGGAATTTACCAAAGCTTCTTAGACAGTTGCTTCCATCTAGAAGGATAAGGGCAGCAGATACATGGGAACTCCACCACCTGCAAGCTCCCCTCCAAACCACTCACCGTCCTGACTTGGAAATATATCGCCGTTCCTTTGCAGTCACTGGGTCAAAATCCTGGAATTCCCTCCCTAAAGGCATTGTGGGTCAACCCACAGAACATGGACTGCAGCGATTCAAGAAGGTGGCTCACCGCCACTTTCTCAAGGGCAACTAGGGATGGGTAATAAATGCTGGCCAGCCAGCAATGCCTATGTCTCATGAATGAATAAAAAAAAGTACATGGGAGCACCAACACATGCAAGCTCCACTCCAAGCCTCACACCACCCTGATTTGAAACAATATTGCTGTTCTTTCATTGTCACTGGGTTAAAATCCTGAAACTCCTTTCCTAACAGCACAGTTAGGAAAGGAGTTTCAGGGTTAACTAACAGAAAGCAAAGAATGGGGGTAAATGGGTGTTTTTCTGGTTGGCGATCAGTGACGAGTGGTGTGCCTCACGGATCAGTGTTGGGATTGCCATTGTTTATGATTTACATGGATGATTTGGAGTTGGGGACCAAGTGTAGTGTGTCAAAAGTCACAGTTAACACTAAGATGAGTGGCAGAGCAAAGTGTGCAGAGGCTGCTGAAAGTCTGAAAAAGGATAGAGATAGTCTAAGTGAATGAGCGAGGGTCTGGCAGATGGAGCACAATGTTGGTAAATGTGAGGTCATCCATTTTGGCAGGAATAACAACAAAATGGACTATTATTTAAATGGTAAAAAATTGCAGCATGCTGCTGTGCAGAGAGACCTGGGTGTCCTTGTGCAGGAATCTCAAGGAGTTGGTTTGCAGGTGCAGCAGGTAATTAAGAAGGCAAATGGAATTTTGTCCTTCATTGCTAGAGGGATGGAGTTTTAAAACAGCGAGGTTATGTTGCAGCTGTATAAGGTGCTGGTGAGGCCACACCTGGAGTACTGTGTACAGTTTTGGTCTCCTTACTTGAGAAAGGATATACTGGCACTGGAGAGGGTGCAGCGGAGATTTGCTAGGTTGATTCCTGAGTTGAGAGGGTTGGCTTATGAAGAGAGACTGAGTAGACTGGGGCTATACTCATTGGAATTCAGAAGAATGAGGGGAGATCTTATAGAAACACATAAGATTATGAAGGGAATAGATAAGATAGAAGCAGGGAAGTTGTTTCCACTGGCGGGTGAAACTAGGACTAGGGGGCATGGTCTCAAAATAAAGGGGAGCAGATTTAGGACTGAGTTGAGGAGGAATTTCTTCATACAAAGGGTTGTGAATCTGTGGAATTCCCTGTCCAGTGAAGCAGTTGAAGCTACCTCATTGAATGTTTTTGAGGCAAGGACAGATAAATTTTTGAACAGTAAAGGAATTAAGAGTTATGGTGAGCGGGCGGGTAAGTGGAGCTGAGTCCATGAAAAGATCAACCATGATCTTATTGAATGGCGGTGCAGGCTCGAGAGGCCAGATGGCCCATTTCTGCTCCTAGTTCTTATGTTCTTTTATGTTCAGTGGGTGCCCCTAGTCCACATGGCCTGTAGTGGCTTCACCACCACCTCCTCAAGGGCAATTATTGATTGGCAATAAATGTTGGTCTAGCCAGTAATTCTCAAAGAACTTTTAGAATCATGTCAGCTACTGGACTTAAAATTGCACCAGCTGCCTTGCTGGGATTCAAACTCCTTCCTCCACATCATTAGTCCAATTGTCTGGATTAGTGGTCCAATAACATTACCACTATAATACCATTTCCTTATCTTAGTAGCAGATCTCTCATTTTTGAGTCACTAGTTTGTGTGTTTAATTCTCAGTTCAGAGACTTGATTGTATTACACCGAAATTCTAATGCATCAAATCCCAGGAAATTGGCCTCCAAGTTTATTATCTTAATTTAAGTATTAATCACAAGTAAGCTTACATTAACACTGCAATGAAGTTACTGTGAAAATCCCCTAGTCGCCACACTTTGGCGTCTGTTCGGGTAACACTGAGGGAAAATTTAGAATGGCCAATGCACTTAACCAGCACGTCTTTCGGACTGTGGGAAGAAACCGGACAACCCGGAGGAAATCCACGCAGACACGGGGAGAACGTGCAGACTCCACACAGACAGTGACCCAAGCCAGGAATCAAACCCGGGTCCCTAGCGCTGGGAGGCAGCAGTGCTAACCACTGTGCCAACATGCCGCCCTGTCAAACTTGTGTCAAGTAGAGCTTTGTGCTAGCCAGGGAGACCCCATTCCCACATGAATGCATCCCAATGTAAGCCGATATGCTTACAAACATGGTCTATGTCAAAAACGCAACAGGAGGATCACAACAGACACCTCCAGACGCTGAAAGATGCCCTCATAAGAACAGGATATGGCGTTCGACTCATTGATCAACAGTTCCAACGCGTCACAGCGAAAAACCGCACCGACCTCCTCAGGAGACAAACACGGGACACAGTGGACAGAGTACCCTTCGTTGTCCAGTACTTCCCCGGAGCGGAGAAGCTACGGCATCTCCTCCGGAGCCTTCAACATGTCATTGATGAAGACGAACATCTTGCCAAGGCCATCCCCACACCCCCACTTCTTGCCTTCAAACAACCGCACAACGTCAAACAGACCATTGTCCGCAGCAAACTACCCAGCCTTCAGGAGAACAGTGACCATGACACCACACAACCCTGCCACAGCAACCTCTGCAAGACGTGCCGGATCAACGACACAGATGCCATCATCTCACGTGAGAACACCATCTACCAGGTACACGGTACATACTCTTGCACCTCGGCCAACGTTGTCTACCTGATACGCTGCTGGAAAGGATGTCCCGAGGCATGGTACATTGGGGAAACTATGCAGACGCTGCGACAACGGATGAATGAACACCGCTCGACAATCACCAGGCAAGACTGTTCTCTTCCTGTTGGGGAGCACTTCAGTGGTCACGGGCATTCGGCCTCTGATATTCGGGTAAGCGTTCTCCAAGGCGGCTTCGCGACACACGACGGCGCAGAGTCGCTGAGCAGAAACTGATAGCCAAGTTCCGCACACACGAGGACGGCCTCAACCGGGATATTGGGTTCATGTCCCACTATTTGTAACCCCCACAGAGTTTCACTGGCTGTCTTGTCTGGAGACAATACACATCTTTTTAGCCTGTCTTGATGTTCTCTCCACTCATGTTGTTTTGTTTCTTAAAGACTTGATTAGTTGTAAGTATTCGCATTCCAACCATTATTCATGTAAATTGAGTTTGTGTCTTTATATGCTCTGTTTGTGAACAGAATTCCCACTCACCTGAAGAAGGGGCTTGCAGCTCCGAAAGCTTGTGTGGCTTTTGCTACCAAATAAACCTGTTGCACTTTAACCTGGTGTTGTTAAACTTCTTACTATGTCAAAAACAACAGGTTCAAATGCTAAATGAAAAGATTGTAAGGAAGTAAATGTGTGATAAAGTATTGATTCAATTTGTTCACACCTTGCAATGGCCTGACCTTGTTAAAAGCTGGTACTTTGCATTGAAAAAAGCTAGCGGTTAGCACTGGAAAGACTCTGTAATCCTTTTAGTGTGCTGTTTTTGGGTGTGTGTGATACTGCCCACCTTCAATGCAGTCAAACATGTTTTTGGTGTTTTCATGCTGCAGTGCGAAATCCCGGTGCATCTCTACGGCCTTTGTGGAATCGCATAGAGAAACAGCGGGTGAGTGGGTGGGTATGCATCGGACCCTTCATTGTCAACAACCTCCTTGGTTGAAGAGCATACTGCATCATTATCTGTCAATTTCGTTTTGCTTCATACAGCATTGTCCACCTCCTCTTAAGTTTCCATGATTGTCTCTGCTGGAATTTCTATGCCTGTCACGCACAGGCGAGTGAACAGAGTCTTATCATTAGGTTTCTTGGCCTCACTCTGCTTCTGCTCATTCTCAGATGTGCTGTTGTCATCTATTTTAATCCAGCATGGTGGAAGCAATTGGCAATTGCAGCATCTGTCACCATTTTCCATGCCTTTTCCATCATGAACATGGCCTCTAGTACAGTTGGATTGAACTCCTGCTTCTTATCAATAGCCTGAGAGATCAGCTGCCATCAGTACCGGCTTTTCAGCTTCCTAATTACTTTCTGATGCATTGTCTGGAGTTTTGTCTTGGTGTTGGGAGGCAGGAGTCGCAGCTTCATGCTCTTCAGGCCAGTGATGTTGGCGAGCTCAGGGTTGTTGTTTGTAAGGATGACCATCTTCCTTTTCTTTCACTGGTGCATTTTGTCCACTTTTTTGATTCATGCCTCAAACATGATGGAGGTCATCCATAGAACATAGAACAGTACAGCACAGAACAGGCCCTTCGGCCCACGATGTTGTGCCGAGCTTTATCTGAAACCAAGATCAAGCTATCCCACTCCCTGGTGTGCTCCATGTGCCTATCCAATAACCGCTTAAATGTTCCTAAAGTGTCTGACTCCACTATTACTGCAGGCAGTCCATTCCACACCCCAACCACTCTCTGCGTAAAGAACCTACCTCTGATATCCTTCCTGTATCTCCCACCACGAACCCTATAGTTATGCCCCCTTGTAATAGCTCCATCCACCCGAGGAAATAGTCTTTGAACGTTCACTCTATCTATCCACTTCACCATTTTATAAACCTCTATTAAGTCTCCCCTCAGCCTCCTCCGCTCCAGAGAGAACAGCCCTAGCTCCCTCAACCTTTCCTCATAAGACCTACCCTCCAAACCAGGCAGCAACCTGGTAAATCTCCTCTGCACTCTTTCCAGCGCTTCCACATCCTTCTTATAGTGAGGTGACCAGAACTGCACACAATATTCCAAATGTGGTCTCACCAAGGTCCTGTACAGTTGCAGCATAACCCCACGGCTCTTAAACTCCAACCCCCTGTTAATAAAAGCTAACACACTATAGGCCTTCTTCACAGCTCTATCCACTTGAGTGGCAACCTTTAGAGATCTGTGGATATGAACCCCAAGATCTCTCTGTTCCTCCACAGTCTTCAGAACCCTACCTTTGACCCTGTAATCCACATTTAAATTAGTCCTACCAAAATGAATCACCTCACATTTATCAGGGTTAAACTCCATTTGCCATTTTTCAGCCCAGCTTTGCATCCTATCTATGTCTCTTTGCAGCCTACAACAGCCCTCCACCTCATCCACTACTCCACCAATCTTGGTGTCATCAGCAAATTTACTGATCCACCCTTCAGCCCCCTCCTCTAAGTCATAAATAAAAATCACAAAGAGCAGAGGACCAAGCACTGATCCCTGCGGCACTCCGCTAGCAACCTGCCTCCAATCTGAAAATTTTCCATCCACCACCACCCTCTGTCTTCGATCAGACAGCCAGATGGCTTTGTTGGCCTCATAGTCCCTGGGAAGTGTTTTGACAGGTAGGAAGCAGCATGGCTTTTTGGATCATCCTATCACAACGTAATGGCAGCATTTTGGTGTCATCCATGTTGACGCTTTCCTTGCTTTACTTTCCACCATTGCACATTTGACCTTTAAACATCAAAGAGCGGTCTGGCAAAAGATGGCAAAACAGTCTGATCTCATCTGTGCCAAAAATGTCTCTTGGAGCATATTCGTTCGAGACATGGGCAAGACTATTTTGGAGTGAGGCATGTGTCATTGCTGCCACACCCTCACCTCTTTACCGCATGGTGCCTTGACTTAAATTGGTCCAACTATCAGTCACTGCAAATGAAATCCATGTGGCCCAGCTTCTTGCCCAGAATGACTCCCCGTTCCTGCAGATTGGACAGGATTTGGGAACGTTCTCTGCTTGGGTTGCCTTGAACCACGTTTGCAGAGCTTCTTCACTGTGCAGACAGGGCAGTCACTTTCATTCTCTTCCTTACTGGAGAGAATGCCTGTTTGTTGAACTCTTCCCAGATGTTTGCCGAATGTTTCATAATAGTGGACAAACTCAATGGTGGGATTTCCCTCTCCTTTGTGATGTCTGCTTGCTGCTTCACGCCACAGGTTTTCACTTGCTGTATCAACTTCACCTTTGCCCTGAACAACAACACTTAACTTTCTCACAGTTTAGCCATACTCACAGGTTTTACACAGGGAGATCTCAATGTCAGATGATGGCTTGCCTATCACTCCATGATTTTGTGCTCTTGTGCAGTTTAATTATACTCTGGTTGGTCGGCGCGGCCATATGACAAGCTTGGACAGGTTTGGCTTATCCGGAGTTACCAATGCAGGATTTTGGTTTCCCATGGGCACCATTCTGTGCGATTTGCTATACAGGCAGCGGGAACGATTGACAGTTTCGACATAACTGGGATTTCATGTCATTCAAGTCTGACTCATTGCAATTTCACTGCATGTAGACTGTGGTAACACTGAGATTAAAGCAAGACCTTCATCTGCCATCTCGGATGCAAATGAAGAACGGTGTTCTCCCAGTGTTTTAGCCAATATTATTTTAGCTTAAAACAATTAGTGTTCTGTTCAATATTTAGCCCTCAACTAATATCATTAAAACAGATTATCAGTCTTGTGAATCATGTACTGATATGTGCTGTGTGCTGATTGGCTTCTGTGTTTCCCTGCATTGTAACAGTGAGTTGACATCTGAAACACATCTTTGGCTGTGGTACATCCTGAGGCGATGAAGGTTGTTACACGGTGGCACAGTAGTTAGCACCGCTGCCTCACAGTGCCAGGGACTCAGGTTCGATTCCCAGCTTGTCTGTGCGGAGTTTGCACGTTCTCCCCGTGTCTGCGTGGGTTTCCTCCGGGTGCTCTGGTTTCCTTCCACAGTTCGAAAGACATGCTGGTTAAATGCATTGGCCATGCTAAATTCTCCCTCAGTGTACCCGAACAGGCACCGGAGTGTGGCAACTAGGGGATTTTCACACTAACTTCATTGCAATCTTAATGTAAGCTTACTTATGGCACTAATAAATAAACTTAAAACTCTTTCTTTTTTGGGTGCCAAATTTACTCCTGGCAATTGGTGTTATTATTCTACGTGGAATGGAATTAAGACTGATGGGTCTGCAGTTGACTGTGTTTATTTTGTCAACTCTTTTGAATATATATATATTTATTAATTTGCAGGATGTGAATTCATTAGCAAGGTCAGCATTCGTTTCCCATTGTTAATTGCCCTTGATCCACATTAGCCAATTTCCAATCTACCAGTGTCATTTTCCTGCATCACCCCCATATTGCACCTCATGGACCTTCTCAATTTCTTTCCCACCCACAGCAACAATTTGCAGTTATTTGACACTAAGGGGGCAATCTTACCAGCTCAAAATGCCAGTTGATGGGCGGGCGAGCCGATAAGATCACGTCTGGTTTCTTGCCTCTCGTGATCTTACCAGCCCCGGATTATTGGCATGATCTGTTTTTAATATTGAAATTTGAATTTCCATGTGAATAGTGAGCCCGGAATGCAATTGTCCAGGCTCACTTGTCTTATCCGCCTCACCAGTGAGGATAATATATGGTCCCCATCAACAGGGAGCTAATGTGGTGGTCTCGCCGATACGACTGGAAGCCATTGAGTGGGGAAGCTGTGCACTCCGCAACTGGGATCGTCTATGGGGAGGCAAGGGGGCTGCACACTCTGCAATCGACGATCGGCCGGGACGGTGATAGACTGAGCCGGGGTGGGGTGATCGACCGGGCTCGGGGGGGGGGATTGTGATATCTGGGGGGGTAGGGGGGTGCGTTCGGTCGGAGGGGTCTGTGATTGGGGGGGGGGGGGTTCCTGACAGATCTCTCTGTTCTGTGCAACAGAACAGAGAGATCTATGCAGGCGCGAGAGTACATTCTAGTGTGAGCAGCCGGCTTTCTGGTGAGAATAGGCTCTGTCCACTTGCTCTACCAGTGGGAATCAGATCATGCATCATATTTTGCACTAAATAACATATGATTTCACTCATTTGGGACATAGAATATTTTTGATAAGATCACCCTCCACACGCCCCCCCCTCCCCCCCCCCCCCCCCCCCCCCCGCCCCGCCTCCCCGAAATTCAAAAGGAGATATTAGGGCAGAAGCAAATTGAGGGATGAAGGCGAGGTAGAGAGGTTTGGGGTGGGAATTCCGGAGCTTACAGGTAAAGTCACCATAGTTCCTGATGACCTTAGGCTGTTCTCCCCTTTGAGGGGGAGAACTAACTGGTGGTGATTTAACCTGAGACTCACCACACCTCAGGCAAAGTTGAGAAGGTGGACTTACATGTGTAAACTCAACTGGTAAAGGAGATGAAACCACACTGTTGACATCACAGTAAATCATAAACCAATGTGAACTAACCAACTCAGGTGTCAGCCACTGAAGATGGTGGACTGATGAAAATCAGCAGTGCACAACAGGACAGAATTGGAGAGGCTCAGGATCTCAAAGAAATGTCTGGAAGAGATAGCAGAGATAGAAAGAGAGACGTCATGGAAGGAATTGAAAGTAAGATGAGCAGTTTAAAATGGAGGCATTGCAAGGTTGGGAGCCAATGTAAGTCAGCGAGAGCAGACTTATTATAAAGTCAGTCCTGGATTTTATGAAAACTAGTTCACATCAGTTTTATTACAATCCAAAAACAAACTCAATCATAAAATCAGATTCCAATATTGTTAAACATTTCAACAAAAATTATGCCATTATTAGATTCTAATAATCACTTCTTCTGTGGTGAGATTCTAAAGGGCCAGTTGTAACAATAGAAAATTGTAAAGTCAATCTAGTTGTTCGATCCCAATCTCATCATAAGATGCTAATAATGCCAAGTTGATTCTAATAAAGTCAATCTCATGATTAGATTCTAATTCCATGGTTTGAATTTAATATAACTTCCAGCTATTGATCCCACTACTCTATTTAATTTAAACATGGTATTAAGAGCCCCAAATTCCTGTTAACGATATATACTCTATTCAGGAATAAATGTGTCGAATGATTTCACTACAGAGTCAAAAGCCAGAGCTCTACCACCCGGAACTCTACCGCCACGGAATCGGAGCGGGCAAGGGTCCGACAACAGAAATCTCCATTGACCTCGGGCGGGATTTCCAGTCTCGCCCGAGCGAGGGCTGTAAAATCCCACCCATAGTTCAGAACTGGAGCTCAACTAACACTTCATTGCAATACAAAGGGAGTGCTGCATTTTTAGGGGTGTTGTCTTTTGAATGAAATGTTAAACAGCTGTCCTGTTTGTTTATTTCTGTGGTGCAGGTAGCTGTAAATATATTCACCAGACTCTTCAAAGGACTGAATGTTCCCCCATTTGCCTGCCCAATATTCATTCCTCAACCAATACCATTCAAAACAAATGAACTATTCACTCAGTTAAATTGCTGTTTATGGTATCTTGCTGTCTGCAAATTGACTGACAAGGGGCAACATGTAGGTGAGAAACAGGGAGAAATTGCACTGGGTCACTCCCATGCTAAACGGGTTTGGTAGGGAGTACAAGCCATGACAGGAAATGTGCAGTCTGCATCGGATAGGTGGGAGTTGAACCAAGTTGGCATGGTGAAGAAAGAAGCTTTTGTACATGCTGATTAAATCTTTCCCCCTAATGGATATAGGTGGAGCGGTGGTTCAGTAATTTCAGTTATAAATCAGAATGCTGTTCTTATTGTTTGGATATGACTTCAAAAAACAATCTTATTATCTAGAATCCTGGATACACCTATCTTATTTGAATTACAGATCTTCAAAAGTCTAATGTCCCAGCATGTGGACAGTGTGCAGCATTAAAATTGCAGGGGTTCAACAGGAACCTCTTTCTTTTGCACCTTTCCCCACCTCCACATCCCCTTGCTTAAGCTAAATCAGGTGGGGGGAGAGGGTGGGAGGGGAGTGTGTGGGAAATGTGCACGGAGTAAGGTATTCATCACCAAAAATGTAGTGAAGGGTTCATCACTTTCCAATTTTGGACAAAAAGGACCAAAAAAATCAAAGGATAGGGCCTGTGTGGGATTGTGGTTGGTGCAGACTCAATGGGCCAAATGGCCTCCTTCTTCACTGTAGGATTCCATGATTCTATGATTTTATAAGATAGTGGAAAATGTACTCTCTGCTGGAGGTGCCGGCTCTGCCTCTTAGTCTCTAATATTTTAGATTATTTTCCCATATTAATATTTTATATGCATGTTTAATTTTTAGGAAAAATTTCAACAATTAATGCATCATAGAACATAGAACAGTACAGCACAGGAACAGGGTCTTTGGCCCACAATGTTGACCCAAACATGATGCCAAATTAAACTAATCCCTTCTGCCCTTGGTCCATATTCCTCTATTCCTTGCATATTCATGTGCTTATCTAAAAGCCCCTTAAAAACCCCTGTTATATCTGCTTGCACCATCACCCCTGGCAGTGTGTTTCAGACACCTATTATTCTCTATGTAAAAGATTTACCTCTCACATTCCCTTTAAACCTTCCCCCTCTCACCTTAAGTGCATGGCTCCTAGTATTAGACATTTCAACCTCGAGAAAAAAATTCTGACTGTCAACCCTATCTATGCCTCTCATAATTTTATAGACTTCTATCAGGTCTCCCCTCAGCCTCTGCCGCTCAAGAGAAAGCAACCCTAGTTGTCCAGTCTCTCCTTATAGCTCATACCCTCTAATCCAGGCAGTATCCCTGGTAAACATCTTCTGCACTCTTTCCAAAGCCTCCACACCCTTCCTGTAATGTGCCAACCAGAATTGAATGCAATACTCGAAGTGCAGCCTAACCAAAGTTTTATAAAGCTGCAACATGACATCCTGATTCTTGTACTCAATACCTCAACTAATAAAAGCAAGCATGCCATACACCTTCTTTACCACCCTTTCTACTTGTATGGCCACTTTTAGGGCGCGATAAACTTGAACCCCAAGATCCCTCTGTACATCAATGCTGTTCAGGGCCCTGCCATTAACTGTATACTTACTCTTGATATTTGATCTCCCAAAGTGCAGCACCTCACACTTGCTTGGATTAAACTCCATCTGCCATTTCTCCGTTCATATCTGCAACTGAGCTATATCCTGCTGTTTACTTTAACAACCTTCTACACTATCCACAACTCCACCTATCTTTGTGTCGTCTACAAACTTACTAACTTACCCTCTATGTTTTCATCCAAGTCATTTATATATATCACAAACAGCAGAGGCCCCAAACGGATCCCTGCAGAACACCACTAGTCACGGACCTCCAGCCAGAAAAACATGCTTCCACCACTACGCTCTGACTTCAAAGGCAAGTCAATTCTGAATCCAAGTGGCTGAGTCACCGTGGATCCTATGCATCAAAGGAGCTGATCATACTTCTGTCTTGAAGGATTTTACAAGCTACACGGTGGAAGTTCATCTGAATGAAGCGTGTTGGATGTGCCATATTTCAGATGAGATGGTGAACTGAGGACCCATTTGCCTTTTCATTTGAAAGGATTCCATGGCATGATCCAAAAATAAACAGAGGAGTTCTCCTGGTGTCTTGGTCATTTTTAATCACTAAAACAGATGGTCCAGTCATTCTATTATTGCCATTTGTGGGATATTGCTATGTGCATTCTGGCTGATTGTTTCCAACAACTTGTATTTATATAAAGTCTTCAGTGCAGTAAAACACCCCAAGGCACTTCTTCACAGGAGTGTTACCAAACAAAATGTGACACTGAGCAACTTAAAAATATATGCCCAAAGACTTGGTTTGTAAGGAGTGTCTTAAAGGAGGAAAGCGGATTGGAGAGGCAGCTGAAAGCTGACAATGGTGGAGCAATCACATCAACAGCCCTTCATTGGTTGGAAAGCCCTCTGGGATGTCATGAGGTTGTGAAAGGTGTTATGTAAGTGCAGGTTTTTTTGCGCTTTAGTGCCAAAGGTCAGTTTTATTCTTTCACATTTTCTGTGCTCCCTTTGTCATATTGCATTCATAAACTAGAAGCTGATAGACAGTTTCTCATGCAGGTTCCTCAGGTGCTTCCCTCGGTGAAGCAGGATCTCACTGAGGTGCTTTTGATGGTGGTAGTGGGGGTGGTGTGTATACATAAGTCACCACTGTGTGGCTCTGCGTATCCTTTTAACAATAACACGTGTAGATTTTCCATTTTGAGAATCCCTCCTCAAGGCCTCTTAAATGTCCACGCCTCATAGGTCCAAACCATGAGAGGGTTATCTTGAAGAGCGTGTTTAAATAATTTGATTATAGCTCACATAAATAATAACATATCCCCTGATCATGTTAATTGAAATTTCACAATTTGTTGTGAAATCGTTTAAAGAACAGTTGGGCTGGAACTGATGAGCTACTGAGTTCCTGTTACTATGGTTTCAGTATCTTCTCGAGGAAAATAAATCGCTTAACAATTGAAGGATATTTTTTAAATTTCTCTCCTTCTTTGCCCTTTCCCACTGACAGTAGTGTGGCATGACTTTGGATACAAAATTAGCAGTGCCTTATCCAAGTGGTCATCCTTCAGTTGTGATTCTAGACGTTGTGTTGACAGGATGTGAAGAACATCAGAACTGGATTTAATTTTACTGAACTGGGGGCAGATCATTTTTTATTTAGGTTTGTTTTTTTGTTGGTAAAATTAGCAGTCTCCACTTTCCAGCAAGTGTTATTTGATAGCAGCGAGAAACAGAAACCCATAGATTAACATTAATGATTAGGCACTGTAAAGACCAGTTTAAGTAATTTTGGATTAACAATCATTATTTCTTTTTTATTCATTAATGGGACATGGGCATCGCTGGCTGGGCCAGTATTTATTGCCCATCCCTAATTGCCCAAAAGCAGTTGAGAGTCAACCACATTGCTCTGGTGTCACATGTAGGCCAGACCAGATAGGGATGGCAGATTTCCTTCCCTAAAGGACATCAGTGAACCAGATGGGTTTTTCCAACAATTGACAATGGTTTCATGATCATCAGTAGATTCTTAATTCCAGATACTTTTTTATTGAATTCAAATTCCACCATCTGCCGTGGCAGGATTTGAACCCGGGTCCCCCAGAACATTAGCTGAGCTTCTGGATTAACAGTCTAGTGATAATATCATTAGGCCATCGCCTCCCCAATTTATCGATTTTAAAATTCTCGCCCAATTAATTTAAATGAAAATGAATTCTAAAACCCTTTTCAATCCAGTAAAAGCGTAAGACTTGTTTTTCAAATAGTGCCTTATCACATGACAAATGTTTCAAATTGCCTCTCAAATTTATGTTTGAAACTCAGTCACTACCTTCATAGGCAAGAATTGTCAGTTAATTTATGCACAGTATGATCGCATAAACAGCAAGGAGATAAACAAAGCAAAGCAATTGTTTTTTATTATATCGATTTAGGGAAGAATGGTGACCAAGACATGGGACAACTCCTTATTCTACTTTAAGTAGTGCCAGGGAATCTTTAATGTGTATCTGAACAAGCAGAGCATTGATTTCCTTTTACCTGAAGACAAAAGATTTGATTGAGTTGGGTGTATTATTGTTGTATTCTATGCACGTAAATATGTAGTATGGAATACAAAAAACTTCACAATCAAGTCCTTTAAAGTGAATGAAACTATTAGTATTTTGGATAGGAAGCTGAATGTACATTCACATATCACAATTATTTGCAAGCAACACTAAATTTTCTATAGTATAAGTTGTCTTCTTAAACTCCACTCCTCATCACCTCAACACACCTCCAATAATGGTGAGGAGCTCATGGATTTCTCTGTTACCAAGATCAAGACCGTCCAATCAGCTGCCTATTCCACTTCCTTCCCTTCCCCTTAGCCCACCTGGTTAAGCTTCCCAAATGTTCCTCCTTGCTCTAGTTCTGAACTTGTATCTTTCTGTGACTCAACTTGTAATTCTGGCTCCCATGTGAGATGTGAGCTGATAGTGATAATGGTCTTTCTCCACTGGTTCTGTCCTGTCCGTCGAATTTGCCGTCATCATCGCTCTTCTCAAAAAAAAAACAACCCTTGGCCATTCTGTCCTTGCAAACAATCATCCCATCTTCAACCTTCCTTTCCTCTCCAAAGTCCTTGAATGAATGGTCACCTCCCAGATTTGTGACCAACCCCCTCCCCCCACCCCTTCCCGGAATTGCCTGTTTGAATCCGTTCAACAGGTTTCACCATTCTTTCTACATGGAACATGGTAGTAAGTTCTATGTTTTTACCATGTTTAGGTGAAGAAGCTTTTTCTGAATCCCCATTGGATTTCTTGGTGACTATCTTATATTAATGGTCTTTAGTTATGCTCTTCCCCACAAGAAAAAGCATTCTCTCTGTACTTCTGTTTCAACCATATAGCTGCTGCATCACGAAGACTACTTATTTCTACCTCTATATCATCACCCAACTCCTCCCCTGCCTCAACTCTTCTACAGGTGAAATCCTGATCTATGCTTTTGTTACCTTTGAACTTGACTATTCCAATGCATTCCTGGCCAGCTCCCACATTCTATAAACGTAAGATCATCCAAAATTCTGCTGCCCATGCTCTGACTCACACCAAATCTTGTTCATCCATTATTCTTGCGGCCCTCCTTACCTGCATTGGCTTCCAGTTAAGCAATTTATTGATTTTAAAATTCTCACTCTAGTTTTTAAGTCTCCCATGTCCTGGTCCTTATAACTGTCTAATCTTAAACCTTGCAACCCTCTGAGATATCTCCATTGCTCTGATTTTGGCCTCCTGAGCAACCCTGATTTTTAATCGCACCTCGTTGGTGGCCATGCCTTCAGCTACCAAGATTTTAACTCAGATATTCCCTTCCTAAACCTCTTTTCCTTTCCATCTCACGTTCCTCCTCTCAGACACTATTTAAAATCTACCTCTTTGTCTGTGACACATTGCATGGCACAAATGAAAAAGACTTACAAGAGTTAGAAACAGTTGGCAGTATATAATTTGTGTCATTATGATCTATGCATGCTAGAACATTGTATGTAGCACACCAATATAATATATGAATACATTGCATTGCTTCCCCTTTCCAAAAGGAAGACATTGGTCTGCTTTTCCTTGATACAGGTTCGAAAAGCAAGGGATTATGTATAAAACAGGTTTCTTATTTTTTGGAAACATACATCTTCCAAAAATAATGCTAACCCAACTCTCCACTCACCTGATGAAGGAGCAGTGCTCCGAAAACTTGCGATACCAAATAAACCTGTTGGACTTCAACCTGGTGTTGTGAAACTTCTTAAATTAATGCTACGTAATCATTATGGACATGCACAGCTGGTATATTTACAGATTTTTTTTATTGCTTGGACTACATCTACAAAGGAAGTTCAGAACAGGATTATAAAACCTTTCTCATCTCCTGACAGGTTTTGGTGTCGACAGGTTTTGGGCTGGTTTTTGTTCAGTAACTCAAAGGAGCCCTTGTTTCTTTCTCAGAAACCGGTACACAAGGGAGGGAAAGCAGGGATGAGGGAGGGAGAGCAGGGGTGATGGAGGGAGAACAGGGAAGATGGAGGGAGAGCATGGGCGATGGAGGGAGAGCAGGGAAGATGGAGGGAGAGCAGGGGCGATGGAGGGAGAACAGGGAAGATGGAGGGAGAGCAGGGAAGATGGAGGGAGAGCAGGGGCGATGGAGGGAGAGCAGGTCTGAAATGTTCAAACTTTGGCATGAGCTCATGATCGAATGGATCGCGTTCATGTTTTAGGTCATCCCTTGACTGGATCATGTGATCTACATGGACATTGCTCATGTTGCCATCAATTTCAATCAGGCACCTTTTGGTTCCATGCACTTATACTGTCCCTACATCCCACTTGTGTAACTTGTGAGTGGTACTCAAGCATGAAACTTGTTTGTTTGGGCGGGATTGTACCACCTCGTTGCGCCCGTTTTTAGGCGTGAAAATGTCGTAAAATCGGATGTGAAGCATCTAGCGGGAATGGCGTCCATTTTGGCGCCTGTTCCCACTTTATCACGGTAAGAAAATCGGCACGATTGGGAGCCCACCCAAACCGAGCGAGACGTCAACTTACATGTCTTTGCATTCATCATAATATCATTAACAGACCTTCACGTCCAATCATCCCAGCTCGCCTGCCGTTACCATCTTGCTCACCGCAACTGAAGCGGTCTGGAATACAGCTCCTCTATTTAAGTTGGAGTCTGGCGCTGAATTAGTGTGAGTGAGCGAGGAGGTAAGTCTCTGTGTTCAAACTGCTCCGTGCTGCTCAGAGGGGGCTATTTTGTGGTGGCCATGTTGCATTTCGGGTCCGGGGAGGGGAGGCGGGGGGTGGGCTGCGAGTATGTGGGGGAGTGGGGGGCTCTTGTTGTTCATGGCGTCCAACCTCGGACTTTCAGCATGGACCCGGGTCAGAGTGCTGACCTTGGATCACAGAGATCACTCATGGTCCGAGTGCACGCAGCTGGAAGCACTGTTGCATGTAGGGGTTTGCTGAAAACTGTGAAAACTGACAGTGGTGCAGTCTCAGGGCTGTTAAAGCAGCACTGTCTGTGTGCACAGGTCTGGGTCTTTGCCTGTGGGTGGGGGATGGGGGGGGTGCTGTGTTACCGTTCTGGGAGCTGTGGAGGGTTATGGGCAGTGTGTGTTGCTGGGGGGCTTTGGAGGGGTGGGTGGGGAATGTGTGTTGCTGGGTTGGGGGGGCGAGCAGTATTCTTTGATCGCTCCATCTGTCTCTCCCCTTCTCCCAATTTCCACCCCCCCTCCACCTCCCAGAGTCCTCCAATCCCCTGCAACATTGTAACACCGGAGTGGTGGGCCAAGATACGCTGTGTTAGCGAGTTTTTGTGGCAGGCAGGAGGATGATGACGACTCGCGATGTGCCATTGTGATGATGCTCTGGTGCAAACTAGTCTAACTCCTACCTCTGCTCCCTATGCACGTTGACACCTGGGCCCATGTCGGGTTAGTGGCTAAGGGATCACTAAACACCCATGCAGGGCCACGGGGCGTATGGGGTGGGGGAGGGAAGAGAATCCCTTGTGGGTTCTAGGGATGCCATGGCAGATGGTGTAAGTTGCTGCCAGTGCAGGCCACCTGCTGTAGCCAGTGATTTATTTTCACTTTCTCAGTGTCAGAGCGTTGGGGGGCTTCCCCCGCTGACATCAACATGCAGCTTCCCTCTGGACTAAGGACGTCCCTGTTGGAGACAAATCTGAGACAAGTTAGTCTCAGGTGGATGGTGAAATGACATTTATTTGTGCCAAGTGTCTTAACAATAAGTAATAACATACAAACATGTGAACATGAGACTTTAAAGTTCATAACTATTCTATCTACTTAATGCTGCCCTTCACCCATGCCATCTTAGTGCCGCTGCAATTTCCTAACTTTACGTGGTCTACCACTATGTTTTGGTGTCTCCCCAGGATCTACATTGGAAGTGGAGGTGGCCAGCTATCTATTACGCCCCATGACCTGTGATGCCCTTGGCGATTGTCCTCTGGAGGGCCTGGACCTTGAGGGCCCTCGCCGGCTTTCAGGTGTCAGGGACATTTCCAGGACATGGATTCCATATTCTTCTGCAGTGAGCTCCAGAAGCTCTGGTGTCACCTAGCCCTGCCAGTCCTGGAGGACCACTTGCTTTCTAGCCATAGTGGTCAAGCCCACTGGGATGGCCACCTGAGTTGGGGGCTACCTGTCAATGGCCACAGCAATTGCTTTCTGAGACTGGGCCATGCTCTGCAGCCCCTCAGCCATGACCCTCTGTGACTGGGCCATGTTCTCAAGGGCTGCTGTCATAGCCCACTGTGTCTCTGCACTGTCCCGCTGGGTCTCCTGCAAGCTCTCGAGCCTCTCAGCCATGGGCTGCAGAATCCTGAGAAGCCTGTTGAGGCTGTTTTCACAGCTGTAGCCCTCTGTGACTCGGCTGCTGTCCTTTGGGACTCCGCTGTGGCCTGCTGTGACTCGGCCATCGCTTGGACTCTGCCACTTATGGTGAAGATTCCCTGCCCTCGGCTCTCCACCACAGACCTTTGCAGTGTTGGCTCGGGAACCACGTTAGAGAGGCAATAGCTGGTCTGCCAGAAAGCTTTGGAACTCCTCCCAACAGGCTCGCAGTTGGTCCAATGTTGCTGTCAGCCCCATCTGCATTCCCTGGCTCTGTTGCTGCAGCTCCAGCAGCTGAGGGAGAAATGTAGCCTGGAGCCAGCTGAGTCCTCGCCTCCGGCAGGCCCCTGCATGCCAGAGGCCTCGGACATTCCATTTTCCACCCAATCTACATCAGCAGATGTACCCAGAGAGTGACCCAGATGCCTCACCACTAACTTGACCCACTGCTGTGAGAGTCTCTGGGATGGTGAATTGCGAGGTGGAAGCTGATGCCAAACTGGTGCCACCATCAGAGGTCCCTTCACCTGCTTCTCCGAGGAGTTTTCCGAGCTGTCAGGGGCAGGATGGGTGGGAGCAACAGTGGGGGCCGCAATGCCAGATGGCCCAGGCGCGTCGAGGCCCCTTCCTGCAACACACAGCACAAGGTTAAGTGCAAGGGAAGGAGAGGAATCTGAGCTGCATGCAACTTACTTGACATTTCTCCATTGAGTGGAGAATCGGCAGGTGCTCACTTCTATGCTCCAGCCTAACCATGCTGTCCCTGACAGTCCAGATGTCCTCCTCTCCCACAAGCTCCAGCGCCCGCTCCTCAAAGGGGGTGAGGACGCGGGGGTCTGGCTCACCACTCCCTATCTTCACCCTCTGCCAGCGGTTATGGGCATTCTTCTCCTGTGGGGACCGAAGGAGCCATGAAAAATCTGATGACGTGACTCCTGCAGAGGATCAGAGGGAGGCCCTCAGAAGGCAAGCGCCGTGATACTCTAAGAGAGGGAAAGGAGGAAGGAGGGGCTTGGGGGTCAGGGGCTGGAAACATTCAGGGTGCTGGGGGTGGGGACATCTGGGGGTGATTTGGGGCAAGATGCTAGATGGGGTTAAACACTCACACTTGCTGTCCAGATGAGGTCATTTATTTTCTTGCAGCAATGATTGCTGGTTCTCCTGGCCAGTGACATGGCACTCACAGATGCGGCCACTGCCTGTTTTTCTGTCACTTCCCATGCAATAAACAACAACATTCCATTTGCCTTCTTAATCAATTGTTCTACCTGCATGTTAACTTTTTGTGAATAATGAGCCAGGACACCCAGATCCCTCTGCACCTCAGAGTTCTGCAATCTCTCTTCGTTTAAATAATATGTTGCTTTTCTATTATTTCTACCCAAGTGAACACGTTCATATTTCCCCACATTATACTCCATCTATCAATTTTTTGCCCGATCGTTAACCTATCTATATCCCTTTGCAAACTCCTTTTGCCCTCTTCACAACTTATTTTCCTACCTATCTTATTGACCTGTTTCAATCTGCCAACTTGAAAATTACACATTTATGCCTACTTTCTCTTTTCTATTAACTAACCACTCCTCTATCCATGCTCCCATCCATCTACGATGTGGCATCTTGTCAAATGCCTTTTGGAAAGCTCAGTGCACCACATCCACAGATTCCCCTTTATCTTGTTGCTGGTTACTTCCTCAAAGAGCTATAATAAATTAGTCAAACAAGATTTTCCTTTCACAAAACCTTGTTGACACTGCCTGATTACTTTGACATTTTCTAAGTTCCCAGCTATAACTTCCTTAATAATAGATTCCAGTATTTTCCCTGTGACAGATATTAAGCTAACTGACCTATAGTTTTAAAGAACAAAGAAAATTACAGCAGAGGAACAGGCCTTTTGGTACTCCAAGCCTGCACTGACCCTGCTGCCCATCTGAACTAAACTCCTACCCTTCTGGGGACCATATCTCTCTATTCCCATCCTGCCTTCCCATTTGCTACTGTGCAAAGGGACCTGGGGGTCCTTGTGCATGAGTCGCAAAAACTCAGTCTGCAAGTACAACAGGTGATCAAGAAGGCAAATGGGATGTTGGCATTTATCGCAGGGGGGATAGAATATAAAAGCAGAGAAGTCTTGCTGCATCTGTACAAGGCATTGGTGAGGCCGCAGCTGGAATACTGTGTGCAGTTTTGGTCCCCTTACTTGCAAAAGGATATATTGGCCTTGGAGGGAGTGCAGAGAAGGTTCACCAGGTTGATACCGGAGATGAGGGGTGTAGATTATGAGGAGAGATTGAGCAGATTAGGTTTGTACTTGTTGGAGTTTAGAAGGCTGAGGGGTGATCTTATAAGATAATGAAGGGGCTGGGTAGGGTAGAAGTGGAGAGATTCTTTCACACAGAAAGGAAACCAGAACTAGAGGGCACAGCCTCAAAATAAAGGGGGGTCAGTTTAGGACAGAGTTGAGGAGGAACTTCTTCGCTCAGAGGATGGTGAATCTCTGGAATTCCCTGCCCACTGAAGTGGTGAAGGCTACCTCGTTGAATATGTTTAAGTCACGGATAGATGGATCTCTGATCGGTAAGGGAATTAAGGGTTATGGGGAGCAGGCGGGTAAGTGGAACTGATTCACTTCAGATCAGCCATGATCTTATTGAATGGCGGGGCAGGCTCAAGAGGCTAGATGGACTACTCCTGCTCCTATTTCTTATTTCCTGCTTTCTGTTTCCCTCCTTTCTCGAATAGAGGAATTCTATTTGCTATTTTCCAATCTGATGGACATGTCCTGAATCTAGCGAACCTTGAAAAATTACAACATCTGTTATTTCAGCATTCACTTATTTTGATCCTAGAATCAAGTCCATCAGGACCTAAGGCTTTGTTAACTTTTAATTCTAATAATTCTCTCAGTGCCATTTCCCTGGGGTTGCAATTATTTTAAGTTCATCCCTTTCTTTCGCCTCTCAATACACAATTATTTCTGGGATGTTATTTATACTTTCTAAGGTGAAGACAGATGCAAAATATTTGCAATTCATCCACTATTTCCTTATTTTCATTATTAATTCTCTCAATTTACTCTCTAGAGGACTAATGCTCACACTACTTACTCTTTTCTTCTTTAAGTAGTTGTAAAAATTCTTATTATCTATTTTTTACATTTCTAACTATCTTTCTTTCACACTCCATTTTCTCCCTTATTATTCATCTTTTAGTAATTCTTTGCTTTTTTAATATGCTGTCCAATCTTCTGACCTACACTAATCTTCATGGAATCTTCATGGAATTGTACACATTTTCTATCAATTCTTTCAAACAGCACTGGTTTCTTGAGTAAAAGGAAAGAGAAAATGATAGAAAAGCTCAGACGGTCTGGAGATGGAAATAGAGTGAATGATTCAAGTATGTATGACACTTCTTCAGAGTTAATGAGAGGGAGAAATTGATGGATTTTATACTGTTTAAGAGGGGATGGAGCAGGTGGAGTCAAACAGACATCGGGGGTGGGTGGGACAAAGGTATCATAGGCACAAGAAAAGGGTGTGTTAATGATAGTGTTAAAGACTAAAGAAGGTGTTGATAGTGGCATAAAGGTGAGATGGCAGAATATGTTAAGAAATCATAGAAACCCTACAGTGCAGAAGGAGGCCATTCGGCCCATCGAGTCTGCACCGACCACAATCCCACCCAGGCCCCACCCCCACACATTTACCCGCTAATCCCTCTAACCTACACATCCCAGGACTCTAAGGGGCAATTTTTAACCTGGCCAATCAACCTAACCCGCACATCTTTGGACTGTGGGAGGAAACCGGACCACCCGGAGGAAACCCACGCAGACACGAGGAGAATGTGCAAACTCCACACAGACAGTGACCCGAGCCGGGAATCGAACCCGGGACCCTGGAGCTGTGAAGCAACAGTGCTAACCACTGTGCTACCGAGCGGAACAAGGAACAACGCTCTGTGAAAGCACAACTTAAGAATAAATGACACATGGCTCTTCTGGGGATGGGGACATTGTGGCAAAAAGATTGGATTAAAAAAGGTGAAGATAGAGGAAAGTGTTTACAATCTGAAGTTATTGAACTCTGTATTAAGTTTAGAAGTTTGTACAGTCTCTAATCAGAAGATAAATTATTGTTCCATTAGTTTGTATTGGGCTCTGCTGGAATATGGCAGCAGGACAAAGACATATGGACATGAGAGCAAGATGGCAAATTGACATGGCAAGCAACAGGAAAGTCATGCTTGTGGACTGAGTGAAGGTGTTCTGCAAAGTGATCACCAAGTCTGTGTTTAGTCTCCCTGCTGTAGGGAAGACCACACTGGGACTGGCAAATACAGTAGACCAATTGAAAGGGGTCAAGACAAAGGGATTGGTAATGATAGTGTTTCTTTAGTGCTCCTTTAACTATCCAACTGGATCTTTCAGCTGCTCTGTTTGATACTGGATGACAACGAGGAAGAGGGCATGTTTCACACCGTTTTGCTTCATGAAATTTTGGAATAGAGCAGAACAAAAGTGAGGACTATTGCCTGAGACCAGCTCCTTTATTTATTTATTTACTTATTAGTGTCACAAGTAGGCTTACATTAACACTGCAATGAAGTTACTGTGAAAATCCCCTAGTCGCCAAACTCCAGCATCTGTTCGGGTTACACTGAGGGAGAATTTAACATGGCCAATGCACCTAACCAGCACGTCTTTCAGACTGTTGGAGGAAACTGGAGCACCCGGAGGAAACCCACGCAGACACGGGGAGAATGTGCAGACTCCGCACAGACAGTGACCCAAGCCGGGAATTGCACTCAGGTCCCTGATGCTGTGAGGCAGCAGTGCTAAAGCCATGACAAGCAAAAATAGACTTTCACTTGCTTATTGTTCACTCACTATTGGATTTTGGCCTTCATACTTCACTTTGAGTGGCTATTGATATGTCCAAGAAATCGTTATTTTCCTTTTCACAAAAGTCTATGTGAACTCTGAAACAGTTCGTTTGACCATGTCCCTGACTGTAAAGCAGCATTAGGCAGCTTACTTACACAGTTTTGGCAGATAATACATTTCTCGTTCACTGTCAGACTAGATTAATAAACATGCTGACTCTCCCTGTGTGTTTTGTATGAATCCCACCTCACAAAGAATTCTGTACTACCAATAAGAAGTCTCACAACGCCAGGTTAAAGTCCAACAGGTTTATTTAGAATCATGAGCTTTCGGAGCGCTGCTCCTTCATCAGGTAAGGAGTCTAATAACACCAGGTTAAAGTCCAACAGGTTTATTTAGAATCATGAGCTTTCGGAGCGCTGCTCTTTCATCAGGTAAGGAGTCTAACAACACCAGGTTAAAGTCCAACAGGCTTATTTGGTAGCAAACGCCACTAGCTTTCGGAGCGCTGCTCCTTCGTCAGATGGAGTGGAAATCTGCTCTCAAACAGGGCACAGAGACACAAAATCAAGTTACAGAATACTGATTAGAATGCAAATCTCTACAACCAACCAGGTCTTAAAGATACAGACAATGTGAGTGGAGGGAGCATTAAGCACAGGTTAAAGAGATGTGTATTGTCTCCAGACAGGATAGCCAGTGAGTTTCTGCAAGTCCAGCAGGCAAGCTGTGGGGGTTACTGATAGTGTGACATAAAAGCTAGTGGCGTTTGCTACCAAATAAACCTGTTGGACTTTAACCTGGTGTTGTTAGACTCCTTACTGCGTTTATCCCAGTCCAACGCCGGCATTTCCACATCATGACCTTCAACAGGTGATCAGTGCTCTGATAGCTCATGATTCCAAATAAACCTGTTGGACTTTAACCTGGTGCTGTGAGACTTCTTACTGTGCCCACCCCAGTCCAACGCCGGCATCTCCACATTATAGGTATTACCACACTGCAACCGCACTTAATGCAACCCTGCTCACGTGAAAATTTGTTGTGACAACTGTGGAATGTTCCTGATCTGTACACAGGTGAAATTCTGTCCATCTATTCAATGTCTGTTCATAGACTCTTCTCAACACTGACTCTCTCTGAGTTTCAACTGAAATTTCAGTGGTGGTGATTGGAAAGTCATCATCTGGTGAACCTATTGTGAAGATTGCATCTTCGCAGCCTACACCTGAGTCCTAATGCAAACACGACAGTGCATCAACTGCAGAATTCTATTTTGAGCTCCAACGTTTGATGTTGTAGTCGTACTGTGAGCGAAATATTGTACAGTGTACTGCTACATCCTTGACACTACCACCATCAACACAGGATATAACTAATTCGCAAGACCAAGTTTATTGCATTATTATGTACTGCATATGATCAAACACTGTATCATATTACCATAATTGACGAATACATTACATTGGCCTAACATTTAATCATAGAATCATAGAATCCCTCCAATGGAGATGGAGGCCATTCGGCCCATCGAGCCTGCACCGACAACGTTCCCATCCAGCCCTATCTCCGTAACCTCACGTATTTACCCTGATTAAGGGGCAATTTACATCTCCTTATGTGGCTTGCTGTTTGTGGTAAACCACTGTTAGCTTATTACCTGTATATGTGACATGCCTGGACACATCCCTGCCGGCCCTACCCGAGACTCCTCCCCCCCCCGGTCCAGGTATAAAGGCGACTGCTCCCCACCCCCTGCCTCAGTCTGGACCAGTTCATCGGCATGGGTGTGCTCCAAGTCTTTTGCTAATAAAAGCCTATTTGTTCTTGCATACAAACTAGTCTTTGCTCGATTGATGGTGCATCAGTGTTATACTTTGCAGTGTATGCTCCTCTGAAGTGATGTTTCGCTACGTTAAAAGCACCATATAAATGCAAGTTGTCGTACCCTAATGCAAACAATATAATTGCAGCAGAAATGTGTTTCTAATTCCATGTCTTTACCAGATATTCGAGAGAAAGAAAATTGGCTGTTTACTTATCAGGAATGCCAATGCTTCTTTCAATGAATAGGAAAAATACTTTAAATGGAAGAGAAAATGCTGGAAAATCTCAGCAGGTCTGACAGTATCTGTAAGCAGAGAAAAGAGCTGACGTTTAGAGTCCAGAAGACCATTTGTCAAAGCTAAAAGGCATAGAAAGTGGGAGATATTTATACTGCAGGCTGAGGGAATGAAAGATGAGTCATAGCCACAGAAACCAGGGGAAAAGACTGCTAATGGCAGTCCACAGAGAGAATAAAGGGTGTAAATGGCCTAAGGGCAGAGAAGCTAAAATGAGAGGGTAAGCTGTGACAGATGAAGATGTTGGGGGGGTGGAATGGATGGGACAGAGATAACATGTAGAAACGCGGAAGAAAAGGGGGAGAAAGGGTGAGGGAAAGGGGATAAAGTAGGGGGAAAAGTGGGGGGGATGCAAAATGAAGACAATAAAGAAATAAAATGTAGATAAAAGTAAAAAATTGAATAAAATAGAATGAAAACAAAGGGGTCGAGATGGAGTAAAGCAAATCAGCCATTCCAGCATGCAGTACTTTGCTTTTATTAGGAAAAATACTTTCCTGCTTTAAAAAAAATCTTGACTTGCAGGTGAGGGTTGAGCCAGAGTAAGGAAAGGGTTAAGTTTGATCTCCACCCCCCCCCCCCCCACCTGATCACATATTACGCCCCCTAGTGGCAGATTTGAGTTTGATCCTTGCAGGTTCCCGTACCTTTTTTTAGGGATAGTTATGTATCAGTTCCAAGGCAAATGGTAACATTGCAACCAGCCGCTGGGAGTGAACCCCGCACTGATACATCTACTGCTGGACAGCGCTTTGTTAATTCCCCTCGTCTCTCTTTCTTCGGCCGCGATCTCAAACTGACAAGATGTAGCGGATTATTGCAAAAGATTTTCTTTGTGTGTGGGATGTCTGAGGTTTTAATTTCATGGGTTTTTTTTTTGGTCTGTATCCTCTCCACCATCACCACCTCTCATTTCTAAATGCTTAGTGTCTTTTCTGAGTGCCTTCGTCTAGCGGCGGATGATTGCACTGGGTGTATTTTTTTTTGCACGCTGCTATTTCTTTGCTCGTTTCGATCAATGAAGACAAACAAAAGACTGAAGATTTATTTCTTGTAGGAGATGTGTCGGTGCTATATTTTACAGTGGGAGAACAGGTGAGTTTGTGTGATATTCCAAAGCGTGCGTGGGTCCATAAATGTACGCGTATACGATTGATTAATTGATTAAAATGAATGTAACATATTACACTTCTCAGGAATCCTTCCCTGCTCCCCGGTTCTTAGATGTATGAGGGCCCGCTGAGTTAATACTGGGGCTGTTTCACCATAGTATTTCGGTGGCAATGCTGCTGCTAAATGCAGCTCAATTTCCATCAAAGTCGGCTTCAGGTGTCAGTTTCACATCAGTGGTTTATTTGTTGGTATATTTTCGCAATCAATTAACTATTTTACCTGTGCCTATGCAATCCCACTCCATCCATTCCAGTTTATTTACTGTGGCTGATAGTATTATTTCTGATTGACAGATGTGCCAGTACAATGAATTTGGAGCCACGTACCCATGGTCCAATCATTTCCTAGTATGTTCGACATATCATTTATTTTCAACCTTTTCCCTACATTTTTCAAGGTATTATTCTTTTTTTCCAACTGGTATAATTTTTTTTTAAATTAAGCAATCTAACTTGACCCTCCTGCCAATTTTAAAAGAAATATCTATATATATATATATTTTATGGGTGCAAATAGATTTATTAATTTGTCGCCTCAAGGTACAAGTTCTACTTATTGTTTTTGTTCGTGGGTTTCTGTTAGCTTGTGCATTTAGCTTCTGAATGAAATAGCGATTGTATAATATTTTAAAATGGTAATATATTTGTCAGACCGTATCAATTGCCAGTGCTGGTGTTACATTCATTCGCAGACTTGCTTGTGCTGCTGGCCAGTGTTTTGCTTTCACTTATTTACTCAGTCACCATGCTAGCTTCCATAGCAACTGTCAATTCTTCTTCTTGACATGTAAGAGGTGGAAACCATGCGTGGTGCTTTTAAGTTTTAAGTGGAGTGTGCTGTAAGGGTGAAGGAAAGTAAGGCAAATCGTAAATTAACTTTCTTTCCCCTGTCTGGTGGTTGGAGGAGTCACAAGTGTCTCAATAGTTGTGAATCTTTGGCATGCTTCTCCGCATCCCCCCCCCCCGGCAGTTCAAGTGAGAGATAGTGAATGGCGGCATTTTGTTCTCTTGCCACCCCAACCACCTCACCCACCCGAGGGATGCATAATAAATGCTAGCCCGCCAGCAATGCCCATGTCCCATTAATGAATAAAAAAAACCTAACTCTGATATGGGGCAGCACGGTGGCACAGTGGTTAGCACTGCTGCCTCACAGCTCCAGGGACCCGGGTTCAATTCTGGACTTGGGTCGCTGTCTGTGTGGAGTTTGTAGGTTCTTCACGTGTCTGCGTGGGTTTCCTCCGGGTGCTCCGGTTTCCTCCCACAGTCCAAAGATGTGTAGGTTAGGTGGATTGGCTATGCTAAATTGCCCCTTAGTGTCAAGGGGACTAGCAGCATGAATTTGTGGGGTAATGGGGATAGGGCCTGAGTGGGAAAAGTTGTCGGTGCAGGTTTGATGGGCCGAATGGCCTCCTTCTGCATTGTAGTGATTCTGTGAAGTCTATGTGGTACACTGTCAGTCTGATGCCTAAGCTGAGAACTGACCAGACCGAAGTTGCTTTGTTTTTCCTGCCGTTTATTTTCATCGGTGATTTTTGCCACGATTCTGTGTTGAGTGATTGTGCTCTCCCATGTGGAACTGTGCAACTGAGATGAAGAAATAGTGTTTAAAAAAAAAAGAGCCTCAAAAAGAAAACGGACTCAGTTCATTGTAATGATTTTGCAACTCATAATATTAAACCACTACCTTCTACGCTCAAGATTTGTAAACCTCTCTTTGTTTGGGGAGTGACTGGGATAAAGACGTTAACTCCATAACTCCTGGAATTGATCCTCTTTTTTTCCACCACAATGTACAACTTATTCTTCACAAAGGTTTTCAAGTTGGTTCAGGAATTCAAAGGGGAAAAAAACAATTGCAATGATGATCACCTTTAACTGCAAACACAACCTCTGCTTTCTCTGTTAAACACAACAAGCTGCTTAATTGCGGGCTTGTATATCCCAGGATATGGACTTCCCATTTAATTGCACATGCAGCACAGGGCTCCCATAATGTAGTCATGCTTATAAATGATCAGCATGGATGCATCCACCGATTTATAATCACCTCACAAAGCTGAGGGGAAAAACAGACTGTCAGAAGGGGCTTAATTGGTCACAGGATAACTGAAGTCATGACTCTAATTAACAGAACACTTGGTGACTGAAGTAAATAACAAAGCCTCTTTTTGAAGGAAGTTTCATAATGCAATAATTCACCTTCTACTGGCTCTGCATGCTACATTGTGAACTCACCTATGAGATTAATCTGACATTGCAAGTTTGCATGTTCTTTCTTTGTCATCTTGGCCTTAATGGGGCAGCTGGCTTCAACTTGCTGCTTCTCTGCTTTTCCTCAAGCCTCCTCAGTCCACATCTCAATGTTATCCACTGTGGTGGCTGAAATATCCCACACCAATCCACAACACGCAAACCAATTTTTCTTCTTCCTCTTTTTTTACGCTCAATTTCTCCTTCAACTGTTGCAGGGCAAAGCTCTCAGGTCTTTGTTTCCAATGTTCATATTTGACTTTTTTTTCTCTTTGAATGTATTTAGCAACCAGGTCCAGTGTGGTCACGAGTGTGGTGTGTCACGCTCTATGGATGGGAGAGTTGGAGAGGGGGGGAGGGGAGGGGGGGGGGGGGGCAGTCTTATGAAAAAATTCTGAGTCCAGAACAAGTGTGAAAATGGGACAGCTTCTGATCTGTTTTTTGGGCGAGTCCAAATGTGTGATCGTATGCACTTAGAGCAAAATCCGTTTCTTGCCTGTAGGGGAGGGGGCGGGGCATAAATTGCCCGGACGCTGGCTGAGAGCAGCAGAAGGCACCATTGTGCATGTGCAGTTCTCTCTGCTCTGAGCAGCAGACAGACCTGTCACTCAGCCTCTGCTGTACACAGCTGGCCTCTGTGTCTTTAACATGGCACCCCCCTGCACTTCCGCGGGACCCCGCAGCCTATTGTGACTTCCCCCGACAGATCGACGCCATGATGCCTCCCACATGGACTGAATGCCCCCTTCCTCCCCCCACCGATCTCTAATGCAGAGTGTCTGCACCCCCCCCCCCCACCACTGCAGTAAGAGTAGAGGGAGTGAAATAGAAGAAATTTCTACTACATTTACAACATTGGTGTTTTCCTTTTGGGTACACTAGTTTGGATGTTCTTTTTGACTGCTCCAACATTATTTGAATGTGAGAAGCTTTGTGACTTCACCAATGTTATTGAGTACTGGCAGATCCGTTATGTCACTGTTCATGATAAGTTGGGTTTTATAACACAGAGGTACTAAGTGAAGTTGTATTATCACAGCCATTGACTTATCAGCATGGGGGCAGCTCTAGGCACAGACAGTTCTGAGAGGACGCCTCATGGTTTAGCTGCAGTGAGTAGTGAATTCTCATGATCTGGGAGGATTGGGAAGGGTGACCTAGGTTTGCAGGAACACTGAAGAGGAACTTCATTGGAACAATTGGAACATTGAGAAAAGCCCTAGGATATAAAATTGTGGAGAGAATCTAAGATATTGGGCTGGGAATTTAGCAAGACTATAGGGTAGTGATAGCAGAAGAGGAAGTCTTGAGCCCATCAGCTCATTGCCAGCTTTCCAGCAATCCACTAAATCCCTTTCCCCAGCTCCATCCCTCTGGCCCTGCACATTTATTCCCCACAAGTACCCATCCAGTTTAATTTGGAGATCATTAATCATCCTCGCTTCCACTACCTTCACAGGCAATGAGTTCCAGGACATTGTATTTGCTATGTAAAGATAACAAGTTCTTCTTTACATTCTAGCATCCCCCCCCCCCCCCTCCTCCCCCCCACCCCCTGTCTCGTGTCCAAAACCTTAAACCTGCATCTACTAGTCCCTATACAATCAGCTAATCATAGAATCCCTAAAGTACAGAAAGATGCCATTTGACCCATCAAACTGACAACAATCCCACCCAGGCCCTATCCCCGTAAACCCACGTATTTACCCTGCTAACCCCCTGACACTAACACATGGCCAATCCACCTAACCTGCACATCTTTGGACTTTTAACATTTATCTTATTTAAACCTGTCAAAATCTTGAACACTATCAATTAATTCAGTCTCCTTTGCTTCAAGGAGATCTAGTATAGTGGGCAGTTCTGCTTACAGGGAGTACTGGGAATATAATCCAGGGTTTATAAAGGTAGGTTGAGAATGCTCGGCCTATACCTATTGGAGTTTTAAACACTGAGAGGTGATCTTTTGAAAAATATTGGACTCTGAGGAGGCTTGACAGTGTAGACGCTGAGAGGCTCTTTTCCCCATGTGTGGGAGTCTGGAATTAGGGGGCACAGTTAGAAAATAAAAGATCTCCCATTTCAGACAGATATTCAGAGGAATTTCTTCTGAGGGCTGTGAGTCTTTGGAATTCTCTTCCATAGATCAGGGGAAGTTGGGTCATTGAGTATCTTCAAGGTTAGGTCGAACCGTTTTTTCCTTGACAAAAGTCAAGGGTTATGGGGGAGGGGGGTGGGGGTGGGGGGCACATTCCAGGTGCCGCCATTCTCTCAATTGTCAAGCTGTTTCTATGTTTAATAAATACATTTCCATTGACAAAAAATTACCTCTGAATGCTCAAGTTTTTAACATATAACACAATGTTAAGTTCCAAAAAGGCTCAAGAGATTTTTGTCACTGCAATATGCAGGCAAAAGTGACGGAATACCTTAGAAGCCAAGTGTTCTCCTCTTATGGATGGTGCTGACAAGGATGCAGTCATTGCCTGTATCTGAGAAGGTGATGGTACATTTGAATTGCTGCCGTCCATATGATTATGGTGCCCTCACAATTGTGTTATTGACCCAGAAAGAAAGGAAGAATGATACATGCCCAATCCAGGATGATGCATGATTGGAATGAGCAATTTGGCGGTGAGGGTGTGAGCAAATCATTGCTGCTTTTGTCCTACTTGTTGTTACAGGTCATGGGGAGGGAGATGCTGTCACAGTAACCTTGATGAGCTACTGCACCGCATCCTGCATACTGGAGACACTGTCCTGCTGATTGATGGGGCAGATATTGAGTTCACCAGTGTGGTGGGTCTGGGCACAGTGCGGTGGGTCTGGGCACAGTGCGGTGGGTCTGGGCACAGTGCGGTGGGTCTGGGCACAGTGCGGTGGGTCTGGGCACAGTGCGGTGGGTCTGGGCACAGTGCGGTGGGTCTGGGCACAGTGCGGTGGGTCTGGGCACAGTGCGGTGGGTCTGGGCACAGTGCGGTGGGTCTGGGCACAGTGCGGTGGGTCTGGGCACAGTGCGGTGGGTCTGGGCACAGTGATGTGGGTCCGGGCACAGTGCTGTGGGTCCGGGCACAGTGCTGTGGGTCCGGGCACAGTGCGGTGGGTCCGGGCACAGTGCGGTGGGTCCGGGCACAGTGCTGTAGGTCTGGGCACAGTGCGGTGGGTCCGGGCACAGTGCTGTGGGTCTGGGCACAGTGCGGTGGGTCCGGGCACAGTGCGGTGGGTCCGGGCACAGTGCGGTGGGTCCGGGCACAGTGCGGTGGGTCCGTGCACAGTGCTGTGGGTCCGGGCACAGTGCGGTGGGTCCGGGCACAGTGCAGTGGGTCCGGGCACAGTGCGGTGGGTCTGGGCACAGTGCAGTGGGTCTGGGCACAGCGCTGTGGGTATGGGCACAGTGCTGTGGATGTCTGGGACAGTCAGGACACAATGACTAGACTTTCTCTTGTTTGGGAAAGAGTGTTACTCACCACTCATTTATCAGCCCGAATAGTAGACAGTATCCAGGCGCTGCTGTCAGTTGGCATGGGCTGATTCATTATCAGATGAGTCCTAGAGATATACAGCATGGAAACAGGTCCTTTGGCCCAACTCGTCCATGCCGATCAGGTTTGTTAAACTGACCTAGTCCCATTTGCCTGCGTTTGGCCCATATCCCTCTAAACCTTTCCTATCCATGTACCTGTCCAGCTGTCTTTTAAATGTTGTAATTGTACCCATCTTTACCACCACCTCTGGCAGCTCATTCCATATACGCTCTGCCCTCTATGTGGAAAGGTTGCCGCTCAGGTCCCTTTTAAATCTTTCCCTTCTTGCCTTAAGCCTGTGCCCTCTAGTTTTGGACTTCCTTACCCGGGGAAAAGATCTTGACTATTCACCTTATCCATATTGCTATTCACCTTATCTCTGGGACGAAACCAAAAGAGAAAATGCTGGAAAATCTCAGCAAGTCTGGCAGCATCTGTAAGGAGAGAAAAGAGCTGACATTTCGAGTCCGGATGACCCTTTGTCAAAGCTAAAAGGCATAGAAAATGGGAGATATTTATACTGTAAGGTGAGAAAATGAAGGGAGATTTTTATACTGTAGGGTGAGGGATGCCTTGTTTTTGAGGCTTGACTCATCTTTCATTCCCTCACCCTACAGTGTAAACATCTCCCACTTTCTATGCCTTTTAGCTTTGACAAAGGGTCGTCTGGACTCGAAACGTCAGCTCTTTTCTCTCCTTACAGATGCTGCCAGACCTGCTGAGAGTTTCCAGCATTTTCTCTTTTGGTTTCAGATTCTAGCATCCAGTAATTTGCTTTTATCTCTGGGGCTATTCACCTTATCTATAGCTGTGAATAAGTCTGACCACTGTTGAAATCACCAGTGAGTAACTTCACTTCTGACTGGAACAGATGGAAAGTCATTGATAAAGTTGCTGGACCCTTCTTGAGGAAACATTCTGAGCATTTTCCAGGGCTTGTGATGACTTGCCTCCGACAATGACAACTGTCTTCCTTTGCGCCAGGTATAAATCAAGCCTCAGGATGATTTCCTCTTTTAACTTGATTGATGGCTATTTTCCCTGGGGTTCCATTGTGACATATTTGGTCAAATGCTGCCTTGTTAAAGGCAGCTAGTCTCACCTCTCCTCTGGTGTTCAACTCTTGTTACTGTGTTTCGATCAAGGGTGTGATGAGATTAGGAGCAGAGTACTTTTGACGGAGCCTGAATTTTGTGTCCCTTAGTCGGTTATTGGGAAATAGATTTTATTGATGGAAATACTGATGTCATTCATGACTTTCTTGCTGATTTGGGGAGGGGAGGTGGGAACTAAAAGGATAATTGGCTGGATTAAATTAGTCTACATTGTGTGCAACAACTTGCATGTGGCACAGCTGGGTTTAAATAAATAAGTCTGTCAAATGTTGGGAGAAAACTTATATTTTTATAGTACCTTTAATGTGGTGAAGTGTATAGGAGTGTAGTCAGACACTGAGTCACATTGATATTGCAGCAGTTGGGACCATATGTTTGCTCAGAGTCAGATTTTAAGGACCGACTCCAACAACAACACTTGCATTTATGTAGCATCTATAATGCAGTTAAAATGTCCCAAGGACATTTGTGAACAATCTATTTTTGTCAAGTAAGTGCTACTGCCTCTATTGTAATGTATTCCGTAGACAATGAATTTTTTTCGAACCAACAAGTAATAACGCACAATAACAGCTGCTCTTGTTTCGACATGCAGGCTCTCGGGCAATAACAGTTGTTGCTGTTCATACAAGCTATGTTTTCCTGTGAGGAGTTCACAAGAGAGATAAACAATTGTAATATATATTGATATAAATTCATCATGTGCTTGAAATAAAAGCTTTGAGAATTCATTCTCTGGTTTTTTTTGGCGGGTGGCAAGGGGCGGGAAGGGGAATAATTTCAAAGAATGTTACAAATTCTCACAGGTGAAGGGGACATTTCCTGCCTTTGACTGCAGCCGATGTGCATGCTCGGAACGTGCAAATCACAGAAAGTTAACGGCACAGGAATCCATAGAATTCCTGCAGCCATTCAGCTCATCACGTCTACACTGACTCTCTGAAAAAGCATCTTACCCAGGCTCTCCCCAACCTCCTTGTAAGCCACGCATTTATCATGGCTGATCCATCTAACCTACACATCTCGGAGTACCTTGGGGCAATTCAGTATGACCAATCTACATAACCTGGACATTTTTGGACTGGGGGAGGAAACCGGAGCACCCGGAGGAAACCCACACAGACACAGGGAGAACGTGAAAACTCTGCACAGACAGTGGCCCAAGGCTGGAATTGAACCTGGGTACCTGGCGCTTTGAGGCAGCAGTGGTAACCATTGTGTCACCGTGCCGCCAAAAGGTGCCATTTGGCTCATCGTGTCTGTGCCAGAATGGTGAATAGTCAAATGGTGAATGCACAGATATTATTGAAAGCTCTCACAATGATTGTAAAGTAACAAATATTAATTTAAAGCCCAGATTTGGGACAGGATGAAGCCCTCAGTAGAATCTTTATGGAAACCTTTGAGAGACAATTGTACAAACATGAAGCAAGGGTCTATTTACAGTGTGACAACTTTCGCAGCTTATTTCTCTTTAAAAATGTTTTATTTTGTCTTTCTTCCATCCTCATTCCAAGGATTGGCCACAACATGAACAGTCATTCTCCACTGATTTCTATTCTCCACTGCCCTCACTGCCTGTCCTATAGAGAGACCAGCTCACACTCTGAGATTATCCATCCATGCCACCCTGGGTCGGTTTTATGCATGTTTTCCAGGTGCTTTGTCTTGCATTGCCACTTCTTCTAAACCCCCCCTCCTGTTTGCATCACATGTCCAAAATAAGTGAGCTTCCTTGATATCACTGCCTCAAGTAATTTCCTCTTAACAAGAGCTTTCTCGTGCATCTACTCTTCTGTTTGCTTGGCCATCCATGACATGTGTCTGCGTCCTTTCATTTTAAATGCTCTTATTCGAGCCATTCCACTCCTCCCGATGATCTAGCTTTTACAGCTATACATTATCACCAGCCACACAAGGACTTTCAGAAGACAAATTTTCATTGTAATCAAGATACTGTGGCTACTCCATACTTCCTTAAGTGTGTTCACAATGCCATGACCCTTGTTAAATCTAGCCCGAATGTATTTAGTAGACTTCATGATGAGTGACCCAAGATAGCTGAACTCTGATCATTGGAATCTTTCAGGTCCTTCCATCCATTCCCATCAGCTTCGTCTTGTCAACATTGATCAGGAGACTGTATTCCCAGTTAACCTGATCATGATGAGCCACCAAGTGGGCGGACGGTAGCACGGTGGTTAGCACTGCTGCTTCACAGCTCCAGCGACCTGGGTTCGATTCCTGGCTTGGGTCACTGTCTGTGTGGAGTTTGCACATTCTCCTCGTGTCTGCGTGGGTTTCCTCCGGGTGCTCCGGTTTCCTCCCACAGTCCAAAGATGTGCGGGTTAGGTTGATTGGTCATGCTAAAAATTGCCCTTAATGTCCTGAGATGTGTAGGTTAGAGGGATTAGTGGGTAAATATGTAGGGATATGGGGGTAGGGCCTGGGTGGGATTGTGGTTGGTGCAGACTCGATGGGCCGAATGGCCTCTTTCTGTACTGTAGGGTTTCTATGATTTCTATGATTCTAACTCCTATAACTCTTCTACTTCCTTAGCGAGAAGAATGTCATCAAAGATGTGCGGGTTAGGTGCATTGGCCATGCTAAATTGCCCCTTAGTGTCCCGGGGTGCGTAGGTTAGAGGGATTAGCGGAGTAAATATGTGGGACTAGGGGATAGGGCCTGGTCGGGATCGTTGTCGGTGTCGACCCGATGGGCCGAATGATGACCTTCTGCACTGTAGGGATTCTATGGATTCTAAGATTCAAAACATGCCACATGCCAATTGATATCCCACCTTTATATCTTTCAAAATATCTCTCTCATAACCATTTCTGCTGATATGTTGAATAAATATGGTGAGAGATCACATCCCTGTCTAACACCTTTTTTGACTCTGAACCCCTTCTGAGAGGGTGTTGAATCTGACCCTTGCTCATTGCTATAAAACTTGGTCAGCAGGTTGATTAAATGTGGTGGGAGTCCCATGTCTACCATTGTTAACCAGAGTTTCGTGTGTGAGACTGAATCAAATGCCTTCTCACAATCAGTGAAGCACATGTATATTGGCTGCTGATGTTCTTGGACTTTACAATTCTAAGATCAGTGTCTTGGTCTCTGGTTCTATTCCACGATGAAATCCAGCTTGCTCATCAGTAGTCTCTGTCTGACTTTTTCCTGATCCTTTGTAGGATAATCCTCAGCGAGATTTTACTCGCGTGAGAGACTAAAGCAATTGTCCTATCATTTGTGTACTGTTTTAGGTCACCTTTCTTCAGAAAGGGATAAAGGTAGTATCAGTCCAACTCTCAGGCTAATCTCCGGTGTCCTGCAGTGCTACACATATTCTGTAAATCCTGTCCATTCGTGATTCTCCCTCCATCTTAAAGAATTCTGCTGGAGTTTGATGAATGACTTTAAAATTATACAAACTTACAACAGCAAAGGTTAATAGGAGGTGGTTGAGGCAGCAGCAACCCTTGAAACATTCAGTCAAAATTTGGTAACTGTTTTAGCAGACAATATATGCAAGGCCTGGGAGGGAGAGAACACAGGGCAGTGGAATTAGTTTTAATCGCTCTAGCAAGAGCCAGCACAGCTGAGTGCATTGAATGTCTCCTTCTCTGCTGTAACCTTTTATTGGTTCTATACATAAAAAAATCACTGCTACTTTGAAATAAATAGCTCTGAGAGGAATCGGGCATAATATTTTGCAAGTACTTTCCCGACTCGCTTATACAGCTCATGCCTCAGGCGAGCAATGTGTATATGAACCAGTGAACACTCGGCAATTTATGGGAATGGTAGCATTGTGGAAATGTTTCTGAACTAGGTAATCCAGTGTCCTGGACTAATGGACCAGAGACATGCGATCTAATCCCCACCATGGTAGTTGGGGGAATGTAAGTTCAATTAAATAATAAATCTGGACTACAATGATAGTCTCAGTAATGGTAATCATGAAACTGTTAGATTGTCGTAAAAACCCACTTACTTCCCAAATGTCCTGCAGGGAACTAAATCTGCTGTCCTTACCTGGTTTGGCCTAGACCCAACTCTAGACTGGTAACAATGTGGTTGGCACTGAATGGCCCTCTGAAAGGGTCTAGCAAGCCACTCAGTTGTATCAAACTGCTACAGAAAAAAATGAATGACCATATAACCGGATGGACTACCCAGGCACTAGAAATGGCAAAGACACAGCCTACCCAGGAAAGCCTGCTCAATCCTCCGCACTAACATCTGGCGGCTTGTTTGCACCAAAATTGTGAAAGCTTTCCCAGAGTCAAGTCAAGCAACAGTCTTGCCCCAATGTCCCAGAAACCACCATCAATCTCCCTAGGTATTTCCTATCCCATTGGCAGGACAGAACCACCAAAGTTGGTGGCACAGTATTATACCATCAGGAGTGTGTGAGCCTGGGAGTCCTCATCATTGACTCTGGACCCTAAGAAGTCTCAAGGTTTCAGGTCAGACATGGGCAAGGAAACCTCTTGTTGGTTACTACCTACTGCCCTCCAGTTATGAATCAGTACTCTTCCATGTTGAACATCACTTGGAAGAAGCACTGAGGGTTGAAAGAGCATAGAATGTATTCTGGCTGGGAGAGCCTTCAATCTCCAGCACCAACTGTGGCTAGGTAGCACCATGACTGACAAACTAGCTGGGATCTGAAGGACATATGTGCCAGGCTGGACATGTGCCTGGTGTGAGAGAACCAACGAGAGAAAAACCTACTTGACCTCATCTTTATCAATCTATCTGTCGCAGATACATCTGTCCATAGGAATGGTAGGAATGACCACTGGATAGTCCTTGTGGAGACAAAGTTCTGCCTTCACATTTAGGATACATTCCATCGTGTTGCGTGGCACTATCACCATGCAGAATGAGATTGGTTCAGAACAGATCTAGCAGCTCGAAGCTGGGCATCCATAAGATGCTGTGGGGCATGAGCCACAATCAGTAACCTCCCTCTACCATTATCATCAAGTCAAGGGAATGAACCCTTGTTAAATGAGGAGTGTAGGAGAGTGTGCTCAGCAAACTTAAAAATGAGGTGTTGACTGAGGCGAAGCTTCAACACGGGATTACACTCATGCTCAATAGTCAAGTTTCATGTGATACAGCAAAGTGATTCCATTGCCAAAAGATCAGATCAAAGCTCTGGAGCCCTGCCACATCTTAACACGAATGATGCCAGACAACTGAACAATTAACCAGAGGAGGAGGCTCAACAAACAATCCCCATCCTCAATGATGGCAGAAGTGCAGTATGTCCGTGCAAAAGAAAAGGCTGAGTATTTGCAATCATCTTCAGACAGAAGTACTGAGTGGATGATTCATCCAGACCTCCTCCAGACATGCCCAGGATCACAGAAACACAGAGGCCAGTCTTCAGCCAATTCAATTCACTCTGCATGCTATCGAGAAACAAGAAAAGGAAGGGAGGAGAATTATTAGTGTCACAAATAGGCTTACACTAACACTGCAACGAAGTTACTGTGAAAATCCCCTAGTCACCATACTCCGACGCCTGCTCGGGTACACTGAGGGAGAATTTAGCATGGCCAAACCACCTAACCAGCACATCTTTTGGATTGTGGAAGGAAACCGGAGCATCTGGAGGAAACCCACGCAGACATGGGGTGAATGTGCAGACTCCGCACAGACAGTGACCCAAGCCGGGAATTGAACCCGGGTCCCTGGTGCTGTGAGGCAGCAGTGCTAACCACTGTGCAACCATGCCACCCACGTGCTGTCCAAAACAACTGAAGGTACTGGAGACAGCAAAGACTATGAACCCTGATGACAGAGGACTTGTGCTCCGGAACTAGCTACATTCCTAACCAAACAGTAAAGCTACAGACTGGCATCTATCCAAAATGTGGAAAATTGCCTCGGTGTGTTCTTTTCATTAAAAATTTGGACAACTGCTGTCCCGCCATCAACATCCTGAGGGGGATTACCATTGACCAGGAACTTAACGGGACTAGCCGCATAAATGCTGTGGTTATAAGAGCAGCTCAGAGACTGGGAATTCTGCGGTGAGTAACGAACTCCCCTCCTGATTCCCCGAAGCCTATCCACCATCTACAAGCGCAAGTCACTTGCCTGGATGAGTGCAGCTCCTGCAACATTCGAGCAGCTTGATGCCATCCAGGGCAAAGCAGACCGTTTGACACTGCACCTCCAATATTAATTCCTCTACTACCGACACAGTGGCACACCGTGTACCAACCACATTATGAAACGCACTGCAGCAACTTGCTTAGCAACTTCTGAACCTGTGACCTTTACCACTTAGAAGGTCAATAGGACATATGGGAAGAGCACCATCTGCAAGTCTCACAGAATCCTGATTTGGAACTAATGTAAACATAAACAGCCTACTTCTCTTATGCTCTTATCTATTATTTAAGAGTACATGTTGAAGTTACTTCTTGGGGTGCTTTTCTGGTATTTGTAACTTTTCTTTGTTTGAGTTGAGAAATACAAGTTAGTCCACCGCTTATGGCAGGAAAATAGCATTAATACCAATGGTATAAGAGATGGGTGCTTTATTGTCAAGCTCAGACTGTTAGAAATAATGAGGTGGTTAAAAAATGACAAGGAATGTAAATACCTTCCAATTAACAAAGTACAATGATTTCCTTTATAGCAAGATGATACACTCTTCTCTCTGCTAAACTCTCTGACCATTAGTACTGGTTGTCTTCTGTGGCTGGTTGTGAGGCAGGGGGCTGCTATTGGAGCAGGAGGTTTCATTGCCCAAGAAGGGCCACTGGCAGCAATAGCTCCATACACAATCTAAATGTTACCCTCTTTGCTGCAAGGAGTCTGCCTATTGGGTTGAGAATTTGTAGCTTACATTTATGCTTCTTTGGGCCCTTCATATGAAGAGAAGCTAGATCGACTGGGCTTGTACTCACTGGAATTTAGAAGAATGAGAGGGAATCTCATAGAAACCTATAAAATCCTGTTGGGAATGGACGGGCTAGATGTGGGGAGAATGTTCCCCATGTTAGAGAAGTCCAGAAGTAGGGTCACAGTCAAAGAATAAAGGGTAAGCCATTCAGTACTGAGATGAGGAAGAACTTCTTCACTCAGAGTTATGAACCTGTAGAATTCTCTGCCACAGAAAGCTGTTGGGGCCGGTTCATTATGAGTGTGAGGCCAGTTTGTTGTTCTCAGTGTCGGATGTGGGAGGTCCTGGAGTCAGCTAGCCTCTCGGACGTCCATATCTGCGCCAGGTGCGTTGAGCTGCAGCTCCTAAGGGACCACGTTAGGGAACTGGAGCAGCAGCTCAATGACCTTCGTCTGGTTAGGGAGAATGAGGAGGTGATAGATAGGAGTTAGAGGCAGGTGGTCATCACACCGGGGCCACGGGAGACGGACAAGTGGGTCACGGTTAGGAAGGGGAAGGGGAAAGGTCACGTACTAGAGAGTACCCCAGTGGCTGTGCCCCTTAAAAATAAGTACTCCTATTTGAGTGCTGTTGAGGGTGTAGAGGATTAGTCATTGGGGACTCCATAGTTAAAGGGACGGATAGGAGATTCTGCGGGAACGACAGAGACTCGCGGTTGGTGTGTTGCCTCCCAGGAGCCAGAGTCCACGATGTCTCGGATCGTGTTTTTGAAATCCTTAAGGGGGAGGGGGACCAGTCCCAAGTTGTGGTTCACATAGGCACTCAAGACATAGGTAGGAAAAGGGGTGGGGATGTAAGGCAGAAATTCAGGGAGTTGGGGTGGAAGCTTAGGGCTAGAACAAACAAAGTTGTTATCTCTGGTTTGTTACCCATGCCACGTGATAGTGAGGAGAGGAATAGGGAAAGAGAGCAGTTGAACACGTGGTTACAGGGAGGGAGGGTTTCAGATACCTAGACAATTGGGGCTCTTTCTGGGATAGGTGGGACCTCTACAAACAGGATGGTCTGCACCTGAATCAGAGAGGTACCAATATCTTGGGGGGGAAATTTGCTAATGCTCTTCGGGAGGGTTTAAACTAATTCAGCAGGGGGGTGGGTACCTGAATTGTAGCTCCGGTGTGCAGGAGGTTGAGAGTAGTGAGGTCATGGATGAGGTTTCAGGGTCGCAGGAGTGTATTGACAGGCAGGAAGGTGGTTTGAAGTGTGTATACTTCAACGCCAGGAGCATCCGGAATAAGGTGGGTGAACTTGCAGCACGGGTTGGTACCTGGAATTTCGATGTTGTGGCCATCTCGGAGACATGGATAGAGCAGGGACAGGAATGGTTGTTGCAGGTTCCAGGGTTTAGATGTTTCAGTAAGTGCAGGGAAGGTGGTAAAAGAGGGGGAGGTGTGGCATTGTTAGTCAAGGACAGTATTACGGTGGCAGAAAGGACATTTGATGAGGACTCGTCTACTGAGGTAGTTTGGGCTGAGGTTAGAAACAGGAAAGGAGAGGTCACCCTGTTGGGAGTTTTTTATAGACCTCCGAAAAGTTCCAGAGATGTAGAGGAAAAGATTGCAAAGATGATTCTGGATGGGAGCGAAAGTAGCAGGGTAGTTGTAATGGGGAACTTTAACTTTACAAATATTGACTGGAAAAGCTATAGTTCGAGTAAATTGGAGGGGTCGGTTTTTGTCCAATGCGTGCAGGAAGGCTTCCTGACACAGTATGTAGATAGGCCAACAAGAGGCGAGGCCACATTGGATTTGGTACTGGGTAATGAACCAGGACAGGTGTTAGATTTGGAGGTAGGTGAGCACTTTGGTGACAGTGACCACAATTCTATTACGTTTACCTTAGCTATGGAAAAGGATAGGTATATACCAAAGGGCAAGAGTTATAGCTGGGGGAAAGGAAATTATGATGCAATTAGGCGAGATTTAGCTGGCATAGGTCGGGGAAGGAAACTGCAGGGGATGGGCACAATTGAAATGTGGAACTTGTTCAAGGAACAGCTACTACACGTCCTTGATAAATATGTACCTGTCAGGCAGGGAGGAAGCAGACGTGTGAGGGAACCGTGGTTTACTAAGGAGGTTGAATCTCTTGTGAAGAGGAAGAAGGAGACTTATGTAAGGATGAGGCGTGAAGGCTCAGTTAGGGAGCTTGAAAGTTACAAGTTAGCCAGGAAGGACCTAAAGAAAGAGTTAAGAAGAGCCAGGAGGGGACATGAGAAGTCTTTGGCAGGTAGGATCAAGGAAAACCCTAAAGCTTTCTAGGGGTATGTCAGGAGTAAAAGTATGACTAGGGTAAGATTAGGGCCAGTCAAGGACAGGAGTGGGAAGTTGTGCGTGGAGTCTGAAGAGATAGGAGAGGCACTAAATGAATATTTTTCATCGGTATTCACATTGGAGAGGGACAGTGTCGAGGGGAGTACTGAGATGCAGGCTGTTGGACTGGATGGGATTGAGGTTCATAGGGAGGAGGTGTTAGCAATTCTGGAAAGGGTAAAAATAGATAAGTCCCCTGGGCCGGATGGGATTTATCCTAGGATTCTCTGGGAGGCTAGAGAGGAGATTGCAGAGCCTTTGGCTTTGATCTTTGGGTCGTCATTGTCTACTGGAACAGTGCCAGAAGACTGGAGGATAGCAAGTGTTGTCCCCTTGTTCAAAAAGGGGAGTAGGGACAACCCTGGTAATTATAGACCGGAGAGCCTTACTTCTGTTGAGGGCAAAGTAGTGGAAAGGATTATAAGAGATAGGATTTATAATCACCTGGAAAGGAATAATTTGATTAGGGATAGTCAGCACGGTTTTGTGAAGGATAGGTTGTGCCTCACAAACCTTATTGAGTTCTTTGAGAAGGTGACCAGAGAGGTGGATGAGGGTAAAGCGGTTGATGTGGTGTATATGGATTTCAGCAAAGCGTTTGATAAGGTTCCCCATGGTAAGCTTTTGCAGAAAATATGGACACATGGGATTGAGGGTGATTTAGTGGCTTGGATCAGGAATTGGCTAGCTGGAAGAAAATAGAGGGTGGTGGTTGATGGGAAATATTCATCCTGGAGTTCAGTTACTAGTGGTGTACCGCAAGGATCTGTTTTGGGGCCACTGCTGTTTGTCATTTTTATTAATGACCTGGATGAGGGCATAGAAGGATGGGTTAGTAAATTTGCGGATGACACTAAAGTCGGTGGAGTTGTAGACAGTGCGGAGGGAAGTGGCAGGTTACAGAGGGACATAGATAAGCTGCAGAGCTGGGCTGAGAGGTGGCAAATGGAGTTTAATGCGGAAAAGTGCGAAGTGATTCACTTTGGAAGGAGTAACAGGAATACAGAGTACTGGGCTAATGGTAAGATACTTGGTAGTGTGGATGAACAGAGGGATCTGGGTGTTCATGTGCATAGATCCCTGAAAGTTGGCACCCAGGTTGATAGGGTTGTTAAGAAGGCGTACGGTGTGTTAGCTTTTATTGGTAGAGGGATTGAGTTTCAGAGCCAGGAGGTCATGTTGCAACTGTACAAAACTCTGGTGCGGCCCCACTTGGGAGTATTGCGTACAGTTCTGGTCGCCACATTATAGGAAGGATGTGGAAGTGTTGGAAAGGGTGCAGAGGAGATTTACCAGGATGTTGCCTGGTATGGTAGGAAAATCGTATGAGGAAAGGCTGAGGGGCTTGAGGTTGTTTTCGTTAGAGAGAAGAAGGTTAAGAGGTGACTTAATAGAGGCTTACAAGATGATCAGAGGATTAGATAGGGTGGATAGTGAGAGCCTTTTTCCTCAGATGGTGATGGCCAACACGAGGGGACATAGCTTTAAATTGAGGGGTGAGAGATATAGGACAGATGTGAGAGGTAGGTTCTTTACTCAGAGAGTAGTAAGGGCATGGAATGCCCTGCCTGCAGCGGTAGTGGACTCGCCAACATTAATAGCATTCAAATGGTTATTGGATAAACATATGGACGATATTGGAATTGTGTAGGTTAGATGGGCTTTAGGTTGGTTTCACTGGTCGGCGCAACATCGAGGGCTGAAGGGCCTGTACTGCGCTGTAATGTTCCATGTTCTATTAGATATATTGAAGAGGGAGTTGGAGGTGGTCCTTGTGGCTAAAGGGATCAAAGGGTATGGAGAGAAAGCGAGAGTGGGATACTGAGAGTGCATGATCAGCCATGATCATATTGAACAGTGGTGCAGGCTCAAAGGTCTGAATGGCCTACTCCTGCACCTATTTTCTATGTTTCATTTTGTGACTCTTTAAAGAACCTCCCTACCCCAGCAGCAGCTGCCCCTGCCATCAATTGAGCCAGCAGGATCAGGAGCCCGCCTGCCTTTTGTAATTGGATGGTGTGTGCATTGATGGCCAAGTAGGAGGCTACCTCTGGGAACATAACTCCCACAGTCTGGCATCCGGCAAATGCAGGCTAGAGACCTATATTTGGGCCGGATGTCAGAATCCCAAAGCCTGTGGGATCATCCTGCCCAAGGATCTTGTCTGTTCTTGTAAGTTACGTTTCAGTTCATATGCACACACTTCATGCTTGTCAGTTTAACAGACTTTTAGTCTACAACTTCCATTGTATAGGGATCTGTCGAATGAGATAAGGCATTCTGAGCTAAGCAACGCTCTGATTTTTATTTCACTACCAGTTTAACATGAGATCAAATGCAGGAATGAAGGTGATATTGTTCAGTTCTAGATTCCAAACAGCACGGAATGTACAGTCCTCCAGATGTAGACATTATACCAATATCCTACTTCACAAGGGTCACTGCAACTCAAAAGATTGAGAAAGGTACTATATGAAAGCAAGTCCAATGTACCCTAATAAATGCAATGGTACAAAGCATTTCTGGGCTTTGATCCAGAATTTCTGTCCCTGAGGATATTGTTGTTACCTGGCAACAAAGATACAGATAAAAGTGATATTAGCTGTGCCACATACTATCTTGTTAGAACCTTTTGGAATCATTTCTTAATTCAGGTATTTGAGTTTTACAATGTTCTGGTAGCTGGCAATAGAGTTGTCGTTAGAGGAGATGTTAGATGGTGTCACCTGCTGAGAGTTGGAGTTTCTTTATAATGCTTATTCTGTAAATAGCGGAACCTCTCTATTTAATCCCTTCCGTTCCAATTAGTAAGTTGTTTGCTCTCGTATGTTTCTGATACCTGCTCATTACTGCTGAGAATACTGGTAACCTTTACCAGAATTTTGGCAGTGAAGATCTTGAAGTGTTTACGAGGATATTTGTCAGTTTTTCACTGGTTGGCTCCTTTCGTTTCCTTTGTGGATATCAACATACGTGGGAGTCAGTGGTCACTTAAGATCCTCTTTGTTGGGGGGTGGGTTTCTTCCTCTTTTCTGTTTGGGCACCCTACCAATCCTTCCCATGCCATCCTACCCCTGGCCAGGGTAGTGTATAGATGGGTGGGTTGTATGGTGTGTGCATGTGGGCAATGTGTGGGTGGCATGTGCGTGTAGGGAGTGTGTGGCATGTGTGGGTGAGTGGTGTGTAGCATGTGGTGTGCGTGGGTGTGGGATTTGCATGTGAGGGCTGTGCATGTGTGGGTGGGGCGTATACGTGTGTGAGTGAGGCATGTGCGTGAGTGGATGGGGTGTATGCACGTGTGTTGGTGGGGCCTGCGCTTTTGTGGGTGAAGCGTGCGTGTGTGTGGATGGGCATGTTCGGGGAGTGGGTGGTGCATGGGTGGCGTGCACGTACAGATGTGGGTGATGCGAGTGTGCATTTGTGTGTGTGTGGTAGTCCATCTCATCATTTTCCCATTCACCCCCATAATGGAAGTGTGTGGGGGTGGTGGTGGTGGTGGTGGGGCAGTCACTGAAATTGGCAGCCTGTCCATTATATTTAAATGGTTAAATAAGGGTCAGTAAGGCTTGTTTGAAGCAAATTGACCCTGATATGCTACCCACACCATAACACATTTGTCATGGGCAGGAGCGAGAAGCCTGAATTTTTTTACATTATGTTTAAAGGGTGGGAAGGTAGAAGGGCTGCCCTTTGCCTATTGTGGGGCAGCTGGCCTTAGACTGATCCCCTTCCTTCCAACCCGCTGCCTCTCTTAAACCCACAGCCCAGCCAACCCAATCCCTTCCAGGCCAAGACCCCGGACTTACCTGCTCCGGAGATCCTACCCGGTGGGCTCCTCTCTTCAGCTGCAGTCACAGCTGCTGCCATTGATGGCTTTCTGGTGCTGCCAAGACCGATGGAGCTGCTGGCTGGTCGGATTGCCTGGCAGCTCCAGAAGGTGGGTCGTCCACCCACTCCAACCATATTAGTCCGCCCCACACGGCTTTCTAGTTGTGGGGCAGGTTGGTGGGGAATATGTTGGCTCCATGCTGATATTGTTTCTGGGGAAGACATGGCATGCAATCCACTCCCCTGTACTATTCCTCCCCACATCATTGAACGATTACTTAAACTGAAATGGACAAAGCTTAACTTTCTCTGTCAAGTTCCATTTATATTTACCATGCAACCATAGCAACCTCATATTATTCAATGCATTTCAATGGTGAGACAGGCAGGGAGATAGATGCCTTTATCACAAAGCTAATTGTGGAGCAGAACAATTGGGAGAGTAGTGTTTGGAGTTCTTAGTTTGACCTTGTATCTTCCTTCTCTTTACCTGATATCGCTGTAACATTTATGCATGAATGACGGCAGGTGCTCCTTTATTTTAAAAGGCAATTTATGGCTTGATGTTTCTGTGAATAGCACAAATATTATATACAAAGGTCATTGATTCCTGAGTAACATTGTGTGATGCCCTAGTGAGCGCCACACAATGTTGCAGTGTGAATGCTGATAAATGACCGGCTCTGGGCACGTTTGATAAGACATTGAAGTCAGTGCGTATGTTCATTTTCTGAAATGATTGATGGTTCCTCATTCTGTTTGGAAGAAACAATGAAAGCTTTTTGAAAAGTGTAATTAATATTCGGTCACAGTATTTGAAACATGCGGTGTCTGGCTGAGCATTGTTTAAAGCTAGATTGTAGACCCCCTTATGAGATCCTTTATAATATGCGATAAGATGTTCAATATGTCAGGTGCTTCAGTGGTAAATGAAAAATCTCCTCCACTGCGTCAGATCCAGAGGCAGCGGCCTCGGTTTGCTTTGAAATATGGAGGCCAAGAACAATATGGTCACAGTTCAAACGGTAACAAACCTGATGACGGGATGGTGGGAATTGGCTCGACCAGTGTTGCAATGGAGAAAACCACTGAGCTACATGGAGGGTGAGGCTCAATTTCCTGATACAGTTGAAGTAGTTATCCTGGTTGCAATGCTTTGTTTTTTTTTGTAGAAAATGTAACCAGATTTAGAAGTGTGGTCCAGTATTTGCTCCATCCAGTAAGGGCAAAAAGGACTTAAATGAGGAATTTGATCATCACCAATCCTCAGAAGAATTTACAGTCTGTTTCTGCAATGAGCCATTTTCTTTGTAGAAATCATAGACAAATCATAGAATCCCGACAGTGCAGGAGGAGGCCATTCGGTCTATCAAGCCTGTACCGACCACAATCCCACCCAGGCCCTATCTCCGTAACCCCACATATTTACCCTGCTAATCCCCCTGACACTAAAGGACAATTTAGCATGGCCAGTCAACCTAACCTGCACATCTTTGGCGTGTGGGAGGAAACCGGAGCACCTGGAGGAAACCCACGCAGACACGACGTGAATGTGCAAACTCCACACAGTCACCCAAGGCCGGAACTGAACCCGGGTCCCTGGCGCTGTGAGGCAGCAGTGCTAATCACTGTGCTGCCTGGAATAAAAACACTACAATTTTTATTTTCCAAAACATGATATCAAATGTGTGTTCATATGATTGGGTGACATATAATTACACGATTTAACAAGTTAGTGGGCTTGACCGTCAGGTGTCAAAAGGAAATCCAGCTCTGCCAAATGTGTTCCACCTCACTTTATCTCTTCAAAAACCCTGAGTTGTTTCTGTTCCATTTTTGGTGAGGTGCTGTGTTGCTAAAATATCATTGAGTTTTTTTGTCATCATATTAGGGTGTTTATGGTTGTAGACTGAAGTATTAGGTACAATATGGCACATACTGTACTTCATGAGAATCACGTGACCTAAGATCACTTCGCCAGGCAGAGTAGAGCAGGTGGTGAGGAGAAAAAAAGAAAATGAAGAAAATATTAAGTATGTGAAGAGAGAAAGATTGATGAAGACAAATGTAGATCCCTTAAAGTCAGAAATAGGGGAATTTGAAATGGGGAATAATGAAATGGCTGACCAACTGAATACATACTTTGGTTCTGTCTTTACAAAGTAGGACATAAAAAGTTCCAGAAATATTGGGGAACACAAGGTTTAGTGAGAGGGCGGAACTGAAGGAAATCAGTTTTAGTAAGGAAATGGTGTTGGGGAAATTGATGGAATTGAACAAAGAACAAAGACAAGTGCAGCGCAGGAACAGGCCCTTCGGCCCACCAAGCCCGTGCCGATCATAATGTCCTAACTAAACTTAAAAAATACCCTTCTGCCCTTACTCGGTCTGTATCCCTTGATCCCCTTCCTATCCATGTATCCATCCACATGCCTTTTTAATGTTGCTAATGTACCTGCTTCCACCACCTCCTACGACTGCACGTTCCAGGCATCCACCACTCTCTGCGTGAAAAACTTTGCCTGCACATCCCCATTAAACATTCCCCCTCTCACCTTGAGCCTGTGCCCCCATGTAATTGACACTCCCACCCTTGGAAAAGGCCTTTGACCATCCACCCTGTCTATGCCTCTCATACTTTTATAGACTTCTATCAGGTCTTCCCTTAGCCTTCCCTTCCAGTGAAAACAATCCTAGTTTATTCAACCTCTCCTCATAGTCAACACCCTCGAGCCAGGCAACATCCTGGTGAACCTTCTTTTGATTCCCTCCAAAGCTTCCACGTCCTTCTGGTAGTGTGGTGACCAGAACTGCACGCAATAGTCCAAATGCGATCTAACCAGGGTTTTATATAGCTGCAACACGATTTCCCAACTCTTGTACTCACTGCCCCAGCCGATGAAGACGAGCATGCCATATGTCTTTTTAATCACCTTGGCCACCTGTGTTGCCACTTTTAGGGAACTGTGGGCCTTCATGCCCAGATCCCTCTGAATGCTAATGTTCCTAAGGGTTCTGCCATTTACAGTATAATTCACAATTAAATTTGATCCTCCAAAATGCATCAAATCGCATTTGTCTGGATTAAACTCCATCTGCCATTTCTGTGTATAAATCTCCAATCTATCTATATCCTGTTGTATCCTCTGACAATCCCTAGCACTATCAGCAACTCCACCAATCTTCGTGTCATCTGCAAACTTACTAATCAGACCACCCATATTTCCTCCAGATCATTTATATATACCACAAACAACAGAGATCCCAGCAGTAATCTCTGCAGAACACCACCAGCTCCAGATCTCCATTCTGAAAAACACTCTTCTCACGCTACTCTTCTTCTATAACCAAGCCAGTTCTGTATCCATCTAGCCAGCCCACCGAATCCCGTGTGATTTTAGTTTTTGTACCAGTCTGCCATGTGGGACCTTGTCAAACGCCTTACTAAAGTCCATATAAACTACATCCACAGCCTTCCTTCATCAATTATCTTTGTCACCTCTTCAAAAAAAGACTGATAAATCCCCAGGGCGTGGTAATCTACATCCAGAGTATTTAAGGAAATGACCCTAGAGATATTGGGTGCATTGGTGGTCATCTTCCAAGACTTTACAGACCCTGTGGATTGAAGCTAATTGAGGTTGAGGCAAAACAAGGAATTGTAGACCAGTCAGCCTGACATTGATCATAGAATCATAGAAACCCTACAGTGCAGAAGGAGGCCATTCGGCCCATCGAGTCTGCACCGACCACAATCCCACCCAGGCCCTACCCCCACATATTTTACCCGCTAATCCCTCTAACCTACGCATCTCAGGACTCTAAGGGGCAATTTTTAACCTGGCCAATCAACCTAACCCGCACATCTTTGGACTGTGGGAGGAAACCGGAGCACCCGGAGGAAACCCACGCAAACACGAGGAGAATGTGCAAACTCCACACAGACAGTGACCCGAGCCGGGAATCGAACCCGGGACCCTGGAGCTGGGAAGCAGCAGTGCTAATCACTGTGCTACCGTGCCGCCCACGTTAGTGGGGAAAATACTAGAGTCCATTATAAAAGATATAATAGCAGAGCACTTGGAAAAAAATGGCAGGATCAGAGAGTCAGCATGAATTTATGAAAGGGAAATCATGTTTTACAAATCTACTAGAATTCTTTGAGAATGTAACAAGTAGAGTTAAGAATCGTTGAAGCCTATAGTGCAGAAGGAGGCCATTCAGCCCATCGAGTCGACACAGACCATAATCCCACCCAGTTCCTATCCCCAAAACTCCATGCATTTATCCTAGCTAGTCCCCCTGACACTAAGGGGCAATTTAACATGGCCAATCCACCTAACCCACACATCTTTGAACTGTGGGAGGAAACCGGAGCATCTGGAGGAAATGCACGCAGACACGGGGAGAACATGCAAACTCCGCACAGACAGTGACCCAAGCTGAGAATCGAACCCGGGGTCCCTGGCGCTATGAGGCAGCAGTGCTAGCCACTGTGCCACCGTGCCGCCCTTAATGAGGGGGAGCCAGTTGATGTGGTTTATCTGGACTTTCAGAAGACTTTCGACAAAGTCCCACATGAGATTAGCATGTACAATTAAAGTGCATGGGATTGGGAGTAGTATATTGAGATGGATAGAAAACTGGTTGGCCAACAGGAAACAAAGAGCAGGACCAAATGGATCTTTTTCCAGGTGGCAGGCAGTGACTAATTGGGTGCCGCAGGATCAGTGCTAGGAACTCAGGTATTCACAATGTATGTAATATAATCATTTGGATGACGGAACTAAAATGTAATATCTCCAAATTTGCAGATGAGACAAAACTGGGTGGGAGGGTGAGCTGTGAGGAGGATGCAGAGATGCTTCAGTGTGATTTGGACAAGTTGAATGAATGGGCAAATACATTATAGATGCAGTATAATGCGTATAAATGTGAGGTTATCCACTTTGGTAGCAAAAACAGGAAGGCATATTATTATCTGAATGGCTATAGATTGGGAGAGGGGAATGTGCAACGAGACCTGGTCATCCTTGTACACCAGTCTCTGAAAGGAAGCATGCAGGTGCAGTAGGTGGTGAAGAAGGCAAGTAGTATATTGGCCTTCATAGTGAGAGGATTCAAGTACAGGAGCAGGGATGTCTTGCTGCAGTTGTACAGGACCTTGGTGAGACCACACCTGGAATATTGTGTGCAGTTTTGGTCTCCTTATCTGAGGGGAAATTTTCTTGCTATGGAGGGAGTGCAGCGAGGGTTTACCAGACTGATTCCTGGGATGGTGGAACTGAGGCATGAGGAAGATTAAGTTGGTTAGGATTGTATTCACTGCAGTTTAGAAGCATGAGGGAGTTGTAACAGGACTAGACAGGGTAGACACAGGAAGAATGTTCCTGATGGTGGGGGAGTCCAGAACCAGGAGTCGCAGTCTAAGGATAAGGTAAACCACTTAGGACTGAGTGGTGAGCCTGTGGAATTCTCTACCATGGAGCAGTTGAGGCCAAAACATTTGATGTTTTCAAGAAAGAGTTTGATATAGCTCTTGGATCTAAAGGGATCAAAGGATATGGGGGGAAAGCAGAAACAGTTTACTGAGTTGGATGATCAGCCATGCTCATATCGAATGGCGGAACAGGCTTGAAGGGCTGAATGGTCTATTCCTGTTCCTATTTTCTATGTTTTTATCACTGCCTCTCTATCATTAAATTTGCTTTATGTTTCAGATCTTGCAGTAACTTCTGCCTTTCTGCCTCTTCCTTATTTTGCTGGTGTTGGTATGCCGTCAACTACACAGCCTTTTCCAAGGCTTGTTTGTATGTAGACCCCTTCATCCACTCAGCCACCTTCATTAAAGGATAATTGGCTTCCAGGATTATTCGCGGGCACCCTTCCCCTAAGGGCAGCTTCCCTGCCACATTTGTGACATTATTGTCCACACCGTGTATTGCCATTTCTTTACCTTCAGATTCCTGTCTGACTCATCCAATCTGTAAAGCCCTCTATTACCTGCGCTATACTATACCTAAATTCTAGTCTTGCTCTGGGCGTACAATTGCACAGACTGCCATCGGGCTATCACAAGTTGCTACAAGTATAAGGCTATTGGTCTTCCTGCATCATTTCAGTCTGTTCCTGGGTGGTCAATCTGTTGGATGGGTTCTCTTCATGTCTTCAGTGGCTGACCTGGCCACTACTTCCTGATAATTGCCCTAATGCTCTCTGGCTCCTGATATTTATAATGCGAAATATGTCATTCACGCCAATGCTCGCGCCCCCTATGGGGTGTCAAACGCCAGTGGCCTATTTCCCTGTTCAAAAAGGTTCAGCCATTAAACAACTTCAGCACTTAAGCCCCTGTGTCTGCCGGTCTGTCTTGAGAGTACACAGTCTCAATTCTTATCTGCCCAGAGTTTTTGTAGGTCAGCTATTGGGCAAAAGCAGAAAAACACATTTTGTACCTTTGTTCAGTTAAGCAATCACATATATTCTTTTTTTTCCTATTTCTTCAGTCATAGAAACTAGAAGCAGGAGTAGGCCATTCAGCCCTTCGAGCCTGCTCCACCATTCATCTTGATCATGGCTGATCATTGAATTCAATATCCTGATTTCCCCCCCTTCTTCCCATATCCCTTGATCCCTTTAGCCCCAAGAGCTATATCTAATTTCTTCTTGAAATCAGACAAGTTTTTTCAGTAGGAGTGAATTGCTCACATTCACTACCCTGTGGGTGAAGAAATTTCTCCTCACTTCAGTTCTAAAAGGTTTACTCCTTATCCTCAAACTATGATCCCTAGTTCTGGACTCCCCCACCATCGGGAACATTCTTTCTGAATCTACCCTGTCTAATCCTGTTAGAATTTTATAAGTTTCTATGAGATCCCCTCTCACTCTTCTAAACTTCAGTGAATATAATCCTAACCGACTTAGTCTCTCCTCTTTTGACAGACCTGCCATCCCAGGAATCAGCCTGGTAAAACTTCTCTGTACACCCTCTATAGCAAGGACATCCTTACTCAGATAAGAACACCAAAACTGCACACAATACTCCAGATGTGGCCTCATCAACGCCCTATACAATTGCAGCAAAACATCCCTATTCTTATACTCAGAGCCTCTCGCTATGAAGGCCAATATACCATTTGCCTACTTCACTGCCTGCTGTACCTGCATGCTTACTTTCAGCGAGGACTCCAAGGTCTTGTTGAATATCCACATCTCTCGATTTAAACCCATTCATGTAGTAATCTGTCTTCCTATTATTGCTACCAAAGTGGATAACCTCACATTTATCCACGTTATACTGCATCTGCCATTCAGATGTCCATACACACAGCCTGTCCAAATGACGCTGAAACATCCCTGCATCCTCCTCACAGCTCACCCTCCCACCCAACGTTGTATCATCTGTAAATTTGGAGATAATACATTCAGTTCCCTCTTCCAAATCATTAAGATATAATGTGAACAGTTGGGGTCCCAGCACAGATCCCTGCAGAACCCCACTAGTCCCTGACTGCCAATCAGAAAAAGACCCATTTATGCCAACTCTTTGTTTCCTATCTGCTAACCAGCTTTCTATCCATTTCATGATATTACCTGTAATCCCATGTGCTTTAACTTTACATAGTAGTCTGTTATGTGAGAACTTGATGAAAGCCTTCTGAAAGTCTAAATAAACCACATCTCCTCAGTTAACTCTACTAGTTACATCCTCAAAAAGTTCCAATAGATTCATCAAGCATGATATCCCTTTTGTAAATCCATGCTGACTTTGTCTGATTATACCACTGCCTTCCAAATGCCGAGTTATGAAATCCTTGATAATAGACTCTAGCAACTTCCCCATTACCGATGTTAGGCTCACTGGTCTACAGTTCCCTGTTTTTTCTCTACCTCCCTTTTTGAATAGCGGACTTACATTAGCTATCCACCAACCTGTAGGAAATATTCCAGACTCCAAAGAATTTTGGAAAATAACCACTAATGAATCTATTATTTCCAGGGCCACTTCCTTAAATTCTCTGGGATGAAGATTATCAGGACCTAGAGGTTTATCCACCTTCAATCCCATCAATTTCCCCAAAACCATTTCTCTACTAATGCTGATTTCCTTCAACTCCTCACTAAAACATGTTTTTCTCAGCACTTCAGTCTTCCTTTGTGAAGACTGAAGCAAAGTACAAATTTAATTCCTCAGCCATTTCTTTATTCCCCATTATGAATTCTCCCGTTTCTGACTGTAAGGGGCCTACATTCGTTTTTGTCAATCTTTTTCTCTTTACATATCTATAGAAACTTTTACAGTTGTGCAGTTATTCTTTCACCACCCTTTGTCCATCTCCACATGCAGGACCACTAAGTGCTGTTTAGAAATATGAGTACTATATCTAAAACAACTCAATCTACAAGCATAATGAATAATTAGATTAAAAGAGAACATGGGTTAAAATAGTTGAGTTGACTTTAAGTCTTACAGAAGGGAGGGATGTGACAGATAGGATGGACTCAATCTTATTTTTTTAATGTAATCAATGAGTGTAATTGTTGTATGTACTTTATAATCCACATCCCATCCCTCTGTGCCAAAACACCAAAAGATAATTGAACTTTAGACTCCTCTGCTGCTTTAGTGGATGGTTAAGTCCTGCATTTATAACTATTGTCTTGTGATGTGTAATATATTGGCTTGATCTGTGCTCTAAGTGGAACATTTTCATGTTTCAACATGTGGGCAAATGGAGTGAAAGTACAGCATAAACTCCAGTTTGGTGTATTAGTGCAGAGTAAATTAATTTTTAATTAGGGGTGCCAGATCCCGTGAATGAATCAGAAACAAAAAATGCGCAGACTAATTAGTGATTAAGTGTGACTCCTATCCAAGTAGTCTGGTATAAGCATTCAAGGAAAAACATTCTACCGCTTGTTAAGAAAGCTTGTTGGACCTCCCTAACAGTTTCTTTCCCCTTTTAATTGAGTATTCCAGAAACATTACCTACTTTGACGTGACCAGTTAAAACAATGAGATTATTCTCTTGAATTGGCGGACAGACTGCCCTTTGAACTGCTTTCCAACTTCTCGAAGAAGAAATTCCAATGACATGTTCCCAATTGAAGATGGATTGCGCCAATGATGCAAGTGAGTGGAAGGTGAATAGATTTGCTATTCAAGAACAAATATAGTGAAGGACATTGATTAAAATTGAGGAACTGAAAAGAAGATCAAAGGAATATGAGACAAGTTAAAATAATCTTTTTATAAACCTTATTTTAAAAAATCTTAACTGAAGCTCTAAAATTGTAAATGCTGCCAATCTGATACTTAAATAAAAATGTTATGGACATAAAATGGATCGGAAAGTATTTGAAACAGGGAAACATAAGTTCACATCATGAGTGGGTAGTTGAAGTTTCCGTTCATCTTGGAGCTCGAAGGTTGTGGGTTGAAGTCCTAGTTCAGGAATGAAGAATATAATTCAAACAATACTTCAGTGTGATGCTGCATTTGAAAGTGCTGGAGGGGTGGTGCGATTCTCCAAAAAAAATTTGAAGTGTGAATTCATGTGTAAACTGGAGTAATTCATGCTGGTTTTTTCAACGGAAGTTCAGAGAAGAATCTCCCAAACATCTGTGCACTGCTGAGTGCACCAGCGTAAATCTTGTAAAAAAAAAACAGTGGATAAAGCCTATTCCTGCTGGAGAGGCCGGCAGCATAGCGCTGAGTGGGCCACTGCACATGCACCGATCTGTCAGTGCTGAGACTGGCACATGCGCAGTGGCCCCTGTCTGCTGGTCTCCCAATCGCTGGCCAGCCCTGTGACCCCTACAGCGCTGGCCCTCTCACCCCACCATGGCCTGATCGCTGGCCCCCCGAACATGCCCGGACCCAGCCTTGACCCCCCCCCCCCCCCCCCCCCCCCCCGTAGCCCCGATCTCCTGCCCTCCCCCTCCCCCCCCCCCCCCCAATTATCCCTTTACCGGCAGTGCCGAGCTGCCCCCCCCCCGCCAAAGCCTTGCTCCCCCCACCCCAATGGCCAGCCCTGGTCGCTGGCCCTCCTCCTCCACTGATCCCGAATGCAGAGTGGCAGCAGGACCCTACACCCCCACCGATCGCCCCATCAGGCCCTGCCCCCATTAGGCCCTGTCCCCATTATGCCCCGCCCCTGGCACTGCCCTATGCCCGGTGGGAAGTGCCAAGGTGCCCTTGGGCATTGACACTTTGCCAAGCTGGCACTGCCAAGGTACCAATGCTCAGCGTGCACTTCTCGCCGCCCGACCCTCTGGGAGGCCTCAATTGCCCCTCTTCACTTCAGTGAGGTTGAGCTGCTATAGTAATCCCTGCTGGAGTGAAACACTCCTGGCAGGGAGGGGAGATGCTAGCGGGCCCGGAGACTTCAGTCCCGGGCCCGCTAATTATATTTAAAATATATTTAAATGGAGCCCTGCATAAGTAATGCAGCTCTGCGCCTGTTTCTTGTGCGGAGCTGACAGTGCTGGATTTGATGTGCTCAGGGCTGGACGTCCAGTGCAGATCGTAGTAATCTGGCCCTGCCCCCCTGCTCTTTGGGTGAAAAATTAAACCAATGTCCTGTCTGTCCATTTTAATGGCTCAGGTGTATCCCATTGCACTATTTGGGGAACAAGGAATTCTCCTGGTATTCTGGCCTAGTCCCTTCCTCAGTGTGCCTCACTGTGAACAGAGGAAGCGATTTCCTTTGTGTGATCCTGCTATAGGCAAATTGGCCGCTGAGTTTACATATCCAACAATGGGATCTTCACTTCATTGGATGAGAAACACGTTGGCGGGTGCGATACAGAGGTAAAAATGCAAGTTCTTTGCTCCTTATCTTCATCTGAGCTAATGTTGAGTATTTCTAGAAGAAGTGAGGGTGAGTTTGGGGCAGAGATTAGTGGGGTTGGTGCTAACAACTGGCTACAAAGACAGAAGCGTGTAACAGGCATAAACTGCCCTACATTTGTGAATCAAAGGCAACCCTTGATTATCTCTTAATAAAGTCTTGACACCAGTTTGGTTGATAGGGTACGATATTAGCCTGTATTTTTTCAGATGTTAGCTGACCTACTATGTATTCTGTTAGAGCCCGGCCCAGTTTATTGATCAAGAACACCTATGAGTTGGCATAGTTCTGAAGATGTGTAATATAGAAGATGACTTTGTAATGTCATTGGCTGGGCATATTTTTGAAAATAACACTTTTACTAAGCACCGCCTACAGCAGTTACTGTGTTGCATTTGCAAAGGACACAGGGACAGAAAATGTGCAGAGCCCTTAAGAGGCAGTGGCTAAGATAAGCCCAGATCGAAACCTGTGGGAGGTCACATGATCCAGCTCTTGGGTGGAATTTTGGAGTTGAGCTGACAATGAGAGTCTGCTGTAGGGACAGAGGAAGCAACCCCTCTCTATCTCTCTCTCTGTCTCTGAAATCTTTCTCATCAAAGCTGTCTTTGTGATTTGTAAACCCATTGCAAACAGAGAGTTGTTGAAGGAGGATTCCAAATAAAAACCTCTGTGTCCAAGAGAAGAGAATCAACTTCTTCTGAGGAGGTCGATGCGCCACAGCGAAAAACCACACCCACCTCCTCAGAAGACAAACACGGGACACGGTGGACAGAGTACCCTTCGTCGTCCAGTACTTCCCCGGAGTGGAGAAGCTATGGAATCTCCTCCGGAGCCTTCAACATGTCATTGATGAAGACGAACATCTCGCCAAGGCCATCCCCACACCCCCACTTCTTGCCTTCAAACAACCACGCAACCTCAAACAGACCATTGTCCGCAGCAAACTACCCAGCCTTCAGGAGAACAGTGACCACGACACCACACAACCCTGCCACAGCAATCTCTGCAAGACATGCCGGATCATCGACGCGGATGCCATCATCTCACGTGAGAACACCATCTACCAGGTACACGGTACCTACTCTTGCAACTCGGCCAACGTTGTCTACCTGATACGCTGCAGGAAAGGATGTCCCGAGGCATGGTACATTGGGGAAACCATGCAGACGCTACGACAACGGATGAATGAACACCGCTCGACAATCACCAGGCAAGACTGTTCTCTTCCTGTGGGGGAGCACTTCAGCAGTCACGGGCATTCAGCCTTGGATCTTCAGGTAAGCGTTTTCCAAGGCGGCCTTCACGACACATGACAGCGCAGAGTCGCTGAGCAGAAACTGATAGCCAAGTTCCGCACACATGAGGACGGCCTAAACCGGGATGTTGGATTTATGTCACATTATCAGTAACCCCCACAGCTTGCCTCCTGGGCTTGTAGAATCTCACTAGCTGTTCTGTCTGGAGACAATACACATCTCTTTAACCTGTGTTGAATGCTCCCTCCACCCACATTGTCTGTACCTTTAAGACCTGGCTGGCTGTAGAGATTCGCATTCTAATTAGTATTCTGTAACTTGATTTCTGTGTCTGTGCACTGTTTAAGAGCAGATATCCACTCCATCTGACGAAGGAGCAGTGCTCTGAAAGCTTATGGTATTTGCTACCGAATAAACCTGTTGGACTTTAACCTGGTGTTGTGAGACTTCTTACTGAACCATTTTGTGCACAGCAAGGTTCCACAAACCGCAGTGACGAGATTTAAACATTGCAGTTAGCAATCATTCCCTTGAAACAACATTGACAGATTCGGGGTTCATTTCTACTCCGCGCCTCTATCCCAGTTGAAGATGGTGCAAAAGAAAAATGTGCTACATGCCTCCCCAAGCACCAGATCACCAAATAAACCCAACAACAGACGCACCTCTTAAACTGACTAATCAAATAATCTGGACAGACAAAAACTGCACATTATTATGGTGGATTAGCTGATTCTTCATTGCAGAGTACAAACAGACATTGTATATTTATTCCTTATGGTACTTTTTCAATTACTAAGGGACCACTTTACTCAAGATGTCTGTTTTGACTTGGAAATTCCTTGCTGATTTCTTTGTGGCTCACTATTTTTATCCCTTCCGCTTCCCATTCTTCTTATAACCCTTCCATCTCTTGGTGTGTTATTACACTGCTCTAACCCATTTCAACACAAACATGAGGGCAGTGCTACTTTTTCCCTCTGGTTTCTTTGATCATAGTAAGAGTTTTAACAACACCAGGTTAAAGTTCAACAGGTTTATTTGGTAGCAAACTTTAACCTGGTGTTGTTAAAACTCTTACTGTGTTCACCCCAGTTCAACGCCGGCATCTCCACATCTTTGACCATTGACATGAGGCTTTAACTGTCACCTACATAGAACATAGAACAGTACAGCACAGAACAGGCCCTTTGGCCCACGATGTTGTGCCGAGCTTTATCTGAAACCAAGATCAAACTATCCCACTCCCCATCATTCTGGTGTGCTCCATGTGCCTATCCAATAACCGCTTAAATGTTCCTAAAGTGTCTGACTCCACTATCACTGCAGGCAGACCATTCCACACCCCAACCACTCTCTGAGTAAAGAACCTACCTCGGACATCCTTCCTATATCTCCCACCATGAACCCTATAGTTATGCCCCCTTGTAACAGCTCCATCTACCCGAGGAAATAGTCTTTGAACGTTCACTCAATCTATTCCCTTCACCATTTTATAAACCTCTATTAAGTCTCCCCTCAACTTCCTCCGCTCCAGAGAGAACAGCCCTAGCTCCCTCAACCTTTCCTCATAAGACCTACCCTCCAAACCAGGCAGCATCCTGGTAATGTCCCATTTAGAATTTCACTTGGTCTATCTTCTACTGTGGAATAATTTAACTCACTGAAAATCCATTCACAGGCAATTAATCCTAATAGATGTTTCTTTCTGCTAATATGTAATATAGTTGACTCTTGACTCTTTATCCATTTCCTTGCTTTCTCACATCTTTGTTCTTGCTAATTTTGAGAGACAGGATCTACAGGCATTTAGAGACACAAGGACTGATTAGGGACAGTCTTTGCATGGCTTTGTGATGGGAAAATCATGTCTCACAAATCTGATTGAGTTTTTTGGAGGGGTAATCAAGAAGGTAGATGAAGGCAGTGCAGTTGATGTTGTCTACATGGACTTTAGCAAGGCCTTTGACAAGGTACCACATGGTAGGTTGTTGCATAAAGTTAAATCTCACAGGATCCAGGGTGAGGTATCTAAATGGATACAAAATTGGCTTGATGACAGAAGACAGGATAGTTGTAGAGGGTTGTTTCTCAAACTGGAGCCCTGTGACCAGTGGTGTGCCTCAGGGATCGATGTTGGGTCCACTGTTATTTGTAATTTATATTAATGATTTGGATGACAATTTAGTAGGCATGGTCAGTAAGTTTGCAGATGACACCAAGATTGGTGGCATAGTGGACAGTGAAAAAGGTTATCGAGGATTGCAACGGGATCTTGATTAATTGGGCCAGTGGGCTGATGAATGGCAGATGGAGTTTAATTTAGATAAATGCAAGGTAATGCATTTTGGTTGATTGATCCAGGGCAGGAGTTACTTAGTTAATGGTAGAGCATTGGGGAGAGTTATAGAACAAAGAGATCTAGGGGTACAGGTTCATGGCTCCTCGAAAGTGGAGTGGTTTTGTGAAGGGGAGGTCATGTCTCACGAACTTGATCGAGTTTTTCGAGGAAGTGACGAAGATGGTGGATGAGGGTAGAGCAGTGGATGTTGTCTACATAGACTTCAGTAAGGCATTTGACAAGGTCCCTCATGGCAGACTGGTGCAGGAGGTGAAGTCGCATGGGATCAGAGGTGAGCTGGCAAGGTGGATACAAAACTGGCTCGGTCAAAGAAGACAGAGGGTAGCATGAGAAGGGTGTGTTTCTGAATGGAGGGCTGTGACAAGTGGTGTTCCTCAGGGATCAGTGCTGGGACCTTTGCTGTTTGTAATCTATATAAATGATTTGGAGGAAAATGTAACTGGATTGATTAGTAAGTTTGCGGACGACGCAAAGGTTGGTGGATTTGCGGATAGCGATGAGGACCATCAGAGGATACAGCAGGATATAGATCAGTTGGAGACTTGGGCGGAGAGATGGCAGATGGAGTTTAATCCAGACAAATGTGAGATGATGCATTTTGGAAGGTCTATTACAGATAGGAAATATACAGTAAATGGCAGAACCCTTAAGAGTATTGATAGGCAAAGGGATCTGGGTGTACAGGTACACAGGTCACTGAAAGTGGCAATGCAGGTGGAGAAGGTAATCAAGAAGGCATATGGCATGCTTGCCTTCATTGGCTGGGGTATTGAGTTTAAAAATTGGCAAGTCATGCTGCAGCTTTATAGAACCTTAGTTAGGCCGCACTTGGGATATAGTGTTCAATTCCAGTCGCCACACTACCAGAAGGATGTGGAGGCTTTGGAGAGGGTACAGAAAAAATTTGCCAGGATGTTGCCTGGTATGGAGGGTATTAACTATGAGGAGAGGTTGGAGAAACTTGGTTTGTTCTCACTGGAACGATGGAGGTTGAGGGAAGACCTGATAGAAGTCTACAAGATCATGAGAGGCATGGACAGAGTGGGTAGTCAGAAGCTTTTTCCCAGGGTGGAAGAGTCAATTACTAGGGGGCATAGGTTTAAGCTGCGAGGGGCAGGTTTAAAGGAGTGTACAAGGCAGATTTTTTATACAGAGAATGGTGGGTGCCTGGAACTCGTTGCCAGGGGAGGCAGTGTAAGCGGATACGGTAGTGATTTTTAAGGGGTGTCTTGACAAGTACATGAATGGAATGGGAATAGAAGGATATGGTCCCCGGAAGGGTAGGGGGTTTTAGTTAAGTCGGGCAGCATGGTTGGCGCAGGCTTGGAGGGCCGAAGGGCCTATTCCTGTGCTGTAATTTTCTTTGTTCTTTGTTCTTTGAGTCATAAGTGGACATAAGTGGTGAAGAAAGCATTCGGCATGCTTGGTTTCATTGGTCAGAACATTGAATACAGGAGTTGGGATGTCTTGTTGAAGTTGTACAAGACATTGGTAAGGCCACAGTTGGAATACTGTGTACAGTTCCAGTCACCCTATTATAGAAAGGATATTATGAAACCAGAAAGAGTGCAGAAAAGATCTACTAGGACGCTACCGGGACTTGATGGTTTGTGTTATAAGGAGAAGCTGGATAGGCGCGACTTTTTTCTCTGGCGTGTAGGAGGCTTAGGAGTGATCTTATGGAGGTCTATAAAATAATGAGGGGCATAGATCAGCTAGATAGTCAATATCTTTTCCCAAAGGCAGGGGAGTTCAAAATTAGAGGGCATAGGTTTAAGGTGAGAGGGAAGAGATACAAAAAGGTCCAGACGGGCAGTTTTTTCACTCAGAAGGTGGTGAGTGTCTGGAATGAGCTGCCAGAGGTAGTAGTAGAGGCGGGTACAATTTTGGCTTTTAAAAACCGTTTGAACAGTTACATGGGTAAGATGGTATAGAGGGATATGGGCCAAACGCGGACAATTGGGACCAACTTAGTGGTTTAAAAGAAAAGGGGGTGCATGGACAAGTTGGGCCGAAGGGCCTGTTTCCATGCTGTAAACCTCTATGACTCTAATTCTACAAGGTAACCTTGACAGCTTTCCTCCCTTCAGTCCTGACAAAGGAGCTCTATTTGAAATGTCATTCTGTCTTTTCTCTGTTCGGATACAGACAGACTTGTTTTGCATTTACTGCATCTCTTTGTTATCATGTTTACGAATATTTGCCTACTAATTTTGGGCCACAGGTGTCTAGGTGGAAAGCAAGTCTGGGTAATGGCTTGAAGGATGCTAATCATGTGCTTCGTCAGATGAACTCAGAGGATAGCATTCTCACCTCCTGAGCTGAAATGTTTTTAATTCAAGTCCCACTCTGGAGATTTGAGCACCAAAAGTAGGCTGACATTTCAGCATTGAGGGTGCGCTGCAATCAGAGATGCTGGGTGGGATTTTCCAGTCGCGCTCACCCTAAACCCAGAAAATCCTGCCTGAGGTCAATGGACCTTTGCATGGTCTGCCCCCCAACCCGCTACGATTCCCGTGGCAGGCGGGACGGGAAGATTTCCCCCCCCTCCCCAGCTGTCTTTAGGATGAGACATGAGGCCCCATCTGCATGACATGGTGCTATTCAAAGAGAAGCACGGTAGTTTTGACTCTCCCAGTGTCTTAGCAAATATATATAAGACATCTTCAATCTCTCTTTACAACAATTTAAGATCCCTATCTAATTCAAGAAGATCACCATCAAAAGCCAGGCAGAATTCCTTAACGACTATTGTTCGTTGGCTCATCATGAAGTGCTTCGAAAGGTTAATCATAGCATGAGTCAATTCCAGCCTCCCAGATTGCCTGGATGCACTATAATTCATCTGCCGCCACAACAGGTCCACAGCAGACGCCACCTCCTGGCCCTGCACTCAACCCTTGAATACCTAGATAACAAAGACACCTATGTCAGACTCCTATTTATTGACTACAGCTCAGCCTTCAACAACATTATTCCTACATAATGCATCTCCAAACTCCGTGGCCTGGGCCTCGGCTCCTTCCTCTGTGACTGGATCCTTAACTTCTTAACCCACAGACCACTATCAGTAAGGATAGGCAACAGCACATCACCCATAATCATTCTCAATACCGGTGCCCCACAAGGCTGTGTCCTCAGCTCCCTACTATACTCCTCATACACCTATGACTGTGTGGCCAAATTCCCCTCCAACTCGATTTTCAAGTTTGCTGACAACACCATCGTAGTGGGTCGGATCTCAAACAATGAGACAGAGTACAGGAATGAGATAGAGAATCTGGTGAACTGGTGCAATGACAATAATCTCTCCCTCAATGTCAACAAAATAAAGGAGATAGTCATCGACTTCAGGAAGCACACTGGAGAACATGCTCCTGTCTACATCAATAGGGACGAAGTAGAAATGGTCGAGATCTTCAAGTTTTTAGGTGTCCAGATCACCAACAACCTGTCCTGCACCTCCCATGCCCATACTACAGTGAAGAAAGCCCACCAACACCTCTACTTTCTCAGAAGACTAAGGAAATTTGGCATGTCAGCTTCGACTCTCTCCAACTTTTACAGATGCACCATAGAAAGCATTCTTTCTGTTTGTATCACAGCTTGGTATGGCTCCTGCTCTACCCAAGACCACAAGAAACTACAAAGGGTCGTGAATGTAGCCCAGTCCATCACGCAAACTACCCTCCCATCCATTGACTCTGTCTACACTTCCCGCTGCCTTGGCAAAGCAGCCAACATAATTCAGGACCCCATGCACCCAGGACATTCTCTCTTCCACCTTCTTCCGTCGGGAAAAAGATACAAAAGTCTGAGGTCACATACCAACCGACTCAAGAACAGTTTTTTCCCTGCTGCCATCAGACTTTTGAATGGATCTACCTCACACATCTTTCTCTACACCCTAGCTATGACTAATAATACATTCTGCACTCTCCTCTTTCCTTCTCTATGAACAGTATGCTTTGTATAGCATGCAAGAAACAATACCTTTCACTGTATACCAATACATGTGACAATAATAATCAAATCAAATATAGGGGAGGCGATAGTCTAGTGGTATTATCGCCAGACTATTAACCCAGAAACTCAGCTAATGTTCTAAGGACCTGGGTTCAAATCCCACCATAGCAGATGGTGAAATTTGAATTCAACAAAAAGGAAATCTGGAATTAAAAATCTACTGATGACCATGAAATCATTAATGTTGCAGAAACCCATCATGTTCACTAATGTCCTTTAGGGAAGGAAGTCTGCCGTCCTTACCTGGTCTGGCCTATGTGATTCCAGAGCCACAACATGTGGCTGATTCTCAACTGTCCTCGGGCAACTAGGGGTAGACACTAAATGCTGGCCCAGACAGCGACTCCCATCTCCAATGAATGAATTTTAAAAATCTTCAAGTCAAGATCAGTGGTTTGTGTATGGGTGAGGCATACAATTTTCTTTGCAATCTGCAACGTTGCAGTTATGAGCTTGCTCCATCACTCCTGAACGCTCAATAAGATACGATATTTTTAACTGGGGCTTACCATGTTTCCTTCACTGATCTGTAGTTTTTAACAACTGGGTATCAAGACTTGAATCAGCTCAGCAACTTCCTCCATCCACTCCAGCTGTCACATAATGTTCTAATATTTCAAAGAAAATTTCATTATCCGAGATAATGATAGAGCTGGAAAGGTCACCATAACCATGAATTACTTTTCAAACTAAATTACTTTGAAGTGATACATTACATTTTCCGATTGCAGGATTTCACAGTGGGTGCCTTCTGTTTAGACCAGACAGATGAAAGTCATCTCTCTTTCTGGGGGTCTGTTTTAAAGTGGGTTGCATTGTCTCAATACAGTGTGTTGCTGCAATGAATCCATAGCGCAAGACTGCTCATAAGACAGCACTAATTGGCATTAGCTTGGAAGCCTGTGGTCTTGAAAAAAGGGAACATTCACAGTCGTTCAGTTGGAGTTTGTTGAGCAATCTGATTGGATTGAAGCCAATCTGATTGGTCTCGTTAAGTGAGGGCACTTGCCTCAATTCCCAGTGGAGCACATATTGCTTTTTGACTGCAGTTACGCTACTTCAAAGCTTTGACCTGATGTGTCACAGCTTGAGGGTGAAACCTTTTTCTGTGCAGTCAAATGTTGATGTTTTATTTGGGTTTTCAGATTAGATTGATATTTCAAAAAAAATCCTTTACTTTTTCCAGATTGGCATTGTTACATAAAGCTGTTGGAAAAGTAAGATTGTCCTCATTTATGTTAATTTTGTGTCATGTAACAACAGTCTATTTACAATTCTAAGTATTTGTTTAAAAGCTATTTGATGGAATAAGGAATAATAGTGCATTTTTGCTTTCTGTTGCTTCTCAATATACACTGGTGTCGAAGTTTGAATTGAAATTGCAGAACTTCCACTTGTAGCCTTGAGTCCATTATGTCTCTGTCCCAAGTCATTCAGCTTCTGATCTTCGGAAAAGCGTTCTCCAAGGTGGCCTTCACGACAGCGCAAAGTCGCTGAGCAGATGATTTGGAGTTAGGGACCAAGTGTAGTGTGTCAAAATTCGCAGATGACACTAAGATTAGTGGCAGAGCAAAGTGTGCAGAGGACGCTGAAAGTCTGCAAAGACATATAGATAGTCTGAGTGGCCGAGGGTCTGGCAGATGGAGTACAATGTTGGTAAATGTGAGGTCATCCATTTTGGTAGGAATAACAGCAAAATGGACTATTATTTAAATGGTAAAAAATTGCAGCATGCTGCTGTGCAGAGGAACCTGGGTGTCCTTGTACAAGAATCACAAGGAGTTGGTTTGCAGGTGCAGCAGGTAATTAAGAAGGCAAATGGAATTTTGTCCTTCATTGCCAGAGGGATGGAGTTTTAAAAATAGCGAGGTTATGTTGCAGCTGTATAAGGTGCTGGTGAGGCCACATCTGGAGTACTGTGTACAGTTTTGGTCTCCTTACTTGAGAAAGGATATACTGGCACTGGAAGGGCTGAAGAGGAGATTCACTAGGTTGATTCCAGAATTGAGAGGGTTGGCTTATGAGGAGAGACTGAGTAAACTGAGGCTATACTCATTGGAATTCAGAAGAATGAGTGAGATCTTATAGAAACATGTAAGATTATGAAGGGAATAGATAAGATAGAAGCAGGGAAGTTGTTTCCACTGGTGGGCGAAACTAGTACGAGGGGCTTGGCCTCAAAATAAGGGGAAGCAGATTTAGGACTGAGTTGAGGAGAAACTTCTTCACACAAAGGGTTGTGAATCTGTGGAATTCCCTGCCCAGTGAAGCAGTTGAGGCTACCTCATTGAATGTTTTAAAGGCAAGGATAGATAAATTTTTGAACAGTAAAGGAATTAAGGGTTATGGTGAGCGGGTGGGTAAGTAGAGCTGAGTCCATGAAAAGATCAGCCATGATCGTATTGAATGGCGGAGCAGGCTTGAGGGGCCAGATGGCCTACTTCTGCTCCTAGTTCTTATGTTCTTATACTGCTCTACGGGGGAGTTCATCAAAGTTCAACAAATCTTTTACATGGTGTCTGGTCGGGCAAGAATGCCAACAAGGAGATGAGGAAGACCCCCCTGTTCTTCTTCCAATGGTGCATTGGGATCCTTTATGTCTACCTGAGCAGGCATTGTGGATTCCCAGTTTAAGATATTGCATCCAAAATTGCAAAGAGCCCTCATTGCAGCGTCGTCATGTTTGCCTCCATTTAGATGCTAACGCCCATTGGACGCACAACCTTCTGACTGAAAAGTGAGAGTTTTTCAGATTCTTTTGTGGGCATAGCTGGCTTATTCACTGTTTGTTTCCTATCCCTAATCACCCATGAGAAACTGGTGGTGAGCCATCTTCTTAAACCGTTGCAGTCTGTGTGGTATTGGTATGTTCACAATGCTGCTGGGAAGGGAGGTCCAAGATTTTGATCCTACGACAGTGAACTCACGCCAATATGGTTTCAAATCAGGATAGTGTGTGGTTTGGAGGAGGAACTTGCAGGCCATGGTGTTCTCCATGTGTCTGCTGCCCTTTTTATTCTAGGTGGTAGAGGTTGTAGGTTTGGAAGTTGCTGTCAAAGGAGCCATGGTGACTTGGTATGCTGCTTCTTGTGTATAGTATTTAGTATGCACTGCTGCAACTAAATGTCCCTTGGTAGAGGGAACGACTGTTTAGGTTGGGTGGTAATCAAATGGGCTGTTTTGTCTGGATGGCATTTATCTTCTTGACTGTTGTTAGAGTTTACTTCATCCAGGAGACAAGAAATTCTAGTCAATAGTGTGTCAGTGGGTGTTTCTATGAATTGGGGTAATTATTAACCTTAATATAACACCGAGAAATGTTTAATGTTGCATCTTGGGTTAAAGCACTGACACAGTTCTCCTTCACTTTTTTTGCGCACTCCATTCACAAAAGTAATTTTTCCACTTTGAAATTATCCTCTCATAAGAACAGGAGATTGTAATAACTCCACGGAGGTGAAAGTCCCGTCACCAAGTTACTTTATTTACACCATACATCTGTACACAGCCAGCTCTCCAGTTGCTCCTGCTGAATGCGGGCTGGGAGACTGACACATTTGCTTTAAATAGGGAGTATGAGGCTCCCTGATTTAACCATCAATTAGGACTCATCGGGGAGTTCATAATTCAGCAGGCCAACCTCATTAGCCTGGCTGAAGTCATCACAGAGATAACACGTTCTTTTTCAAAAAATACATACATGCGTTTACATGATGTAAATGCTTTTATGTAAGTGATTAATGATTCAAGTTCACTTTTGTCTTCCAAATCTCAGTTACATAAATAAAATATCAATGTGACAAATAATCTCTGGACAAGGGGCACAAACTCAGAAATCTCGCTGAAACAACCAAGTATTAGAACAATTAGACGAGAATCAGATGTTTTGCTACAAGTGGCTATTTGTCACCATCTTAACATCATTTTTATCAGGTATTTGAAAGGTGAGAATGTAAGTTGAAGGGTTAACACTGACGCAGATAGGGGAGGCAAAATTACCAGCTTTTGTGCTACCGTTTTTACAATCTTATTTCAACATTACATTTTATGATATGCAACCTTTCCAATTCAAAAGCAAACATTGGACTTCATCCAAGTCCACACTGTCACAATTGATGTCACAACTTGACAGTACATAAGTGACACTAATTTCAGTGAGTTGGGTATGAATTTGGCAAATGTTGAGTGTAATGGTGCCAAAGTGGTTGATGTGCTTTGACTCCTGGATTTAGAATCCAAAATCTAATTGCATTCCATCCATTTCTCATAAGATGCTACAGATTAAATGCTTTTCGATGAATTGTGTAATTTTCCAGTTGTCTGTTCCCAACACTAAGGATATGAATAAAAACAGCGCCAGCATTATCTAGGAAGCGTAAAACAAGTTTTGGAGGGAAAAGGTGCTTCTTCAGAACCTAGTTAAGGCTCTAATGTCTACAGTATGCCTGTATTGACAGCCATGCAACTTGAATAAGCATTTATTTTTGTTTAAGTGACTATTCAATTTGTCAATAGCTATACCTCTGGGAATTAAATCTTTCTTTGACTTTGATCCAGTCTGGTTCACCTGCATCCACTTTATTTGTTCAGCGTGAATGTTTTAAAGTCGATGAGGTACTTGAGTTTACTAAGCATCATTCCTTGAATTCCCAGGAATTACAATATAGTGCACATCACCACTGATGTACTATAACATCAAAGAAAGACTATTGAATATATATCCAGGACACTAGGTTATATTGATTTATACATTGTAATACTGTGTTGGTCATAAGTTGTTTGATGTTAAACTGTCAAGCACAATAGTTAATCTTTGATTTAGGACGTCTATGGAGTAGTGTCTTGTTTATGTAGAACTTTATTCTGAGTTGCCTTCCTCCAGTGACTATAGTCGTCAGCTTCTTAAATCTACCTCCACACTTTTGTCAAATTCCTAACAGAGTTCAGAAGCATTGACAGTTGGTGATATTTGCTATTTGGATTCTTTAAAAAACATGGCTTGCAGGTTTCCTGATACTGTTCTCAGCTTGAGGTTTACCTGCACCATCCTGCGGCCTGTCAGTCAGTGCCTTGCTTCCTTCTCCATTCAATAATTTAAATCTTGAGTGGCATCATTAGGGTCTCAGGAAACAGTAGCACGTTCACAACTGTAACAAGAATCAACACCTAAATTTGCAACTTAAGCTGACATTTGTAACGAAGCTGAAAAAGTGAATCAATTCTAAATAAAATGTAATGTTCTTAAACTAACCTCTGTAGTCTCCTAAATCTGTGGAAAATGTTTTCTCCTCGAGGTCCATTCATTGTTCAATGTACATTCTCACAGTTGACTGATGATTTTACTTCTTCCCCAGCACGGTGGCACAGTGGTTAGCACTGCTGTCTCACAGCGTCAGGGACCCGGGTTTGATTCCCGGCTTGGACCACTGTCTGTGTGGAGTCTGCATGGGTTTTCTCCGGGAGCTCCGGTTTCCTCCCACACTCCAAAAGACACGCTGGTTAGGTGCATTGGCCATGCTAAATTCTCCCTCAATGTACCCGAACAGGCGCTGGAGTGTGGCGACTAGGGGATTTTCACAGTAACTTCATTGAAGTGTTAATGTAAGGCTACTTGTGACAATAAATAAATAAGCTTTTGTCTTTGTTCCTGTTGACCATCTTTCACTTATTCCATAATTAATTGAAGTCAACCTATGTCCCAACCTATGTCCACATTAGATTTGCCTGATGTATTGCTGCTGACATTGGCCTTGCATGTCAACCCCACCTGACATTGTTCTTCCCACCTGATTTCTCTGTCTGCTGTCCTCGTCACCATCTCATCAGAGTGACTATGATTTATACACCAATAACTCTCACAGCCCACTTCACCTTTATGCTGTTCGCACATGGACCTGTCAATCCAGACACCTTCATAATCTTATTTTGGCACACAAGAGCTGGAATTCTACCATCCAGCCCACTACGGGAATCATGGAAAGGCACATTGACCTCGGGTAGGATTTTATGATTTCGGGATGAGTGCGGCCAGAAACTCCCGCCCAAGATGTTATTTCCTGCAGAGTTATTGTATTGTTTGTTGCTTCTATGCTTTCCAATTACTCAATTTATATCAAATATATTGTATTGCAATTATTAACCCCTATTGTCCTCGAAATGTGGAGCCTCTTATTCATCGTAAGCTCTTTACAGGTTCACAAGTATCTATGTTTTCATTCATAGCTGTAACAGTTCAGGTGACACACTTTGCTACCAGTGTGTTTCTGATCTGCACTTCGAACCTCCAGCTTGAAACTAACACAATGCAGTCTGCAATGTTTCCTGACCAAACAGTAATTAAAAGCTAATGAATCTTTGGGTTTTATATCGAGAAGAATAGAATTCAAGTAGGACGCTATTTGAGGCCCTTTTAGATCACGCCTGAAGTACTGTGAGCAGTGCTGGACACCACATCTTAAGCAAGATATATGGGCCTTGGAGGGAGTGCAATGTAGAAGGACACCTGGAGTGATTACAAAAACTTGGGCTGTATTCTCTGGAATTTAGATGGTTGAGGGGTGAGTTGATCAAAGTTTTCAAGATATTGATGAGAACAGATAAGGTGGATTTAGAGAAACTACTTCCACTGGTTAGCTAGAGTATTGTGTGCAGTTATGGAATCCATATTAGAGAAGTTAAAGTTTATTTATTAGTCACAAGTAGGCTTACATTAACACTGCAATGAAGTTACTGTGAAAATTCCCTAGTTGTCACACTCCGGCGCTTGTTCGGGTACACTGAGAGAGAATTTAGCGTGGCCAATGCACCTAACCTGCACAGCTTTGGAGTGTGGGAGGAAACCGGAACAATTGGAGGAAACCCACGCAGATATGGGGAGAATGTGCCCCACACAGGCAGTGACCCAAGCCGGGAATCAAACCCAGGTCCCTGGCGCTGTGACGCAGCAGTGCTAACCACTGTGCCACCGTGCTGCCCCAGGAGGGCAAGGAGTAATATGATAGCACTGGAAAGGGTGCAGAGGAGATTTACCAGGATGCTAACTGGACTGAAGAGTTTTAGTTATGAAGAGAGATTGGATAGATTGGGGGTTGTTTTCCTTGGAGCAGAGGAGATTGAGGGGGTGACATGATTGAGATGTATAAAATTATGTGGGGCATAGATACAGTAGACAGAAAGAAACATTTCCACTTGGTGAAAGGATCAATGACCAGGGGGCATAGGTTTAAGGTGATGGGCAGGAGGTTGAGAGGGGATGTGAGGAAAAGCTTTTTCACTCAAAAGGTGGTGGGACTCTGGAACTCACTGCCTGAAAGGGTGGTGGAGGCAGAGACTCTGATAACATTTAAGAAGTATTTAGATGTGCACTTGCAATGCCAAGGCATATGAGGCTATGGACAAAGTGCTGGAAAATGGGATTAGAAAAGGTAGGTGATTTGTCTTTGACCGGTGCAGATGTGATGGGCTAAAGGACCTTTCCGTGCTGTAGACATCTATGACTCCATGACTCTATAACAATATGGCTAGTGAATCTGGAACTAGGGAGCATGGTCCAAAAACTAGAATCAAGATTTTTACAGAGGGAAATTAGGAAACACTGCACATACAAATGGTTTAAAGTTTTCTTTTAAAGTTTATTTGTTAGTGTCACTGCAATGAAGTTATTGTGAAAATGCCCTAAGTCGCCACACTCTGCTGCCTGTTCGGGTACACTGAGGGAGAATTTAGCATGGCCAAGGCACCTAACCAGCACGTCTTTCGGACTGTGGGAAGAAACTGGAGCACTGGAGGAAACTCTCGCAGACATGGGGAGAACGTGCAGACAGTCACCCAAGCTGGGAATCGAACCCGGGTCCTTGGCGCTGTGAGGCAGCAGTGCTAACCACTGTGCCACTGTGCTGCCCACCATGGTAGAAATTTGGAATGTTTTCTGCAAATGGTAATTGATGTGAGATGAATCGTTAATTTTAAAATTGTTGATAGGTTTTTGTAATAAAAGACATTGAGAGATTTGGGGTAAAGGTGGGTACATGGATTTGGTTGACAAATCAGCCATGAATGTATTGAATGGCGGAAGAGGCTTTTGGGGCCAGTTGCCTATTCCATGTTTCCAATTAAATTCTGCACAATGCAAGCTTTTATCAACTGAACCGTGCCCCCCAACTCAAAAACTTTCCTGTTAGACTCTTAGTTATTCCACTTTGTGCTGCCAGAATGATCATCTCTCCAGCACTCCCACAAACTGCAATCTCCTCCACTGCAGCCATATTACTGAATCCTAGTGCCCCCTACGTCACTTTTATCTGTTTTCCATACAGGAGATGAGCCCAGTACTGACACCTTCTGACAGACACTGGTATCTCCTTCTACAATTCTGCTATCCAGGTGCAAACCACCCCTGCACACCTCCAGCCCCACAACCCCGCACTGAGACACTTGTCTCTTCCTGCCAGATTGTAACCTCTTCGGAAATCACTTTCTCTCCCCCACCCCCTTAATGCTGCCTGACTCGGGTTCCCTTTGGGAGGGAACCTCTAAATCATCCCTCAACATTAGCAAAGCTTCACCCATTTAACCGCAAGTGATGTATGCTACCTTCAAATGATGCATGTTACCTTTCATCTCCCTTTGTACCCTGGGATTTGAAAAAAGATATGAAGAACTGAAATGCTTGCAGGTAGAGGAATGTTTAAAAGTGGTGATTCATTTCTGGTTTCATGCCAGCAATACAATTGTGGACTTTAATTTTCATATCATATAAAAATGCGGGAGTATTTGATGTTAAGAATACACTTTGATTTGTTCAATCGTTGGAAATTAGTAGCTTTGATCCAGCGTGCACTGGATGATATAAAATTGCTATTGGTTAAAAAATCACAATGCATTCTTTGACTAAAAGGGCACAACTTTGGATCCAGGTTTCAGATATCTATCATACACTATGGTCCGCAATTTCCCTTTGAATCAGGAAGTGGGAGTTGGACTATTTCTATCGGCATGTTTCTGACTTCTGAAGGGCAGACAATTCACCTGGAATTTTGTCTTCCAGAGTTGGGGTAGAGCTGAAGTTGTAACTACCTCACACTGCAGGCCCGAGGAGGAATGCCTGCCTTCGTTCACTACGACATCAGCCTAATTCTCCACTTGGTTGTGAGGCCCCCTAACCCTCACACCTTACCTGCATCCACCCCACATAGAATCATAGAATCTGTAATGCAGAAGAAGGCCATTTGGCCCATCAAGCCTGCACTGACAACAATCCCACCCACGTCCTATCCCAGTAACCCCACATATTTACCCTCCTAGCCCCCCTGACACTAAGGGGCAATTTATCATGGCCAATCAACCTAACTCGCACATCTTTGGACTGTGGGAGGAAACCGGAGCACCTGGAGGAAACCCACACAGACGGTGCAAACTCCACACAGACGGTGACCCAAGGCCGGAATTGAACCCAGGCCCCTGACACTGTGAAGCAGCAGTGCTAACCACAGTGGCACTATGCAGGAACACATGCCCTCCGTGTATCCTCCAAGCCTGCCCATGCATTCTCCATACCTACTCACCCAATATTCATTATTTACAGAACTCATAAATCACATAATAACACTGGAAATTCTTTGAAATGTTCAGGAAATAAAAAAGAAATCAGCCATTCAAACTCCAGTTGGGAAAAAAACCCAATTTAGTGTTCATACAACTGTCAGCCAAACACAGAGCCATTGAAACTCCCCTTAGGGAGAAAGAACACTTCCTCATCTCAAGTGTTCATTAATCTGTCAAAATAAATAAACAGCAATTCAAGAACATCTACAAAACATTTATTCTGCTCATAAAACTTATCAAAACATAGTCGCACAGCATTGTTAAAAACTCCTGCTGAGTCGAATCTCTCAGTGGGATTTCATAATGGGATAATATTTCACAGCTCTATAAACAAACCCTGTAGAGTCATCACAATACAGTTTTTGGAGTTGTCTGAACAGGTGCCCAGCCATCTTTTCTTTTTTGCCCAAAGGCCCAATAGAGTTTCACTCAAAGAAATCTTGCATCTGTTTGGGGCGTCATGGTGGCACAGTGTTGAGCACTGCTGCATCACAGCGCCAGGGACCCAGGTTCAATTCTGGCCAACTGTCTGTGTGGAGTTTGCACATTCTCCCTGTGTCTGTGCGGGTTTCCTCCGGGTGCTCCGGTTACCTCCCACACTCCAAAGATGTGTGGATTAGGTTGATTGGCCACGGCAAATTGACCCTTAGTGTCAGGGGGGAATTAGCAGAGTAAATACGTGGGGCTACAGAGAAAGGGCCTTGTTGTCAGTGCAGGCTTGATGATCCAAATGGCCTCCTTCTGCACTGTCGGGATTCTATGATTCTGTGATTGTTCAGTTTTCCCCCCTTCAAGTCTCAGCAAATCTCTGGACTTTAACTCAATATAAAACTCAAACCACAGGGTCGAGGTGACTCACGTAAATCAGATTACCAGCACCGTGGAGTGAATGAGAGGACTTTATCCACTGAATATATTTGAATAATCACACATGCTGGTCAATTTCATAGTCACTTACCTTTTTAGGACAGAGCTCTATGATCAGTCATTCCATGTAAAACATACTTAGATCATTGTACACCATTACATTATGACATTTAAAGTTGGCAAGACAGTTTGAACTTACAAAAGGTTCCCGACACAATAGCAAACTTCCCCCAAGGTTCACAAATTGACTTACCTGGCATGGTTCCCACAGTCTTCAGGAACCCAGCCGCCTTGATGAAAATACCATTGTTAGGTAAAAATGAAATCGCAGCATGTATTTAAATAGTGACATCGACATCATTTAATGTGAACGTGGTGTTGCGAACCTGCTGTATTTCGCACCCTGTGGAAAATAGCTCCATTGGAAATGACTTTGTGAATTTAAACTTGAAGCACTGCATGCCTCTAGTTTGGGACCGGTTTATTCAGCATCGGGTGGATGTCACAGAGCTTGCAGTTATAATAATAGCAAAACTACCAGCGTTCACCATCATTGCTGTGTAAAACTAACAACTTCTGCCGGGGGCGAAGTTTCCTGTCCCATCCGCCACGGGAATTGTCGGGGATGAGGAGGTGGACAATGGAAAGATCCGTTGACCTAGGGCGGGATTTTCTGGTTTCGAGGCGAGCTCGGCTGGAAAATCCTGCCCCAGCTGAGTGGCTGCACATGTGCAGTTAAATGCCAATACAGGGAAGTTGCTGTCAGTGATTTGCTGTCCCTCCACAGGGGGCACTGTTGCAGTTTTTGCACATGTTATCAGCACAGAGTTAGTGATTTGACACGAAGTTCAACTTTTTAACTTGCTGTTCTTGCTATCAAAGCCCTTGTAAAAATTGAGCCTTGCTGAATGAGTTTTCAACTGTGCATGAAGTCATAATCATAGCTGATCACCCTCTCTGACCCTGAAAAACTAATTTTAGCAGAGTGGAATGTCAATCTCTACATTCCATGATACAAATTACAAAAATATTTTTTGCAAAACTTTGTTCATGATAATTGAGCTTCTGCCTTAAACCCATATGTCTGTCCCAATCTTTATTTTGCTCTGTAAAATTACTCAAAAAGTAAATAGTAATGGGCGGGATTTTACGGCCTAGCTCGGGCGAGACCGGAAATCCCCACCTGAGGTCAATGGAGATTTCGTTGTTGGACCCTCGCCCGCGCTGATTCTGTGGCGGGGGAGGTGATAGTTCCGGCCAATGTGATTTTTACTACTTGATGAGAATTCTTCGTCCTGATTGGCTGCTCAGCCTGCCTGATGATTGCAGGGGTTGTGGATGCCAGAGGTTCTCTATCGATGGAACTAGCGTGAAATTGATGTTGTAATATGGGAAATTGATGATATAGAGCCCACTAGATCTCTATGGGAAGCTTAGTTAAAAGTCAATGATAAGAACTGTCTCTTTATCACTGACTGTAAAATCTGGGCCATTGTGTTAAGGCTGTAAAAAGAAAACAGTTTTGATAAAGAAAGTGTGTAATTGATCTGGAGATTCAGATTCACTCTTGTAGTTTTTTTAGTCGCTGTAATTAAATTTACCCAGAGACTCACACAGGCCTGAATTTTTGTAAAGATGGAGAGGGTCTCCGACTTAGACAAAGAAGTCCTGGAGACCCGATTCCGAAGTGACGCCCCCAATCCCAGGGGGTGTTGGTGGTGATCGTGGGCTGGGACGGAGTGCAGTTTGTGCATCCATGGTTCACAGAGGCAGCTGCACATGTAAAAGTGCAATTATCTTCAGATAGATCCATCTTTCACAACTGGGATGTCCAAAAGGTGACCTGTGAGCTTTAGATCTTTCAGCAGAAGTCCAATAGCTGCCAGAGTTCTTTGGCAAGGTCGGCTATCGCATTGCGGAGGTTCGGGAAAACCTTTAGCTGAGACCAGGTGCCCTTTACAATTGTTAAAAGTAGACATGAATGTGCACAGAAAGTGGATAAACTCAGCGGAACTGTCAAGATGTCAAGGCTGAAGTGAACTGGGATACTAAGCCAGGAGATAGATTAATAGAGAAGCAGTGGCAGATGTTTAAGGTGAGATATTTCAGAATACTCAAAAAAGGGATATTCCTACTATAAATGAAAATTCTAAGGGGAGGACCTACCATCTGTGGTTAACTAAAGAAGTTAAGGAGGGGATAGCATGTAGACCATTAGACCATAACATATAGGAGCAAAATTAGGCCATTCAGCCCATCGAGTCTGCTCCGCCATTCAATCATAGCTGATATGATTCTCATCATGTGGAGATGCCGGCGTTGGACTGGGGTAAATACAGTAAGAAGTTTAACAACACCAGGTTAAAGTCCAACAAGTTTATTTGGTAGCAAAAGCCACACAAGCTTTCGGAGCTCCAAGCCCCTTCTTCAGGTGAGTGGGAATTCTGTTCACAAACAGAGCATATAAAGACACAAACTCAATTTACATGAATAATGGTTGGGATGCGAATACTTACAACTAATCAAGTCTTTAAGAAACAAAACAACATGAGTGGAGAGAGCATCAAGACAGGCGAAAAAGATGTGTATTGTCTCCAGACAAGACAGCCAGTGAAACTCTGTGGGGGTTACAAATAGTGTGACATGAACCCAATATCCCGGTTGAGGCCGTCCTCGTGTGTGCGGAACTTGGCTATCAGTTTCTGCTCAGCGACTCTGCGCCGTCGTGTGTCGCGAAGGCCGCCTTGGAGAACGCTTACCCAAATATCAGAGGCCGAATGCCCGTGACCGCTGAAGTGCTCCCCAACAGGAAGAGAACAGTCTTGCCTGGTGATTGTCGAGCGGTGTTCATTCATCCGTTGTCGCAGCGTCTGCATAGTTTCCCCAATGTACCATGCCTCGGGACATCCTTTCTTGCAGCGTATCAGGTAGACAAGGTTGGCCGAGTTGCAAGAGTATGTACCGTGTACCTGGTGGATGGTGTTCTCACGTGAGATGATGACATCTGTGTCGATGATCCGGCACGTCTTGCAGAGGTTGCTGTGGCAGGGTTGTGTGGTGTCATGGTCACTGTTCTCCTGAAGGCTGGGTAGTTTGCTGCGGACAATGGTCTGTTTGAGGTTGTGCGGTTGTTTGAAGTTACGGCATCTCCTCCGGAGCCTTCAACATGTCATTGATGAAGACGAACATCTCGCCAAGGCCATCCCCACACCCCCACTTCTTGCCTTCAAACAACCGCACAACCTCAAACAGACCATTGTCCGCAGCAAACTACCCAGCCTTCAGGAGAACAGTGACCATGACGCCACACAACCCTGCCACAGCAACCTCTGCAAGACGTGCCGGATCATCGACACAGATGCCATCATCTCACGCAAGAACACCATCCACCAGGTACACGGTACATACTCTTGCAACTCGGCCAACCTTGTCTACCTGATACGCTGCAAGAAAGGATGTCCCGAGGCATGGTACATTGGGGAAACTATGCAGACGCTGCGACAACGGATGAATGAACACCGCTCGACAATCACCAGGCAAGACTGTTCTCTTCCTGTTGGGGAGCACTTCAGCGGTCACGGGCATTCGGCCTCTGATATTCGGGTAAGCGTTCTCCAAGGCGGCCTTCGCGACACACGACGGTGCAGAGTCGCTGAGCAGAAACTGATAGCCAAGTTCCGCACACACGAGGACGGCCTCAACCGGGATATTGGGTTCATGTCACACTATTTGTAACCCCCACAGAGTTTCACTGGCTGTCTTGTCTGGAGACAATACGCATCTTTTTAGCCTGTCTTGATGCTCTCTCCACGCACGTTGTTTTGTTTCTTAAAGACTTGATTAGTTGTAAGTATTCGCATTCCAACCATTATTCATGTAAATTGAGTTTGTGTCTTTATATGCTCTGTTTGTGAACAGAATTCCCACTCACCTGAAGAAGGGGCTTGGAGCTCCGAAAGCTTGTGTGGCTTTTGCTACCAAATAAACCTGTTGGACTTTAACCTGGTGTTGTTAAACTTCTTACTATGATTCTCATCCCCATTCTCCTGTCTTCTCCCCGAAACCCTTGATCCTGTTATTGATCAAGAACTTATCTATCTCTGTCTTAAAGACACTTAATGACCTGGCCTCCACAGCCCTCTGTGGCAAAAATGAGTTCCACAGATTCACCACCCTCTGGCTGAAAAAAATCCTCCTCATCTCAGTTTTCAAGGACCGTACTTCAGTCTGAGGCTGTGCCCTCGAGTTCTAGTCTCTCCCACGAGTGGAAACATCCTCTCCAAGTCCACTCTATCTAGGTCTCTCAATATTTTGTAAGTTTCAATTAGATCCTCCCTTATCCTTCTAAACTCCATCAAGTATAACTGCGCAAAGATAAGTGGTAGGTCAGACGATTGGTCAGAATATAAAGAACGGCAGAGAATTACTAAAAGGTTAATCGGGGGAAAAAATAGAATATGAGAGGAAGCTAGCTAGAAATGTAAAAACAGATAGCAAGAGTATTTGAACAGGAAAATAGTAAGTAAAGTGAGCATTGGTCCTTTAGAGAGCCACAGTGGGGAGTTAATAGTAGATAATAAGGAAGTGGCTGGTGAAATTAACAAATATTTTGCTTCTGTCTTCACTATGGAAGATACAAAAACATTCCAGTAATAGCTGTAAATTGGAGCAGACTCAGTGGGCGGAATGGTCTAATTCTGCTCCTATTTCTGATGATATGATCTGATTGGAATTCTTTGAAGGAGTAAAATGCACTATGGATAAGGGGGTCTGTAGTCATGCTGTACTTAGATTTCCAGAAGGATTTGAGAAGGTGCCACATCAAAGGATATTGCAAAAAAATTAAAGCTCATATATAGATGGTAACATAATAGCATGGATGGAAGATTGGTTGGCAGAGAAGAGAGAGCATGTATAAATGGATCTTTGCCTGATTGGCAGGGTGTGACGAGTGGAGTCCTGCAGGGGTCTGTGCTGGGGCCACAGCGTTTTACAATTTATACCAATGACTTGGATGGGGGAGCAAACATATGGTAACTAAATGTGCAGATGACACAAACTTAGGTAGGAAAGTATATTGTAAAGAGGACATGAGGAGGTTGTAGACAGATATCGATAGATTGAGTGAGTTGGCAAAAATCTGGAAGATGGAGTATAATGTGGGAAAATGTGATGTTCACTTTGGCAGGAAGAATAAAAAGCAGAGTATTAAATGAGAACAGCTGCAGAATTCCGAGGTGCAGAGGGATCTAGGTGTTCGAGTTCATGAGTCACAAAAGGTTATCATGGAGGTACAACAAGTAATGAAGAAAGCTAATGGAATGCTGAACTTTATTACAAGAGGAATTGAACATAAAAGTAAGGATGTAATGCTCAAGTTAAAGTCTTTAAGTTTATTTTTTAGTCTCACAAATAGGCTTACATTAACACTGCAATGAAGTTACTGTGAAAATCCCCTTGTTGCCACACTCTGGCACCTGTTCAAGTACTCTGAGGGAGAATTTAGCAGGCCAGTGCAGCGGGCCCCCCTTCCCCCTCCCGTTGTGGTCACAGCACGTCTTTCGGACTGTCGGAGGAAACCGGAACACCCGAAGGAAACCCACACAGACACGGGAAGAACGTGCAGATTTGCACATACGGTGACCTGAGCTGGGATTGAACCCGGGTCACTGACACTGTGAGGCAGTACTGCTAACCACTGTGCCACCATGCCACCCTTATACGGGACAGTTATACAGGACACTGGTGAGACCACATTTTGAATACCTTGTGCACTTTTGGCCTCCATATTTAAGGAAGAATATAAATGTGTTACAGGCAATTCAGAAAATGTTAACTAGATTTATACCTGGAATGAGCAGGTTGTCTTTTGAAGAAATGTTGGATGGACTGGACTTGTTTCTGTTGGACTTTAGATGAGTGAGGGATGACTTGATTGAGGTATATAAGATACAGAATAGTCTCAACAAGCTAGACATGGGAAAATGTTTCTTGTGGGTGAGAACAGAACAAGGAGGCACTATTTTAAAATTAGGAATTACCCTATTAGGGCAGAGATGAGGTACATTTTTTTCTCTTGGGGTGTTGTGCGACTTTGGAATTCTCTGCCACAGAAGGCTCTGGAGACGGGGTCATTGAATATTTCCCGGCTGAGTTAGTTAGATTCTTGTTGACAGGGGAATCACTGATTAGATCAGTGATTGGGGTAGGTGGGAATGTGGAATTTGAAACACAAACACATCGTGTGGAATTTTACAAGAATGTTTCTAAATGTCCAGCTAGCGTGAAAATGGGAGAGTTCCTGATCCATTTTTTGAGGTGGGTTTTCACTCCCAATCTTACAGACTTAGACACTGAAAAGATTTTTAGACCATTTCTAGCCACTGCTGGCAATGTGTTGGACTTAATTCACCAGCCAGCCTGTAGAGGGAACTATTGGGCATGCACAGACCTCTGCGCATGTGCAGACACAGAGGTCTGTGCATGCCCAAAAGCAACTGCAGAGGGAGCTATTGCGCATGTGCAGACCTCTGATCCTGCACATGCGCAATTCCACCAGCATGGGTCTGACAGACAGAGAGAGAGCTGTTGCAGGTAGCCTGAACACAGCCCCTCGACCCTCCTCCTCCCCCCGCCGCCCAGACCGATTGTGCTCCCCTATGTTTGATCACTATGCAGAGTGGCAGCAGGCCCCGCTTCCCCCTCCCGATCCGATCACAGGCGGAATGCACAATGGCCCCGCCTCCCTCCCTGATTGGGCTGCCCGTTCAGGCCCTGTCCCTATAAACTGCCCAATACGCCCTAGTGGGTAGTGTCAAGGAGCCAGTGGGCATTACCAAGGTGCCAGGCTGCCACTGCCAAGGTGCCAGTATGGCACTGCCAAGCTCGCACTGCCTAAGGGGCATCTCCCTATGTGCTCTGCCTCCTTGTGGTTTGCCTAAACTGCCTCTGGTTCCACCGGCGAGGCCAACGTGACTGTTCCCTATTCGTGGGGAGCAATTGTTTTCCTCGCTGGAGAGAACCTTTCCCAATGAGGCCATGAAGGCAAGTGAGCCTGGACGATTGAGTGCTGGGCTCACTATAGACATGCAAATAAAAATTAAAATATATTACCATAATTTCTGCAGCCTCTCACCCATTTCTGGCAAAAGGCTGACCTTGCCGGAAATCCAGCTCTTGTAAGATTGCGAGAGCCGGGAAATTGGGCATGATCCTGATTTCTTGGCTCTCGAGCAATTTTATTGGCTTGCCCCGCCCATCATCCATGATCTTGTTGAGTAGTGAAGCAAAATCAAGGGGCCAAATGGTCTGCTTCTGCTCCTATTTCATATGTTCATTAAGCATTCAAATTTCCTGGCCTTTTAAATGTTTTTAAAAATCCAGAGTTTAATGAAAATAATGTTTACTATTTCACTCTATTGACATAAGCCTAAAGGTTATCATTAGAGGATTTGTGCTGTCTTAATTATTTCACAACCTTTCATTATCACAGTGGGGTGCCTGTCACTTCACAATTAAACTGACAAATCCAAGTAGTTGTAAGTTTTTGTAGGACAATAAATATAAATTATTTTATTTTAAAGGGATGAAGCACTTTTGTTTTATGAGTGATTAAGCAATTGAATGAGATGTTTGTTTTACAAGGGATTATGTAGTTGAAGGAAAGTAAATGCTGTGAATAGATTTTTATGAATCGATGTTTCTAAAGTCTGACATAGGCAATTGGAAATGTATTTTAGTGGATCTCAGTTTGAATTCTGAGGTCTGCCCACAGTGAATACTGGGTGAGTTGGCATGGAAGGTGTAAGGGCAAAGGGTGATGGGTGGGAACATGTGTTGGCGTGAGCTGGCACTGAGTTGGCATCGGGGCTATGAAGGGCATGGCGATAGAGTCAGATTGGTTGTCATGCAGTTATGAGAGGCATAGGTTGACATGGAAGGTATGAGGGGGTGTGGGTGGGGTGGATGAAATGTGATGTGTTGACATGGACGGAGCATGAGGAGTGTGTGGGGAGGTGAGGCCTGCCTGCCGGCCCCATGGCTGCCTTCAAATTCTTTCTGGGAGAGGGGCTGTGTTCTCCCCGCCCCCCCCCCCCCCCCCCCCCCCACCCCCCGGGAATGAAAATCAGACCATCCGGGGCACTTTCTTCTCAGGTGGGTTTGCAGAGCCAGGAAATTCGGGCTGTCGTCCTAAAAACGTGGACCAGATTGGCAGCTAAAATAGCAGTTGTGTGTCAGATTAGAGACTGCCCATTGCTGTTGTTTAATTGGAAAAAAAATGAAGGAGGAAAGATATAACCCAAGGGTGGATTTTCCACTCCCTGCATAATGTGTTATGCGGCAGTGAAGGCAGCTTACCATTGGTTGGCGGTGGCAGGATCTTCCAATTCTGTTGCTGTCCACGGGGTTTCCTGTTATTTGCAGCCCCAGCTGCCGGGGACCCCCCATCATCCTCCAAGTCTCCAAATGCTTGATGCTTATTTGTACCGGATTATGATGGACAGAAAAGGGAGGCCATGGCTTAGTGGTATTATTGCTAGACTATGAATCCAGGAACTCAGCTAATGTTATGGGAACCCGGGTTTGAATCCCACCATGGCAGATGGTGGAATTTGAATTCAATAAAAAAAAATCTGGAATTATGAATCTACTGATGACCATGAAACCATTATCGATTGTCAGAAATACCTATCTTGTTCACTAATGCCTTTTAGGGACGGAAACCTGCTGTCCTTACCTGGTCTGGCCTACAAGTGACTCCAGAGCCACAGCAATGTGGTCGATTCTCAACTGCCCTCGGGCAACTAAGGATGGGCAATAAATACTAATGAGCCAGCGATGCCCATGAATGAATTTTTTAAAAATACATTTTTATTTATGTGGCAACATTCATGACCCCAGGATGTTTTGAAATGGAAGTGCAGTCATTGTTGCAATGTAAGGAAGCTGCCAATTTGCACATAACAAGATCCCATCAACATCAATGAGATTGCTGACGAGATAATATGTCTGTTGATGGGTTGATTGAGAGAAAGTTGCCTGGGAGTGTGGGGGGAGAACATATCTGTTTCTCTTCGAATTGTACCAATCCCTCTTCAGCGCCCACCTGAGATATCAGTTAGCCCCTTTGGTTTATCATCACCCAAAAGGTAGTACCTCTGACAGTATAGCTCCTTAAGAAGTCTCACAACACCAAGTTAAAGTCCACCAGGTTTGTTTGGCAGTACAAGCTTTCGCAATCTCGCTCCTTCATCAGGTGAGTGGGAGTTGTGTTCACAAACAGGGCATATACTGACACAAACTCAATTTACAAGATAATGGAATGCGAGTCTTTTAATGTGAATCAAGTCTTAAAGATACAGACAATGTGAGTGGAGATTGGGCCAAGCACAGGTTAAAGAGGTGTGTATTGTCTCCAGCCAGGACAGTTAGTGAGATTTTGCAAGCCCAGGCAAGTCGTGTGTATAGCTCCTGCCCAGCGCTCATGGAAGCGTTGGTCTTGATTATGTGCTCAGTCTTGGAATGGGGATTGAACCCAGGTGGTGAGTCAAAGGAAGAGGCCTGAGCCTCTTGTCCTGAGTTGGCCTGACACAACTTGGCCAGAGCCCAGAACCACCAAGCTAAAGAGAAGAGCATGTTTCTCTAGAATAATGCCTATATTGCTCAGATGTGCAGTGAAAAGCAATTGATAGGAACATAGGTATTAGGAGCAGAAGTAGGCAAATTTAGCCCTTCGAGCCTGCTCTGCTGTGTTGATGCTTTTATTAAAAATATTATGCGGATTGAAATGCAAATGATGTTACTGTATAGCCATGATGGTTGCAATGCTATTTGGTGCCTGTAGCGTGAGACTGACTGCTACTTTAATAGTGGAGATATTGGAATAGATAAATCCTGGGGAAATGTTCTTGATTAGCTTGGGCATCTAAGCGAATGCATTCTTTGGAAGGTTAAATGATTGGGGTGAAGTCTATGATGATATATTTAAATGTTGCTATAGAATCATTGTTCATTAGCCAGAAAGCACTTGGGTAATCACAGTACTGGTAGATAGTTCTTCAATGCTAATGCCACAATATACAAGGAGTGACTGCATTGAAAAAATCCATTATATTGTTGAAAAGTAGTTTCTCCAGAATGTTGTGTCAGTTATTCAGAAGATGAGTACAATTTGCATCACTTTAATGGTGTATAGGTAAGTAAGTACAACTAGTCATTCACGAATGCGGCTTGTCTTCATCTGCTTCTCTTGTGCGTATGCAACATTGCATATCTATCTGGTCTCACTTATCTCCATTGTCAATAGCTATACCATTTCATTGGAAAGTTGATGCCTCAGATTAATATCTCACCTGCAAGATGGTACCTCTGACAATGCTGCCCTCCCTCATTTGGCCTTGTTTAACGAATGCATTATTTCCTAAGATTGAAGGGTGGCACGGTGGCACAGTGGTTAGCACTGCTGTCTCACAACATCAGTGATCTAGGTTCGACTCCTGGCATTGTTCACTGTCTGTATGGAGTTTGCACGTTCTCCCCCTGTCTGTGTGCGTTTCCTCTGGGTGCTCCACTTTCCTCCCACACTCAAGATGTGCTGGTTAGGTGGATTGGTCATGCTAAATTGCCCCTTAGTGTCAGGGGGACTAGCTGGGGTAAATGCATGGGGTTATGGGGATAGGGCCCTGGGTGAGATTGTGGATGGTGCAGACTCGATGGGCCGAATGGCCACCTTCTGCATTGCAGGATTCTATTCTATAAAATTCCAATCTGTGTCTGCCTCGTCGGCACCAAGTGAGCCTGACGGTACTTCCAGTTATCATTTTGATAAACCCTTGGCTCAAGCATGAACTTGAGTTCAGGTGGATGTAAAGTACTCCATGGCACAATTTGAAGAAGAGGGAATTGTTTTGGATGATGTTCCTTCCTCAACCATCGCCACCAAGTAACAGAATAACTGGTCATGTGTCAATACTTTTGCTGTGCATAAATTGGGTGCCATGTTTGCTGCCAAAACCCACTTCAATTAGCTATAAAGTGTTTTGGAATGTCTTGATAGATTGTCTATTGATGCCACTGTCAATCAATGAGTGCACTGATGTATGGCAGGACTGACAAAAGACAAAGTCTATTTACTCAACCCGCAGTGATTTCAGAAAAGCCTCTGAACTACAGAAAACATAACTTCTGATAAAAGCAGAGTCATTTCATCAGCAAAATGCAATGGGTGGAGGCTAGTTACATATTACAAATTGCCTGAATAAGATCAGTCCCAGTCAGTTCGAGACGTGCCTTCTCTAGGTGTGATTGACAGGGGAAATTACCTAGTTGGTTAGGAATTGTGGTGTTGCTGCATGCAACCATGACCTGAGGATTTGAAAGATATATACGTCTCTCTCTTTCTCTCTTTTTCACTCACTCTCTATCCTTAAACTAGGTGTGAACTCGCAAGTTTCATGAAGTAATTATTTTTCTAAGCTGGAGACATGGAATAAAGTGGATGTAACCTGAAGTGACTGAACTCATTCAGTGTTTCGTCAACAGCGTTGAGTAGTCTGTGTTAGATTTTAGTTGAAGAGGTTGCTACATTAGTTTATGGTTTCCAATTATCGAGTACCCCATGCCTAAGATGCAGCAGCCTTGCGGTACCAAATGCAGAGTCAGTTTTTGTAACCTAGTTTCCTTCATTCAGAATCTTCTTTTTCCAGTCTCACCTATCTATGTTGAATGTGTGAGCGTGGGGAACTCACCATGGTGGCGACTTTTCTCCTTGAGTGTGTAGGATTGGAGAATTGCGAATGATGCACCCGTGGCCAAAATTGGGTGCAAGGATAGTGCCAACAATTACAGGCCAATCAGTTTGCTTCAGAGGTCGGGAAATTTCTGGAAACTATGGTCCGGGACAAAATCAGTCGTCATTTAGACAGGTGCAGGATAATTAAGGAAATCCGGCATGGAGTCATTGAGGATAAGTCATGTTAAACTAACTTGCTGGAGGTTTTTGAGGTGGTAATAGAAGGTTGATATGGGCAGTGCTGTTGATGTGGTGTACTTGGATTTTCAAAAGATTTTTGATTGAGCACCACACGACAGACTTGTGAACAAAATTCTAGCTCATGGAATGAAAGGGAAAGTAGGCACTTGGGTAAGAAATTGGCTGAGTGACAGGAAACAGTGCAGTGATAAATAGTTATTTTTCAGCTTGGAGGAAGGTTTGTAGTGGAGTTCCCCAGGGGTCAGTATGGACCTTTGCTCTGTCTGATATGTATCAATGAATGAGACTGTGGTGCGCAGGACATGATTTCAAAATTGGCAGATGATATGAAGATTGGAAGCATTGTTAACTGTGATGAGGACAGTTTTGAACTTCAAAAGGGTATTGACATACTGGTGGATTGGGCAGACAAGTGGCAGATGAAGTTTAATGCAGAGAAGCGTGAGGTGGTTCATTTTGGCAGGAAGAATATGGAGAGACAGTATAAAATAAAGGGAGAATTCTTAAGGAGGTGCAGGAACAAAGGGACCTAGGCGTATATGTACATAAGTCATTGAAGGTGGCGCGGCATGTGGGAGTGCAGTTAATAAGGCATATGGTATCCTAGGTTTTATTAATCAGGCATTGAGTACAAGAGCAAGGAGCTCATGTTGAACTTGTAGAAGACACTAGTTAGGCCTCATCTGGAGTACTGTGTCCAGTTCTGGATGCCATACTTGAGGAAGGATGTGAAGGCATTGGAGAGAGTACAGAGGTGATTCATATAAATGATTCCAGGGATAAATGGCTGAAGCAATGAGGATAGTTTGGAGAGGCTGAGTCTGTTTTTCTTGGAGAAAAGACTGAGAGGAGACTTGATTGTAGTTAAGATCCTGAGGGGTATAGACAGGATAAATAATAAGAAACTGTTCCCTCTCAAGACTATATCAAGAACTAGAGGGCACAGATTCAAAATATTGGGCAAAAGGAGTAAGTGTTGTGAGGAGAAATGTTATAATCTAGAGGGTGGTTGGAGTCTGGAACAAACTTCCTGAGCAGGTAGTGGAGGCAGATTTGACTGAGGTATTCGAAAATGAATTGGATTGCAATCTGAAAAGAAAAGATGTGCAAGGTTCCAGGGATATGGCAGGGGAGTGGGAGTAGCCAGAGTGTTCTTGGAGTGAGCCAGTGCAGGCTTGATGGGCTGAATGGCCTCATTCTGCACTGTAAAGATTCGGTGATAGAGTGGGGTCATGTAGATTTTGGGAGTTTAAGTGAATGGCATTGCACAATACAGGCTCCGTTCTGTGGCAGTGTTTGCAGTCATTACATGTTCAAGAAAATATATTTCCCTCTGCCCAAAAAGGCACAGTTTGATTAGCTATCAACATCTTTTTACAGTCTTCTGAATTTTAAAGTAGTTCTGATGATGGCAGCATCTCTCTTTCCTACCCTGCCCCCACCACCTGCCCCCCTCCTTTCAATATACTCGAATGCTTTAATGAGTGCAGTCTTTTCATTTCACAGGTAGTACTTGGAACGTGACAGAAGCTCTGGAAGATAAGCTAATGTGCTGCTCCATTGACTTGCTGTGTACGGAAAATGTCCAGACTGATGTTAGGGAAGACTTTGGAAAGAATATGCAAAGCAGTGCTCTTGTTGTGTCTCGTGCACTTTCTTATTATGATGATCTTCTACTTGGACGTCTACACCCAAAGGTTCGACATATTCAGCCGCTTTAACACTCGGAATTACTCCAAGATGCATCCGTACTTTAATATCTCAAAGCCCAATGGGACCTCACTGACTTTCCTGGGGGGCGAAGATCACTTTGTGTCAAGCAGGAAGTTGGAAAATAACCTTACAGTCACTAAGAAGCCTTTACCGATGTGCCCTGATGTCCCACAGGGGTTAGGTAGGCTGCTGAATTCAAAATTTCTTTGTTTTTAAAAAAAATGCGCTTGCTATGGGTTGATCTGTTAAAATGCATTGTGATTAAAGTTTTCAAGATGCTATATTTCTGATTTAGTACAGCCTCTGCTCATGTTGCTAATGTTGAGATTCTGCATCAACTATCTCCTCTTCATTGCCTTGTTGGTTCAAACTGGTACCTTTCTTGGGGCAACCTTCTGCACAGAGACAGCTGAACACATTATAATTTTCCATTCCGTCCTCGTTTTATCAGCTTGTTAGCAGGATACATCCATCATTCCAGTCAGATTGCTGGAAGGAATGAATAAGTTAGACTTGAGATTCTAGCAGGAATTGTTCAAATTAAAAAAACAATAATTGGAGGGTTGAAGATGTGATGTGCCAGTTCATGAGCAGAAATTACTTAAAAGGTGCTTCAACCAGACATCAAAATTTACTGTCACGAGCTACTAATTAGGTGACTTGATGACTAATTGTTAATGCCAGCAACTAGTGTTACTCTCAAATTTATTTGTACCAGACAGCGGCCTTTGCTGTAGAGATACCTACTGTTAATTTGACAAAGTTGGATTGAAATGTAACATTTAAAAAAAACGTTACTGATACAAAAACAGTCCCTGCTCCCAACCTACCGACTCCATCTTTCTATCCTTGCAACAGTCTGAGATTAAGCCAGCCTGTCTTCAATCCTGGTGCCACATTTGACCCTGTGATGAGCTTCCGACCTCCTATTTGTCCCATCAATTAAGATTGCCTATTTCCACCCCCGTAGCATTGACCGATTTGTCCCTCCCTCAGGTCATCTATTGCTGAAACCTACATTCGTGCCTTCTCTATCTCTGAACTTCACCATTCAAATGCACTCCTGGCTGGTCTCCACATTCTAGCCTCTGAGATATCTGTAGTAGTGGTCTCTTGTGACTCCCCAATTTTAATCACTTTACCATTGGTGGCAGTGCCTTCAGCTGCCTTGCCCGTGCTCTGGAATAGCCTCCCTCAATCTGCCTGCCTTTTTAATTAATTTTCCTCCTTTAAGACACTTCTTAAAACCTACCTCTTTGACCAAGCTTTTGGTCATCTGACCTAACATATCTCCTTATGTGGTTCAGCGTTTACTGTGTGTTATAATGCTCCTGTGGGATGTTTCAGTGTGTTAAAGGTGCTACTTAAATATAAGTTGTTGTTGCAATTGTGTTTGGAATCAGGAGCACCATGTTTGTTTCTGGGTGCCCATGGCGATGATGTGAACAATTCTACGATCCTGCATGTAGAAATTGTGCAGACTATTGAATGTAATGTGCAAGTGGGTAGTGTGAATGAATGTCAGTGAAGTGCTGTCTGAGGAAGTACTTCCTTTGCCAAAGGTGGTGTCATTATGATAATGTGTCTGGGATGTCACACTTAACTTGCTTATGAATCGAACAGGATGAATTAGCAATGTGCTGATTCAGCGCTGACATTCACTACAGGCCAATAGTTCTATTTTTTTAAAAAGGAGGAACTAAGGTTACCAATGTAAAAAGGGTATTTATAGGGCAGCACGGTGGCACAGTTGTTAGCACTGTTGCCTCACAATGCCAGAGACCCGAGTTCGATTCCTGGCTTGGGTCACTGTCTGCAGAGTCTGCATGTTCTCCCCGCGTCTGCGTGGGTTTCCTCCGGGTGCTCCGGTTTCCTCCCACAGTCCAAAAGATGTGCTGGTTCGGTGCATCGGCCATGCTAAATTCTCCCTCGGTGTACCCGAACAGGCACCTGAGTGTGGCGACTAGGGGATTTTCACAGTAACTTCATTGCACTGTGAATGCAAGCCTACTTGTGACACTAATAAATAAACTTAAAACTTTTAAATATATGTGGTGCAAGTTTTCTGCATGGCAATACAGCAGCAGGGTTTTTGAAGCAAGTCTTTCCAGATTCTGTCCATCAGAAGACTTTGACCACAGTGGCTTTCTGTTGACATTGAGGTGAAACTATTTGCAACATGATTGTAGCTCCTCTGAACTTGAATGGGGTGATTCCAAAGATATGCTCCTTTGCATTATTTCTGTTGTAGCCTGAATGCATTTTTCCTTGTTTTGTTTTCAATCAACACTTGTAACCTAGCGGTTGTTGGAAACCTATTTTAATATTCTTGGCTGATCTTGATTCAAACATTTTTGTTTCTGAAAGTAATTTTTTTACACACTAGTCCATCCTCTATGTCAACTGTTTTCACCTTGGCAAGGGATACAGCACCCAAAATGAGGGTGATCCTTTCCTCTGATATACAGTAACCTTTTCAACCTTATCGATTGAAAAAATAGTTGGGCGGATTGGTGGCACAGTGATTAGCACTGCTGCCTCATAGCACCAGGGACCTGGGTTCAGTTCCAGCCTTGGGTCACTGTCTGTGTGGAGTTTGCATGTTCTCCCTGTGCTTGTGTCTGGGAACTCCGGTTTCCTCCCACACTCCAAAGATGTGCAGGTTAGGTGGATTGGCCATGACAAATTGCCCCTTAGTGTCCAATGATATGTAGGTTAGGGGGGTTAGCGGGGTTACAGAGATGGGGTGGGCCTGGGTAAGATGCTCTGTCAGAGAGTCGGTGCAGGCTCGACGGGCCAAATGGCGGCGGCCTGCACTGGAAGGATTCTATAACTAAGGCCGCAGTGGTCCAGATATTCTGGTGCAGTGGCACAGCTATGGTGCAGTGAACCCTGAACAGCATACAAGAAAGATAAAATTCAGGAACAATGACTTGAGTATTCATTATCCCATTCTCTATTTTCCTGGGACTGTTATGCCATTCCACGTAGAAAATAGTGAGGTTTGCTATCATTGCTCTGCCTTCATTAAAATCCATGTCATCATGATTTTGCTGGATTAACAGCAGTTTTCACGCCCTTTTACTAAATGTTGATGGTCTAACAGCACTGTGATGTATTGTTCCGAAATCTGTTCCCTCTGTCGCAGCTTGGAACTAATAGGTATACTTGCCAATATCTTTGCATGAATTCATTTGACCTGTTGATTATAATTGGGCACCAAGTAGCAGCATTTGGCTTTCAGAGTTTGACGAAGGTCAAAGAACACACTTTAATCCATTTAAAAGTGGAAAGAAAGAAACCATTGTGAAGCAAGGAGATTACTGGCTGAAAGATGAAAGGGAGAAATTAATCTCATAATATAATTGCCGAGGCTAGTAGGGGTATGGGCTGGTACACAGGCTGATGTGTAAAATGAAGTCATGATCGGGTTAGAATAATAGAATCCCTACAGTGTACAAGGAGGCCACTCAACCCAGCGAGTCTGCACCGAGTCTCTGACAAAGTATCTTACCCAGGCCTTCTCCCCTTCCCTAACCCCGTATCTCCACACATTTCCCATGGCTAATCCCCCTTACCTTCACATCTTGGGATACTAAGGGGCAATTTAGCATGGTTAATCTACCTACCCTGCACATCTTTGGACTGTGGAGGAAACCGGAGCACCTGGAGGATACCCATGCAGACACGGGGAGAATGTGCAAACTCCAAACAGGCAATTACCCAAGGCTGGAATCGAACCCCGGTCCCTGGTGCTGTGAGGCAGCAGTCCTAACCACTGTGCCACCACCCCACATCCCTTTATGTCATTGTTATTTAGAAATCTGTCAATCTCTACTTTAAACATACCCAATGACTGAGCTCCCACAGCCCTCTAGGGTAGAGAATTCTAATGATTCACAATCCTCTGAGCAAAAAACATTCTTCTCCTCTCGGTCCTAAGTGGCTTCCCCCTTATTTTGAAATTGTGTCTCCTGGTTTTAGACTCCCCAGCCAGGGGAAACATCTTCTGAATCTACCCTGCCTATCCCTTTTAGTTTTTTATAGGTTTCAGAGAGTCAAAGAATCGACAGTGCAGAAGGAGGCCAGTTGGCCCATCGAGCCTGCACCAACAGCAATCCCCGTAACCCCACATATTTACAATCCTAATCCCCTTGACACTAAGAGGCAATTTATCATTGGCACTCAACCTAACCCGCACACCTTTGGACTGTGGGAGGAAACTGGAGCACCCGGAGGAAACACGGAGAGAATGTACAAACTCCGCACAGACAGTCACCTAAGGCCGGAATTGAACCCGAGTCCCTGGCACTGTGAGGCAGCAGTACTAACCACTGTGCCATCGTGCCACCCAATGAGATCAATGAGATCACCCCATATTCTTAAAAACTCTGAAGAATACAGGCCCAGTTGCCCAATCTCTTTTCATAGGACAATCCCGCCATCCCTGGAACAAGTCTGGTGAATGCTTGTTGAACTCCCTTTTATGGCAATAATATCTTCCCTGAGGTAAGGAGACCTAAACTGCACATAGTACTCTAGGTCTGGTCTAACCAAGTTTCTAGACAATCAGAGCAAGACTTTGCTACTCCTGCACTCAAGTCCTCTTGTGATAAAGGCTAATATACCATTAGCTTTCCCAGTAGCTTGCTGCGCCTGCATGTTAACTTTCAGTGACTTATTGATGAGAATATCCATGGATGGGGGTCTAACATGGACAAAAGAGCTGAATTCCAGAAGTGAGGTGAGACTGATTGTCCTGGATATCAAGGCAACATTTAACCAAAACTGAAGTTGATGGGAATCTGGGAGAACTCTCCATGGGTTGCAGTCATCGCTAGCACAAAGGAAGATTGATGTAGTGGTTGGAGGTCAATCAATACAATCCCAGAACATCACTTCAGGAATTCCTCAGGGTAGTGTCTTACGCCCCAATGACATTCAATGGTATTACCATCACTGAATCTCCCACTATTAACATCCTGGGGGTGACCATTAACAAGATACTGAACTGGATTAACCATATAAATACTGTGTCTGCAAGAGCAGATCAGAGGATGAGTATTCTGTGGAGAGTAACTCTTCACCTGACTGCCCAAGATCTGTCCACAATCTCCAAGGCACAAGTAAGGAATATGATGGAATACTCTCTGCTTGCCTGGAATAGTGCAGCTCTAACAATATTCAAGAAGCTCGACACCATCCAAGACAAAGCAGCCAGCTTGATTGCTACCCCATTCACAAACATTCACTCCCTCCACCACCGATGAACAGTGGCAGCAGTGCGTACCTTCTACAAGATTCACTGTAGGAACTCAGCAGTGGCAAGCTCTAGAAAATTCTATTTCTCCAATGTGCTTTTTTTGTCCATGGTAACAGGGGATAGGAAAATCTGAACTATTGGTGTGCTGCCTGGTGGATGCAACAAACAGTTGTATTCCACGATAGGCATTTTTGAGGTGAGTTCACGTATGAGTGTGAGCAAAAGAACACTTTCAAGTAAAATGCCAAGTGTTACTGTAGAGCAGGGATGGTACATTCTTGAAACCCTTTAACATGGAGGCAAGGAAGTGCTTGTAAGTGGCAGATGTGCTTTGTATATTTATCATTCTTATTTGTCCTATTGCTGGAAGATGTGGCTTGCCCCCACTGACATAAAGTTTATTTATTAGTCACAAGTAGGCTTACGTCAACACTGCAATGCAATTACTGTGAAAATCCCCTAGTCACCACACTCTGGCGCCTGTTTGGGTTACACGGAGAGAGAATTGAGCATGGCCAATATACCTAACCTGCACATCTTTGGACTTTGGGAGGAAACCGGAGCACCCGGAGGAAACCCACGCAGACACGGGGAGAATATGCAAACTCCACACAGACAGTGACCCAAGCCCGGAATCGAACCCGTGTCCCTGGCGCTGTGAGGCAGCAGTGCATGGCGAGATAATTTAAGTGTTAGTGGCTTTGAGTCATCACGTGCTAAGTTGTTGAATTGGCACTGACTGACCTGACCACCTTTGTTTCAGTTATTTGCTGCATCTGCCCTCGGGTGCCTCCTTTTCTGTTGGTTCCTGGGCCCTATCTACAGGCCCCAAATCTCCTCAAACTCCAACCTCAGCACAGCTTTGTGCTCTGTGACTAACCTCGCCAACATCTAACAAGCTGCTTAGCTGCATGATGTATAAAAGTTTGCCGAGCTGAGCTCCTCAAACTGTTGTTGGCGTTTAAAGCCCTGCAATAATTTGCTACTTTCCACCCCATTCCAAGCATTCGCTGTGGCTGGAGCTCAAATACACTAATGTTAAGCTGACCCCAGGGAAATGCAGTATGCTGGGCGCTAGTGTCATTGAGCAATTAGACCTGCCTGCCGACCCTTCCGATGACAGCCGTGCCAAGGCAGAATATCCAGACGTGTGCGCCTGCCTTGGATATGATTTATTTATCTTGACAGTGTATTTATTTTTAGAACCTAACTGGCTGTATTAATATTTATGGCTGGCAGCTGCATTTAAAGTCAGATGAAATGTAATTTGCACGGAGCCTCTCCACAGCATTGTTCCAGCCACACCATATCTCAGTAACACTTCAAGCACTTATGAGATTCACTGTCCACGGCAGATATGTGCGGCTTTGTTCTGCTGCAAAGTTTATTGTGGAGCAGCGATCTCATGCAGGGTGAAATTATGTTGATGAGCAAGGTGACTTCCAAGTTGGACACCCCTGGTTTGCTGAGCTAATTATGCCACAGTAAGTAGGTTCCCGTAGAAGAAAGGGGTCAGGTGATTTGCCCGTTGCTATTCTTATGGCTCTGTGATAACTGACTGGAAGCAGTGAAAAGATTTCAAGGAAACAAACGGTAAATAGGTTTGGGCATTAGGTCACTGAGCTGTAAAGGGAGACAAATGAGCTTATATTTGTTTATTGGAAAAAGGATTAAGCTGGGGAGGTGTAAGCAAGTTTTGAATTTTAATGGTAATCTGGAAATGAATGTGGACAGGCATGTTGAACAATATGAATCAATTTTTAAAAATTCATTTGTGGGAAGTGGACGTGTTGTACCTATTCCAAATTGCCCTTGAGAAGGTGATGGTGAGTTGCCTTCTTGAGCTACTGCACTTCATGTGGCATAGGTACACCCATTGTGTTGTTAGAAAGGGAGTTCGAGGATTTTGATCCAATGACAGTAAAGGAACTGTGATATATTTCCAAGTCAGGATGGTAAGTTGCTTGGAGAAAAACCGTCCTAGTGGTGGTGTTCTCATATATTTGATGCCCTTGTATTTCTAGATCATAGTAGTTATGGGTTTGGAAGGCGCTATCTAAGGAGCTTTGCCGAGTTCCTGTAGTGCATTTTCTAGATGATGTACATTGCTACCACTGTGTGTCAATGGTGGAAGGAGTAAATGTTTGCAGATGGAATGCCAATCAAGTGAGCTGCTTTGTCCTGGATTTACTTGAGCTTCTTGAGTGTTGTTGGAGCTGCACTCATCCAGGTAAGTGGAGAGCATTCCAACACACCCCTGACTTGCACCTTGTGGATAGTGGATAGGCTTTGGGGAATCAGGAGGTGAGTTATAAAGCACAGCATTCTGAGCCTCTGCCTTGCTCTTGTAGTCACAGTATTTATATGGCTGGTCCAATTCACTGTATGGTCAACGGTAACCCACCCCAACATGTTTATAGTGGGTGATTCAGAATTGGTAATGCAATTGAATGTCATTGGGTGATGATTAGATTCTTTCCTGTTGGAAACGGTCATTGTCTGGCACTTGGGTGGTACAAATGTTCCTTGCTACTTCTCAGCCCAAGCCTGGATATTGTTTGGGTTTCGCTACATTTGGACATGGACTGCTTGGATAAGGCCACTGGAGCCACTGAATCTGTATCATCCAACAAATCACTGATCATGGACTGTTCAATTTATTTAACCTCCGCAGTATCATGTATTAATGCAGATACAATTTCTAGTAAGGTAGACCTCTTTAGAAAATCATTGTAACGCTACAATTCTCCTCCAACAAGTAATATTTAACAGATACAGTTCCAGGTTCCAACCAGTGATTCCTTTAAACTGTCCATGTATGTGACCTCCCAGCAATCTACAAGTTGTCACTCAAACTGTCCCCTTTAAAATACTGTGCTCACGCATCTACATAAAAAAAATGTAAAGGTGCTTCACACACAAATGATGAGAGATGACACAACACCAGGTTATAGTGACAGGTTTATTCGAAATCACAAGCTTTCGCAGCGCAGTCCGTTCGTCAGGTGAAGTGGAGAGAGGTGCGCAGGCACAGAATATATCAAACGGCAGTGATGATAGCCCAACACTTAGAGGTAATCAACAGTGTCAACGGATAAGTACAGACAGTGTAGTGCAGTGTAGGCCGGCTGAATAACAAGTCTTTACAGGTATTGTCACATGAGATTCCTGTACGTGCGCAATGATGCCCTCTGCTGCTCTCAGCCAGTGTTCGGGTGACTTAAGCCCTGCCCCTGCCCCCTACAGGTGAGAAACCGTTTTTCCTGTTTTTGCATGCACTGAGTGGATAAATAGCAGATTTGAACTCGCCCTAAAAACGGATCTGAAACTTTCCCGTCTTCTGAACTTCGAATGTTTCTGGTAAGATCGCCCCTGTTGAGTTTATCCAGCATTTTCTGTTTTTATTTAAGTTTATCCTCTTTATTTTACAATCTTTCCTTAGCCTGTCCCTTCCCTATCTCTTCTGTACCTCTACAACCCGCTGAGATCTCTGTGTTCCTCTAATTCTGGCTTTGTGAGCAGTGTCCCATATCTAAATAATTCCCCGATTGGCAGCCATGCCTTCAGCTGCCTAGGCTGGAGGATTTCCTCTTGAAATATTGCTCCCTTTTTTTTACCCCAGTCAAATTGTGAACTGTAATGTGAATAAAGGTCCTAAAAATTCAAGCTTGTGTATTTTTCATTTGATTTGATTTTTAAAAGCCTATTTTGTTATCATTTAAAATTGGAACTTTAGTACTTCAGTTCTTTACTGTGATGTGATGTGCTGATAAATCTATGTGTACATACATACACATAATCCTTTTGCACCAAGACTTTGAAAGAATTCTGTGAAAAGTGACCCGGTGGATTGTCACTTCTCAGCTGACACCAACAAACACCATGGTGAAATATATAAACTGAGAGAATGAGATAGTCTTCATTCAGGCATGATTGTTTTCTTCTTGCCTTCGAGGAGATGATCGCTTTAGATTCTCGGTCCAATTGAAAAAATGCTGGAAGAACCCGTAAGGAGAGGAAAGAGCTGATGTTTCGAGTCTAGATGACCCTTTGTCAAAGCTAAAAGGCACAGAAACTGGGAGATATTTACGCTGTAGGGTGAGGGAATGAAAGATGAGTCATAGGACACGATTCTACCATTGCGTCATGCCTGTTTTTGGGCGCGAAAACGTGGTAAAGTCGGGTGTGAGGCCATTAACGCGATCCGCGTCCGCGCAGATTGCCACTTTACAGAAACCCGGGAATGGTGGCAATCCGCTTCGCGCCCGAAACGGGCGCAACAGTGATTTAAATGCATTTGCATGCATTTCAATTGAACTAATGAACTGCCATAGAACCATAGAACCATAGAAAATTACAGCTCAGAAACAGGCCTTTTGGCCCTTCTTGTCTGTGCCGAACCATTTTATGCCCAGTCCCACTGACCTGCACTTGGACCATATCCCTCCACACCCCTCTCATCCATGAACCCGTCCAAGTTTTTCTTAAATGTTAAAAGTGACCCCGCATTTACCACTTTATCCGGCAGCTCATTCCACACTCCCACCACTCTCTGCGTGAAGAAGCCCCCCCTAATATTCCGTTTAAACTTTTCTCCTTTCACCCTTAACCCATGCCCTCTGGTTTTTTTCTCCCCTAGCCTCAGCGGAAAAAGCCTGCTTGCATTCACTCTATCTATACCCATCAAAATCTTATACACCTCTATCAAATCTCCCCTCAATCTTCTACGCTCCAGGGAATAAAGTCCCAACCTATTCAATCTCTCTCTGTAACTCAGCTTCTCAAGTCCCGGCAACATCCTTGTGAACCTTCTCTGCACTCTTTCAATCTTATTTACATCCTTCCTGTAACTAGGTGACCAAAACTGTACACAATACTCCAAATTCGGCCTCACCAATGCCTTATATAACCTTACCATAACACTCCAACTTTTATACTCGATACTCCGATTTATAAAGGCCAATGTACCAAAGGCACTCTTTACGACCCTATCCACCTGTGACGTCACTTTTCGGGAATTCTGTACCTGTATTCCCAGATCCCTCTGTTCAACTTCACTCTTCAGAGTCCTACCATTTACCCTGTACGTTCTTCTTTGGTTTGCCCGCCCAACTTTATCAGCATTTCCCCCTTTACCACCACGTTCACCAATCCGGAACCGCGCCGTAATGGACCTGCTAAATAAAAGTCTGAATCGGCCACTCCAGCTGCTGAAGAGCACGTTCAGAGCTTCCAACGGCTCCCTGACTCAGATCAGTGGTGGAGGGAAGGAGAGAGGCGGGTCAGATCATTCTCTGGTTGTGGGGGTGGGCGGGGGGGGGGGGGGGGGGGGGGGGGGCGGGGTGGTGGAGTGAGGCCAGATCGTTGTCTGGTTGGGGGGGGGGGTGGGGGGAGGAGGTGGGTCAGATGTTCCTCTGGTGGGGGGGGGTGGTGAGTGAGGCCAGATCGTTCTCTGCAGGGAGGCGGGTGGGGGGTGGATGAGGCCAGATTGTTGTCTGGTTTGGGGGGGGGGGCGGGGGGAGGAGGAGGCGGGTCAGATGTTCCTCGGGTGGGGGAGTGAGGCCTGATCATTCTCTGAGGGCGGGGGGGGGGGGGGGGGGGCGGTGAGGAGGGAGGCAGGTAAGATGTATCTCTGGTGGTGGTGGGTGGTCAGGCCCGATCGCTCACTGGTGGGGGGGGGGGAACAGATGGATCTCTAGTTGGGGGAGGCAAGGGGGGTCCGCTGCCACTCTGCGGCGATCGTTAGGGGGGGGGGGAAGGGGGCAGGGAGTCGTGTTCAGTCTGGGTAGTGGGGGGGTTGGATAAGGGGGACAGTGATGTGTGTGGGTAGTCGGGGGGTGGATAAGGGGGACAGTGATGTCTGTGGGTAGTGAGGGGGGTTGATAAGGGGGACAGTGATGTCTGTGGGTAGTGAGGGGGGGTTGATAAGGGGGACAGTGATGCCTGTGGGGGCCATTGCTCCCGCTTTTCGCTCCCGGGCCGCTTTCTCCGCTTTTTACAGCCCGGGCGCGATCTGACACGGGCGCGCTTTTTCAATTTTTTTTAAAACTGCGCGTGCGCAGTCCAGAGCTCCTATCGTTTCGGGTGTGCTAAGCCCCGCCCACAGCACGAATGGGACTGGTGACTCTTTTTTTCAGGCTGAGTGCGTATGGGGGGCTCCTGAAAGCAGATTTCTCAGTCGGATCTGCATTACGCCCAGACTCAGCACTTCCCGATTTTACCATTGCGTCGCACCCGTTTTTGGACGTGAAAACGTGGTAAAGTCGGGTGAGAGGCCATTAACGCGATCCGCGCCTGCGTCCACGCAGATTGCCACTTGACCGAAATCTGGGAATGGCGGCGATCTGCTTCGTGCCCAAATCGGGTGCAACGGCGATTTAAATGTATTTGCATGCATTTAAATTGAATTAATGAACTGCCCGCCCAACTTTATCAGCATTTCCCCCTTTACCATCGCGTTTGCCAATCCGGAACCGTGCCGTAATAGACCTGCTAAATAAAAGTCTGAATCGGGCACTCCAGCTGCTGAAGAGCGCGTTCAGAGCTTCCAACGGCTCCCTGACTCAGATCAGTGGTGGGGGGAAGGAGGGAGGTGGGTCAAATCATTCTCTGGTTCAGGGGGGAGGAGGAGGAGGCGAGTCAGGTGTTCCTCTGGGGGGGTGGTGAGTGAGGCCAGAACATTCTCTTGGGGGGTGCGGGGGATGAGTGAGGCCAGATCATTGTCTGCCCGGGGGGGTGGGGGGGGGGTGGATAAGGGGGACAGTGGTGTGTGTGGGTAGTGGGGGTTGGATAAGGGGGACAGTGATGTGTGTGGGTAGTGGGGGGGTGGATAAGGGGGACAGTGATGTGTGTGGGTCGTGGGGGGTGGATAAGGGGGACAGTGATGTGTGTGGGTAGTGGGGGGGGTGGATAAGGGGGACAGTGATGTGTATAGGTAGTGGGGGGGGTGGATAAGGGGGACAGTGATGTGTGTGGGTAGTGGGGGGGGGTGGATAAGGGGGACAGTGATGTGTGTGGGTAGTGGGGGGGTGGATAAGGGGGACAGTGATGTGTGTGGGTAGTGGGGGGGGTGGATAAGGGGGACAGTGATGTGTGTGGGTAGTGGGGGCGGTGGATAAGGGGGACAGTGATGTGTGTGGGTAGTGGGGGGGTGGATAAGGGGGACAGTGATGTGTGTGGGTAGTGGGGGGGTGGATAAGGGGGACAGTGATGTGTGTGGGTAGTGGGGGGGTGGATAAGGGGGACAGTGATGTGTGTGGGTAGTGGGGGGGTGGATAAGGGGGACAGTGATGTGTGTGGGTAGTGGGGGTGGTGGATAAGGGGGACAGTGATGTGTGTGAGTAGTGGGGGGGGGTGGATAAGGGGGACAGTGATGTGTGTGGGTAGTGGGGGGGTGAATAAGGGGGACAGTGATGTCTGATGGGACCATCGTTCCTGCTTGTCGATCCCGGGCCGCTTTCTCCGGCCCGGGAGCGATCTGACACGGGCGCGCTTTTTCAAATTGTTTTCTAACTGCGCAAGCGCAGTTCTGAGCTCCGATCGTTTTGGCCACACTAAGCCCCGCCCACAGCACGATTCAGACCTGCGATTTTTTTTTCATGCTGAGTGCGTATGGGAGTGCCTGAAAACAGATTTCCAAATTACGCCCAGATTCAGCACTTAGAATGGAAATGGTAAAATCGGGCCCATTGTCTCAAAAACAAGGCATTACCTCACCCTACAGTATAAAAATCTCCCTTCATTCCCTTACCCTGCAGTATTAATACCTCCCACTTTCTGTGCCTTTTAGCTTTGACAAAGGGTCATCTGGACTCGAAACGCCAGCTCTTTTCTCTCCTTACAGATGCTGCCAGACCTGCTGAGATTTTCCAGCATTTTCTCTTTTGGTTTCAGATTCCAGCATCTGCAGTAATTTGTTTTTGTCCAGATCCAATTGAGGTGCAAGCAAGTCTATTGGGAAAATGAAACTACATAGTTAGTGTAAAATTGTATTTTTATTTTCTCTTCTTGTGTTTGTCTTAATAAAATGAATTAATTTCTGGTACAATTCAGGAATTCCGTAATCGATCATTTTTGATGCATGTTATTAATCTCTTGTTTGCTAACGATGCATGGGAGACACGTGGGATCGGATTTCCTCATCACAACACCTGGGAAAATGCTGAGTTCCCAGAATCGTAGAATACTACAGTGCAGAAGAGGCCCTACGGCTCATCGAATCTGCACCGATGCATGAAATGCCATGACCTGCCCATCTAATCCCACTTGCCAGCATTTGGCTCATAGCCTTGAATGTTATGGCATGCCAAATACTCATCCAGGTACTTTTTAAAGGATGTGAGGCTTCCCGTCTCCACCACCCTCCCAGGCAGTGCATTCCAGACCATCACCACCTTCTGGGTACAAAGGTTTTTCCTCAAATCCCCCCTAAACCTCCCACCCCTCACTTTTAACTTGTGTCCCCTCATAACTGACCCTTCAACTAAGGGGAACAGCTGCTCCCTATCCACCCTGTCCATGCTCCTCATAATCTTGAGCATCTCAATCAGGTCGCTCCTCAGTTTTCTCTGCTCCAAGGAAAACAACCCAAGCCTATCCAACCTCTCTTCATAATTTAAATGTTCCATCCCATGCAGCATCCTGGTAAATCTTCTCTGCACCCCTCCAGTGCATTCTCGTCCTTCCTATAATGTGGCGACCAGAACTGCACACAGTACTCAAACTGTAGCCTCATCAAAGTTCTATACAACTCCACCATGACCTCTCTGCTTTTGTAATCGAGACCTTGATTGATAAAGGCGAGTGTGCCATTTGCCTTTTTCACCACCATATTAACCTGCCGTTCTGCCTTCAGAGATCTATGAACAAACACGCCAAGGTCCCTTTGCTCTTCGGAACTTCCCAGTGTCAGACCTTTCATAGTATCCTTCCTTGTCAGATTAAGTGTATCACCTCACACTTTTCAGGGTTAAGTTCCATCTGCCACTTATCCGCCCATTTGACCATCTCGTCTATATTTCCCTGTAACCCAAGACACTTAACCTCACTGTTAACCACCCGGCCAATCTTTGTGTCATCCGCAAACTTACTAATCCTACCCCGCACATAGCCATCTATGTCATTTATATAAATGATGAACAGTAGCACGGATCCTGGCGGTACGCCACTGGTCACTGGCCTCTAGTCACTAAAGCAGCTGTCTGTCACCACCCTCTGTCTCTTACCGCTAAGCCAATTATGAATCCACCTTGTCAGATCGCCCTGTATCCCATGTGCATTAGCCTTCTGAATAAGTCTCCCATGTGAGACTTTGCCAAAGGCCTGCTGAAATCCATGTAAACTTCGTCAATCGCACTACCCTCATCCACACACTTGATTACATGCTCAAAGAATTCAATCAAATTTGTTCGGCATGACCTCTCGCCTACAAAACAATGATGACTATCCCTGATCAAACCTTGCTTCTGCAAATGGAGATAGATTCTCTCCTTCAGAATCTTCTCCAGTAGTTTCCCAACCACAGACATGAGACTCACTGGTCTATAGTTCCCTGGCTTGTCTCTACAACCTTTCTTAAATAATGGGACAACGTTAGCTATTCTCCAAGCAGAGAGCTGTTCCCAAGCACTGTCAGGATTTGTGAAGCATTCCTAAATGGGCTGAGTAGGGTCTGTGTCTTCATTAGGTGGAGGCCTCTGGGTTGCTATGGAAATGAGGTGGGGCTGGGGCCCTTCGCAGCTCTATCACCTCAATTTATTTCCACTTGCATCAATGACGCCCTCGATGCCTCCAAAGAGTTGATTCTGGAGCTTGCAGAAGGACGATCCTCTGACCAGAACAACAGCATCAGTCAGGTTTTCTCATCTATTACAATCTCCGGGTACTGGGACCTTCTGGCTGCTGCACTCAAGGTCAAGGCCAGCAACCTGACTTGCAGCTCCACTTTCGTTTATGGTCTGCTGCTGGTGCAAGACACAATTGTGGAAGTGGTGGTGACTTGGGATAGATGTGACATAATTTCTGGTGAGCTGCATTGGTTTGACTCCTGGCACAACAACGGAGAGAAGTCTGTCTCAGATGTGCCACCGTTCTGATACCCTGAGGAACGTACAGGATTGGAAAGGACTATTGTTATTCTCTTGGCCAAATCCAAAATATTTAACAAAATGTGCTGTTCATTACTTGTAATCCCTAAACTGCTGGTGGTCTGTGGCTTTCAAGTATCCCACATGGAGAGGGGGGGGGGGTGGGGGGGACACAGCATTGAGGCTTTCCAAGAGTCAGGACATTTGAAAGAAAGGGTGAAGCTGCAGAAGGTCAGTGCCTTTCACAGGATGTTTGGGGGCAGGAAGAGCTGGAGTGCTCTCTCTCTCTACAGTTCCCAGTCCCTTTGCTGATTGTTGCTAATTCTACTGACCCCCATCCAATCAAAGCACTGAATGCTGACTTTCCTAACTGTTCTGTTCTTTTATTTGTGGACTCTGGGTGTGACACTTGGTTCGTAGACAGACTGTAGTTATACTCTGATATTTGCTGATCACTTGTTTATTAATACTACATATAAACAGGTTACACAGTAGGCATATTGCTCCTAGGTATGATGTTCCAATCTCTCTCTCTCTTTGTGCGAGTGTCTAACATGAGTGACTTCATGTCAGTGATATATTAGCGTTTCCTATCTGTTAACCATTTATACTACACCTCCCCCAAGTATACTATCTAATTTTCAATACAACATGAAACTGTGGACAGAATTTTCCCATCCCACCCACCACTGGAATCATAGAGGGCGGGACACAGACCATGCAAAGGTCCGTTGACCTTAGGTTGGATTTTCCAGCTCTGGGACAAGTGCGGCCACCCTATATCTTTAACTATTTACATTGCATTTCTGTAACTCCCTTTTTTCAATTTCAGATTGTACCCGGCTCCTCCCCTCCCCTCTCCCAAGTCACAGCCACAATGTAAGCATTGGCTGCTGCTGTGGAGTTTCCTGCCCTTTTTGCCCCGTTTGCAGGCTTTCTTGTGAATGATGCCCCTGCTCATAGTTCTATCCAGTCAAGAGAGTCACGTAAAGCCTTGGAGCTGCACCAAATTATATGATCGTATTAAATCCAGTCAACCTCGCATACTGGACTGCTTGATCCAAAGTAAGGTCATCTTTGGTCTGCAGAAAGTCAGAGTTTTCCACCTCGGAAATCCCTGACTCTGCGATCACTGATTAGTTTGATCTGAAAGAACTATCTAGGCAACATTGGTTGATTAGAAATAACTCAATCAATTTCCCAGGTCATTGCAATCTCTGCTTAAAATGTGCGTGATCGTTTGCTCCGGGCTGAAATAGGTCTCAAAAGCTTTGAGTATGGTTCCAAAGTCCACAGTGGCCTCCTCCATACCTTGCCTCAAGAGAGCATCATCTGCTACTGGACCTACAGGCGCCACTTTAGCACAGTGGTCAGCACTGCTGCCTCGGGACCCGGGTTCGATTCCCAGCTTGGGTCACTGTCTGTGCGGAGTCAGCATGTTCTCCCCGTGTCTGCATAGGTTTCCTCTCTCAGTCCGAAAGACGTGCTGGTTAGGTGCATTGGCCATGCTAAATTCTCCCTCAATGTACCTGAACAGGTGCCAGAGTGTGGCACTAGGGGATTTTCACAGCAACTTCATTGCAGTGTTAATGTTAGCCTACATGTGACACTAATAAATAAACTTTAACTTTAAAAGAAAGGAACTAAATTGATGCTTCTGCTCTTTAGCATGAAGGCCCAATGTTGTTCAATACCAGAGAAAATGGCGTGTCCAAAGCTCCCACTGCTGGCCTCTCTATGGGCCCTTGAGGCAGTCAAATGGGCAGGATGGGGGCAGGGACTGCTGAACGGGTATGGTTATCATTATCTTTACTCAATGTGCTTCCTTCTTCCACTAATTTGTTACGAGCTGGGTTTTAAGGTTTTCTTCACTCTGTGGTTCCTTCAATAACATTGATGCATTTTTACATTAATGTCTCCACTGCTGCCAACATGTTCTGAGATGTGACCTATTTGTGGACTCCAGGCGTGGGACTTGGTTGGTAGACAGACTGCAGACATACTCTGGTATCTGTTTAACACTTTTTATTGGCATTACATTTAAACAGGTTACCTCAGCATGATGTTCCAACCTCTCTTTCTCGTGAATGTCCAACTCATGACTGGTTGCTGTCAGTGATACATTATTTCCTCCCCCCTGATAAATTTGGTTTGAAGTCCACATCCCTGGCCGAGCCAGGTTATTTCTCTGTTTTTAGCCTCTCCTGTATCCTCCCTGCTGACCAGATATGTTTGTTCCTAATATGTTCATTTACTTTTACTCTTCACAATTTCATTCTGTGCCCTTCTTTATTGTTCAGTTAATGCTTTTAAGGACCTTGGATCTGTCACCTTTAGCCCAGGTGTTTTATGGCTGTTCCAATGTTAGCTTTGACCGTCTCATTCATGTTGACCCTTGATTTTGCTCCCAATGTAATATTTCACCAATCCGAAACATAATGTTGATGTAGGGCCCCCCACTTCAGTGTCAGCACTGACTTACCAAACATACCTACTACAGAACTTTAAAATTCCTGACTTCTCCAAACAAGCACCCTTGTCATAAAATGATGATTATCTACCGAAAGCCACTTGCTATACACCTGCAGCTGAGTCAAGCTAAGTGGCTCTTTGCTGTCAGAGCCACAATATTAAATCTCTGTGAAGCTCTGGGGAAGGGTTACATCTCAACTGCAAATTTTAAGACAATGTTTTTTTTACGGTTAAGTAAATTGCAGCATTTACATAAAAATGCTTTCCCCATCTTTATTATTTGGTAAGGTTGCAGTACAGTTTGTCAAACTCCATTCAGATACATAGAAACGTACATAGAAAACACGCAGGAGTAGGACATTTGGTCCTTCGAGCCTCCTCTGCCATTCATTTTGACCATGGCTGATCATCAAATTCAGTACCCTAATCCCACCTCCCCCCCCGCCCCCAATCTCCCTTGATCCCTTCTAGCCCCAAGAGCCGTTTCTAATTTCTTCTTGAAATCAGACAACATTTTGGCCTCAACTACTTTCTGTGGTAGTGAATTCCACACATTCACAACCCTCTGGGTGAAGAAATTTCTCCTCACCTCAGTCCTAAAACAGTTACCCCTTATCCTCAAACTATGACCCCTAGTTCAGAATGAGCTTATATTCAAAACTTTTAACCTCTTCAATTTTAATGTGGCTGGGATTTAAAGAAAATTCAGACTAAGTTGACCTTGTAACTGCTGCTAAGTCCCTATCAGTCAGCTCAGCAGCAACAATGGGGTAGGTTGCGTTCGCTCCACTGTTGTCAGTTCTGAATTGGCCTCCAATATCTGTAGAAGTTACTCCAGGTAGTCATTCCAGCATTTCAATCGTCAGTTCCTTAACTTCATATTCCATGTTCAGGGCAATGGAAGATTATCTCTTTCCATTCCTAAAATGGGGTCAAACCATTCCGGTTAAATGTTGTTTCTTATCCAAACCTCCTTAGATCATTCTTGATCCTTTACATCCTTATACTCCCAGTTTCCTCTTAACCTCACTGCTCCAACCTTAATTCCTCAGCAGTAATTGATGTGATTTGTTATTGTCTCGTACAAGGATACAGTGAAAAGTATTGTTCCTTACATACTATACATAGTGCCATGTGGTAGCACGGAGAGGAATAGGGAGAGAGAGCAGTTGAACACGTGGCTACAGGGGTGGTGCAGGAGGGAGAGATTCAGATACCTGGATAATTGGGGCTCATTCTGGGGTAGGTGGGACCTCTACAAACGGGATGGTCTACACCTGAACCAGAGGGGTACCAATATCCTGGGGGAGAAATTTGCTAATGCTCTTCGGGAGGGTTTAAACTAATTCAGCAGGGGGATGGGAACCTGAATTGTAGCTCCAGTGTACAGGAGGGTGAGAGTAGTGAGGTCATGAATAAGGTTTCAAGGTCGCAGGAGTGTACCGGCAGACAGGAAGGTGGTTTGAAGTGTGTCTACTTCAACGCCAGGATCATCCGGAATAAGGTGAGTGAACTTGCAGCATAGGTTGGTACCTGGGACTTCGATGTTGTGGCCATTTCGGAGACATGGATAGAGCAGGGACAGGAATGGTTGTTGCAGGTTCCGGGGTTTAGATGTTTCAGTAAGATCAGGGAAGGTGGTAAAAGAGGGGGAGGTGTGGCATTGTTAGTCAAGGACAGTATTACGGTGGCAGAAAGGACGTTTGATGAGGACTTGTCTACTGAGGTAGTATGGGCTGAGGTTAGAAACCGGAAAGGAGACGTCACCCTGTTGGGAGTTTTCTATAGGCCTCCGAAAAGTTCCAGAGATGAAGAGGAAAGGATTGCAAAGATGATTCTGGATAGGAGCGAAAGTAACAGGGTAGTTGTTATGGGGGACTTTAACTTTACAAATATTAACTGGAAACGCTATAGTTCGAGTACTTTAGATGGGTCAGTTTTTGTCCGATGTGTGCAGGAGGGTTTCCTGACACAGTATGTAGATAGGCCAACAAGAGGCGAGGCCACATTGGATTTGGTACTGGGTAATGAACCAGGCCAGATTTGGAGGTAGGTGAGCACTTTGGTGATAGTGACCACAATTCGGTTACGTTTCTTTAGCGATGGAAAGGGATAGGTATATACCGCAGGGCAAGAGTTATAGCTGGGGGAAAGGAAATTATGATGCGATTAGGCGAGATTTAGGATGCATAGGATGTGGAAGGAAACTGCAGGGGATGGGCACAATTGGAATGTGGAGCTTGTTCAAGGAACAGCTACTGCATGTCCTTGATAAGTATGTACCTGTCAGGCAGGGAGGAAGTGGTCGAGCGAGGGAACCGTGGTTTACTAAAGAAGTTGAATCTCTTGTGAAGAGGAAGAAGGAGACTTGTGTAAAGATGAGACGTGAAGCCTCAGTTAGGGCGCTTGAGAGTTACAAGTTAGCCAGAAAGGACCTAAAGAGAGAGGTAAGAAGAGCCAAGAGGGGACATGAGAAATCTTTGGCAGGTAGGATCAAGGAAAACCCTAAAGCTTTCTATAGGTATGTCAGGAATAAAAGAATGACTAGGGTAAGATTAGGGCCAGTCAAGGACAGTAGTGGGAAGTTGTGCGTGGAGTCTGAAGAGATAGGAGAGGCGTGGGGATTTTCACAGTAACTTCATTGCAGTGTTAATGTAAGCCTACTTGTGACAATAATAAATAAACTTAAAAACTTAGTCTACTTAAAAAGAAATTACATTACAAACCATACTGTTCATAGACTACATAGGGGAGAAGGAAAAAGTTTATTTATTAGTCACAAGTAAGGCTTACATTAACACTGCAATGAAGTTACTGTGAAATTCCCCTAGTCGCCACATTCCGGCACCTGCTCGGGTCAATGCACCTAACCAGCACATCCTTCGTATTGTGGGAGGAAACCGGAGCACCCAGAGGAAACCCACGCAGACACGGTGAGAATGTGCAAACTCTGCATAGTGACCCAAGCCAGGAATCGAACCCCAGTTCCTGGCGCTGTGAGACAGCAGTACTAACCACTTTGCTACCGTGCTGCCGAAAGGAGAGGATGCAGAATATATTGTTATAGTCGTAGCTAGGGTGTAGAGAAAGATCAGCTTAATATATTGTAGGTCCATTCTCACTTGGATTCAGCTGCCTACGTTGAGGAACACTTGAAGCCGCAGAGCCTGCTTTATTGCCAAATTCACCCTCTAATTATGTAGTTGAAGCCCTGAACACAAAGACTCCCTTCAGAACAAAAACATGCTACGTTAATAGGAATATTGTGGAATGTCATTTGTGTGCAAAAGAACACAACTTCATTACTACTCAAACCGTGAATATTAGGGTGCTGGTGGCGCAGTGGTATTGTTGCTGGACTGGTAATCCAGAGACCCTAGGTGATGCTCTGGGGACCTGGGTTTGAACCCCACCATGACAGATGGTATTTAAATTCAATAAAACATCTGGAATTAAAAGTCTAATGATGACCATGAAACCATAAAAACCCATCTGGTTCACTAATGCTCTGTAGGGAATGAAGCCTTCCATCCTTACCTGGTCTGGCCTACATGTGACTCCAGACACACAGCACAATTAAATGTCCTCTAAAATGGCCTAGCACGCCACTCAGTTGTATCCAACTGCTACCAAGAAAAATAACTTGCAGCGGGTCATGAAGGCAGCTCACCACCACCTTCTCAAGGGAAACCATGAACAGGCAATAAATGCTGGTCAGTCAGCGATGCCCACATCCTGTAAATGAATTGTAAAATAGAGTGAATTATTAAGGTGCTTCCTCATGGTGGCAATGATAAGGCTCTTGCATGATCACCTGTTTTTATACTCGAAGTGTCTTTTGGTGTCCAATTGAATATAAAACAGAGATTTGGGGCAGAGAGTTTTGAAGTGTATTTCAGTTTTTAAAAAGATACATATTATTGCCTTAATACCTCGCAGTGCCAGGGACCTGGGTTCGATTCCCGGCTTGGGTCACTGTCTGTGTGGAGTCTGCACGTTCTCCCCGTGGCTGCATGCATTTCCTCTGGGTGCTCCCCTTTCCTCCCACAGTCCAAGGATATGCAGGTTAGCTGCATTGGCCATGCTAAATTGTCCCTCATTGTACCCAAACAGGCGCCGGTGTGTGGCGACCCGGGGATTGTCACAGTAACTTCATTGCAGTGTTAATGTAAGCCTACTTGTGACAATAATAAATAAACTTAAAAATTTAGTATACTTCGAAAGAAATTACATTTATATGAGACTCTATTTACTCCATGGGAAATTGAGTGAATATGCAGATAGAATGTCTGAGGTGATGTGCCCACTGATCTCCTACCATCTTCCGGCCAGTTGTGCTTTTAACCTCTGACGAAGGGTCATCCAGACTTGAAACATTAGCTCTGTTGTCTCTCCACATGCTCTCAGACCTGCTGAGATGTTCCAGCATTTTCTATTTGTGCTTTTAACCCTGCTGTTCTGAGCAGGCTGAAGACACCAAGTGTCTGCTTTAAATATACAAATTGGTGATGTCCTCAAGCTCATTACATATTGGCTGGCATTTTGTGGTTGGAAAAGTTAAAGTCACCATAGGTGGTAATCACTGGTGGTGATTTTAACCTGAGGATCATCACACCTCAGGCGAGGGGCAAGGTTGAGAAGGAAGGCCTTCATGAATAACCTCAGCCGGTACGCGAATTGAACCTGTGCTGTTAGTATCGCTCTCCATCACTAACCAACTGTCCAGCCAACTGAGCTAAAACAGTGGTTGTAAATAATGGCAAAAGTGTCGGTGTTCACTGTCGGTGTTGGCTGTTATTTCTGGGCGTCAAACAGCAATCTCTGGTATCCAAACATGTGTAGTTAAACACACAAATCCAGAAGTTGCAGTCAGTAATTCCCTACTCCTCTGTGAGGGTGCGGGTGCTCTGTTGAAGAACGTGCAGATGAAAATCAATTAGAACTCATTGAATTGACGTGAACCTCCAGTTTTTATGTTCTATTATCACTGTAATAAAACCTAGGAAAAGTCAAACATTGTTGAATGAGGTGTAACTCGGTTTGTAAAGGTGTGCTAAATTATAATTTAATTGTAAATGAGAAACCTCCCTGGATCTGCAAAGTTGATTTTATACTTGTGGAATTTCAGATACCTCCATTGTACAATTTAAAAATCCCACGCATTTAAAAAAATTAAAGTATCTTAATTTCAACTTCTGCCTTAATCACATATATATATATCAATCTTGATTTCACTTTCTATAAAACGATAAATCCCACTTGTTACTTCCTGATTTTCTGTCTGTGTGAATTATTCAATGTGGTTGGCTGCTTAGCCTGCTTGATGACAGCATCATTTCTTGGCATTAGTGATCCCCTTTAGCTTGTGCCAGAATTGAATTAACCTCAGGAAAGGCAAAAAATCCATGCTGCAGAGCTTGATAGATGGGCCAGCTTTCTATGACACGGGCCACAAAATGAGGCCCGGGATTCCTGGTGTGGCAGTATCAGCAGGTCAAGCTCTCGAATGTTACATAAAAAAGCCTGCATTACACAACCTCTTCGGTTCTTACGGCAGAATACACAATCCTTCTTCGTATCTCACAGTGCACTGTAACATGCAGCTCACTCGTTATCACGTTGAAATTGAAGGAGAAAACATGTTTGAAGAATAGCCTGGAAAATCCATTAACACCAGCCATCTGAGTGATATGAATGAACACACATTATAGATAGGAAATCTAGAAAGTGACAGACTTGAAAATGAGGTATTTAACCCTTTGGAAGTTAGTGTATAATTACTATTCCTTTAGAACCATTCTGCGACCATCGCTGATATCATTCATCAAGAATTGACTGTGATTTAAGGCTGCGTCTGTTATAGTGAATTGCTCTGTAATTTTGAATGTTAGAAAGGGATGGTATTTATCTTTGTTGTTCCATTTTGCTATACTGTAGAGCAGCTGGTCAGAGAAAGGTTAGGTTTGGACATTGTGCACAGTACTTTCTGATCAGGAATGTCCACATTCATGCCGTCATGACTATAATAGAAAGATAGAATCCCGGCATTGCAGAAGGAGGCCATTTGGCCCATCGAGTCCACGCCAATCACACTCTCACCCAGGCCCTATCCCCATAACCCCATGTATTTACCTTCCTTTAACCCTGACACCAAGGGGCAATTTAGCATGGGCAATTTAGCATGGCCAATCCACCCAACCTGCTCATCTTTGGTCTATGGAAGGAAACCGGAGCACCTGGAGGAAACCCACGCAAACACGGGGAGACTGTGCAAACTCCAGACAGCGATCGAAGCCGGGAATTGAACCCAGATCCCAGGCGCTGTGAGGCAGCAGTGCTAACCACTGTTCCATCATGCTGCCCTAAAGTGGATATTGGGCTTCCTTTGAACAAGAATTGAACCAGTGACCTAAGGATGTCAGTTTGAATCATCTACAGTCCTCTACTCTACCAGCTGAGCTATCGAAGAGGAGGACTGTTCATAGAATCAATAATACTGTTCATAGAATCAATATTCTTAATCACAATGTCACTGGAGTATAATTCATAATCTCCTTGACAGTGGAAGTTGAGGCAGTTTTAGGGGTACACCCATTAACATTGACACAGTCAATGATATTCTCAATCAATGCAGTTAGAATCTGCTTTTCAGAAAGCAGACAGCGCCTTCTGCTAATTGTAAATGATTTTACAGATGATCATCACCCTCTCATAATCTTTAGAAAGAGCTATCAGTGTTTTGTTCATCTGCTCCTACTCCCACGTCCCAAAATCTCAAGTACCCTGAGTACATTTCCCGCTTTGATTAAAAGGAAAAGATTCATTTGCCTTGATAGCATTTGACATCTTCTCTCTTATTCTATGAGTGGCTGAAGTACAAAAGTTGTTGATTGAAGAGTCATCTGGGGTTATCCAAGATCAGTGTTCTGGTTCAGAGTTTATCGTGGAGCGGGGTTTGGATCCAGCCGAGGCTCTGGTAGAATTTATATCGTGGTTTCAAGGGGCTGAAAAGAGTGGAAAGTTGACCATGAACAAGAACTGGATGATTCTGGAGACCAGTAGAAATGGTTGGTGGCCTCGGTTGTTAGACCAATGAGTTCTCTTTTAAAGGTGTTGATTACCTTCGCTGGGAGCTTGTTGACCATATCCATTGCCTCGTGGTATGCAGAGGAATGCATTTTCTGCTCCCTAACTTTGATGGGTTTTGCGAAAGTCGTACTTGGAATCCAAGCTTGGGCCTAACTTCCTCTCTTTATGGCCAGATACAAAGGGCAAGTCATTCAGGCTCCTCTCAGAAATAAAAGAAGTCTCACAACACTAAGTTAAAGTCCAACCGTCTTAATTGGAATCATGAGCTTTTGGAGCGCTGCTCCTTCATCAGATGAGTGTAGACTCACCTGATGAAAGAGCAGTGCTCTGAAAGCTCGTGATTCCAAATAAACCTGTTGGACTTTAACCTGGTGTTGTGAGACTTCTTACTGTGCCCACCCCAGTCCAACGCCGGCATCTCCACATCATGCCTCTCAGAAGTGGCACAGTTGGGCCTGAAGGAGGTAGGTCTGTGTATGTGTTTTTTTATTGGTACAGGAGGAAGCTAGAAAGAGGGTAGATAAATTAGAGGAGAAAAAAAGCAGCAACTATTTATTTTGGTGCTTGATTTGTATGTTTGAATCTTATTATTCTTTTGGTGAAAAGGCTCTGGGAAAATAACTTGGCAGTGGGTGGCAAAATATTCCACCCAAATGTTAGATTTGTCATGTAATGTCTAACAAGGTGAAACAAATAAGGTTATATCTTTACTTTAAAGAGGGAAATCCACTTTGATACCACTGGGTGCCCTGAGCAGTGCTGTTACTCCTATAATCATGTTATGTATTGATTCCCAAGCAATTCCGTCCACTTGTTTTAAAGGCAAATGCATTAGAGCAAGAAATGTCTTCCTGCGGAACAAACTAGTAGGTAATAGCCACACTTCTTTTGTTGATTAATGTGGTACGGAGAGAGCAAAAGGCTTTGTTACATCGTGGTTGAATATGTGACACCAGAAAGAAGCAGGGCATTGGCCTTGCTGCAGCTTCGCCAAGGATCATTGACCCAATTGGGTAACTTGATCACAAGAGTAATGAGATTAACACGGAAAATTATCAGAGAAGGAGAGAGACACTTTCCATTCAGTTGACTAATCTGTGCACCGTGGGTCTGAACGGTTCTTTTGCCAATCATCTCAGACAGCTATTTAGTGTCCTCACATCCTTGTTGCAAGCAAACCTGTCAGGTGGTAATTCATTCCCTGAGCTGTAGTCTCCAAAGGAACAAAGATTTGGCGTTCGTTTGTGAATTCGTGTTGAGTTTATCTCCTACTGAGTTATTTCGGGCCTGTAGTGCTAATGTTATCTTTCTCTCTCTTCCGTGAAAATGCCTCATTCTCACAGGAATTCACATACTCAGCCATTTAGGCTTCCATAATTCAGTCTGGCTCCTGGCTCCATTTGAGCTGAAACTCCCACTTTGAGAACACACTTCAGGCAATTTACAGGGCATTTTCCTTCCAGCGCTCAGTTTTCATTAAGGCAGGGTGATATCTAAGCATAAATGTGACTGGGCAAATCACATCTTTTGCCTTTGAACACTCCAGGTTTTGAACAGTCCTGCATGCGGTAATAATGCGAATCTACCTTCACATCATAAATATTAATTCTGCCCATATCCAGCTTGTCACTACTTTTGGTTACTACTTTGCTATCGCAATGAAAGCTCCAGCTATACCTTAAATTCATCAAATTAATGGCTTCAACTGCCTTAACTAATAGGTTATTCAAAATGTCTTGCTGACCTTTAAGCAATGTCCTTGGTTCACTGTCTTTTGCCAGGATATACTTCAGTGCTTTAGCTCAATTGGTAGCACTGTTAAACTTCCAGTGAGAAGGTTGGTTGTTCAAGTCCCACTTCAGCACAAAAATCGATGACCTCCCTCCAGTACACTGCTGAGGGAGTGCTGCATTACTCTCTTTTTGGAGGAAATGTTAAACCAAAGCCCTCTCGGGTGGATGTGCAAAATCCACGGCATTATTTCCAAGAAGAGCAGCAAGGGTTATCTGCATGTCCTGATCAATATTTGTTCCTCAATCAGCACCACAAAAAGAACAGATTATCTGGTGGGAGTTTGTTATGCACAAATGGGACGGTATGGTGGCACAATAATTAGCACTTTATCTCACTGCGCCAGGGACCTGGGTTTGATTCCCGGCTTGGGTCACTGTCTGTGCAGAGTCTGCACGTTGTCTCTGTGGGTTTCCTCCGGGTGCCCCGGTTTCCTCCCACAGTTTGAAAGACGTGCTGGTTAGGTGCGTTAGCCATGCTAAATTCTCCCTCGGTGTACCTGGGAATTGTAGTAGGCGGGACATAGACCATGCAAAGGTCCGTTGACATCTGGCGGGATTTTTCTGGTTTTGGGTTGAGCGGGGCCGGAAAATCCCATCTCTATAAAACTTGCTCTCTCACCGCTGCTTCTTTTATCTCGGCTATGATCTCAGACTCCAGCCCCTTGGTACATTCTTATACGGTGAATTATTGTAGTTTTAAAACATTTTTCTACATTTTCCTTTGACTGAGTCCTCTCTCACTGCAGGAGCCCCATTTAATTTATTTGTCTACACCTCATTATACCTGGGGATAAAGCTAGCGTTCTGAATTGTCTGACCATGATAGAAAGCACCCAGTTTTTCTGAAATGGAGTAAAGATTCACAGTTTCTATAATGTGTCAGCTTAATATCTGGTCAGTCAGTTAAAAATCTACCTTCATGTTTCTATCCTGATAGTTTCCTGTGCTGAGTATGGAAGTTATGGAACTCAAGTTATGGAACTTTCACAATGACTGGGAAGTTGCTGGAGTTAAACTTGGTTAAAAACAAAGCCTTACTTGTGAAAGATGTTGGTTCTTGCATGCAAGGTGACTTGGAAAACATTTTCATTGGCAGTATAAAGATGCACATTCACAGACTTCATTAATGAACTCATTAAGGTACAAACAATGTGAGTGGAGCTCTCTCCACTCACATTGTTTGTACCTTTAAGACTTGATTAGCTGTAAGTATTCGCATTCCAACCATTATTCTGTAAATTGAGTTTGTGTCTTTATGTGCCCTGTTTGTGAACAGAATTCCCACTCACCTGAAGAAGGGGCTTAAGGCTCTGAAAGCTTGTGGCTTTTGCTACCAAATAAACCTGTTGGACTTTAACCTGGTGTTGTTAAACTTCTTACTATACAAGAAAGCCAGATATGACTTAAGGAGATCCATCAAAGATGCCAAAAGACAGTACCGGACCAAGCTAGAGTCCCAGGCTAGCCACACGGACCCCCGCCAACTATGGCAAGGCCTACAAAACGTAGAAACATCGAAAAACTACAGCACAATACAGGCCCTTCAGCCCACAAAGTTGTGCCGAACATGTCCCTACCTACAAGACATAACAAGCTGCAAGATAAAGGCATGTAAAATCGTCAGCATCAACGTACCCCTCCCTGATGAACTCAATGCATTCTACGCCCATTTTGAGGAAGAGGTCAGCGACAGCATGCCCTCCGCCCCGGAAGCCTCGGACAAACCTTTATCGGAGGTCACCATTGCAGATGTCAGAGCAGCCTCCTCGAAGGTCAACCCACGGAAAGCGACTGGCCCGGATGGAGTACCTGGACAAGCACTCAGATCCTGCACGGACCAGCTGGTGGGAGTATTTGCAGACATCTTCAACCTTTCTTTACAATAATCTGAGGTCCCTATTTGCTTCAAGAAGATGACAATCATCCCGGTACCAAAGAAAAGCCAAGCAGTGTGCCTTAATAACTATTGTCCGGTGGCTCTGACATCCATCATTATGAGGTGCTTTGAAAGGTTAGTCATGGCACGAATCAATTCTGGCCCCCCAGATTGCCTGGATCCACTACAGTTCACCTACCACCGCAACAGGTCCACAGCAGACGCCATCTCCCTGGCCCTGCACTCAACCCTGAAGCACCTAGATAACAAAGACACCTATGTCAGACTCCTATTTATCGACTACAGCTCAGCCTTCAACACCATTATTCCTGCGAAACTCATGTCCAAACTCTGTGGCCTGGGGCCCAGCTCCTCCCTCTGTGACTGGATCCCAAACTTGCTAACCCACAGACAGCAATCAGTAAGGACAGGCAACAACACCCCCTCCACGATCATCCTCAACACCGGTGCCCCACAAGGCCGTGTCCTCAGCCCCTTATTTTTCTCCTGATACACCTATAGGCCAAATTCCCCTCCAACTCGATTTTCAAGTTTGCTGATGACACCAGCATAGTGGATTGGATCTCAAACAATGAGACAGAATACAGAAAAGAGATAGAGAATCTAGTGAACTGGTGCGGCAACAATAATCTCTCCCTCAATATCAACAAAACAAAGGAGATTGTCATCGCATCAGGAAACGTAGTAGAGGACACACCCCTGTCTACATCAGTGGGAACGATGTAGAAATGGTTGAGAGCTTCAAGTTTTTAGGTGTCCAGATCACCAACAACCTGTCCTGGTCCCTCCACGCTGACACTATAGTTAAGGAAGCCCACCAACACCTCTACTTTCTCAGAAGACGAAGGAAATTTGGCATGTCCGCTACAACTCTCTCCAACTTTTACAGATGCACCATAGAAAGCATTCTTTCTGGTTGTATCACAGCTTGGTATGGCTACTGCTCTGTCCAAGACCGCAATAAACTGCAAAGGGTCCTGAATGAAGCTCAGTCCATCACTCAAACCAGCCTCCCAGCCATTGACTCCGTCTACACTTCCAGCTGCCTCGGAAAAGCAGCCAGCATCATTAAGTATCCCATGCACCCCAGACATACTCTCTTCTACCTTCTTCCATTGGGAAAAAGATACAAAAGTCTGAGGACACGTACCAACTGACTCAAGAACAGCTTCTTCCCTGCTCTCATCAGGCTTTTGAATGGATCTACCTCGCATTAAGTTAATCTTTCTCTACACTCTAACTATGACTGTAACACTACATTCTGCACTCTCTCCTTTCCTTCTCTATGTACGGTATGCTTTGTACAGCGTGCAAGAAACAATATTTTTCACTGTATACTAATACATGTGACAATAAATCAAATCAAATATATAAGAAAGAAATATTCAGACACTCCAGAGTTTTTAAGAAGCAGTAACTTGCTTTTGGTATACAGGCAAACCATGCAGCCAGTTTGCAATGTGATAATTGATCAGGTAATTTGATTTTGGTACTTCTGATTGGGAGATGAATGTTTGGTCAAGCTATCAGAAGAACTCTGCGGCTATTCCCTCTTTATTGCAATTGGCTATAAATAAATAGTTGAACAGGCAGACAGGGCCTTGGTACGGTGTCTCCAATGAAAATACAACATTCTTCAGTACTGCCGCTGGGTTGGGGAAAGAATGCTGCCACTGTGCTGAGCGAATACTTGGCTGTGGACTACTGCACATTATAACTCCCTGTAGTGTGTTACCAAATGTAGGTCTGATCAGAATGCTGAAATCTAAGGACAGTGTTAGAACCAAACCAGCCATGAACACCTGCTGTGATCTAATATGTTTAATTAAGCTTTAGCTTCAGATTTGCAGAATGTAAATGCCAGTCCTTCTTGCAGACCTGCTCTTGTCAATTCAGCTTGGATTGCCACCGTGCGTCTCAAACACCTGAGTGTGTTGTTGCCCTTATTCAGCAACTATTTCACAACCTGTCTGACCAAGCTAATTGACACTGTGGACAGGCCTACACTGCAGACTAAGACATAGTGACTGTAACATGATCCTCATTGCGGACCCTCTTCGTGAACTCCTTTATGGTTTCTCATTGACCTGATTCATGACACTACGCTTGTTTAGAAATTGGCAAAGCTCCCAAAAATATTGTTCGAAGAGACTCTGTGCCAATGTTGCTTTGTGCCCTTTCTGAAAAACAGTGCTTGTGACTCACACATATAACCGCCACCCTTCAGAGTGCAATCCTTTATTGCTTTCATTCAATTTAAGATTTTATAAAATAAATTAATATATTTCACAATTTTTTTTTGATCCCACAATGTGAATCAGCCATACCCAAAGCTTCTCGTCAATGTGTTATGACAAGTCTGTGAAATGCGACCCAGCCTCCCAAGCTGTGCAGCAAAGCCCCTGCTGCTGTTATCAGCTTTTACCAGCTGGGTACATGTGCAAAAGCTGGCACAGCCCTACACACGAGCTTGTAAAGTACCAAGAGGAAATGAATTGTCAGCTCTTTCTCACTGTGTGCTGTATGTAATGCACATAAAAAGAGTAAGAAAGAAACAGAATGCTTTCATTATTAATGGAAGCTTGAGGTGAGCCGCTGGCTATAGCTAATATTGCTGTGTGTGACTGGTACTTTCATTGTCCACCATGGTGCAGGGCTAATCTGCACTTCCAGCACAGCACTTCACCTGCAAGGGATGAAGATCGGAGAAAAATCAAGTATGCTTCCCACGATTTTCCATCCGTGAGAATTAATGGAAGGAAAAACCAAGGGGTGCATAGCTGTGATTTTCCCAACATATGCTCCTATTCAAAATGTGTGACATTCATTCAGAAAATCAATCACACTCAGGTGTGCACTAACACAAGCCAACAGTGAATGCCAAGAATTGTGACACAACATGTTCGAATAAAATATTTTGCCAGTAACTTCAGAGTCCCTTTTGTTCAACAATATCACTCGTTCTTTATGTTGAACTTAAAATGAATCTTTCTTTCACTTCCATCATAAGTTTGATCCTACACAATGTGTGGGTGGGAGTCTTACCTTCCATTCAGATATTATATCATCAGGAGCTATTTTTATTCTCTGCGACCAGCCCCATGCAGCAAACATTCACCAGACTGTTTGTACCTTCCTGAATTTATGTTGTCCGTATTTTCTGACAAGGATTATGTTCAGTCCATTTGAAATGAAAGCTTCTTACTCTTGTCAACTCATTTATTATGAAACCAGGCACTAGTAACTAAAGTTTAAAGTTTATTTGCTAGTGTCACAAGTAGGCTTACATGAACACGGCAATGATGTTGGTGTGAAAATCCCCGAGTAGCCACACTCCAGCACCTGTTCGGGTACACTGAGGGAGAATTTCGCATGGCCAATGCACCTAACCAGCATGCCCTTTGAACTGTGGGAGGAAACCAGAGCATGCAGTGGAAAGCCACACAGACACGGGAAGAACGTGCAGACTGTCCAGACAGTGACCCAAGCCGGGAATCGAACCCGGGTCCCCGGCGCTATGAGGCAGCAGTGCTAACCACTGCCACCCTGCCGCCCAATGGCAATGGTCATAGTGACACAGTGGTTAGCACTGCTGCCTCAGAGCACCAGGGACCTGGGTTCGATTCCCAGTTCGGGTCACTGTCTGTGCGGAGTCTGCACGTTCTTCCCGCGTCAGGGTGGGTTTCCTCTGGGTGCTTCAGTTTCTTTCCACAGTCTGAAAGACATGCTGGTTAGGTGCATTGGCTGTGCTAAATTCACCCTCCGTGTATCCGTACAGGTGCCGGAGTGTGGCGACTAGGAGATTTTCACAGTAATTTCATTGCAGTGTTAATGTAAGCCTACTTGTGACACTAATAAATAAACTTCAAACTTAAAAGAACGTAGGAAATTGGAGGAGGAGTAGACCAATCTGCTCATCGAACCTGTTCCGCCTTTCAATCAGATAATGGCTGATCTGATTGAGATCATAAATCCTCCTCATTGCCAGCCTAAATGGGAGACCCCTTATTTTGAAACTGTGCCCGCTGGTCTGGATTCCTTCAAATGCAGAGACATCCGTGCCAAGCCCCCTCAGAATTTAAAATGTTCCAATAAGATCACTGCTCATCCTTTCAATCTCCAGTGCGTACAGGCTCAACCTTCTGAACCTTCCCTCATAAACCTTGGCCATATTCCCAGTTATCTCTGAAAGCAGAACTGCCCGAGTGCCCAGATCTTCCTGGAGCAAAAAAGACTGAGAGGATTTGGTAGAGCTGTATAACATTTTGACAAGTTTAAAGAAAATAGACAAAGGAAAGCTGCTCCCATTAGTTAATGGTACAGGGACTAGGGAACACAGGTTTAAAGTTTTGGATAAGAGGTACAGGGGGAATGTGAAGAAGAATTTGTCTTTATATGCAGCTGTTATGACGGAAAGGTTGATCCCCTTTAGAGAAGCCACGCCGAATCCCCCAAAGAGGAATACCTCACTTCGTAATCTGTTAAAAGTGTTTGGGAAGGTGTGTGAACTGTTCATCATTAATGTTTAGAGGTTCATGAATAGAAATACTTGACACACTTCAAGTGAACAATTAACGAGTGATTTATTTAACCTATCAGGAACTTTAACTAAACAAGTAATATATCGATTAAAAGAAGGTATTACTGGAATGCTGTTCAAATAAATACAAGGTCCATTCATTACCAAAAACAAAAAATCAAATTTAGTCACTCTCAAAACTATATACAACCAAGTTTTGTGGCTTTGGAAAGCTTTTAGAGTTCTTCTGTCGATTCCGCTGTCTGTGAGCTCTTTCTGACTTGTACCTTTTGTTAGATAGATAGAGAGTTCTCTTAAGAGATATTTTAAGCTGGTAGGGAGCTGCTCTTGGTGTTGAGAGGTGGCAGTCCTTCAGTTGAACTGCAAGCAGGCAGTTGAGTATCTTGTCATACAACTGTGATGATCTATCAATTTTCCTACACCAGAATTGGGCTGATGTTGCCAACAACAGCAAATTCAAATTTGATAGGTTAGAGTCATAGAGTCATAGAGGTTTACAGCACGGAAACAGGCCCTTCGGCCCAACTTGTCCATGCCGCCCTTATTTTTTTTTTTAAACCCCTAAGCTCATCCCAATTGCCTGCATTTGGCCCATATCCCTCCATACCCATCGTACCCATGTAAATATCTAAATGATTTTTAAAAGATAAAATTGTACCTGCCTCTACTACTACCTCTGGCAGCTTGTTCCAGACACTCACCACCCTCTGTGTGAAAAAATTGCCACTCTGGACACTTTTGTATCTCTCCCCTCTCACCTTAAACCTATGCCCTCTAGTTTTAGACTCCCCTACCTTTGGGAAAAGATATTGACTATCTAGCTGATCTGTGCCCCTGATTATTTTATGGACCTCTATAAGGTCACCCCTCAGCCTCCTACACTCCAGAGAAAAAAGTCCTGGTCTATTCAGCCTCTCCTTATAACTCAATCCATCAAGTCCTGGTAGCATCCTAGTAAATCTTTTCTGCACACATTCCAGTTTAATAATATCCTTTCTATAATAGGGTGACCAGAATTGCACACAGTATTCCAAGTGTGGCCTTACCAATGTCTTGTACAACTTCAACAAGACGTCCCAACTCCTGTATTCAATGTTCTGACCGATGAAACCAAGCATGCCGAATGCCTTCTTCACCCCTCTGTCCACCTGTGACTCCACTTTCAAAGAGCTATGAACATTTTCCCCCGGATCTCTTTGTTTTGTAACTCTCCCCAACGCCCCACCATTAACTGAGTAAGTCCTGCCCTGGTTCAATCTACCAAAATGCATCACCTCGCATTTGTCTAAATTAAACTCCATCTGCCATTCGTCAGCCCACTGGCCCAATTGATCAAGAACCTGTTGCATAACTGAGTGTCTTCTTCAAACTGATAGGCTGTCAAAATTCAAAAGCCTGCAAATCCTGTTACCAAGGCAATCCTGATGCTTGGTCATTGATACAAATGTTGCAATCTGCGTACCCTGTATTTTAAACATCAAAGCACTGAACGCAAAACCAGCTTTTAAAGAGACCACACTTCACAAAGTGTGCACAGACCGAAGGTGCTCAGCAAAGTGATCACCCAGTCTCGGTCACGCAAGTCCTAACTGCCTCCTATTCACCATGGATGTGCAATCTCTCTACACCTCCACCCCACACCAGGATGGCCTGAGAGCTCTTCACTTCTTTCTTGAAAAGAGGCCTGAACAATTCCCATCCACCACCACTCTCCTCCGCCTGGCTGAACTCGTTCTATCTCTGAACAACTTCTCTTTTAACTCATCCCACTTTCTCCAAATCAAAGGAGTAGCAATGGGTACCCACATGGGTCCAAGCTACGCTTGTCTTCCTTGTTCCAGGCCTACCCGGGTCTCCTCCCACAACTCCTTTACTGGTACATCAATGACTATTTTGGTGCCGCTTCATGCTCTCGACTGGAACTGGAAAAATTCATCACCTTCACTTCCAATTTCCACCCCTTCATCATCTTCACCTGGTCCATCTCAGACACTTTCTTTCCCTTTCTTGACCTTTCTGTCTCCATTTCCGGCAATAGACTATCTACCAATATCCATTACAAGCCTACTGACTCCTCCAGCTATCTGGACTACAACTCTTCACACCCTACATCCTGTAAGCACTCATCCCTTTCTCTCAGCTCCTTTGTCTCCGTCGCATTTGTTCTGATGATGCCATTCTCCAAAGTGGTGCTTCTGATATATGCTCCTTCTTCCTCAACCGTGGTTTCCCACCTACAGTTGTCGATAGGGCCCTCAACAGTATTCAGTCCATCTCCCGTGCCTCGACCCTCACCCCTTCCCTCCCTCCCAGAACAAGGATAGATTCCCCCTTGTTCTCACATTTCATCCCACCAACCTCTGCATGCAAAGCACAATCCTCTGCCATTTTCGCTAACTCCAGCATGATGCCACCACCAAACACATCTTCCCTTCACTCCCTCTGTCAGCATTCCACAGAGACCGTTCCCTCCGGGATAACCTAGTCCACTCCTTCCCTATACCCAACACCTCTCCCATCATCCATGGCACCTTCCCATGCAATCGCAGAAGGTGTAACGCCTGCCCCTTTTCCTCTTCCATGATTACCATCCAAGGTCCAAAACACTCATTCCAGGTTAAGCAGCGTTTCACTTGAACCTCTTTCAATTTGATCTACTGCATTCGCTGCTCCCACTGTGGTCTCCTCTATATTGGAGAGACCAAACGTAGACTGGGTGATCGCTTTGCTGAGCACCTTTGGTCTGTGCACAATCAGGACCCTGATCTTCCCGTTGCTTGCCTTTTTAACACACGATCCTGCTCCCATGCCCACATGTCTGTCCTTGGCCTGCTGCAATGTTCCAGTGAAACTCAACGCAAACTGGAGGAACAGCATCTCATCTTCCGGTTAGGCACAATACAGCCTTCCGGTCTCAACATTGAATTTAACTATTTCAGATGATTAGCTCTACCCCACCTCGACCCCCTTTGTTTTCACTTCATTTAATTTTTAACTGTTCTCTACCTTTTATTTCTTTATTGTCTTTCTTTATTTTTCTTTCCCCCCAATCTTCCCCCTATTTTATCCCCACTTTCCTTACCTTTTCTCTCCCTTCCCCTTTGCCCCCTTTTCTCAATTTTACCCCTCTCCCACTCATCACTTCCCTCCCCCCACATCTTCACCTGTTACAGTTTACCCTCTGATTTCAGCTTCTCTGCCGTTTGGCCATTCACACCTTCAATTCTCTCTATGGACTGCCATTAGCAGCCTTTCCCCTTGTTTCTGTGGCTATGATTCATTTTTCATTCCCTCACCCTGAAGTATAAATATCTCCCACTCTCTATGCCTTTTAAGCTTTGACAAAGGGTCATCTGGACTCGAAACGTCAGCTCTTTTCTCTCCTTGCAGATGCTGCCAGACCTACTAAGATTTTCCAACATTTTCTCTTTTGGTTTCACACTTCACAAACTCAACTTCACAACAGCAGCAAATATAATGTCTCGGAACTCACTGCGTGTGAGGCCGGTGAAAGCAAGGATGATCAATGAACTGCAAATGAAGTTGGATGGGTACTTGAGGGAAATAAGTGTACAGGGCTATGGGGTTGGAGCTTGGGAATGGAAATTACTGGATTGCTGGAGAGCTGGCTTGAACCTAGTGGGATCAAGAGCTTCTTCCTGAGCTGTAACCCTAGCCTATTGCCTTGCTGAACTCCCAGCCCTATGTCCCAGATCCCAGGCTGTATCAAAGTGACTGTAGACCATTGCTTGAGTGACCTTGCAAGCCTGGCTTGGTCAGTAGGGATGACTGGGGAGAGTTTTTGGGGAAGAGTAAAATCAGCAGAATATTGATGTGCTGTATGAATGAGACTGTGTTGCAACAGCACTGCTGAATATTCACAAGAGCAGCCACACTTTGAGCCACACGTTCACACGCGGCACGGTAGCACAGTGGTTAGCATTGCTGCTTCACAGCTCCAGGGTCCCGGGTTCGATTCCTGGCTCGGGTCACTGTCTGTGTGGAGTTTGCACATTCTCCTCGTGTCTGCGTGGGTTTCCTCCGGGTGCTCCGGTTTCCTCCCACAGTCCAAAGATGTGCGGGTTAGGTTGATTGGCCAGGTTAAAAAAAATTGCCCCTTAGAGTCCTGGGATGCGTAGGTTAGAGGGATTAGCGGGTAAAATATGTGGGGGTAGGGCCTGGGTGGGATTGTGGTCGGTGCAGACTCGATGGGCCGAATGGCCTCCTTCTGCACTGTAGGGTTTCTAGGGTTTCTATGATCTCTCTAATCTGATTTGTCCTATGCCAATTTGCATGTGGATCAGGTAATAATCCAGAAATTATTACCTTTGAGGTTCAGCTTCTTCATTTGGTGCCTAACCCCTCATACTGACCAAGCAGACCCACCTTCCTCATCCTGCCTTTGTTGTTGGTAATACATGGACCATGACCACTGGAACTGCAAGTTCCTCTTCAGCCCATGGCAGGTATCAATTGATAATTCTGAGCGTGGTGTTTGTGACAAGAGTTTCTTTTTTACATTACTTTCCAGCACTGTGATCAAACTGGGATGAGTGATTCATGGCACTGGAGGCATGTTTCTCAATGTCATGCTGTATACATGTAGACTTTGGAATTTCACATCTTAAAAAGTAGACATTTGACGTGATAATTTTTGAATTTGGGTCTGGTGATATCCTCCATCTAGATGACCTGATATGATTTGAACTCGCGCCTTCATTCCAGTGATCACGAATTACTGCTCGTGAACCATTAGAAACATATCTTGATGTTTTTGCGATCCCGTTCTTCCGAACTCTCTTCCAAACTCGTCTCCTCCACCATTTTATTCACTGTTTTGGCACCTAATCATAACTTTGTGTGGAGTGCTATATAAATATATCTTTTGGTTTTGTAGCTGCAATAGTCCCAATCAGTGCAAGTAAACTTGGTCCCTTTCTCCGATGTGGGAGAGAACACGTCTAAGGGGTAATTTTTCAGCTTTGCACATCTGGTCGGAGCCTCACGCGGGAGCACAGAGCGGGAGCTGGGGCATGCATTCGGCACGGTTTTCTAACCATTGGCTGTTGTGGTTTGCTGTTAACCTAGCAATGCTATCCGTTTCAGCCCACATATCATTTTAAATTGAGATTTTCATGTAATCTGGATCCGTGCAAACTATTGCTTTCATTTCCTGTAAGACTTTTGAACTTAGTACTTCAGCTCAGATCCAGAGGGAAAGCGATAAATGATGAGGGAAAAATCTCTGTTCATTGTTATAATTATAGGAGAAGGAAAAAAGATCCTGATTTATGAGTTTTCCAGCAGCACATTAGAGTCTGGAGAACTGATCTATCCTCTCTGTGACCGAGGTTCAGACGGCATACAGACCCTTGGGATGGTGATTATTTGAGGCCTCTTCTGAATTATGAGATAAATCATTCTTAGAGTTATTCAGTTCAATTCCTGATTTTGTCATTTTATGACAACTCTTAATCAGGCCAACGTCAAGAAGCTGCAAAACCTGATTCTTCCAAGTGTTGTTGTTCAAGCCTTGAAGATTGCCCTCTCTGACTGCTACAAATCCCTTTGCATAGCTGCTGTGTTCATTTATAAAATAATTACTTTTCTCATGTGGGTGACACGTTGGCTCAGTGGTTAGCACTGCTGCCTCACAGGGTCAGGGACCCGGGTTCGATTCTAGCCTTGGGTGATAGAGCGGTAGGCATGTTTGATATTTGTGTAGCAGTGGTCTAGAATGTTTGCGCTTCTGGTGGAACTGGAGACGTGTTGGTGATATATTAATAGGACACTCTTGTCCATCACTCTCTCTCTTTTTCCCTTTTCCATCACTCTCTCTCCTTCCGCTTTCCATCACTTTCTCTTTCCGTTTTTTCACCTCTTTCTTTCTCCTTTTCATTACTCTCTCTCTTCCTTTTTACATCTTTCTCTTTCACTTTTTCCATCTCACTCTCTTTTTTTCACCTCTCTCTCTTCCTTTCTTCATCTCTCTCTTTCTTTTTATCCCCCATTTTAAGGCATCATTGGAATGATTTTCACATTTACCAACACTGAAATCTGGCTGCTAAATAATCGCTACCATGCACAAGTTTCTTTTCCATTGGCGGCGATATAAGTTTACAGAAATAAAAACAAAGAAGCTAAAATATATTTTTTAACCTTGCCTTAATCCAATTCACCTTGAGGTATGACTCACAAGTAATGAGTGCAGCAAACATTGATTGTAATTGGATTTTGGTCGCAAAGTGCTGCGCTGTGCCTAATAGTCCATAGCTGTATCTAAATACTAAAGCGAAGGGAATATGATTTCATTGATTGTGTATGCTTTGTTGAAATGGTGTGGACTTTAAAACATCGCGAATCACAGTATAATGTGTGTAGTGAGCAATTTTGACTTGTACGTCTTTCTCTTAAAAAAACTGTTTAAGCAAATTACAGTTAGTTTAAACAGGAGTCAAGGAGATCGTAGATATGGAATTCTATCAAATGCTTATAACTTACTTGTTAGATAATCTCAAAGATTACTGTACTAATGTAATGCATTAGACACAACTAATGCCAACATGGCGACTTTATTCTAAAATTAATTTGTTGAAAGACATAAAGACTTCACCACATATAACTTTATCCTTGGCTAATACAATGCATGGTTGTGCTTTTTATTCTGTATATTACTTTCTATGGATTCATCCTTGCCCATGGCAGATTTCAGCTTAACGCTTTTAGAATGGTGACATCTCTCAAACTCATGCGGCGGGAATTTACGACCTCGCTCATCCCGAAACCGTAAAATCCCGCCTGAGGTAAACAGATCTTTCCATGGTCTGCCCCACTCCGATTCCCGTGGTGGGTGGGGCGGTAAAATTCTGGCCATGAACCCCAGCGCCTAGATGGACAGTAGCAGCACAGGAATGTGTTAAAGTGATGGAAACGCTGTGGTGCGAATTTTCCTGTTCCGCCCACCACGGGAATCGGAGCAGGCGAGGGGCGGACCATGAAAAGGCCCTTTGACTTCGGGTGGGATTCTCTGGTTTTGGGGTGAGCGCGGCTGGACAGGTTCGTCCATGGCAGGGCCATTGCGAGCCAGAACAGAGAATTTGGTGTTACAACCAAAACGCCATTCACTTTCAGCGGCACCAAAAAATCTAGTCGCGAACAAAGACAGGCGATTTCGGCCTATATTCGGAATCCTTTGCCAGTCTTAGCAACTAAGCTTATTTTTAAAATCATTTTACTGAGGTGCCAACAGTACTCATGGTGCAGCAATATGCATCTAGATCTCAATTTGTGCTTTCAAATGGTAAGAGTCCCAGGTAACAATACAATTTGAGAGGGAATTTGATGTACAGACAAAACCCCAGGATGTTGCAACACAAATCGGCAGCTCCTATGTTCCAGGTATAAATGCGAAAGCCCATCTTAAGTGGCTCGGTAGATCTCTCTGTAAAGGCCTTGTCACATCTCACTGGTGTTTAAGAGAGTGGTCTCTCATGTGGATTAAGCAATCCTCATCATGCCCACTGTTGTGATGGCTTTGGACTGTACTGAATCAAGTGCAAACAATGGATTCTCCCTGCGACTTACCAAAGGGACCTATAGTAATGTGTTACAGGATGAACTTAACCAATGATTTCTACCTGCTTCACTGATTGCAGTAGGCATGGCAGAATCCTCAAGGGAATGCCAACCTACCAAATTCTCCAGCCTATTTTCATCACTTAGTCCCCTTATAAATGGAATATAATTGTAAAGCCAAATGAGTGTTTGGAACCGAAGAGACTGTGCAGCACTTGCAGGGTAAATCTGGGTCAGTAACCTTTCAATTCATCTTCCTGGACACAGTCATTGACTTGATTTGTTTCAGTTCTGAAGATAGTACATGATTTATCTGTGCTCTATACAATTCCATTTATCTGCCTTTAAGTTGCTACGTGTCGTTCAGGTGGGGAATTCACTATTCTGCATCGGGGTCTATCATCAGTAAAAGGGACACCACTGTTGACAGCATCTACCAGACCATTGATGAAGATGAATAGCACCACGTACAGCCTCCTGATAATGAAGGACTCTGATGTTGATACGACAATAAGTTGATGAATTTCTATTCATCACAACCCAGTCTGTTTCTATTTGTCAGGATTTCATATAAGATATTAGATCCAATTGCATTGTCTAAAAAAAAATCTCGTCAAAATTCATGCATCTTTAGTTCTGCAAATTAGACACCAAATTAATTCAGTGGTTTGTTTGCATCACTTCTGCAATAATGATACAAAGAAACCACAAACCACCCTCCTTTAGTTCAGAAAGTTGAGAGGTGACCTTACTGAGGATACGTGGACAAGGTGGATGCTGCAAGGATGTTTTCCCTTGTGGAAGAGACTAGAACCAGGGGATGTAGTTTAAAAATAAGGGGTCTCCAATTTAAGATGGAGATGCGAAGTAATCTTCCCCCTCCGAGGGTTGTAAATCTTTGGAACGCTCTTCCCCACAGAATGAGGCAGGGTAAATAGATATTTTTAAGGCAGAGGTAGATAGATTATTGGTCAACAAGGGAGTCAAAGGGTATTGGGCGGTCGGAGGAATGTGGAGTTGAGGTCACAGTTAGAATCATAGAATCTTACAGTGCAGAAGGAGGCCATTCAGTCCATCAAGTCTGCACCATCCCACCCAGGCCCTATCCCCGTACATTTACCCTAACTAGTCCCCCTGACACTAAGGGACAATGTAGCATGGCCAATCCATGTAACCGCATATCAGGAACCGGAGCACCCAGAGGAAACCCACGCAGACATGAGGAGAATGTGCAAACTCCACACAGACAGTGACCCAAGCCAGGAATCGAACTCAGATTCCTGGCGCTGTGAGGCAGCAGTGCTAACCACTGTGCCACTGTACGGTTAGGTCAGTTCAGCTTTTATAACTGGCGGAGCAGGTTTAAGGGACTGAATGGCTTACTCTTGCTCTTCAAGTTCATATTTAGAGTAGCGACACATGGACAACTTATGCAAACCAAGAAAAGCGGCTGAACAGCTTCCATTTCTGCTGCCTCAGACAAATATTGGGCATCTCCTGGCAAGAAAGAGAGTTCACTATGGATGCAGACCAGTATGCAGGGATCCCAGAAGGTTTCCCCTCTCGAGTCAGCCACGAGAGCCGAATGGATAACAAACTGCATCCCCAAAGACAGGCTCTATGGTGAGCTTGCTATTGACAAGAAATCAACAGGTCACCCACATCTGCGATACAAGGATGTCTGCAATTGAGACTTCAAGTTGCCTGGGATCAGGGGTGATGCACAGGAGATCCTTGCTGCTGATTCATAGAAACATAGAAGATAGGAGCAGGAGGAGGCCATTCGGCCCTTCGAGCCTGCTCCGCCATTCATCACAATCATGGCTGATCGTCCAACTAATCCTGCTTTCTTCCCATGACCTTTGATCCAGTTCGCCCCAAGTGCCTCTTGAATACATTCAATGTTTTGACATCAACTACTTCCTGTGGTAATGAATTCCACAAGCTCACCACTCTTTGGGTGAAGAAAAGAGAAAAGATTCGAATGCGTGGAGACAAGCAGTCAGGAAGGGTGTGGAAAAATCAGCGAACAAAAGAAATGATCAGATGGCGAAGAGAGCGGAAGGAAGGAACATCAGTCGACTGTTGTCTGTGCCAGCTGAGGAAGGGACTGCCACTCATGAATCAGCCTGCACAGCCACAACAGAGATGTCCGATACAGAAGTGATAGACACCTCGGGTGCAGTCCCTTGTCTCCTGAGACAGATGGATGCCATCACTCAGTATTTGTATTAAATAATCACCACGTTTCCAAGCTTCAGATGGATTACAGACGTCACTGTGACAGCTGTGGCTCAGTTGGCAGCCTTCTCGCTTCGGCATTTTAAGGTTATCGGGTCAATCTCCACTCCAGGACTTGAGCACAGAAACCAAGTCTGACACTCCAGCGCAGTACTGAGGGAGTGATGCCCTGTCGCAGGTGCCATCTTTCATTCAACTGAAGTCCACCAGAGATCCCGCAACGCTATTTTGAAGAAGAGTCGGGAAGTTCTCCTCCGCCCAAAAGCAAAAAGTTACAAATTCTGGGAATCTGAAATAAAAACAAAAAAAATTATGAATATGCTTAACCAGAATAAGCAAAATGCTGCGGATGCTGGAATCTGAAACGGGAACAGAGGATTCTGGAAAAACTCAGCAAGTCTGGCAGCATCTGAAAGGGGAGAAAGCAGAGTTAATGCTTCCAGTCCTTTGGTTCCTCGTCAGGACTGGAGCATTGCAGCAGGCCAAGGGCATATATGTGAAAGGCGGCACAATCTAGAGGTGCAGCATCTCATCCCATCTTCCAGTTGGGCATGTTGCAGCCCCCGGGTCTTAACATTGATTTCGGCAGCTTCAGATTCCTCCATCTTAAACCCCTTCTTAAAACTATCCCATGCATGTATTGCCTCGATGCAATAGCCACACCCCCATGTGCCTGCCTCAGCCCCCGCCCCCCCCCTCCCCCAACTCCCGCACTTCCCAACAACAGCAGGCCATTTGTCTTTTGTTCTTAAAGTTGCTACTTTTTGTTGCAAATCTCTTACAGCTTGAACACGTTCTCCCTCCATACGGCTCTGATAAAGAGCCCAAGGACTCGAAACGTTAACTCTGCTTTCGCTCTTTACAGATGTTGCCAGACATGCTGAGGTTTTTTTCCAGCATTTTCTGTTCTTCTTTCTGATCTATTTACCAGGCCTGGCATCACCTGCGGAGAGAGGGAAAGAGTTCGCATTTCAGGTCATATCTTTTCATCTTCTCAGTGTTCGCGGCCAACAATTATCCCTCGATCAACATCCCAGAAACAGATTATCTGGCCATTATCACATTGCTGTCAGTGGGAGATTCGTCTCTGTAAATTGACTGCCAGTTTCCTACATTACACCAGTGACTACAGTCCACAATTGCTTTATTTTAGGCTGTAAAGTACTATGAGGCATTGGCTGTACTTCATATGTATTCTTTTTCTTTTAAGAAGTTAACCAACATCCTGAGATCATCTGCCCATCTTATTAAGTACATAGGCTGGAATAATTATTTGAATCAAGTAGAAGGATGAGAGAGAGAGAAAAAAATCAATATGCATGACAAGAACCTAAAACCATTGACTTAGCGGAAATAGAATCAATATTTCAGCAGGTTCTGGAGATTTACTTCTGACAGAATATTAGTGGCATATATTCTCTCTTTGTTTCAACAAGGGTGAAGCTAACAGCTTGTCTATGTAGAGAAGTCTTCAGCACACAACACATCCTATGCACTTAAAAAATAAACCCAGTTATTGAACTCATGGATGGGGCCTGGCTCTGAATTTTCAAGGGAGCCAAGAATGTCCTTAGGCCCTAATTAACTGACTTGTATTTCCTAAAAGCAAGGCAAATTGCATTGTGCATCTGAGGCTGCATCAGTATCGAGGATAAAAGGTAAAACACAGACACTGTTGAGAATAATTGGAGAGCCAGGCGAACGGAACAAACTGAATTAATCAAGGAAAATTGTCAGAAGTGGGATGGGGGTTGGGTAGAATCGCGGTTGTAGGAAGAAGGGCGCCTTCTCTTGTAACTGGGCCATCGATATCCTTAATTAACAAACATATCAATGTATTGGATCAGATCAAACTCTAATTTTAACAGTAAATTTGAAAGCATTAAATCCAGTATCTGGTAAATGTAGCATGACTTGCATAGCCATTAAGCATCACTGCCATCTTACAACAGGAGTGAAATGAACAAATATTAATTTGTTTAAATCCATTGTAACAAAACAGCATGAAATGAAATATTGCCTGTGAATATTAGCACACTCAGAAACACCCTTTGTGGTGAACCTTCACAATATGCTCAGGTGCAAGTGATATTTCTGCTGTGTTGTCTGACTTTTCCTCCTCCTTGTTCTGTCACTGCAGATGTACCTTTCTATCAAACTGAAATATTAAGTATTTCATTCAGCAGTTGTCACTGAAGCTGTTTATTATTGCAAAGGAGTACATTCCAGAAAAGGCTGGCAACTTGATGGCAGATGAATGCTGCCTGCCATGAAATGTTTGCAACAAGTCCAGCAGTTTGTGGGCAGGAAGAGATGTGCCTCGCTGTGCCAATTCTGCTGCTGTGGGAGGCAAGGGAGGAGATTGCAGGGGCTCTGACCCAAATTTTCAATTCTTCTCCGGCCACAGGGGGTAGTGCCAGATGACTGGAGAACAGCTAATGTGGTTCCGCTATTTAAGAAAGGTTGTAGAGGTAAACCAGGGAACTACAGACCAGTTAGTCTCACATCAGTGGTCGGGAAACTATAAGAGAAAGTTCTGAAGGAGAGCATCAACTCCACTTGGAGAGGCAAAGCTTGATCAGGGAAAGTCAGCAGGGCTTCGTCAGACGGAGGTCACGCCTAACAAATTTGATTGCATTTTTTGAGGAGGTGACCAGGTGTGTAGACGAGGGTGGTGCAGTCGATGTAGTTTATATGGATTTCAGCAAAGCCTTTGACAAGGTCCCACATGGGAGACTTATAAAGAAGATAAATTCACATGGGATACAGGGTAATTTGATAAAGTGGATTCAAAATTGGCTCAGTTGTAGGAGACAGAGGGTGATGACAGAAGGCTGCTTTAGTGACTGGAAGCCAGTGTCCAGTGGCGTAGCACGAGGATCTGTGTTGGGCCCCCTATTATTCATCAGTTATATAAATAACATTGATGACTAATGGGGGAGGGGTATGATTAGAAAATTTGTGGATGATACAAAGATTGGATGGGTGATTAACAGTGAGACAGAGTGTCCTGGGCTACAGGAAGATATAGATGGAATGGTCAAATGGACAGATAAGTGGCAGATGGAATTTAACCCTGAAAAGTATGAGGCAATACACTTTGGAAGGAGTAATTTGACAAGAAAGTACTCAATGATTGGTAGGACATTAGGAAGTTCTGTTTATCCACAGATCTCTGAAGACAGAAGGGCATGTTAGTTGGGTGGTGAAAAAGGCAGATGGGACACTTGCCTTTATCAAATTGAGGCATAAATTACAAAAGCAGGGAAGTCATGTTGGAGTTGTATAGAACTTTGTTGAAGCCACAACTGGAGTATTGTGTGCAGTTCTGGCCACCACATTATCGGAAAGATGTGATTGCACTGGAGGGGGTGCAGAGGAGATTTACCAGGATGCTGCCTGGGATGGAGCATTTAAGTTATGAGGAGAGGTTGGATAGGCTTGGGTTGTTTTTGTTGGAGCAGTGAAGACTGAGGGGTGACCTGATCGAGGTGTACAAAATTACGAGAGACATGGATAGAGCGGATAAGGAACAACTGTTCCCCTTCGTTGAAGGGCCAGTCGCAAGGGGACATTGGTTCAAGGTGAGGGGCAGGAGGTTTAGGGGGGATGTGAGGAAAAACTTTTTTACCCAGAGGGTGGTGACGGTTTGGAATGTGCTGCCTGGGAGGGTGGTAGAGGTAGGTTGCCTCACATCCTTTAAAAAGTGTCCGGATGAACACTTGGCACATCATATTATTCAGGGCTATGGGCCAAGTGCTGGCAGATGGGATTAGGTGGGAGTTCAGGTGGTTCTAATGTGTCGGAGCAGACTCGATGGGCTGAAGGGCCTCCTCTGGGCTGTATGGTTCAATGATTTGATGATATGTTAGCCTAGACAAAACCAGAAAAGAAAATTGCAACTTCACCATGGGCCCTGCCATTGAAAATAATTGCACACCATGAAATTGTTGGATTTGTTCTGTAAATGAGAATTAATCACATAAAGGACCATGTTGATGACAAGATTTATGGTTCTGACTTGATATTCAACTTTGGGAACACCGTTGGGAAGCGAACTTCCACTGCAGCAGGTAGCGAATTGATCTTGGAGAATTGTAGAACTGAATTTAATCTTCTTTCACATTCCTTTGAAAAAACTTTGGGATATGGCATATGAGTGAAATTATTTGTGCATTTTATACACATTGGGCGGAATTTTACTGGCACGTCCGTCTGAGGTTCGTATGATCCCACCCGAGATCAACAGAGAATGCCGTTCTCCGAGCCTCGTCCACCCCTGGAATCGGGGTGGGCGTACCAATAAAATTCCGGCCATAATGTATCAATAGCACAAGGACTGCAGAGGTTCAAGAAGGCAACTCCCCAACATTGATATTCAGACTAAAGTAGCTGTAATCATAATTCAAGATTAAGTTGTTACCTAAAATGTGCTTTGTTTTTCTGCTTCTCCGATTCTTTTTCCCCCTTTAAGACACTCCGCAAAAAAAACCTTGTTGTCCATGTTTTTGTCAAATATTCTAATATCTCCTGATGTGACTTGGAATCACTCTTTTGGGAGAGTGAGTCCTGGATTTCTATTCCTTTTGCGTGAATGTAACCCAAGTGCCAGGCAGTGACCATCGCTAGCAGGAAAGTATCAAACCATCTCCCCTAGACATTTACTGGTATTATCATCACTGAAACCCCACCATCAACATCCTGGAGGTTATCATTGACCAGAAACTGGACCTACCACATAAATACTTCAAGAGCAGGTCAGAAGCTGGGGATTCTGCAGAAAGTAACTCACCTCCTGACTCTGCAAAGTGTGCCCAGCACAAGACACAAGTCAGGAGCATGATGGAATATTCTTCACATGCCTGGATGACTGCAGCTCCAACAACAATGACGCAGGTCAGCACCATCCAGGAAAAAGCAGCTCGCTTGATAGGCAACCCTTCCACTACTTGCACACACTAGCAGCAATGTATACCATTTACAAGTTCCCCTCCAAGTCATACACCACCCAGACTTGGAACTGTATTGCTATCCCTTCATTATCCTTGAGTCAAAACCCTGGAACTTCCTGACCTAACATTACTTTTGTTGCATATACATCACAAGGACTTCAGTGGTTCAAGAACAGTTTTCACCACTACCTTCTCTGGCAACATGGTGGCACAGTGGTTGGCACTGCTGCCTCACAGCGCCAGGGACCCAGGTTCAATTCGGGTCTTGGGACACTGGCTGTGTGGAGTTGTACTTTCTCCCCGGGTCTGCATGTGTTTTCTCCAGGCACTTTCCTCCCACAGTCCAAAGATGTGTGTGGGTTAGGTTGATAGGCCATGCTAAATTGATCCTAATGTCAGGGGGATTTGCAGGGTAAATGTGTGGGGTTATGGGAATAGGGCCTGTGTGGGATTTTGGTCAGTAAAAATTCGAAGAGCGAATGGCTTCCTTTTGTACTGTAGGGATTCCATGATTCTCAAGGACAGTTTGGATGGGTAATAAATGTTGACCTTACCAGCAATGTTCATATCCCATGAAAAAACAAATAATGTGTTTCCTGATATTAACCCTATCTGGCATGGTTTTAATTTCAAGATTATGCTCTCTTGTTCTGAATTTTACCACAAGGGATAATTATGGGGTAAGTTTACAAGTGGGGGGGGAGTGGGGGTGTAGACTCCAGTTGCAAAGTCAGTCTTGAGTGCAGCAATTTTTATAAGCTGGGGTGTTCTTCACAAGGTGTTAGTGGGCCTTCCACCCTGACGAACAGGAAATTCTATCCCCAGGAGCTGCTGGCCAATCTGATTTGCTGGCACTACAAGCAGTCCCAAGGAGAAGATCCATAGATGCCACACTTGCAGGAGTTTCTGGTTGTCAAAGGATTGGGGGCCCGAATGGACTGGGGCAGAGGGTATGGAGGAGGTTCAGGAGTTACGCAATGGAGTTACAATATTGGGAAGCAGTGAGCCTCAATTGGCCCAAAGGAGGAACTCGCTACTTCCTTCCCGCCTCTTTATCCCAAGTTGCAAAAGTACTGGGCTGGCCTCCATTGTTCTGCTGTATTTATTGCTGTGGGGGTGGAATAAGCCCCTTAACTGGCCGAAGTGTCTCAATGGGCTTAAGAATGTGCTGGCTGGTTGATGCCTTACCCGCCCACTGTATCAGGACAGGTGATCCAGCTGCTCCAAGCCCTCTCGCAATGCCTGGAAGGTGATGGTGCAAAGCTGTGTTTACTGGTTATAAGCAAGGCCTTCAAAACCAAAGAGAGCACACTGCTGAAGATTGAGGGTACTTATTGCCGTGATGAAGCAGAATTTTACCTGGGCAAGAGATGTGCTTACGTCTACAAAGCAAAGAACAACACAGTCACTCTTGGCGTTAAACAAGACTGGTGTCACATGCAGTAGTATAAAGGCAAAATACTGCGGATGCTGGAATCTGAAATAAAAACAGAAAAGGCTGAAGAAACTCAGCAGGTCTGACAGCATCTGTGGAGAGAGAATAGAGCCAACGTTTTGAGTCTGACCCTTTGTCAGACCTCATGTCATTTGGGTAAATTGAACCGGGCTAATGGAAACAGTGGGGGTGGATGGGAAAGTGGAGGGCTAGCCAGCCGTTTTATTTGACATGCTCCTTGTCTGCAAACACGGAGGGGGAGGGTGGTTAAATTCTACCCCATTTCTCTTTATCTATTCCATAAAAACCCTTAATTATTGTAAATGCTGCAATTCAGTCAATCCTCGACTTCTAAATAGTTCAGCCATAGTCTGACTGAAGTGTGGAACAAGTTTAAAGCACTGAATGACCTATTCCTATGCTCCGACACGGGAATTCAATCAAGTTTATGAAACCTGACCTCTTTTAATCCTTTGAGTGTTGGTATAATTCTGTTGAAAGTGCATTCTATCCCTTCCAAGACCACAATACCTTTCCTTAAGTCTGGTGCCCAGTTCTGAATGCAATTCTTCAGGTGGAATCTGAACAAGTTTTATCAATCTGAAACATCACTCTCTCACTTTTGAATTACAATCCTGTTGAGGTAAAGGTCAACATTCCACTGTACTTCTTGATTGCTTTTTGTACCTGTGCGTACCTTGGGACAACTGTCATACTGTGGTTATTCTCTTCAGAAATTGACAAATGAGATAAAATTTGTCTTGAATATACTTTGATTACAGCACAGATTAGAATCCCTACAGTGCAGAAGGAGGCCATTTGACCCATTGAGCCTGCATCAACTGCAATTCCACCCAGGCCCTATCCCCATAACCCCACATATTTACCCTACCAGCACCCCTGACACTAAGGGACAATTTAGCATGGCCATTTCATCTAACCTGCAAATCTTTGGAGTGTGGGAGGAAACTGGAGCACCTGGAGGAAACCCACACAGACACAGGGAGAACGTGCAAACTCCACACAGACAGTGATCCAAGGCCGGAATTGTACCTGGGTCCCTGGTGCTGTGAGGCAGCAGTGCTAAGTACTGTGCCACCGTGAAGTAATATACCGACTGCATGCACACCTCTTCAGCCCAAATTCGAAATTCATCTGCTAGTTAGCTTCATTTCCATCCCTCCTGAGGCTTCGGTGCTTCCCAAGTCTTGAATGGTAGCTTTACGTTTTAGCATTTGCCAAAACTGTATATTTATGGTGCAAAACACTAAACTTCGTTTCGTTTGCCCAAATCCTGTGCTAATATGCAGAATTAAAATCAATGTGACATCTGCTACTCTGGTGACTTCCATACATGCTAATTATTGAGTGTACTCCCTTTTCTTGGCTCTGTTGAGGTTGTCAATGAGACCACCCATGGAACTGCCTTCTGTTTAGGGAAATCTGTGATCTTACTGATGGCAGTGATTCATTGAACTCTGCAGCCCTTTTTCAAAAATGTACCAATTTACTTAGCATGAAGAAATGTTTAGTGGTGTCCAAAGACCATCTGGATTGCCTTGCAGTTGGAGTAAAGGATGAGTATGCTCACCTCTGAGGTTTGATACTGAATCCAGTAAAGACTGATTGGGTGAATACTTTCATTAAAAATACTAAAGAGACAATAATGAAGTCTTTGCCTCTGTGCTAGGAATGAGACTCCTAGATGGTGAGTCCTTTATAGAGTTGCTGGAGGAAATGATACTCGGAGGAACCAAGAGTTGGGATATAAGGATCATTTCCAGGTCGATGAGCTGTAACTAGAGGAGTGCTATGGAGATCAGAACAGGGACCTCAACTCATTATCATCTGTATGACTCAGATGAAAGCATCAACTGTATTGCAACCAAATTTGCTGATGAGAAAAGAAAGGTAGACAAGCAAGTTGTGAGGAGGATACAAAGAGCCTGCAAAGGGATATAGGTGGGTTAGAGGAGTAAGCAAAGAATTGGCAGATGGGAATATAACGTGAGAAATTGTGATGTTGTCCATTTGGCAGAAAGAATAGAAAAGTAAAATATTATTTAAATGGAGAAAGACTGCAGAACGTTGCAGTGATGGAGGATCTGGGTATCCTTGTACATGAATCACAAAATATTAGCATGCAGGCACAGGAATTAATTAGAAATGCAAATGGAATGTTGTTGTTTATTGCAAGGGTGATTAAATATAAAAAGAGGATCATGTGACCTGTTCTGAAGACTGCCTGTCTGCAAGCTTGATTGTTGGTGATTAAAGGGGGCCCAGATTGTTTTACTAGGAAGAAGGTGCAAGACATTTACTTGTGGAGACAATGGCAGCAGCCTGTGTGCTAACAGTGGATAGACTGTGAGTCTCCAAAGGCCCAGAAAAGTATTGAGAATGGCAGATTGTAAAGAATTGTGCTTGGAGCTGTGCATTTGCTTCCAAGAGTTGGGATCACAAGGATAGATAATCAGCATTTCTACCTAAATGTAAGGGCCATGTGCTTCACGTTGCCACAGAGATGGGCTTTGAGAAGAGTTTCTAAGTTAAACTGGGAAAAACACAGATAAGCTTAGTCTTCAAGTATCCAAGAGACGTAAAGCAGCTATAGATAACAAGGCACCGTGCTTCACCATACAGGCATTCTAGTAGGAACTCATGCTCATAATGAAAAGACTGAACTCATGAGGGGTTAAAACGAGGATGGAAGATTTGCCTGGTTACTCTAAAGAATCTTCAGGGAATAGACTTCACTGTGAAAGACAGTTAAAAGTTAGCAGGCTGAGAAAGGAAAAGAACAGAATTAAACTCTCGGGAGCTATGAATCATCTTGGATTGGATTGGTTCTAGGAAAATTGAAAGTGTTTATATTAAGTCTTTCTTTGTGCGAAAAGTAAAAGGGGAGTTTTCTGTTTGTGGTTTAAATCTTGATTGCCCACAAAGGTAGTGCTTGGTCAATAGTGCCTTTTACTACAGTAAAAATCCATGCAACCTTCTTTTACAAGAACATAAGAACATAAGAGCTAGCAGCAGGAGTAGGCCATCTAGCCCCTCAAGCCTGCTCCACCATTCGATAAGATCATGGCTGATCTTTTCATGGACTCAGCTCCACTTACTCGCCCGCTCACCATAACCCTTAATTCTTTAACTGTTCAAAAATTTATCTATCCTTGCCTTAAAAACATTTAACAAGGTAGCCTCAACTGCTTCACTGGGTAAGGGATTCACAACCCTTTGGGTAAAGAAGTTCCTCCCCAACTCGGTCCTAAACTTGTTCCTCCTTATTTTGAGGCTATGCCCACTAGTTCTAGTTCCACTCTCCAGTGGAAACAATCTCCCTGCTTCTATCTTATCTATTCCCTTCATAATTGTACATGTTTGTATAAGAATCCCCCTCATTCTTCTGAATTCCAATGAGTATAGTCCCAGTCAACTCGGTCTGTCGTCAAAAGCCCACCGTCTCAACTCTGGAATCAACCTAGTGAATCTCCTCTGCACCCTCTCCAGTGCCAGTACATCCTTTTTCAAGTAAGGCGACCAAAACTGTACACAGTACTCCAGGTGTGGCCTAACCAGCACCTTATACAGCTGCAACATAACCTCCCTGGTCTTAAACTCCATCCCTCTAACAATGAAGGACAAAATTCCATTTGCCTTCTTAATTATCTGCTGTACCTGCAAACCAACTTTTTGTGATTCATGCACAAGAACACCCAGGCCCCTCTACACAGCGGCATGCTGCAATTTTTTATCATTTAAACAATCTATTTTGCTGTTATTCCTGCCAAAAGGGATGAGATTGCAGAGCCTTTGGCTTTGATCTTTGGGTCCTCACTGTCCATGGGGATGGTGCCAGAGGACTGGAGAATGGCGAATGTTGTTCCTCTGTTTAAGAAAGGGAATAGAAATGACCCTGGTAATTATAGACCGGTTAGTCTTACTTCGGTGGTTGGTAAATTGATGGAAAAGGTCCTTAGGGATGGGATTTACGACCATTTAGAAAGATGCGGATTAATCCGGGATAGTCAGCACGGATTTGTGAAGGGCAAGTCGTGCCTCACAAATTTGATAGAATTTTTTGAGGAGGTAACTAAGTGTGTTGATGAAGGTAGGGCAGTTGATGTCATATACATGGATTTTAGTAAGGCGTTTGATAAGGTCCCCCATGGTCGGCTTATGATGAAAGTGAGGAGGTGTGGGATAGAGGGAAAGTTGGCCAATTGGATAGGTAACTGGCTGTCTGATCAAAGACAGAGGGTGGTGGTGGATGGAAAATTTTCGGACTGGAGGCAGGTTGCTAGCGGAGTGCCACAGGGATCAGTGCTTGGTCCTCTGCTATTTGTGATTTTTATTAATGACTTAGAGGAGGGGGCTGAAGGGTGGATCAGTAAATTTGCTGATGACACCAAGATTGGTGGAGTAGTGGATGAGGTGGAGGGCTGTTGTAGGCTGCAAAGAGACATAGATAGGATGCAAAGCTGGGCTGAAAAATGGCAAATGGAGTTTAACCCTGATAAATGTGAGGTGATTCATTTTGGTAGGACTAATTTAAATGTGGATTACAGGGGGGTCAAAGGTAGGGTTCTGAAGACTGTGGAGAAACAGAGAGATCTTGGGGTCCATATCCACAGATCTCTAAAGGTTGCCACTCAAGTGGATAGAGCTGTGAAGAAGGCCTATAGTGTGTTAGCTTTTATTAACAGGGGGTTGGAGTTTAAGAGCCGTGGGGTTATGCTGCAACTGTACAGGACCTTGGTGAGACCACATTTGGAATATTGTGTGCAGTTCTGGTCACCTCACTATAAGAAGCGCTGGAAAGAGTGCAGAGGAGATTTACCAGGATGCTGCCTGGTTTGGAGGGTAGGTCTTATGAGGAAAGGTTGAGGGAGCTAGGGCTGTTCTCTCTGGAGCGGAGGAGGCTGAGGGGAGACTTAATAGAGGTTTATAAAATGATGAAGGGGATAGCTAGAGTGAACGTTCAAAGACTATTTCCTCGGGTGGATGGAGCTATTACAAGGGGGCATAACTATGTGGTTCGTGGTGGGAGATATAGGAAGGATATCAGAGGTAGGTTCTTTACGCAGAGAGTGGTTGGGGTGTGGAATGGACTGCCTGCAGTGATAGTGGAGTCAGACACTTTAGGAACGTTTAAGCGGTTATTGGATAGGCACATGGAGCACACCAGGATGATAGGGAGTGGATAGCTTGATCTTGGTTTCAGATAAAGCTCGGCACAACATTGTGGGCCGAAGGGCCTGTTCTGTGCTGTACTGTTCTATGTTCTAAAATGGATGACCTCACATTTACCAACATTGTACTCCATCTGCCAGACCCTTGCCCATTCACTTAAACTATCTATATCCCTCTGTGTACAGTTCTGGTCATCCTATTATAGAAAGGATATTATTAAACTAGAAAGAGAGCAGAAAAGATTTAGTAGGATGCTACTGGGACTTGATGGTTTGAGTTATAAGGAGAGGCTGGATAGACTGGGACTTTTTTCCCTGGAGGCTTAGGGGTGATCTTATAGAGGTCTAGATAGTCAACATCTTTTTCCAAAGGTAGGGGAGTCTAAAACTAGAGCGCATAAGTTTAAGGTGAGAGGGAAGAGATACAAGAGTGTCCAGAGGAGCAGTCTTTTCACTCAGTGTGGTGATTGTCTGGAACGAGCTGCCAGAGGCAGTAGTAGAGGCAGGTACAATTTTGTCTTTTAAAACGCATTTAGACAGTAATCACGAGTTTAGTGGTAAAAGCGTGGACAAGTTGGGCTGAAGGGCCTGTTTCCATGCTGTAAATTCTATGACACTGAGTCTGCAGATTTTCAATGTCCTCTGCACACTTTTCTCTACCACTCATCTTAATGACATCTGCGAACTTTGACACACTACACTTGATCCCGAACTCCAAAATACCTATGCAAATTGTAAACAATTGCAGTCCCAACACTGATCCCTGAGACACACCGCTAGTCACTGATCGCCAACCAGATAAACACCCATTTATCCTCGCTCTTTGCTTTCTGTTAGTTAACCAAGCCTGTATCCATGTTGCTACATTACCCGTAACGCTGTGCACCTTTATCTTATGCAGTAGCCTTTTGTGTGGCACCTTGTCGAATGCCTTCTGGAAATCCAGATACACCACATCCACATCCCCATTGTCCACCGTGCTCGTAATGTCCTCAAAGGATTCCAGTAAATTAGTTAAACATGACCTGCCTTTCATAAACGCATGCTGTGTCTACCCAATGGGACCATTTCTATCTGGATGTCTTGCTATTTCTTCCTTGATGATAGATTCAAGCATTTTTCCCGCTACAGAGGTTAAGCTAATCGGCCTATAGTTATCCTTTCAGCTATTAAGTGGATATTTGAATTTATTTTTTAATATTATCAATCTCTATGGAAATTACAACAAAAACTTAAATGCAATGAATTTATGACATTCTCCATCCACTTGTCGTAAACTAGAATTGAAAACATTGTGTACTTTAACACCAAGTGCTTAATTGCTTCACTGTGAATTGACAGCAGAACTGTGCAGGCCAATCAATCCTTTTGACAGGTTTACCTCTTTCAACCCATTACTTTTCATTTATGTTGATATGTTCCTCCCACTTTATTTTTGTACAGTTCAACATATTCCCTCTGAAGACATTTTCAAACTATCATTCGAATTTGTCATGAAATTTTCCACAGTGGTAGATTTTGGAGGAAACATGGTAATTTTCAAACCTCCTCTCTGGACCGCAGAAGGAAAACACAGGCTTTCTCTTCCTGAATGCAAGGCCCTTGTGTAACATCCTTGAAAGTCATGTGCCATCTGCCTGGTGTTGGTGGGCTGTGTGATTTTCTGCTATTTTTCATTGGTTTACTGCTCTGATTAAGTGGGAAATTAGCCAATGGCAATTCCACGAGGCCCAAGAGTTATCGTAGCCCAGGGCTCATTTCTGGGATACCAAGTGAGTTACCTCACTGACCCTCCATCCAAAATCTGACCTGAGTGAAAATTGGGACACAAAGCTACAATTATTTAATAAGGAAAGTGGATGAAACAAAAGCAGCCCAAAATATTTAGTGGCACAGTGGTTAGCACTGCAGCCTCACAACACCAGGGACCCGGGTTCAATTCCCAATTTGGGCCACTGTCTGTACGGAGTCTGCACATTCTCCCTATGTCTGTGTGGTTTCCTCCCACAGTCCAAAAGGCATGCTGGTTAGGTGCATTGGCCAGGCTAAACTACCCCTCAGTGTAACCCGAACAGGCGCCGGAGTGTGGCAACTAGGTGATTTTCACAGTAACTTCATTGCAATGTTGATGTAAGCCTACTTGTGACACTAATAAATAAACTAAACTTACTTGAGAGAGTGCCAGAAAACATTTTTTAAAAAAGAATGATTAAGTTTTTTTTTATAAAAGCAATTATAACTAACCAAGGGAGATATTCCCGGGAAAAAGGTATCAACCTAGGCTCAGTTGGTTGGACTCTCATCTCAAGGTTCTGGGTTCAGGTTCTATCAAGGACTTGTGTACAAAATTTAAGTCTGGCACTCCAGTACTGAGGGAGTGCTGCATCTTAGAGGTGCCATCTTTCAGGTAAGACATTCAACCCATCTAATTGCTCAGATCCCGCGATACCCACAGAAGAGGAGTTATCCTTGGTGGCCTGGTCAATGCATCCCCCAATCAACATCAGAAAAACAGATTAGCTGGTGGTTGTTCATGGGAGTTTGCTATCTGCATGCTGGCTGCTAAGTTTCCAACATTACAACAGTAACTCCATATGAAAGTACTTCAGTGACCAGCAAGTGCTTTGAGACATGATGGTCACCAAAACTGCCATATAGATGCAAGCCTTTTTTCTTTTACAAATCGTAAAGCTATTTCATCCATGTAGGAGGATCAAAGTATTCAAGCATCTTTTAAAGAAATTGTGTTATAGATGAATATTGGATTATTGCGTGCAGTTCTGGTCACCTCACCAGCGGAAGGACCTGGAAGCTTTGGAAAGAGTGCAAAGAAGGTTCACCAAGATGATGCCCGGTCTCAAGGCTGTTGACTATGAGGAGAGGTTGACTAAATTAGGATTTTTTCCACCGGAAAGACGGAGGCTGAGGAGAGACCTGATAGTGGTCTACAAAATTGTGAGAGGCATAAACAGGGTGGATAGTCAAAGGCTTTTTCCAAGGGTGGAAGTGTCAATTACAAGGGGACACAGGTTCAGGGTGAGAGGAGGAAAGTTTGAGGGAGATGTGCGGGGCAAGTTTTTCATGCAGAGAGTGGTGGGTGCCTGGAACGTGCTGCCAAAGGAGGTGGTGGAAGCAGGTACATTAGCAACATTTAAGAGGCATCTGCATGGGTACATGGATAGGGAGGGAATAGATGAATACACTCCGAGTAAGGGCAAAAGGTTATTTTTGTAGTTGGGGTATCATGACTGGAACAGATTTGGAGGGCCGAAGGGACTGTCCCTGTGCTGTACCTTTCTTTGTTCTATGACTGGAATGTAGCAGATGTATCGAACAGATTCTTCATATTAGTATTCATAAATTAAAAAATGACAGGTTTCAGCCATAGTAAAGGGGTCTAAGTGACCCAAAACATGTAGGAAAACATCTTATCCCAGTTATCTAGTTTTTGTATATGATCTTGAAATCTTAAATTGAAGGAGTGTAATGGTGCTCCTTTTCAGAGGTCAGCAAGGTGACAAATCTAGTTTTGTTAGTCAACAAGGAATAAGATGCAAATCTACGAATACAGAGTGGCCGAGAATCCACAGTGAGAGGAATTTTCAAGAAAGCTGGAAATAAAGATTGAACCAAAATGGGCATCAGAAAATGCAGTCTTTTTGAAACAAAAGAAATGTTTTGGAGATCGTACTTATTTGGGAGAGGTAACCAAACTAGTGGCTAACATTGTTTTCTTCAAAGGGCTTTTGGAAATATTCTTTGGGAAGCCTGCTTATGTCCTGCCTCCCTCACTATTATTCTAATGGAGTGATGTGAAGCAAATGTCTGTGGTGATGATATTAAATTTGCTGATGACACAAAGCTTTCTGGCAGGTATCAAGTCGAAAAGGAAATTGGCTAATATTCAGAGAGGCTGAGACCAATTAATTAGATGTGTTGAATGTGCTGGAAATTCAACCTATTCCAGAATGCAAACTAGCTGCCTTCGCTTTAAGAGGTAGCATGAAAGAATCACTTGGCAGAAGTGGAACCGGATTTGAGTGTGATCATTAATTCGATTTGGAAAGCATCTGAACGAGATGAGGCAGCTGTCAAGAAGTGAGATTGAGTACCATGGAGAGTATTGGACTCCAAGCCAGAAAATCTTGAACCAATATTGCAAGGATCAATTTTGTGAGCAGTTCTGGAGTATGGTGGACAACTTTAGTCATTCTATCTCAAAGGCTCCAGCTGCATTTTAAGATTGAACCACTTTGGGTTTGGGCCTCATCACTCTGCTTCAATCACAGCAGCACCGTATAGTGAACATCCTGTCGTTGCCACTGGCGCAACTGGCATCTGTAACTATCTTCTCATTTACACACTTTATTCTTCAGGAGAGGTAGGGTTTGGTGTCTCCAAATGTGTCTGCAGATGATGTTGCCAAGACACAATATGGATGAGGATAGGCACTTGGGAGTTTAGATATATGGCTGCAAACCACTTGGACAAGAGTTTGTGCTTTGGGTCCCTTAGTGTCCCAGGAAGTATAGGTGAGGGGAATTAATGGGGTAAATATGTGGGGCTATGGGGCTAGGGCTTGGGTAAGATGCTCTGTTGGAGAGTCGGTACAGGCTGAATGGCCTCATTCTGCACTATAGAGATTCAATGAATAAGATGGGAAAATGGTTGGGGATAGTCTTTTTGGTGATCAAAAACATAATTGAGAGGTTGTGGGAGCTATCTAAGTCAAAGAAGTGGTATTGAATATGGATGAAATATCATCTTTTTGTAGAGGAAGGAATTTTAGTGATGATAGGAGAATGGTGTGGTAAGCAGAGGAAAGGATTGAATTTGCTGAAGATTAGTAAGGGAAGGCAGTCGCGTAGTGGTATTGTCACTGGACTAGTAATCCAGAGACCCTGGGTAATGGTCCAGGAGCCCAGGATCGAATCCCACCATTGCAGCTGGTGAAATTTGAATTCACTAAAAAGAAATCTAATGGTGACCGAGAAACCATCGTTGATTGTTGTAGAAACCCATCTGGTTCACTAATCTCTTTTAGGGAAGGAAATCTGCCATCTTTACCTGGTCTGGCCTACATGTGACTCCAGATCTACAGTGATGCAATTGACTCTGAGATGCCCTCTAAAATGGACTGACAAGCCACTCGGTTCAAGGGCAGTTAGGGATTGGCAACAAATGCTGGTCCAGCTAGTGACACCTGCATCTTGTGAATGAAATTTTAAAAAGTAATTGCTTGGGAGCGGAATCCAAGGACGGTACCATGGGGAAGAACTCAGGATTGGGCTTGGGTGTGGGACAGTAGACACAGAGGCCCGAATTTTACCGCCCTGCCCGCCATAAGAATCAGAGTGGGCGAGGGGCGGACAATGGGAATGTCTGTTGACCTCGGGCAGTATTTTACGGTTATGGGACAAGCGAGGCCATACAATCCCGCTCAAGGATTTTAAAGCGGAGGTGAGAAAGATGGAATACTTTGAAGTATTAGAAGGTGAAGAACAGCTGACGGCAGATGTTAAGGGCTATACTGCCACCCAAACAGTTTTGACAAGGCAGAGAGTGGAAAGTATTACTAGGCAGGAGCTTCGGCGAGAAAGAAGATGCCACGTGTGAGGCAAGCTGAGGTCAAAACCAGGATGTCAATACACTCGCAAAATCTGCCATCTACCTGGCAGATTTATCCATATCTTCTTCATCAACAACTAAAATGAGAGATGCAGATATCCCACTGAACCACTCTAAATGCAAGTTAACTCTACTTAAATGTGGTTCAGATTTGTGAGTTGCAATGGCCCACGAGTGGTTTGATTGTTTTGCTCTCCATGGGTAGAATTGTCCAGCCTTTGAAAATATTCTTCCACTGGGGAGAAATGTGGGCTCTCTGCTTAATGGTTAATGACTCCTTCCTGCTTAAGCGATCTTCCTGGAGGTGGCCAGTTAAGGGACTGCTTTCAAGAGCCTCATCCAATTAAGGGTTCCTGAGGCTACTGGCCCAGTCAGAGAGCCTGAAGCTTTGGAAGGTTGGCAGCCCCACCAGAAGGCAGCTCAGGCAGCAAGGAGAATGTGAGGACACCTCAACATTGAGGTATCCTTGGTAGCCTGCCTCAAATTTAAAAATGTTGAGGTTCAAAGCCGATAGGTCCCCTGAGTGGAGAGGAAATTCCTCTGGTGGAGATGTTCCATCCTGAGTGCAGCTATTCCTACCCATGACACTGTGGGTTATAGAGTTCCGATGGCCACCAGACATGCTGCCGGGAGGCTTCCTCCTCTGAGCTTGGCACTCAGCAGGATGCTACTTTCACACTAGGAAGATCCCAGCGGAGTCCTCCCTGTTTCCGTGACAAAAACGGTTGATGAAGGAAGGGCCGTGGATGTCGTCTATATGGATTTCAGTAAGGCATTTGACAAAGTCCCACATGGCAGGTTGGTTAAGAAGGTTAAGCCTCATGGGATATAAGGAGAAGTGGCTAGATGGGTGGAGAACTGGCTTGGCCATAGGAGACAGAGGGTAGTGGTCGAAGGGTCTTTTTCCGGCTGGAGGTCTGTGACCAGTGGTGTTCCGCAGGGCTCTGTACTGGGACCTCTGCTATTGGTGATATATATAAATGATTTGGAAGAAGGTGTAACTGGTGTAATCAGCAAGTTTGCGGATGACACGAAGATGGCTGGAATTGCGGATAGCGAAGCGCATTGTCGGGCAATACAGCAGGATATAGATAGGCTGGAAAATTGGGCGGAGAGGTGGCAGATGGAGTTTAATCCGGATAAATGCGAAGTGATGCATTTTGGAAGAAATAATGTAGGGAGGAGTTATACAATAAATGGCAGAGTCATCAGGAGTATAGAAACACAGAGGGACCTAGGTGTGCAAGTCCACAAATCCTTGAAGGTGGCAACACAGGTGGAGAAGGTGGTGAAGAAGGCATATGGTATGCTTGCCTTTATAGGACGGGGTATAGAGTATAAAAGCTGGAGTCTGATGATGCAGCTGTATAGAACGCTGGTTAGGCCACATTTGGAATACTGCGTCCAGTTCTGGTCGCCGCACTACCAGAAGGACGTGGAGGCATTGGAGAGAGTGCAGAGAAGGTTTACCAGGATATTGCCTGGTATGGAGGGTCTTGGCTATGAGGAGAGATTGGGTAGACTGGGGTTGTTCTCCTTGGAAAGACGGAGAATGAGGGGAGATCTAATAGAGGTATACAAGATTATGAAGGGTATAGATAGGGTGAACAGTGGGAAGCTTTTTCCCAGGTCGGAGGTGACGATCACGAGGGGTCACGGGCTCAAGCTGAGAGGGGCGAAGTATAACTCAGACATCAGAGGGACGTTTTTTACACAGAGGGTGGTGGGGGCCTGGAATGCGCTGCCAAGTAGGGTGGTGGAGGCAGGCACGCTGACATCGTTTAAGACTTACCTGGATAGTCACATGAGCAGCCTGGGAATGGAGGGATACAAACGATTGGTCTAGTTGGACCAAGGAGCGGCACAGGCTTGGAGGGCCGAAGGGCCTGTTTCCTGTGCTGTACTGTTCTTCTTTGTTTCCCCCTGATTGCCACCTATTGGCTATCCACTGCTGCTGGGTGAGCTGTACGAGGCTGCCTCTGACAAGTTCTCCTGGAAATGGAGATGTGTCAGGTCCCCCCAAAGTGGACTATTCCTATTTCTGGTTTGAGTGTGTTATTATTTTTCTCAGTTTTCTTTTCCTTTGGTTCCAATTGTGCTTGCTCTGCTGGTTCAAGTGCATCCTGCAACAGGTTATGTTCTATTATTAACTCAATTGTGCTGATAGTTTAAGTGGCCACACTGAGTTTCCTGTCTGATGTTTACTGACATCATTTAATATTTCTGTGTTCATTTTTTGTTGGTCACATTCTGTGTAGTGTTTTTTTTCTGTCTCAACTCTTTGTCTTAATATTTATGTGCATTAGTGTTGAAAAACCCCGAGTTAAACCACAGCTAGAGTACTGCCTGCAGTTCTGGCTCACCCTATTATGGAGAGGATGTGGTCCCACTGGAGAGTGCACAGAGAAAATATCTGAGGATATTACCAAGAATAGAGAATTTTACCTATGAGGAATGATTGGATAGGCTGGGGTTGTTTTCTATGAAAGCCTGAAGGGAGATTTAATTGGGATGTATAAAATTATGAAAGGCCTAGATTGAGTGGATCGGAAAGACCAATTTACCTCAGCAGCATGGTCAATACTATGGGTTACAGATTTAAAGTAATTGGTAGAAGTTTTGAAGGGGAGTTGAGGAGAAATCTTTTCACCTAGATGATGGCGGAGGTCTGGAACTCATTGCCTGAAAGGGTGGTGGAGGCAGGAACCCTCATTGCATCTTGGGAAGTACCTGAGTATGAACCTTCCTTAACCAAGAGCTGGAAAGTGGGATTCGGCTGGATAGCTTGTAATGGGTTGGCACCAACATGATGAGCCAAATAACCTCCTCTGTAAATTTCGATGACTTCAGGAGAGGTTGGAGGAACTTGGTTTGTTCTCTTTAGAGCGACAGAGTTGTGGGGCGACCTGATAGAAGTCTACAAGATTATGAGGGACATGGATAGAGAGGATAGTTAGAAGCCTTTTCCCAGGGTGGAAGAGTCAATTACTAGGGGGCATAGGTCTAAGGTGCGAAGGGCAAGGTTTAAAAGAGATGTATGAGGCAAGTTTTTTACACATAGAATCATAGAAACCCTACAGTGCGGAAGGAGGCCATTCAGCCCATCGAGTCTGCACCGACCACAATCCCACCCAGGCCCTACCCCCATATCCCTACATATTTTACCCGCTAATCCCTCTAACCTACACATCTCAGGACACTAAGGGGCAATTTTATTTTAGCATGGCCAATCAACCTAACCTGCACATCTTTGGACTGTGGGAGGAAACCGGAGCACCCGGAGGAAACCCACGCAGACACGAGGAGAATGTGCAAACTCCACACAGACAGTGACCCAAGCCGGGAATCGAACCCAGGTCCCTGGAGCTGTGAAGCAGCAGTGCTAACCTCTGTGCTACCGTGCCGCAGAGGTGGTGGGTGGCTGGAACTCGCTGCCGGGGGACGTAGTGGAAGCAGATACGATAGTGACTTTTAAGGGGTGTCTGGGCAAATACATGAACAGGATGGGAATAGAGGGATATGGTCCCCGGAAGGGTAGGGGGCTTTAGTTCAGTTGGGCAGCATGGTCGGTGCAGGCTTGGAGGGCCAAAGGGCCTGTTCCTGTGCAATAATTTTCTTTGGTCTTTGTTCTTGAAGCACTAAAGCAGCTAACTAATGAAGGAGATGCCAAACACTTTTATTTGCATTTAATCTGCAGCCCTTTATAATCTTTCTCGTTGAATTGATTCAATCCATTTATTTTAATGAATTATAAGGATTGATGGAGTTAGCTTTTTGTTGCAGTTAATAAGCCAGCGCTGAGAGGAAACTGGTTTAACATGGATGTTGCAGCAATAGTTTTAATCATTGATGTGAATTCAGTTCTGCCACATCATCATAACAATTGCCAGGCCAATTATCTCAATAATATCATCGGCACATGCTGTCTCATCAAAATATGCTAGAAAAAGTCAACTGGGACAAAAATAATGAGATGTTATAATTCCTGATCATTCTTGATGACTTCCAATCGCTCAGTAAAGGAACCATATGGCATAATTAAAAATCACTAATACTTTAAAGGAAAGAAAGTATTTGCACTTAGGTGGCACATTTATAATCTTGGAACATCCCAAAGGACTTCACAGCTAATTAATTACTTCTGAGATTTTGTCATTGTTGCAACGTGACCAAAGGGAGCAGCAATTTGTGCATAGCAAGCTCCCACTAACATTAATCCATTTTTGGCAGGCTGGTTAAGGGATAAATATTGGCAGGACTTTCAGTGAACCCTCCCTGCTTTTCTTCGATTAATGCAATGGGAAAGTTTACATCCACAGGAACATATGAAATTGAGGTACATAATGGGCAGCACAATGGCTCAGTGGTTAGCACTGTTGCCTCACAATGCCAGGGACCCGGATTCAATTCCGGCCTCGAGTGACTGTCTGTGTGGAGTTTGCACTTTCTCCCCGTGTCTACGTGGGTTTCCTGAGGGTGCTCCGGTTTCCTCCCACATTCCAAAGATGTGCAGGTTAGGTTGATTGGCCATGCAAAATTGTCCCTTAGTGTCAGGGGGATTAGCAGTGTAAATAAGTGGGGTTACAGAGATAGGGCCTGAGTGGGCTTGTTGGTTGTGCAGGCTTGATGGGGCGAATAGCTGCTCTGCACTGGAGGGATTCTATGATGGGCTGCTCCATCAAACCTGCCCACACCATGATGTCCAGGCTGTCACGACTAAACACTTCAAGGTTTACTAGCTGAAACATTGCAAATTTTATCTATTAAGATAGTGGAGCCAAAAAATTCTGAATTCGCCAGTGCGGAGTTCAAAACTGGTTCATTTGTTTTATATTTGACAGTTTCTTTGTAAAGGTGACCGTCAGATATTCAGAATTCAGAAACTACTCGGGGGCGGGGGGGGGGGGGGGGGGGGGGGGGGGTAAATATTCCGGTAATGCCCGCCACGGGAATCGTCACAGGGGGGACAGAAAATTTGACGGACTATTTAAAGGTGCGTTGACCTTGGGCAGGAATTTCCAGTCTCGGAGCTGGCGCGGAACCTTCCCGTTTTAATCCAAGAATTGATCTTGCCAATTTAAAACTGCTAATAGAGATAATAATAGATTTGAAAGTTTAAATAAAAAGTTTAAATAGAAACTAGAAGCAGAAGTTGGCCATTCGGCCCTTTGAGCCAGCTGTGCCATTCATTTTGATCATGGCTGATCATCAAATTCAATATCCTGATCCCGTCTTCCCTCCATATCCTTTGATTCCTTTAGCCCCAAGATCCATATCTAATTTCTTCATGAGATCGCACAATATTTTGGCCTCAATTACTTTCTGTGGTAGTGAATTCCACAGATTCATCACTCTCTGGGTGAAGAATTTTCTCTTCACCTCACTCAAAAAAACCCAACAAAGAACAATACAGCACAGGAACAGGCCCTTCGGCCCTCCAAGCCCGCGCCGCTCCCTGATCCAAACTAGACCACTCTTTTGTATCCCTCCATTCCCACTCTGTTCATGTGGCTATCTAGATAAGTCTTAAACGTTCCCAGTGTGTCCGCCTCCACCACCTTGCCCAGCAGCGCATTCCAAGCCCCCACCACCCATTGTGTAAAATATGTCCTTCTGATATCCGTGTTAAACCTCCCCCCCTTCACTTTGAACCTATGACCCCTCGTGAACGTCACCACCGACCTGGGAAAAAGCTTCCCACCGTTCACCCTATCTATGCCTTTCATAATTTTATACACCCCTATCAGGTCACCCCTCATCCTCCGTCTTTCCAGTGAGAACAACCCCAGTTTACCCAATCTCTCCTCATAACTAAGCCCTTCCATACCAGGCAACATCCTGGTAAACCTCCTCTGCACTCTCTCTAAAGCCTCCACGTCCTTTTGGTAGTGTGGTGACCAGAACTGGGCGCAGTATTCCAAATGCGACCGAACCAACGTTCTATACAACTGCAACATCAGACCCCAACTTTTATACTCTATGCCCCGTCCTATAAAGGCAAGCATGCCATATGCCTTATTCACTACCTTCTCCACCTGTGACGTCACCTTCAAGGATCTGTGGACTTGCACACCCAGGTCCCTCTGCATATCTAAAAGGTTTCCTCCTTATCCTCAAACTATGACCCCTAGTTCTGGACTCCGCCCACCATCAGGAACATGAATCTACCCTGTCTAACCCTGTTAGAATTTTATAAGTTTCTAAGAGATCCTCTCTCAATCTTCTAAAGTCCAGTGATTACAATCCTATCTGTCTCTCCTCATATGACAGACCTTCCAACCCAGGAATTAGTTTGGTAAACCTTCGCTGTGTTCCCTCTTTAGCAAGAACATCCTTCCTCAGATATGGACACCGAAGCGGCACACAATACTGTGGCCTCACCCTGTAAAATTGCAGTAAAAAGCTTAGATTATGTAGTTACAGTCAGTGGTAAAAAATTCAAGAAGAAAGTGAATAGCTGTCTATATTAAGATTTTGATTTTGTTAGCTCAGACAATAGCTAATCAAATTTATATTGTAAATATTATATCACGGAGTATTTGCTTGTTCGTCAAATTCATTTAATATTCTAAACTGAAAAACAATCAGCCGTGATACTCCATCTTTCTCAAAGACTGGGAGTGAGAACTTATTGAGGCAAAGGATGAATTCCAGTTGTTTAAAAATATTACCAGTCTTAATTATATGTTTATTGCCATTTGCAGAAACCCAAATGTCAAGGAAAGGAGAGACACTCTTGAAGATGTTAGGAGATGGCATTCATCCATGAGAGCAATCAGAAGTGTTAGGGTGGAAATAAATAAGTAAGATGGTTGAAAAGATTCCAAAACATAACAATACGCTGTCTTCTCTTTTAAAACATTTAGAAGACGAGGAAGGTTGTTATTGGCCCCCAAATTAATAAGTGATTCATTGCAAGGACAAGGCAGCTCAGAAGCCTGAGGCTTATTGGACATTATTGGGTCTTCGCTGTCATAGTCTAACAGAGTCGAGCTGTTCACACCCTCTGTACCTCCAGAGGCAGGTTGCTATAGGCCAGCAAACCCTAACATCATCACTGACTGTGTGGAATACGGATGAGGCTTGATCTCAGTTTGTATTTTGTGAGAAACAGAAGCTTGAAGATTGCCTAGTTTGAAGCGAGTGAGAGAATTTGCAGTAGGTCTCAATGTCTTATTACAAAAGAAAATAACCAGTGTTGTGTACATGGTGTCTGTCTCTTTAAGATAGCACAATAATAGAGGGTCACCTGACTTGAGCGACCAATGGAAACTGAGAGCGATGGCACAATTTTCCCGTCCTGCCCACCATGGGAATCGTAGCGGGTGGGACAGGACCATGCAAAGGTCCATTGACCTCGGGTGGGATTTTCCAGTCTTGGGGCGAGCGCGGCTGGAAAATCCCACTCTGAGTGTTCACACCAAAGGCTGGAATCCTCTCTGAAGAGAATCTTCTGGAACCATGTAGAACTGGGGCTCTGCCCCAGGGCAGCCTTTGTGCTGCATAAACCTCCTGTACCTAATTTCTTTATTCAATAAATACATTCCTTGTTCCAACCAAAGTCTGAAGCCTCTCTTAATAATTCCAGACACTGGCCACACAAAATATATAACAACCAACTGATTAGCCTGGAAGTATTGGGACAGTAACTAGAACAAGGGATTGAGGCCTCCACAGTCAAGAGAAGGTAAATGAAAGTTTGATCTCTAAGAATAGCTGCAGCTGAGTAAGATTCCCCAGAGGATCATGGCATACTTCCCGGTGGTCCCTACAGCAGTACATAACTTTAAGATTGATATGTCTTATCAGAGAATTCTTGGGGGAAGTAGAAGGTAAACCTAGTCATTAATCATATTGTTAATAGTGCCTGTTTTGTTCAAGTCTTCGATATACAATGAAATTGTTTTGCTTTAAATGAAAGGAAAATCTTGTGGCCTAGGTCTTATTGGTTAAAACAAAGTATTTGGATTTCTTTTTTTAATGTTAATGGTCCTTAGCCAGATCATCGCAGCAGGCATTTGATTTCAATTGTGATTCTAATGTATTTATGATGTTTACATCTCTGGCAATGCCTTGATTTGATAAATGGGAAGAAACTGCAACTGCTGGCAATCTGAACATGGCAGCAAAAGCATCAGTATTGGTAAGGCAAAAAGGCAAATTAACATCCTGGGTATCAAGACCCCCTCAGGAGGGCTAGCAGCTGGAAGATGAAAGGAAAGTATGTCAAGGAATGGGAAACAATAAGGAGGAGAATAGGAGGGAGAGAAATTTGATTTGATTATTGTCACATGTATTGGGATACAGTGAAAAGTATTGTTTCTTGCGCGCTACGCAGACAAAACATATCATTCATAGAGTACACAGGGAAGTAGGAAAGGAGAGGGTGCAGAATATAGTGTTACAGTTACAGATAGGGTGTAGAGAAAGATCAGCTTAATATATGGTAGGTCCATTCAAAAGTCTGATGGCAGCAGGGAAGAAGCTGTTCTTGAGTCAATTGGTACGTGATCTCAGAAATGGGAAGAAAAGATAAGTATCATTGAAATGGTAGAAGGAAGTAAAAAATGTTGGAGGGTGGCAACTGCGGCTGGCCTAAGGATCTGTTTTTTCCCCTCAAATTAGTTCAATAAATTTGAAGAAATTAAGTTACGCGAGTGTTTTCTCCATCCGAGGCGTATGATTATTTCACTGCCTTTGAATATTTATTAAGAACTTTCAGTGTTGGTGAAAATAGTCCTTTCAGTGCCTGGTGTCATTGCTGTACATCATGAAGGCTGCTCATCTTTCACCCCCCCCCCCCCATTAATATTGCTTGAAATACAAATTCTAGTTCTCTTTTTATTTAAGTGGTTCTTGTTTCTGTGATGGAGCTAGCCATCCTTTTGACAATGACTTCAATAAAAAGAATATTCTCAAGTTTAAAGATCAGAATTCCAGATCTAAGTGTGAAAAATTCCTTGATGGTTCTTATTCCAATAGGCCCTCACTTAAAAGTTGTGGCTGTGTTCTTGAAAATTGTGACTTTAAGTGAAACAACTTTAAATGAATCATGGGTTCCCATAGGGATCAATGTTAACAGCAGAGTTAGGTTCTTTCAGACATTTCATGCCTGGAAAAAACAATGGAAAAGTAGGAGCAGGAGGATGCCATTCAGCCCTTTGAATACAAGTTGTAAGTACAAGTACAATGTTCAAGTTGAAATATTGTACCAAATGTGTGCAGCTTTATGTAATCCAAGCTGGAATAATATGCAAATAAAAATAAATCTGAATAAAAACTAATTACAACAGAAATGCCATATAAATTAAAATCAGATAACACAAAATCACCCAAATCAGCACAATGTTTCCTTCCCAACTCTCTCTCTTTTCCTATCCAATTATCTCACTATCACCTTTCTCATTCACTCGCACTCTCTCTCTCTCTCATGCTCTCTCCTTCTCTGTCTCAACCCGACCCTCCTCATCCTCACCCTCAAACCAACCCAGGCCAGTGACTTAACAACCTAACAGAGGCTCTGGTTAACACCCAGTCTGTGGCTGCGCCTGGAGCCTGGAGCTCATCTTTACAGTCTGGAGGTAGGTGGGGGGAGGGGGGGGGGGGGTGGCGGCTGAGCCCCTTGGCTGCGAATGGAACCATGGGCCTCGTTCTCTCCACCTCCACCACTGGTTTACTCACCTGACAACCTGCCTGGCAGCCGGCAGCTTCCTGTGCATGCCCTGCGACCCTGCTTCCAGGTCTCGGGCCTTGATCTTGCCCCATGGCCTCAGCCTCTGGTGGTGCTGCCGGTGGCTCCGGCATCAAAACACAGCAGTGGCTGGCCTGGAGTGTAGCTCATAGATAGGGGATGGGGCTAAAGTGCAGACAACCTAAAATGCAGGCCAATCAGAAAACCAAGTCCAAAAAATACACAACATTTAAATGAAATGACGTTCAGCAGACAAACTAAAGTGAGGTCTTAGCATTAGATATAACTGGGTGATTCTGTGATCTGGCACATGTGTCTTTGGAAATTGATTTGCCAATTCCTGAGATGTGCCTTAGTGAAATGCTGAATCGTAGATTCCCCCAATATTGTCCCTTGCCAAAGGTGAGCTAGAGGCAACAATATATTTTGGAAATCCAATGAAACCTGTAAATCTTTTGTTCTTGTTAAATATTTTTGTCCTGTTTTTTGAAATAATGTATCAATCCATTTGTTATAAAGACTTGTTAATTGCCTACTTTTTTGTACCTTGATGTGGTGGATATTAGAGAGGCTCTAGGAATGGTCCAGAATGGTAATTGTGCATTTATTGTGTTTAATTGCATAAGGGCATTAAATACCAAGTGGATGATCTATCTCAACCTCCTCCTGAGGTCTCCAACGTCCACAGATACCAGTCTTCATTCAATTCGATTCGCTCCATGTATTATCAATGGTTGAATGCATTGGACACTGCAAAGGCTATGGGCTCTGACAATATTATGGCAATAGTACTGAAGACTTGTGCTCCAAAACTAGCTGTGCTCCTAGCCAAATTATCCCAGTACAGCTGCAACATTGGGTATCTACCCGTCAATGTGGAAAATTGCCTAGGTATATCCTGTATGCAAAATGGAGGACCAATCCAACCTGGCCAAGTCTACTTTCGATCATCTCATCAACAAAGTAATGGAAGGTGTCATAGAATCATAGAATCCCTACAATGCAGAAAGAGGCCATTCGGCCCATCGAGTCTGCACCGACCACAATTCCACCCAGGCCCTACTCCCATATCCCTACACATTTATCCGCTAATCCCTCTAACCTACTCATCTCAGGACACTAAGGGGCAATTTTAGCATGGCCAATCAACCTAACCCGCACATCTTTGGACTGTGGGAGGAAACCGGAGCACCCGGAGGAAACCCACGCAGACACAAGGAGAATGTGCAAACTCCACACAGACAGTGACCCAAGCCGGGAATCGAACCCAGGTCCCTGGAGCTGTGAAGCAGCAGTGCTAACCACTGTGCTACCGTGCCGCCCTGCTATCAACAGAGCTCTCAAGTGGCAAATATTCAGCAATAACCTGCTCGCTCATGGTCAGTTTGTTTTCTGCCAGGGCCACCCAGCTCCTGACCTCATTACAGCCTTCGCTCAAACATGGACAAAAGAGCTGAACTCAAGAGTTGAAGTGAGAGTGACTGCCCTTGATATCAAGGCATCATTTGATCGAGTATGGCATCAAGAAGCCCTAGCAAAATTGGAATCAATGGGAAACATGGGAAAACTCCACAATATTTGGAATCATACCTGGCACAAAGGAAGATTGTTGTGGTGGTTGAAGGTCAACAATCTCAGCCCCAGGACATCACTGCACCTATCCTCTGGGTAGTGTCCTAAGCGCAACAATCTTCAGCTGCTTCATCAATGACCTTCCCTCGATCATAAGGCCTGAAGTTCATCGATGATTACACAATATTCAGCACCATTCATGACTCCCCAGGTGCTGAAGCAGTCCATGTCCAAATGCAGCAAAACCTGGACAATATCCAGGCATGGGCTGACAAGTGGCACGTAACATTCGCACCACACAAGTGCCAGGCAATGACCATCTCCCAGAACATTTCTCCCCTTAACATTCAGTGGCATTGCCATCACTGGATCCCCCACTGTCGACATCCTGGGGGTTACCATTGATCAGAAACTGAGCTAAACCAACCACATAAATACGATGGCAGGTCAGAGTCTGGGAATTCTGCAGCTTGTAATTCATCTCCTGACTCCCCAGAACCTGCCCCTCTACAAGGCCCAAGTCAGGAGTGTGATGGAATAATCTCCACTTGCATGGGCTAGTGTAGTTCCAACAACACTCAAAAATCTGGACACCAACCTGTAAAAAGCAACCAGCTTGATTGGACTCCATCCACAAACATTCAATCTCTCCACCAGCGATGCTCAGTAGCAGCAGTGTGTACTATCGACAAGATGCACTGCAGCAACTCACCAAGGCTCCTTTAACAATGTCTTCCAAACCTGGAACTTCTACCACCTCGAAGAATAAGTGCAGAAGATGCATGGGAATACCACAAGTTACAAGTTACCCTTCAAAAGCAGTCCGCACGTTCTCCCTGTGTCCACGTGGGGTTCCCCTGGGTTCTTCAGTTTCCTCCCAAACGTGCAGGTTAGGTGCATTGGCCATGCTAAATTCTCCCTCAGTGTACCCGAACAGGCGCTGGAGTGTGGCGACGAGGGGATTTTCACAGTATCTTCATTGCAGTGTTAATACTTGTGACACTAATAAATAAACTTCAAAACTAACACCACTCTGATTTGGAACTATATTCGTGTTCCTTCACTGCTACTGGGACAAAATCCTGGAACACCCATAACAGTACTGTAGGTATTCCTACAACACATGGGCTGTTGTGGTTCAAGAAGGCAGCATACCACACCTTTTCAAGGGCAATTAGAGATGTACAATAAACCTTGGCCCCAGCCAGTGATGCCCACATCCCATGAATGAATTAAAAAAACTAGTGATTCACTCGTGCTCCTATAAATGGACGGACTGAAAATTATGATTTTTGGGTCAGGAGATGCTTGCTTTTAAATTGCAACTCTATAAATAAAGTTTATAACATGTCAAGATTGGCTCCACTTCTATCTTCTACTGACTGGCTTCTTGGAGTATAATACGGAGAAGGGACACAACAATGATTTCCATTGAGCAAGATTACTCAAGTGAACTTGAGAAGTTAGCAGTGTTCAATTTAGACGTGTACTGCTTGAGTGATTTGATCGAACCATATGAAAGAATGAAATGAGTTAGTCATGTTCTTGTTGTTAAATTGGTGCAGTTGGATAGTTTGGTAAAGAGCAGTGGGTCATGTATGAAAAAAAAGGGGTGGCACGGTGGCACAGTGGTTAGCACTGCTGCCTCACAGCTCCAGTGACCTGGATTCTATTCCGGCCTCAGGTCACTGTGTTGAGTTTGCACATTTTCCCCGTGTCTACGTAGGTTTCTTCCGGGTGCTCCGGTTACCTCCCACAGTGCAAAGGTGTACGGGTTAGGTTGATTGGCCATGCTAAATTGCCCCTTAGTGTCAGGGGGATTAGCAGAGTAAATATGTGGGTTTACGGGAATAGGGCCTGAGTGGGATTGTAGTTGGTGCAGACTCGTGGGCCGAATGGCCTCCTTCTGCACTGTAGTGATTCTATGAAAGGGTAGGAGAAAGTTGGATGTTTGGGATTTTTTTATTTTTTCATGGTAGGTGTGTGGAGCAAGTTACCGCTCAGAAAGTGAATGGCTGTGCTTTCTTTCGAAAGAGATCTGGACGAGTTCCAATCTGGTGTCGATATCACATCCCATAAAAGGTAGTGAACTACCAGTTAGCATAGAAGAATGAAAGGGCAATAAATGCTGGCCTAACCATTGACACCCACACCCCGTGAAATAATTTAAGAAAAGCTCCAAGTTGTGTCTTTGATTAGTGTAATTCTAGTCAGGGGATCAGAGAAAAGATTTCCGGTTTTATGTTCCTAATTAGCTCTAGGTTTTATAATTTCTTTGCTTCTGCTAGGTTGGTACATACCTACTGATGATCGGGGGATATCTAATCATGATACTTCAATCATCGTGACTGTGCGGCAGATGGTCTTTTATGCCCCATCATTTTCATATGTTTGAATCTACTTAAATCTAGTCAATCCAGGAGAATTGAAAACATTGTACTTTTCTTCGTGTAATGTCCAGTGAAGTGATTTATTCAGAAAGGTAAATGTAGCTGTAATTAAATTGTGGTGATATCCTCTTTTTATTTTCACTTCAGTCCTAACTAATTAAAGGAAAATAGAAGGTATCCGGTGGAACTGTGGATTCTTGAAACATAAGGCATCTGTTGATGTTGTGAAGCTCAGCCTCAGCTTTGATCTCTTTTTAAAATGTTTAACCACCAGGTCACATTGTGATGTTGAAGGAGTTGACATTGATAAGTGTGTCTTTATAAACCAGTGGTTTGGCGACAACAGAGGATATTTTTGCACTTTCACTGACTGCCTCATTTGACACCCAGGAGCCAATAAGGAGCAAGCAGAGGAAAACAGACAGAATAATGGCCAGATAATCAAAGGGAACGGTGTCAGTCAGCAGATGAGTTACTGAGGTTTTGAAGAAGTCTAGGGCAGATGGAGGAAACATCACCAAATAGGCAAGAAAAGAAGCCACAACAAAGAGGACAATCAAAAGAAAGGAAAATCTTCGAAGAAATTATTTCGCTACAGGAGGAATTACGATTATCGTTGGGACCACTGTTTATATTTAAGATCACTATAGTGAAATTATGCATTTTTCTTCACAGCCATTCTGCTGTTTGCACCATTTTGATGATCAGAGGCCGGTTGAAGGGTGACATTGGAAAACAAACTTGAGTTTAGAAATAATCCACTAACAATCGACAATATTCAGTTTGCGTACATGGCGTAATAGCAATACGCTAAAGCAATGAGATTGTTTAGAGTGTTTAATAAGAAAAATCAAATAATGAGAAGTCAATGATGAGAGGGGAGAGATACAAAATGGTCCAGGGGCAATTTTTTCACACAGAATGGTGAGTGTCTGGAACGAGCTGCCAGAGGCAGCAGTAGAGGCGGGTCTTCTAAAAAGCATTTAAACAGTTATTTGGGTAAGATGAGTATAGAGGGATATAGGACAAACGCAGACAATTGGGACTAGCTTTGTGGTTCAAAAAAAGGGTGGCATTTACAAATTGGGCCAAAGGGCCTGTTTTCACGCTGTAAACCTCTATGACTCTACAACTTTATGACTCAATGCAAAGACAGCCAGCAATCAGAATCTAGGCCAAAACATTTTGTAAACCTTAAAAGAAGGCCCAAACATGTTGATTAAGTGTAAAAGTATCTTGCAGACCATAGAATCCCTATAGTGCAGAAGGATACCATTCAGCCCATCAAGCCTGCACTGACGACAATCCTTTCCCCGTAACCTCATGTAGTTACATAGGAACATAGAAACCAGAAGCAGGAGTAGGCCATTTGGTCCTTCAGGCGTGCTCCACCATTCATTTTGATCATGGCTGATCATTGCATTCAATATCCTGATCCCCCCCCCTTCCCCCATATCCCTTGATCCCTTTAGCCCCAAGAGCTACCCTGCCAATCCCCCTGATACTAAGGGGCAACTTAACATGGCCAATCAACCTAACCCATGTATCTTTGGAGTATGGGAGGAAACCCGAGCACCTGGAGGAAACCCACGCAGAGATGGGGAGAATGTGCAAACTCCGCAGAGGCAGTCGCACAAGGCTGGAATTGAACCCGTGTCCCTGGCACTGTGAGGCAGCAGTGCTAACAATGAAGGCTAAATTCTTCAACTCTTTCATTATTAAATGGGAAATTTTGAATTAGAATTATTCAGCTTAAGAAAAGGAAGGGGCTGAAAAAGAGAGTCACATGTATTGATAGCAAAATGATTACCAATTATAATAGGCCCAGCATTATGGTGATTAATGATTCATATCTAAGCCAGAAGTGCCATAGTAAATCACTGTGACAGCAGAATTGAAATCGCCCTGCTTCAGACCTCACCATGGTTACTATGCAGTTAGTCTACTAAACAATCTTCATAAATCTATTTTTGAATTTTCTATTCATGTATGCTCATCAGGATAAGGAACAATAGCTCTGGAATAGGTTTTGCCTGTTGTCTTTTTCCTCCTATTTAAATACACAAAGCTTCCAGATCTAAAATTATGCAAGACTCAATTTAATGGCTGAGATCAGTTGATTCAGTTCTGACTGATCTTGGCTGATTTGGCTTGATGTCTTGAGGTATTTAAATCTTTAGCTGTGTAAACGCCCCTTGATTTCCTCAGATCTCTGCCACTAATTCTAATTCAGCAGGTCAGACTCCCCGCCATGATATATTTGCCACTAGAAATGTATTTATTTATTTATCTTTATTGCAATACAGTGTAAGGCATAAATTGTTACATTATTAAAAGCAAGAACACCAGTAACAACACCAGACATTACATACATGGAAATCACACAATGTTTCTAACTTGTCTTCTAAAAGTCACTACATTTTCAGAGTTCACGATGAAATCAGCATTCCAAGTATCAACAATTATATGTGGGGAAAAAATTGCGAATATCAAGTCGTGAACCAAATCTCTGTAGGTTACACCAACGACCAGGCAAAGTACTGTAATTACAAGTAAAAAACGTTTCAGTCTTGGAGGTGGTAAGGCCATGTATCAATTTATAAACTTCAGCTAAATCAAAAATCAGCCATCTCTTATCTCAAGATTGTGATTCAAGAACTTTGAAATGCTCCTCATAAGATATTCCCCTCATGTCTTCCATTTTCCTGGTAACATGTCTTTGCACTCTCTCTGTAAGCTGTATATCTCACTGAAGTGTAGATTCCAAACAGTGGATGCATGCTCCAGATGTGGGCGTACCTGCAGTTTATAGAGTTTAACACATCCTGACTCAAAAAACGATCGTAAAACATTTCCTGCCCACTGAACTGCCTGAGCCACATGATTTATAAACTTCAGATTACATGTAACAGTCATGCCCAAATCCCTTTTAATGGTTGAATGTGCTAAAGGCTGGCCATCAAGGTGGTACTGTGAATTTGCATTATTGTGGCCAAAATGGAGAACTGAATACTTTGCCACTTAAAAGTAAGTTGCCATTCCTTGGACCACTGCACCATAGTAGAGAGTTCACTCTGGAGAAGTGCATTCAGGAGACCTGGATTATTTTTCTTGACTTCCAAATAAATTTTAATGTCATCTGCCTATTTTAAAACTGTACTATGCTGAATCTGGCCATCAGTATCATTGTATTCATATCAATGTAGCGGGGAAGGATTTTTATTCCACACATCTGTATTTGCACTGACCAAGGTTTCTTGCATCCGTCCAACTGGATGAACTACCCAGGAGTTAGGGAGCTAATAGTTCCCCATTGCTTTGTCACAACACCTTGGCCAATCAGTCGACTTGCCAACCAATTAGCACCCTTTTTTCCTGTAGTATAAATTGTTGTGATCATTTGAAATTTGGCATTCTTGCATTTGTCCTGACGAGTGCAGGATGAAAATCTTCAGCAAGTCGTCTCTTCAGCAAGTCGTCTCTTCAGCAATATTACTGCTTCTTGGCAGAAAGGAGGTATGGCCAGAAGTATTACCTCAGGCTTCACAGGTCGCTCATAACACATTACATTTTGGCAAGTGCAGCATTGAAAGTAGAATTCTTCTCCATTGATATAGGTGATGGAACTGATCAAGGATGTTGGTCCAACCATGGAACCATAGAAATTATGCAGCATAGGAAGGGGCCATTTGGCCCATCTTGGTCATGCCGACCTAAAGACACCTAGGTGCCCTTTCAAATCCCATCTTCTTGCACATGGCCCATAGCCCTGCAATTTACAGCACTAAAGGTGCAGATCCAGGTACTTTTTAAACAAGTTTAGGGTCTCTGCCTCCACCACCAACTCAGGCAGCGAATTTCAGACACCCACCACCCTCTGCATAAAAAAAGGTTTGTGGTGAACCACTGTAATACTGTCTGTATATGTGATATGCCTGGACACGCCCCTGCTGCCTCAATCCAGGGCTCCGCCCTCCTCGGGGTATAAAGGTGGCTGCTCTCCGCCCCTTTTGCCTCAGTTCAGGTTAGCCATCGGTTTGGGAGTGCTTCTGTTCTTGTTAATAAAAGCCTGTTGTTTCACAACATCTAGTTTTTGCGTGAATCAATGGTGCATCAAGGTTTTCTTCAGGGCCCCTCTAATCCTTCTGCCTCTTAGCTTGAACCTATGACCCCTGGTTTTTAAATTCTCTGCCAAGGCAAACAGTTTCTTCCTGTCTTCTCTGTCCCTACCCCTCACAATTTTGTGTACCTTAATCATGTCACCCCTCTGTTCCAAGGAAAACATCCCCAACCTCTCCAATCTCTCCACAGAGCTACAATTCTCCAGCCCTGGCAACATTCTGATAAATCTTCTCTGCTCTCTCTCCAGAGCAATTACATCCTTCCTGTAACGTGGTGACCAGAACTGCACACAGTACTCCAGTTGTGGCCTCACCAGTGTCTTATACAGTTTAATCATTCTATCCCTACATCTGTATTCTATTTCTTTGCCAATGAAGGAGAGCATTCCATACCCCTTCTTTACAACCTTATTTGCCTGTGCTGGTATCTTTAGGCACCCGTGCACTTGGACACCAAGATCTCTCATTTTATCTAGCTCTCTCAGTATATTCCCATTTGTTGTGTATTCCCTTTTACTGTTTAACCTCCCCAACTGCATTACCTTATACTTATCAGAATTGAATTCCATCTGCCACTTTCCTGCCCACTCCATCAACCTATCTATATAATTTTGGAACTTATAGCTTTCCTCTACACTATCCACTACACAACTAATTTTTGTGTTGCCTGAAAATTTTCCAATCATGCCCCCCCCCCCCCCCCCCCCCCCCGCCCCCCGCCTCCCCATGTTCAAGTCCAAATAGTTAATATATAAAACAAACAGCAGGGGTCCTAACACCGAGCCCTGCGGAACACCACTTGAAACAGCTTTCTACTCGTAAGGGCAGCCATCGACCATCACCCTTTCAGCCATTGGCAACTACCCTTTGTTTCCTGTTACTCAGCCAGCTTTGGATTCAATTTGCCACATTATCCTGTACCCCATGGGCTTTTACTTTTTTGACCAGTCTGCTAAGTGGAACCTTGTCAAATGCCTTACTAAAACCCATGTAGACAACACCTACTGCACTACCCCCATCAATCCTCCTTGTCACTTCCTCAAAGAATTCAACCAAATTTGTAAGGCAAGACCTTCCCTTAACAAAGTCATGTTGACTATCACTGACTAGTCCATGTCTTTCTAAGTGATGGTTACCCGTTCTTTCAGGATTGATTCTGACAATTTACCCGTCACTAACTGGCCTATAGTTGTTTGGCAATTCCTTCATATCCTTTTTAAATAACGGAACCACATTTATATTCCTCTAGTCCTCTGACAACTCACCTGTGTCAAGTGAAGATTGGAAAATAATGCTCAGAGCATCTGTTATTTCCTCCCTGACCTCCTTCAACATCCGAGGAAACAATCTATCCGGCCCTGATGACTTATCCATTTTCAAGGATTCCAACACTTCCTCTCTCATTATGATTATTTTATCCAATATACAACTGTTCTTCTTGGATTATGATACCTGCATCATCCCTTTACTTTGTGAATACAGAGACAACAAAAAACTCATTTAAAACTCTTCCCATTTCCTCTTCACACAATTTCCCTTCTTCCTCTCTGATAAAGTTTAAAGTTTATTCATTAGTGTCATCAACACTGCAATTAAGTTACTGCACATACAAATGGTGGCATAGTGGTTAGCACTGCTGTCTCACAGCGCCGGGACCCGGGTTTGATTCCCGGTTTGGGTCACTGTCTGTGCAGAGTCTGCACGTTCTCCCCATGTTTGCGTGGGTTTCCTCCGGGTGCTCCGGTTTCCTTCCACAGCCTGAAAGATGTGCAGGTTAGGTGCATTGACCTGAACAGGCACTGGAGTGTGGCGACTAGGGGAATTTCACAGTAACTTCACTGCAGTGTTAATGTAGGCCTTACTTGTGACTAATAAATAACTTTACTTTAAATGGTTTAAAGTTTTCTTTTAAAGTTTATTCATTAGTGTTACAAGTAGGCTTACATTAACACGCTGTCTGTGTGGAGTTTGCACATTCTCCCCATGTCTATGTGGGTTTCCTCCAAGTGCTCAGGTTTCCTCCCACAATCCAAAGATGTGCGGATTAGGTGGATTTGCCATGCTAAATTGCCCCTTAGTGTCAGGGGGACTAGCTGGGGTAAAATTCATGGGGCTATGGGGATAGGGCCTGGGTGGAATTGTGGTCGGTGCAGACTTGATGGGCTGAATGACCTCCTTCTGCACTGTAGGTTCTATGATAACTATGATGAAAACTACAATGAAGTTACTGTGAAAATCCCCCAGTTGCCACACTCCGGCGCCTGTTTGGGTACACTGAGGGAGAATTTAGCATGGCCAATGCACCTAACCAGCACGTCTTTCCGACTGTGGGAGGAAATGGGAGCACCCAGAGGAAATCCGCACAGACATGGGGAGAACGTACAAACTCCACAGAGACAGTGACCCAAGCTGGGAATCAAACCCAGATCCCTGGCGCTGTGAGGCAGCAGTCCCAACCACTGTGTCACCGTGCTTCCCCTAGGTCCCATATTTTCCTTAACTATCCTTTTGCTCTTTATACTGGTGAAACATCTTTGGGTTTTCCTTCATCTTGCTTGCTAATATTTTTTCATGCCCTCTCTTTGATTTCCTTATTTCTTATTTCAGTGCATCCATGTGAATGCATTCTGTAGCTCCTTGAAGCATAGAGAATCCGATAGTTGTGCAGGGCCATTTGAAATCTGTCCATTGTGTTAACTATATCATCTGTTCGCTCAAGTTGGATAAAATAGATTCACCTGAATTATACGGCAGCTGTTTTTCAGCCTCTGGTGTATCCTTATTATCAATTTTAAACGTGACCTTTTTGAAGTTCCACATTGTGACACTATGAATACGAGGGCAGTGGGGAGGAGAAATGAAGAGCTTGGGCACTCATTGAGCTGCTGGAAAGACTCTAGTTCAAAACTTTCCAACTGTGCTTATATCCATTTTTAGAAATAAAAGGACCAAGGTGAGTCTTTACAGTTTACTTTCGGGCAACATCATATGTTTTGAAAACAGCGTGACCTTTCTCTTGTAACTGCGTTGTCGGAGTTGACACTAAAAGCTGCCACAGAACTTATGAACTGATGAGGAGTCAGGTGCTGGACTGCAAAGCTGCTAGATTATAAGTGAACTGTTTTGCTTGCCCTTTTGACCACTCCAGATTTTTATATCTTGGCAGATCGACAAAAAAAAATACTATCCTCAGATCATTAGAAGCGCTGCGTGACTGAGAATTTATCGAAACAAAGTATGAAGCAAGGCCGCACCAAGTACATCGCAAGACTTTGCTATTGAGCTATGTGCTGCCATGGGACCCAGTTACATTTGCCAGACAAGTTGCCATAAATATTGCAGTGAGTAATGTTCAGTCACTTCGGTCTTGTTCATAAAGGTTCCTGTGAGTGCTGCACTTTGTTGGCAAGCAGCTCTGAGGTTTGGGGAAGATATCTTGCTGATAAAGAAGTGGGAGTTTATTTTAGCCTGGCTTATTTCTGATCATGCTCCATGAAAAGCAAAGCAGCTGTGCCAGATATCAGAGACAGGTACATTGTTCAAGTAGCTATAGAGGAAGTAAAAATACAATTTCTACAAGATTGCCTGGTCTGTTTTTTCAGTCGCAGTAACTGATCCTCTGTGGCATTACTCAAGGCTACTCGGAGATCTGAAGCCTCCTTGTAATGTTTTAGTCGCATTCTGATTTGGGGATGGAAAATACATAAGCTGGAATTTTATTGCCCCGCCCACCCGCGGGAATTGGAGCGGATGAGGGGCAGACAATGGAAAGATCTGTTGACCTCGGGCGGGATTTTACGGTTTCAGGATGAGTGAGGCTGTAAAATCCCGCCCATAGTGAGAGACCAGGCAAGGGAGGAAGCCAGCAAAATATGGTGACGGTGTGTATGAAACAGTACAAAGTTGTTGCTCTGGGTTTGCTCAGTGGTGAACAGTCAATGGTAACTCTTGTTTTCCTGACTGAAAAAGAATGCAAATGTTCAAAAGGTCTGAACAGACATTTTGTGAGAACCGCCCTCCATGTCGGACACCGTATTAGGAGGAGGAGCTAAGCTGTGAAGTGTGACCCTGGATGAATTCTGGGAGTTGTATTGCACCCATACCATCTGCGCAAAGTGATGCTGCTGCATTCTGGGGTGTGTGCTACTTGCTTGACCATCCTCTCACAGATCTGGGGAATTCAACAAACCTCAAATGCCAGATTTCTTTTTTGCAAGGTCTCTGAGTAGAAATTTCAAACAAAAAAAGCCTCAAGGTGAGCTTTATAATCTGAATTATATAATATTTTGGTGCTTTTATTCTTCATTGGAAATTTTACTTGTCTTTTTCATCCCAGGTCTGTTCAAAGCTGGTTTTCCCTACCTTGTTTGGTTTGCCTTGCTGCCAATAATAGCAACGATGGAAAATGGATATGCTCTATAATATAACTTCTAAATAGTGTATGCTAACTGATATCCAACATCTGTGGTCAGAACACATAATGAGGGAGCAGAACCAGTAGATCTGGGGAAGAACCAAGTTGTGCAGTTACTGATCTGCTCAGCCACACCCTCAGCTACCCCTTTGATGCCCTACCCTATTAATGCCTTTACTTCATCACGCACTGGCCATTTCCATGCTACATTTCTCATTTCTATTGCATTGAGTCCAAAAGGCTCAAACTTGTATGGATATGGTGAGTAACTGGCTTAGTGATTCACTGCCAGATCTGGCTGGACCACGTGAAACTCATCCTACAAAATTGTGTAATCCAGGATTATCCAGATATGCAAAGATTGTCATCTTTTCTCTGCTACGTTCATGTGGCCATACGAATTAGGAGCAGGAAAAGGACATTTAGCCTTTCGAGCCTGCTGATTCAATTGATATATTCATGGCTCATCTGATTGTGGTGTCTATACCCTTGGAAACTTTGTTAGTCAAGAATCTATCCGACCCATTCGTAGAATATTCAATGACCCTGCCTCCACTGCTCTTGGGAAGGGAATAGCATAGAAAATAAAAATCTCCTCATGTCCATCTTTAATGGGAGATCCCTTATTTTAAAACTGTATCCCTAGTTCTAAGAAATTAGGAACATAAGAATGAAATAAGTCAGCAGAGGCCAGTGTCCCTTCACCAGATTCCCTTTTATTTACAAACTCTATCATAGTTCATAGCAGGTTCAGTGTTAGCATTCGGCCATTCATAAGAACATAAGAACTGGGAGCAGGAGTAGGCTATCTGGTCCCTCGAGCCTGCTGCACCATTCAATAAGATCATGGCTGATCTTTCCATGGACTCAGCTCCACTTACCCACCCACTCACCCATTCCCTTCCCAAGAGCAGCGGAGGCAGGGTCATTGAATATTTTGAGTGGGTTGGATGGATTCTTGACTAACAAAGTTGCCAAGGGTATAGATACCATCAGATGAGCCATGAATATATCAATTGGATCAGCAGACTCGAAAGGCAAATGTCCTACTCCTACTCCTAATTCGTATGTCCGCACGTACGTAGCAGAGAAAAGATGCCAATCTTTGCATATCTGGATAATCCTGGATTACACAATTTTGGTGGATGAGTATCACAGTAATTCCTTTACTGTTCAAAAATTGATCCTTGTCTTAAAAACATTCAATGAGGTAGCCTCAACTGCTCCACTAGGCAGGGAATTCCACAGATTCACAAGCCTTTGTGTGAAGATGTTCTTCCTCAACTCAGTCCTAAATCTTCTCCCCCTTATTTTGAGGCTATGCCCCCTAGTTCTAGTTTCACCCGCCAGTGGAAACAACTTCCCTGCTTCTTTCTTATCTATTCCCTTCATAATTTTATATGTTTCTATAAGATCCCCCCTCATTCTTCTAAATTCGAATGAGTATGGCCACAGTCTACTCAGAGTCTCCTCATAAGCCAACCCCTCAACTCTGTAAACAAACTATTGAATCTCCTCTGCGCTCCCTCCAGTGCCAGTATATCCTTCCCTGCATCTATCATCTCAGAATGTGAAGGTGCTTAAGGCTATTTGATTGTGCCTCATTGGTAATAACATGGTTGGAATATGGGAACAGTTCTGTGTAATAAATCTTTGTAACACTTTATATTTCAGGCCATAGCAATAGCAAGGCTTCCAGAATTGAGAATTCCAGTGAAAGAAAGGGAATTAAAGAACTAACTAAACTTAGAACTTAAACTTGCTGAGCAAGTCAAAGAAAAGATTTACTAGGATGCTACCGGGACTTGATGGCTTGCGTTATGAGGAGAGGCTGGATAGACTGGGACTTTTTTTCCCTGGAGCGTAGGAGACTTAGGGGTGAGCTTATAGAGGTCTGTAAAATAATGAGGAGCATAGATTAAATAGATCGTCGACATCTTTTTCTAAAGGTAGGGGAGCCTAAAATTAGAGGCCGTAGGTTTAAGGTGAGAGGGGAGAGATACAGAAAGGTCCAGAGGGGCAATTCTTTTCACTCAGTGCAGTGAGTGTCTGGAATGAGCTGCCAGAGGCAGCAGTTGAGGCGGGTACAATTTTGTCTTTTAAAAAGCATTTAGACAGTTACATGGGTCAGATGGGTATAGAGAGATATGGGTCAAATGCAGGCAATTGGGACTAGCTTAGTGGTAAAAACTGGGCGGCATGATCAAGTTGGACCGAAGGCCTGTTTCCTTGCTGTAAACCTCTATGACCCAAAGCCACATGAACGATGATGGAAAGGGAAATGTGGCTAGTGTAGATATTACTTAACTCAATTTGATTACAGGGCTAGAAGACACAGATAAATCATTAGCAAATTGCAAGCAAAATAAAGGTGGATATTTTTAAGCAGAGTTGTGATATTATGGGGTCAAATCTTCTGTGGCGTGTCAATATGGCGGCATGGTGGCACAGTGGTTAGCACTGCTGCCTCACAGTGCCAGGGACTTGGGTTTGATTCCTGGCTTGAGCCACTGCCTGTGTGGATCTGTACGTTCCCTGTGTCTGCGGTTGTGTGGAAGGGATTCAGTAGTTGAGTTCCCCAGGAGATAGATCTGGTTTTAATTCTTCTAACCCTTCCTAGCTAACTGTTCTGCTAAGTAAGTTTGAACCATCTGAAGTCTCTGTATTTAACCAGGAGTTCTACAGAGTTCCTGGATAAATGCCTAATGGAAGATGAAACTTCCATAACAATGCCTGGGCAATTCTTATGTAGTCAGTGTGTGGGGATTTATGCAGGATGCTCCAGTGCATATTTTGAGGTACCTCTGGGGTTTGACCATCCAGAGACCAGAAACTCTTTATCAGCCCTTTGAAAAAAATTGACTTGTTTGTAAATAGGATTTAAGATATTAACGTAGAGGAAATGCCCTCTATATGCATTGTATTGGTTCTATTGCTGCTGAGACTATTGACATGTAGGCTTTAAAAACCTTGTTTTGGGAACATTCAGAAAAAATAATTAATTCTATTGACTAGCCATGGAAGTAAGCAAAATTTAACAATGGATACTATTAACATTCAGAGACTCTTTATCTTCTTTATCAACTTGTTCCTTTTGTGCTGTGTCATGTATGTAGCTTTGAGTATGAGATACTATGAACCATGAAACCTTTCGCCATATGGAACTTTATAGCATTATAAAAAAGTCGACACTGGTGTTCATGTTCCATATATGCCCCCTCCCACCCTGCTTCATCTCATTCTATTAATATATCCTTCTATTCCATTCTCCCTCATGTATTTATCTAACTTTGTTTTAACCAATTTCCCCAATATGTACAATGAGAAAGTTATTTAGGTAGATATATGAACATATGAATTAGGAGCAGGACACATTCAATAAGATCATGGCTGATCTGATTTTAACTTCAGCCCCACATTTCTGCTTACCCCCAATAACGTTTCACCCCCTTGTTAAGCAACAATCTATGTGGCTCCCTCTTAAGAATATTCGGTTTCCTCCCACAGTCCAAAGATGTGCGGGTTAGGTTGATTGGCCATGCTAAAATTGCCCCTTAGCGACTGAGATGCGTAGGTTAGAGGGATTAGTGGGTGAAATATGTAGGGATATGGAGGTAGGACCTGGGTGGGATTGTGGTCGGTGCAGACTCGATGGGCCGAATGGCCTCTTTCTGTACTGTAAGGTTTCTATGATTCTTTCTATGATTCTATGATTCAAAGGCTCTGCTTCCACTGCCTTTCGAGGAAGAGAGTTCCAGAGACTCATATGCCTCCTTGATTAAAAAAAAATTCTCCTCATCCCTGCCTTAAATAAGCAACCCCTTATTTTTAAAGAGTAACCCCTATTTCTAGATTCTCTAACAAGAGGAAACATCCTCTCCACATCCACCCTGACCATAAGCCTCGGGATCTTAAAGGTTTCAATCATGTCATCTCTTACTATTCTAAACTCTAGTGGATACAAATCTAACCTCTCCAGCCTTTCCTCATAAGACAACCTGTCCGTATTTTGTATTAGTCCAGTAAACTTTGAGGAAGTTACAATTGTAATCTGAGAGAGAAAAGGTGTAGGTGTGAGTTTTCTGGTTTTACAAAGGATTCTTGTGATACAATTCATTAGAAACTGCTCTCACCATGAAAGGATTTCTGTTTTTTTTTAATTGCCTTTCAAGTTCATCGTAATTTCAGCTCTAAGTGCTCTTAAAGAAAATCAATGCTGAGTTTGAATGCTATTCAAGTAGTAGAAAAGCATCATGGCAGCTTGATGGAGTAAGTCAAAATTTCCAATTGAGAACACACAAAATCCTATTTGTTAGAAGTGGGAGAAATCTAAGGAAAGAGAGAAGGCCATCCAGATACAATTGCATTATGCCATCTCACTGAACAGCTTGCATTTATATAATGTCTTTAATGTAATCAGATGTTTTTGAATTGATTTGATTTGATTTATTGTTGTCACATGTATTGGGATACAGTGAAAAGTATTGTTTCTTGCGCACTATACAGACAAAGCATACCGTTCATAGAGAAGGAAAGGAGAGAGTGCAGAATGTAGTGTTACAGTCATAGCTAGGATGTAAAGAAATATCAACTTAGTGCGAGGTAGGTCCATTCAAAAGTCTGATGGCAGCAGGGAAGAAGCTGTTCTTGAGTCGGTTGGTATGTGTACTTAGATTTTTGTATCTTTTTCCTAATGGAAGAAGGTAGAAGAGAGTATGTCTGGGCGTCTGGGGTCCTCAATTATGCTGGCTGCTTTTCCGAGGCAGCGGGAAGTGTAGACAGAGTCAATGGGTGGGAGGCTGGTTTGAGTGATGGATTGGGCTACATTCACGGCCCTTTGTAATTTCTTGTGGTCACAAGGTGTTTAACAGGATTGTTATAAAGCAAAATTGAACTCCTGTTGGAATGCTATGCAGTGTTGGATGGTGAGAGATTGTATCGTTGAAATGTAAGTGGGGGGCGTTGTCTCATCCCTGAAATTGTTACATAAATCAGCAATTGGTTTAATTTAGGACATACTTATATCTTGATGACAACTGGTGGTGCAAGATGAATTGGGATTAATCATGCCTTCCTGCTAGCTTGTTTGTGTCTCATAACTACATTGGATTTGGTTTCCAAAAATATTAGCCAAAGGTGGGCGAGAATAAATTGCAGCAACAATACTGCTTCAGTAATTGTAAGAAGTCTCACAACACCAGGTTAAAGTCCAACAGGTTTATTTGGAATCACGAGCTTTCTGAGTGCTGCTCCTTCATCAGGTGAGTGGAGAGGTAGGTTTCACAAACACGGCATATATAGACAAAGACACAATTGCACAATCTGATGTTGTGAGACTTCTTAATGTGCCCATCCCAATCCAACTCTAGCATCTTCACATCATGGTTTCAGTAATATTGGACCTTCCATTCATTATCTGCAATATCATTGACTTCTCTCTTTTTCTCCTTTTGTGCGGTCCCTCATTCATAGTTGTCTCTTGCCCCCACCTAACAGATTAATCAACATGAGGCAACTCTTCCGTTATAAGCAGAATATTGTCAAAGCACTCGCACCCACAGTTCATTTAAAGTGTGTCTTCCATTTATTTTCTTTGAACCTTTCTCAACACGTCCATGGGAAGGAACACTGAAATAAAAGGTTAGATTTTCCATCTTTACCAATTTATTAAGCTCAGAGTCTGTGATTATGGTCAGAAGGAGCATTGAAGGAAATATCGCACCTTCCCAATTTTCCATCATCTTTTTCCAGCGGCTGCTGGAAACATCCATTTATCCTTGGGCGGTTTTCTGTAAATGTGACTGAGATGATGCCATGCGGACCTTTTTCATGAACTCTTTGACCACCTTGCCCTTATAAAACTGTCGTCAGGATTGCCCGCAGGTTGCATTCACTCAGGCGAAAGTGGAGAACAATTAATGAGCCAAACAAGTATGTTTATTGTCACATTTTATTGATAATTGGGAGTTCCTTTCAGTAGGAAGTACTAGGCCAGCTACCTTTGTGGTCCCTCCATCTGGGTTTCAGAGGGCACATTGAGTATGCTCCCATATCTTTCCTTTTTGGTGGAAGGTGCTGAGTAATTCCATTGAACCTGAAGCATGGAAGCAGGTCATTTAACCCAACTAGTCGATGTTAGTGTTTATACTCTACGTGCACTCCTCCCACTTCATCTTTCACTTTCAACATAATCTTCTATTCCTTTCCCCTTTGTCTTTATCTAGCTTTCCCCATAATTTTTAAAAAAAGTTTAAAGCTTATTTATTAGTATCACATGCAAGCTTACATTAACATTGCAATGAAGTTACTGTGAAAATCCCCTCTGGCGCCTGTTCGGGTACACTGAGGGAGAATTTAGCATGGCCAATGCACCTAACCAGCATGTCTTTCGGACTGTGGGTGGAAACCCGGAGGAAATCCACGCAGAAACAGGGAGAATGTGCAAATTCCGCACAGTGAACCAAGCTGGAAATCAAACCCGGGTCCCTGGCGCTCTGAGGCAGCAGTAATAACCATTGTGCCACCATTCCGCCCAAGACCGCATCTATGCAGGTGATGGCCTAGTGGTATTATCGCTAGACTATTAATTCAGAAACTCAGCTCATGTTCTGGGGACCTGGGTTCGAATCACGCCACGGCAGATGGTGGAATTTGAATTCAATAAAAAAATCTGGAATTCAGAATTTACTGATGACTATCTAACCATTGTTGATTGTCAGAAAAAAACATCTGGTTCGCTAATGTCCTTTAGGGAAGGAAATCTGCCATCCTTACCTGGTCTGGCCGACACGTGACTCCAGAGCCAGTGGTTGACTCTCAACTGTCCTTGGGCAACTAGGGATGGGCAATAAATGCTAGTCTGCCAGTGACGCCCATGTCCCATGTGTGAATTATTAAAAAAAATAGCCTCAACCACTGCTTGAGGTAGCAAGCTCTGTGGATAGAGGAGTTTCTTCTGAATTCCCTATTGGGTTTATTAATGATTATGGCACCTAGTCTTCTCTTACAAGTGGAAGCTTTATCTACCCTTTCATAATCTTTCAGACCTCTATCACCCCTCAGCCTTATGTTGTTTTTCAAAGAAACAAACCCCAATCTACCCTGATTGTTTAAACTCTACTGAATGGAAAGGAGATGGAAGAATGCATGGTGGCTGGGTAGGCAGAGCATTTCTGCTCTTGCCAGAGTGTTATAAACACATGGATTGATAACCTTACAAGAATATTCATCAAGGGCACCAGACAAATCCACAGGCCCTCAGTTTGAACTCCTCATCAGGAACTGATTTATCACCCAGTCCATTCCCAAAAATTAATGACGCTTAAATTTGACTCACCAAACTGTATTGCATCAACCAGTTTAGATTATATTAGCATTTATATTACCAACCTCCCATCAGTATCTGTTGGGTGAATGAATCTGGCCAATTATCACAGAAAAGGTCAGACGAGGTCATGAACTTACAATTGTTTATTAACTATAGGATCACAATTTGCAGCAGCAACTAATTAGTAAATAGGATTAATTGATGAAATAAATATGGGTCCATTCTCTTCTGTCACAGTGCTCCAACAGTAACTTCTTTCTGGTTATAAATTTACAATTGATATCTATGTTTCAGGATTGATCTTAAATATTGAGATTAATTTTGGGTTAGACTTCTAACATAGCTGACAGGTTAACAGCATTATTTATTATTATTGATAATATTAAAGTCTCTGGTTTTATGGTTACTGATGCTTCCAGTCTTATACTGCACTACCTTGTCTTTGAGTTGACATGGATGAGCTGTTTGCCTTGCCTTGCTTGGCCTTACTGCCTGTTTTATTTTTCTGGGACACCTGGATAAATTCAGCTTGTACACTGACAGCTGAAATTGGACCAGCTGACATGAATGCCACTTCCCTTAATCTCGGGGACCTTGGGAATCTAAATGACACATTTCTATCTGGCTGGTATAGCTATACAATCTTAACTTGTGCAATCTTACTGGAGAGGCATTTCTGATTTCAGAGGGTCACCTACTAGTCAAAAAGCGACACTTTCTTCAGCAAAGGCTATTGAAAGAAAACATATAGGGCAGGATTTTCTGGCCGTATTCGCCCCAGAACTGGAAAATCCTGCCCGAGATCAATGGACCTTTGCATGGTTGTCCCCAACAGCCCCCCTCCCCCCCCACCGCCACCCGGCCGCTTAGCCCCACCACCCGGCCGCTTAGCCCCACCACCCGGCCGCTACGATTCCTGTGGCGGGCGGGTGGGATGGAAAATTCCCCCCATAGATCTAAATTAAGAAAGATTGAAGATTGAGATCTAGCCACTATCTGCTATATTCCTCATTCTCTAAGAAATCTTTTCAATTCATTTGTCCAATCTGGTAGCCAGAAGTTAAGAGGTCAGTCCTTCTTCATGTGAATCATGTCATGTGGTACCCCAGGTGGCTTCCAAATTCAGTGAAGCATCACCACCTATAAAAGCAGATCACTCCTTTTCTTCCCTAACTTTTCAGGTCCTGTTTGAAGAAAAACATTGCTCGTAGGCACAATAAGACATGATGGGGCACAACTCTGGTGAGAAGGTGTATTGCTTGTATGTGAATGTTTAATTGACATTAGCCCTTTTTGTACCACTCAATCCAATTACTGACTATATTTGGAGTTTTCAGCGCTCATTTAAGACAACTGTTGAAGTATTCTCCTAAGACACTTGCAGTGTCGTACATTCCTGCGTTCTGTGCCATTAGCACTTGCTCCAATGTGTCACAGAGCGTTTTCCTCTTTTGGCTCATTATCTAAATTCCCTCAGGATGGATGTCTCTGAAATAAAATCAGAAAATGCTGGAAATAGTGAACGAGTTTGGCAGCAGCTGGAGAAAGAAAATCAGAGATGGGGTTGTAGGCTGATGACCTTCCATCAGTTCTGGTCCAGGCAAGTGATGAGTATTCTTTCATTCCTGACTTGTGCCTAGTCGGCAGTGGAAAGGCCTTGGGGAATCAGTAGGATATTATTGGCCGCAGCCTCTAACTTGTTCTTAAAAGCACAATATTGCTGTGTCCCAGTTAAGTTTCTGGGTTCCCACGATGTTGATTGTAAGAAATTTGATGATGGTAATGCCGTTGATTATCAAGGGAAGGTGGACACTCTCTTGTGGGGATAGTCATCATCTGGCAGTTCTGTGGCATTGAATGCTCCTTGTTGTTTATCAGCCTGAACATAGAACATAAGAACATAAGAAATAGGAGCAGGAGTAGGCCATCTAGCCCCTCGAGCCTGCCCCGCCATTCAATAATATAATGGCTGATCTGAAGTGGATCAGTTCCACTTACCTGCCTGATCCCTATAACCCCTAATTCTCTTACCGACCAGGAATCCATCTATCCGTGATTTAAACATATTCAACGAGGTAGCCTCCACCACTTCAGTGGGCAGAGAATTCCAGAGATTCACCACCCTCTGAGAGAAGAATTTCCTCCTCAACTCTGTCCTAAACTGACCCCCCTTTATTTTGAGGCTGTGCCCTCTAGTTCTAGTTTCCTTTCTAAGTGGAAATAATCTCTCCATCTCTACCCTATCCAGCCCCTTTATTATCTTATAGGTCTCTATAAGATCCCCCCTCAGCCTTCTAAATTCCAACGAATACAAACCCAATCTGCTCAGTCCCTCCTCATAATCAACACCCCTCATCTCTGGTATCAACCTGGTGAACCTTCTCTGCACTCCCTCCAAGGCCAATATATCCTTCCGCAAATAAGGGGACCAATACTGCACACAGTATTCCAGCTGTGGCCTCACCAATGCCCTGTACAGATGCAGCAAGACATCTCTGCTTTTATATTCTATCCCCCTTGCGATATAGGCCAACATCCCATTTGCCTTCTTGATCACCTGTTGCACCTGCAGACTGGGTTTTTGCGTCTCATGCACAAGGACCCCCAGGTCCCTCTGCACAGCAGCATGTTGTAATTTCTTTCCATTTAGATAATAATAAAATAGATTTTGTCCAGGTTTTGTGCATGTGGGATGTACAATTTTTCCAATTTATTACCCACTTATTCCTTATGTGAAGGAAGCTGACAGTGGGGGAGGATGATGGGGAGACATGGAAACCTAAGGTTTGTTGTGGCAGCTAGGGAATGGAAGTGGTCTCCCAGTATTACCACTGGAACTGATTTAAGTGCATGTATGATGAATCTCACTCTCCCTATCACTGTCTTCGCTCTCCAGCTCCAAAGCAAGCCATCAATAATAAATGCTTACACAGTTCCGGCAGTTTTTTTGTCTGTTATAAGAGATAAGCTGGATTATAACAGAAGAGGCAAACTTGGCTGATCGCTTTCCCTGCTGGCTACTGAGTATCGTCTGTACTCAACAGCTCAGTCTTGACCTGGGCTTCTGCAGCATCTTGATGTAGCCCCAGCAGTTTGCCACAAAGGAAAGTTATAGAATGTGAAGTATTCCTGCTGCTTTCATTGGATGTATGACTTTTAGCTTATCTGAGCCTTAGTTTTGCTTCTCCAGTTCTATATGAGTCACTGGTAGTGGTCTCTTTTATATTACTGAATCAAGTGGCTAGTGTCATCTCTCTCTGGTGCTGCAACGTCAACTTTCCTTTGAAATGTTACGTCTGCCTTGTTCTGCTACCTGATGATGTGGTTTTGAAAGTGGATTTGTTAGTTTTTATCCTGGTAATTTGTTTGGAAGGAGTGTGGGTGGTGATAACTGGCAGTGTGTTTCACCACTTATTTCTGATGGTCTCGTTGGAAGAGAAAGAATTATCTTCCAATGTGTTTCTGTGACAAAATGTTCATGCTATTTTCCTGACAGAGTGTTTTATGTGCACCTATTGCCCGTATGATGGGAAGGAACATCCCACACTCACAGGACATAGGGAAAATACCCCTGGATATCAGCTAAGAATTTGGGAAATAGCCATAGAATCCCTACAATGCAGAATGAGGTCATTCGGCCCATCAATTCTGCACTGATTCTCCGAAACAGCATCTTATCCAGGCCCACAACCCCCATCCTATCCCCTTAACCCAGCACATTTAGCTTGGTCAAGCCACCTAACCTACACATCTTTGGAGTGTGGGAAGAAACTGGAGCACCTGGAGGAAACCCACGCAGACACAAGGAGAATGTACAAACTCCACACAGATAGTCACCCAAGGCCGGAATCGAACTCTGGCTTCAGGCACTGTGAGGCAGCAGTGCTAATCACTGTGCCATTGTGCCAACCCAGAGAAGTTCAAGCACTGCACCTTCTGACACTGAGGTGGATTACAAAGCCAAAGACCTTTGGTTACTCAGTATAGTCAGGTAAATATGAAGGCAAAAGTAATTTGTAATTCTTTGTTTTCAACTGAGATATTTTCACTCAGCACCCAATGGAGAACGGGGCTTAAAGTAATTCTCCATGCCAAACACATTGCCATGTGTTAAATGTGTTAAACTTTGGACAGCTGAGCATGTGTTTTGCACAAGGAAATAATTTAACCAGCAAGTAGTCATTTTGGAAGTATTCAAATATTTATTTTTGGAATTCAAATTGCGAAAATAAACTGCATTATTAATTTTCTCTTCAATTATGTAGGAACCAGAAAAGTATAACTTCTGGATCGGTGAATCCAGAGAGATGTAATTTTCAAGCTGCACAATGGAGAGTGATCCGAGGGAGTGGCCACCTTCCAGGCTCTGCTGTTTGTCTACTCTTTGTTAAGACTCAGGCCAGAAACTCCAAGGTGTTTTATGAAGATAGCATAGACCCTAAGTTTTTACATTTGAATTTGCCACAGGTGAGCATAAGGTGTTTCACTCCAGGTATGATTCAAGTGACCCACTAGGAAGCTTTTATCAAACAAATCTTATTGAAGAACATAGTTACAATATAATAAAAAGAATAAAAAGAATTAGCATAACTTTTGCCAATCACAAGATTCAAACATGATAGAGTATAAACCTTAACAGCTAGCTAGCTATGATGTTCCAAGTCAAACAACATTCCACAAACATGCACCCTTTTCCCGACTTGGCACAAAAAGCAAGTATGCTCACGTGATGCTTGGTTTTCAGCTTTTTAACATCTGCTGTGAACTGGTCCTTTGAATGTTGGATTAAATCTCTGAGGCCCCCCAGTCCTGGAACTTTCCAAAAAGCCTCTGGAGAGAGAGACAGAGGCACTGCTTCCACCAGCTTCTAACCGCAACTGAATTTTTAGCTTATCTGAGCCTTAGTTTTGCTTCTCCAGTTCTATATGAGTCACTGGTAGTGGTCTCTTTTATATTACTGAATCAAGTGGCTAGTGTCATCTCTCTCTGGTGCTGCAACGTCAACTTTCCTTTGAAATGTTACGTCTGCCTTGTTCTGCTACCTGATGATGTGGTTTTGAAAGTGGATTTGTTAGTTTTTATCCTGGTAATTTGTTTGGAAGGAGTGTGGGTGGTGATAACTGGCAGTGTGTTTCACCACTTATTTCTGGTGGTCTCGTTGGAAGACTTTTCTGTGAAAAAGAACTATCCCCAGGCATCACCCAAACTGTCAATCATGCTCCACCCAGCAATTGCAAAGGGATCATAAAACCCCAGGACACTGCATTCGGCCAGATTGAAAATAAACATGATGTCCATTATATTGCTTCAGTAACGATTAGAAACACCGGCTGCAGACAAAATGGTGCCAAAATAAAATGCTTGGATCTTCTTGAAAAACCTTCAGAGAAACATGATTAAAATATATTTCTTAAAGACACAGTATCATCACACTGGATAAAAGCAAATTACTGCGGATGCTGGAATCTGAAACCAAAAGAGAAAAAGAGACAGCTTTGACAAAGGGTCATCTGGATTTGAAATGTCAGCTCTTTTCTCTCCTTACAGATGCTGTCCGACCTGCTGAGATTTTCCAGCATTTTCTCTCTTTGGGTACAGTATCATCACACCTAGGCCACAATGTAATCTTTTTGGAGGGAAAGTTCAAGTAACTTTTTCTTTTCAATGGGAACCATTTCCATTTCTTCTTTAACCTCTCTTCCCACACACCATCTTCAACCATATAACCTCCAGTTGTATCCTAACAATCTGATGTGGCAAGGGTACTTCAGAGCAGACACTGATGTGCATGTTACCACCTCACCCCCCCCCGCCCCGACCTTCCATCACCACCACCACCACCACTCCCTGCAGGTCCAAACCCCTCTCACCTCACTTAAAGTGAAATAGCCCTGTTGTCTCATATTATTTGCCCTGCGTGCTCTTTGATTCTCAAGTCCTGGCTCTGTGGTGAATGGGCAGAAATTCAGATTTTGATATATATTCTGCAAACTAGGGTGGTACAACCAAGGACTAAAATGCTGTAGGTAAAATTGGAGGCAGAACTAGTCAGTTGGGCCTCAAACCATACTGAAATTTGAGGTGTTTGAATAACTAAATTGCATCTAATATTGCATTCTAATAGTAACACTAATATAAACCTTTACTCAATGAAAAATGAACAGAGGCAAGTTGTTTTGCAACACCAAAGTCTTCCCAAGAATTATTTCTAGTTTTTCCTCTGTAAATAGAGATATACCACCTCTATTGGATCAGATATTATTTATGTTGCTTTCCTTCTGTCTGTAGTGCATTAATCAGAATCGTATTGATCTTCTGTGACATACTCAAATTCCATTGTTCTTGAGAAATCATAGAAACCCTACAGTGCAGAAGGAGGCCATTCGGCCCATCGAGTCTGCACCGACCACAATCCCACCCAGGCCCTACCCCCACATATTTACCCACTAATCCCTCTAACCTACGCATCTCAGGACTCTAAGGGGCAATTTTTAACCTAGCCAATGAACCTAACCTGCACATCTTTGGACTGTGGGAGGAAACCGGAGCACCCGGAGGAAACCCACGCAGACACGAGGAGAATGTGCAAACTCCACACAGACAGTGACCCGAGCCGGGAATCGAACCCAGGACCCTGGAGCTGTGAAGCAGCAGTGCTAACCACTGTGATACCGTGCCGCCCTTCTGAAATGGGAAAAGAATGTGCCAGACTTGGTTGATGGATTTTACTTATTTAGATTAAGTGTAGTAGGTCTGTACAGTGCTGCCAATATGTAGCTTCAGGAGAATAGAGCGATGGAAATTTGATCCTCACACTACTGGATTCTGAATCTCAGCAACAAAGATGCTCCGTCCTGAGGGAGATGAAAGATTGAAGCTGGGCTGTCACAGAACCACTCTTGTGGGCACTCCAGGGAAGGCTGTAATCAAACTAAGACCTTGGTACAAGTTACCTCTTTGTTGCCTTGGCCACGACTACTGTTTAAGTGCAATGCATGTGACTGCCTATAAGGTTAATCACTGGAACTTGAAGGGTGGGCTGGAGGGATGTGGGATCAAATTCTCTAACCTCCCCGTAGAGATTTTAATGTTCAACAACTGGGTTGCTTATTAATGCTTCAATGTTTGGAAATTTTAAATATTGAGTTCAAATCTTATTTCCAAGATGATTGATCATGTCCTAGTGAAGGTGTACCGTGCATGCACCAGAACCATGCAGTAGGAGTGGATCATGGCATCAATCATAAAACACATACCCAAGTAGATTTTAATTTTTGCAGACTTGCTTTCTCAGACCTTACAAACTCAGTCCATTTCAAACGAGTAGAAGCTCTTGGTCTGGCAATGACTCTGTTTACTTATTATTAAACGTCACTTTTTCTTTTAACACTCTGTGTAATGTTTTGTCTACATAAATATATTGAATTATGTGCAAATGTATTGCTGGGATGTGCCTAAACATGTTGTGTGGACTTCTTTCTAATTGATGATCAGCACATTCGAAAGGGTGCTCTCATCTCCTCAAGATATTCCCGATAGGTTCAGATCCATGCTGCTGACTTGCCACCATGCAGACTCTTTAACTTGACCAATTCTGACTCTGTTTTGTAATAAATGTGCATTTGTTGCTTACTTTACGAATATCTCTTACCAAACACAATAAATGAAGGATTTGTGACTGTTAACGAGGTCATGACTGGGTCTCATGTAGCTTTTAATCATAGAAATCATAGAAACCCTACAGTGCAGAAGGAGGCCATTCGGCCCATCGAGTCTGCACCGACCACAATCCCACCCAGGCCCTACCCCCACATATTTACCCGCTAATCCCTCTAACCTACGCATCTCAGGACTCTAAGGGGCAATTTTTAACCTGGCCAATCAACCTAACCCGCACATCTTTGGACTGTGGGAGGAAACCGGAGCACCCGGAGGAAACCCACGCAGACACGAGGAGAATGTGCAAACTCCACACAGACAGTGACCCGAGCCGGGAATCGAACCTGGGACCCTGGAGCTGTGAAGCAGCAGTGCTAACCACTGTGCTACCGTGCCGCCTTTGACAAATTTCCCCCACAAAACATCCTTGTTTTTTTAACACATATTTGAGTCTTTGGCCTCATCATTTTCATTTAGCCTGAGGAGTTGGTGATTAATTTAATAGGTTTAAAAGAGTAAGGACAGATGCTAAGAGACATTTCTTTACACAGAGGGTTGTTGGAGCCAGGAATGTTTGACCACAGGCAATGGTTGAGACCAAGATTATTGTGTTTTTAAATCAGAAAGCTCAGAGATGAGAAAATTTGTTTGGCGGTGATTGGATGTTCTTGCAGAATAAAAATGGAATATATGTGATAACCCCCATGAGGCCCGTGAGGCATCACTGATTGATCTCCCCATGGGGCTCATTGAGGATGAGTTCCCCTGGTAATAGGCAGTGGCCTGCCCAGCTGGAACTCATAACCTGAGCCTTTCATAAGGCAGGCCCAGGACTGGGCCTGCTGAATGGTTGTCCCAGGCAGGGACTCGTGTGTTTACCATTGTAGTGGTTTTACTTTGCATTCTGTAATAAACAAAGTTATTTTCCAGTCAGGCTTCCTGAGTCATTACAATAGTGAAATAATGGGCAGAAAATCGGAGACATTATAGTGATCGGAAATAAAAAAATAGGACCAATCAGGAACAATTTAAAATCTATTTAAGTGGATGCATTTTGAAAGAGTTAAAATCGCTCCCATGGATTGGAATTTTCCCATCCCTCCTGCCACGGGAATCATAGCGGGCAGAGTGGGCGGACCATTCAAAGGTCCTCGGGCGGGATTTTCCGGTTTTGAGGTGAGCGCGGCCGGAAAATCCCATCCGTGGGCTCAAAACAAATTATAACCATTTGGCCAGCGCATAACCACCCTAAGTTATTCAAGAGGACATGGTAGTTTTAAGTTGAAGTGACTTTGATCTTATAAAAGTATGTTGGGCAAACCCTTCTTCGTTTGCTGATGCAAGATATCAAGCACAGCATTTTCTATTTACTTATTTGTTAAGTAACATTACAAGTGTGACAGGTGGCCCTGTGCAAGAAAAATGAATTGTTGACTACTTTCTCATGAAAGCAGTGTCCCATTAAATGCAGCATACCACATTCCACTCACACATCACTATATTTTATAAAAAATTGCCCAACCAGCAAAGTACAAAAACACATTACTTATCATCATTCACTGGAAAATACACATCAAAAATTTTGTACAAATCCTTCTAGCACCCCAGAGAGACCAGAGCAGAAACTCATTATTCATAACCTTTCTTGCTCATAGAATATTAAAAACTAAAGGGAACTACCATTCACAATCTGTGTCATATTTCAGGAGCGTTGTGTAGAAAGTCAACAATGGCCTTGAGTACTGTTAGATCTAGGATTCTGAAATTAGAAGCCCTCCCGCAAGGCCTGATTCCAGGAAATAATTGGAAGCAAAAGCCTAAATTAGCTCAAGCAAAACTGAGGCGATGCGAGAAGAACGTGCTGTATTTACAACCCCACATCCACTTCTGAGGTTGGCCCATTTCCATGATGAAGGTGAGGTGTTGGCATGAAATACCCGTTACCGAGAACTCGCCCATTGGTCAGCTCAAAATGCTGCTGCAGCAGCGTAAAGATGCATCCATTACGCTTTGACACCCTGTGAGCTTCCTTATCGATTGGCAATATCTGGGGGAGTTCCGCGGAGCAGACAGTAGCTGTTTTTCCAAGACAGATCTGGGAAATTCTGCTGAAGCAAGTTGGTATGGAGCCAAGTAAGCTCCTGGAAGGAGGTGGCTATTAGCACACCACCAGTCTTATAATTCTCACCCAGAGACAATGCTGGAAGAAACTTATTGACTATATCCAGTCAAGACATTTTAGATAACCCACATGTGTTTTCCATAGATTCAATTTACTTTGTGTTCATGGAAGTTAGAGTAGAATTTTCCTGTTTTGATTTGATTTGATTTATTATTGTCACATATATTAACGTGCAGTGAAAAGTATTGTTTCTTGCGTGCTATACAAAACATACCGTTCATAGAGAAGGAAATGAGAGAGTGCAGAATATAGTGTTGCAGTCATAGCTAGGGTGTAGAGAACGATCAACTTAATGCAAGGTAAGTCCATTCAAAAGCCTGACGGCAGTAGGCTGTTCTTGAGTCGGTTGGTACGTGACCTCAGATTTTGCATCTTTTTCCTGAAGGAAGAAGGTAGAAGAGAGAATGCCCGGGGTGCATGGGGTCCTTAATTATGCTGGCTGCTTTGCCAAGGCAGCGGGAAATGTGGACAGAGTCAATGGATGGGAGGCTGGTTTGCGTGATGGATTGGGGTACATTCACGACCTTTTGTAGTTTCTTGTGGGCCTGGGCAGACCAGGAACCATACCAAGCTGTGATACAACCAGAAAGAATGCTTTCTATGGTGCACCTATACAGGTTGGTGAGAGTTTGGTTTGGTTCCTGTCCTGCCCGCCATGTGAATCGTAGTGGGCGGGACATGAACCATGCAAAGGTTCGTTGACCTCAGGCAGGAATTTTCGGCATGGGACAAACGCGGCCGTAAAATCCTGCCCTTAATGTTTGCAATAGCACCCTCTTCTGGTCATTTGTCTATGTACATATATATGTATAGGAACATAGGAATTAGGAGCAAGAGTAGGCCATTCAGCCCTTCGAGCCCACTCCGTCATTCTGTATGATCATGGCTGATCTCCATCTCATCCTAACTCCACTTCCCTGCCTTTTCCCTGTTGCCCTTTATCCCGCTTTTGATCAAATATTTATCTATCTCTTTCTTGAATCCATTGATTGATTCTGCATCCACTGCATTCTGGGACAGTGAGTTCCATAGATTCAGAACCCTCAGTGAGAAGTAGCTTCTCCTCCCACCTCTTACTCTACAACTATGACCTCTTGTCCTAGACTGTTCTAGAAGGGGAACATTTTGTTAACATTTACTTTATTAATTCCATTGAGTATTTTATATACCTCAATCAAATCTCTCCTGATTAAGGACAGTCAGCATGGCTTTGTGAGTGGAAAATCATGTCTCACAAATTTGATTGAGATTTTTGAAGGGGGAACCAAGAAGGTAGATGAGAGCATTGCAGTTAATGTTGTCCACATGGACTTTAGCAAGGCCTTTGACAAGGTACCGCATGGTAGGTTGTTGCATAAGGTTAAATCTCATGGGATCCAGGGTGAGGTAGCTAAATGAGTAAAAAACTGGCTTGATGACAGAAGTCAAAGGGTGGTTGTAGGGGGTTGTTTTTCAAACTGGAGGCCTGTGACCAGCGGTGTGCCTCAGGGATCGGTGCTGGATCCACTGTTACTTGTCATTTATATGAATGATTTGGATGAGAATATAGGAGGCATCGTTAGTAAGTTTGCAGATGATACCAAGATTGGTGGCACAGTGGACAGTGAAGAAGGTTATCTCGGATTGCAACGGGATCTTGATCAATTGGGCCAATGGGCTGACGAATGGCAGATGGAGTTTAATTTAGATAAATGCGAGGTGATGCATTTTGGTAGATTGAACCAGGGCAGGACTTGCTCAGTTAATGGTAGGGCGTTGGGGAGAGTTACAGAACAAAGAGATCTAGGGGATACAGGTTCATAGCTCCTTGAAAGTGGAGTCACAGGTGGACAGAGTGGTGAAAAAGGCATTTAGCATGCTTGGTTTCATTGGCCCATAGAGATGTCTTGTTGAAGTTGTACAAGACAGTGGTGAGGCCACACTTGGAATACTGTGTACAGTTCTGGTCACCCTATTATAGAAAGGATATTATTAAACTAGAAAGAGTGCAGAAGAGATTTACTAGGATGCTACCGGGACTTGATGGTTTGAATTATAAGGAGAGGCTTGACAGACTGGGACTTTTTTCTCTGGAGTGTAGAAGATTGAGGGGTGATCTTATAGAGGTCTATAAAATAATGAGGGGCATAGACAAGGTAGATAGTCAATATATTTTCCCAAAGGTAGGAGAGTCTAAAACTAGAGGGCATAGGTTTAAGGTGAGAAGGGAGAGATACAGAAGTGTCCAAAGGGGCAATGTTTTCTCACAAAGGGTGGTGAGTATCTGGAACAAGCTGCCAGTGGTAGTAGTAGAGGCAGAAGAGGGTACAATGTTGTCTTTTAAAAAGCATTTAGACAGTTACTTGGGTAAGATGGGTATAGAGGGATATGGGCCAAACGCGGGCAATTGGGACTAGCTTAGTGGTTTAAAAAAAAGGGCGGCATGGATAAGTTGGGCCAAAGAGTCTGTTTCCACGCTGTTAACCTCTATGACAGTGAGCAGTTTGCCTGTGTCTGCTCCGGTTTCCTCCGGATGCTCCGGTTTCCTCCCACACTTCAAATATGTACAGGTTAGGTTGATTGGCCATGCTCAATTGCTCCTTAGTGTCAGGGGGACTAGCAAGGTAAGTATGTGGGGTTATAGTAATAGGGCATGGGTGAGATTGTTGTCGGTGCAGGCTCTATGGGCCAAATGGCCACCTTCCGCACTGTGAGGGTTCTAAGGTTACATCAGAAGGTATTATTGGGCGACTGGGAGAGTGTGGCATGATCGAGATTCTTTTGGTACATAAATGGAGTGGCTAGAGATGGATTTCGCAGCTAATAATACCTATGATGTTCTTGTTTATCTGACTGTTAATCAGGCAATAGAGGAAAGGAAAAGGGCAATATCTCTGACTGAAGCAAGTTCAGAAATGTATGAAGTTGCTTGCCACTGCTAAGCCAAAAGACACACCGCTATTGGGCATTTTGTGCAGGCTTGAGTGCCACGGCAGTCCCAAGCCATAAGGCCATAAGACATAGGCTGAATGACCTAATTCTGCTCCTATCGAGTCTGCTCTGCCATTCAATCATGGCTGATAATTTTCTCAATCCCATTCTCCCACCCTTTCTCCGTAACCTTTGACCCCTTTACCAATCAAGAACCTATCTATCTCTGTCTTAAATACACTCAATGACCTGGCCTCCACAGCTTTCTGTGGCAATGAAGTCCATTGGAGAATGCAGAAAGCTATTGGTTTGGAACCAAGAATCAGTTGCCCATAGTAGACATTGGCGATTTTATCACGGTTTTGAAAAAGTCGTACATTCATTGTAATTTTGGAGAATTTCAAGAGAACATCGCGGGACAGATTTGTGTGCAGTTTAAAAAATGAACACATTTGCAATAACATTGCCAAAGTTAACTTTTGACACAGCTTGCCAAACAGCCTTATCCATGGCAGATGGCACATTGTGGCTTTGCAAGAAGTCAGGGTTAACAAACTGCCAGTCATCTGCCGAAGTAAATAAGCTGTAGCTGAGCAAACAAAAGGCCCTCACGACAGCAGTTAACTTTGTAGGACCTCTACTACAACTATGTTGCTGGTGCTTAGTCCAACATTGGGCACAGAGTTGTCCATTTGTGAAGGCAGAGTGCCAAGGCACGTCAAAGGAATATAAATGGAGAAAATGCTGGATGGGGGGAAACAGCAGTCACTGCATACGGTTGTCGAACTGCAGCAGGTCGATTCAGGGTCAGTTGAGAACCATATGATCCAAAGCAAAAGGATGTCCAATGGAATGACAATCACAAGGGGGCCCAAGTTCAAGGTAAGGGGGGAAAGGTTCAGTGGAGATGTGCGGGGGAAGTTTTTTTACACAGAGGGTGGTGGGGGCCTGGAATGCACTGCCAAGTGAGGTGGTTGAGGCAGATGCATTAGAGACATTTAAGACTTATCTGGATAGGCACATAAAGAGGTGGATACAGAGGGACTCAGGCGGTTGGTCAACATGATCGGTGCAGCTTGATGGGCCGAAGAGCCTGTTCCTGTGCTGTACTGTTCTTTGTTCTTTGAAATTCATAGGGTGTTATAGTCCAATTAGAGTTGAATGAAGTGCCGGTAAACATTGAGGTCAAGATGGGTGCTTCATTCAGCATGATTCCTGAATTGTTACACTGTGAAAAGTTGAGTTGACAACTGGAGAAATCACGCAGAGAATTACAAAGTTGTGGAGGAGAGAACATCCCCATTGTGGGAGGTGTGTGGGTTCAAGTAAAATACTAGGAACAATGTGCAAAATTGCCCATCATTATAGTGAAGGGTGAAAAGCCTACCTTGTTAGGAAGAAACTGGTTAATCGCAAATTGAAATGAGCTTTTTTGTGTCGAAGTAGAATTCACAACTCAATAAAGCATGATCACAAAATACCTTCAGGTGTTTAGTGAAACCCCCAAACCGGTTCTTGGATATCAGGCCAGTGTACGAGTCCAGAGGGATACAAAATCAGTTTATTGAAGACCTCATCCAGCATCCTAAGTTCAAAGAGAAAGTAAAGCAAGAACTGAAAAGATATGAGACTGAAAACATTATTTCTAAAGTACAACGGAGTAATTGGGCTGCTCCCATTGTAGTAGTCCCAAAGTTAGGTGGCAGCATGGAGAATATGTGAGGATTAGACGGTAACTAACTCAGGTACTGGAATGCAAACCACCCAACACTTTGCCAAATGTGGAGAATCTGTTCACAATGTCAAGAGGCCAGTTTCTTTTTTCAAAATCAGATCGGAAAAATGCCTGGCTGCAACTTGAGTTTGATGATGAATCTAAGTCATGTTTGAGGATTAATACGCAGTTTCAGTTTCATAGGCTGCCACTTGGTGCTTCTCCGGCCTCTGGAATTTTCCAAGGGACGATGGACTAAATTGTGCAAGGAAATCAGGGAGTAGTGTGTTATTTGGGTGACATATTTATTTCAGCTCCAAACAAGAACACCCATGGTGAATGGCTGAATAAGGTGCTCCAGTGTTTGGTAAAAGCATGGAATTCATGCAAAGACACACAAATGTGAAATGTTTCAAAGATCAGTAGTGTATTTGTTCACAGGGTAGGCAAGGAATAAGTTACATCCCACCCAAGAGTATGATTCAAGCAATAAGAAATGTGTCAGATCTTCAGAATATCTTGGAGTTCAAATGTTTTTGGATTTAGTGAACCACTACGGTAGTTTGGTTCCAAATTTGGCAATCTTATTGCACACATCGAACAAACCGGAGGAAAGGTGTTCCGTGGAATTGGACAAGGGAGCAAGAAAAAGCAGTGCAGTTGTGTGAAAATCAATTGGCAGATGGTACAGTGCTTGTACATTTTAACGTGTCCAAAAAGATGAAGCTAGCATGTGATACCTGTCCGTATGGAGCAGGTGCTGTGATCTCTCATGTGTTGGATAATGGTGAGGAGAAACTGATTAGATTCGCCTCACACAATCATAGAATCATAGAAACCCTACAGTGCAGAAAGAGGCCATTCAGCCCATCGAGTCTGCACCGACCACAGTCTCACCCAGGCCCTATCCCCATATCCTTACCCGCTAATCCTTCTAACCCACGCATCCCGGGACACTAAGGGGCAATTTAGCATGGCCAATTAACCTAACCCGCACATCTTTGGACTGTGGGAGGAAACCGGAGCACCCGGAGGAAACCCACGCAGACACGAGGAGAATGTGCAAACTCCACACAGACAGTGACCCAAGCCGGGAATCGAACCCAGGTCCCTGGAGCTGTGAAGCAGCAGAGCTAACCACTTGCCGCTTGCTACCGTGCCGACCGTACAACTCGTGCCAGTGAGTGAAATTATACTCAGATGGAATGTGAGGCAATGTCTTTGATTTTTGGATTAAGAAGATTTCATAAATACCTGAATGGTCATAGTTTCACAATCAGAACTGATGATAAGCCACTCACGGCCTTTTAAAACCCAAAGTCTCCAGTCTCCACTTCAGCTGCAGCCCGAATGCAGAGATGTAGACAATAGGAATAGAGGGGACATGAAGAAAAACTTTTTTATGCAAATGGTGGTTGGTGTCTGGAATTCACTGCCTAAGTTGGTGATGAAGACAAAGACCCTGAACTCTTTGTAAAAGGTACCTGGATCTGCACCTTAAGTGCTGTAAACAATAGGGTTATGGGCCAGATGCAGAAAGTTGGGAGTAGAAAGGGCACCTGGGTTTCTACAGGCTAACATAGACAAGATGGGCTGAATGGCATCCTTCTGTGCTTTTCTACGGTTCTATGGGTTTTTATTTTGTCTGCTTATCAGTGTGACATCAAGTACGGATGGTCAGATGAAGACCATTGCCATGCTGGTGTGATGTCTAGTTTACCATCCCCATTGGAGGTACAGCCCAACAGGAAAGATGGATTTTTCTGTTTGCACATAACAGTCACGGCAGATGATATTGGTAGGACAATTCAGAGATCGTGTTAGCAAAGGTGTACGACAAGATCGCAAGTAGATGACCAACATAGATCTTGGATTGAGAAATCGGGCATTTTTTTATGTGTAAGAATGAGTTGTTCAGTTGATAAAGGTTATGTGGGGAGCGAGAGTGGTGATTCCTGAAAGACACACATTACAGCTGCTATTTGACTAACATAATCAACACTTGGGGATAAGCTTAACAAAGAGTCTAGTGAGAATCTACCTTTGGTAGTCGGAGTTTGATAAGGACGTAGAGGACACAGTGAAACAGTGTACAGAATGCCAAGTGGTAGAAATGAAGCTGCCTTTAGAAGCATGGAAATAGCTGGTGTTCAGACTCCTTTCTGGTACTCTATCCCTATCACGACTCCCTTCCTGCCTGGATTGTTTGTCTTCCATTGACTGTACTAAATGTGGCTTCGGCAATGAAAACCTCATTCTAGGCTGCCTTCGAAGAAACAATTCAGATGGCACGCTGCCGCTAGTAGTGTGATTTTGATTCCAGCGAGATTTTGCAGAATTTGAAGGGCACCAGCCATTCATTGTGATAGCCATTGAAAGTGGATTGAGGGATTTTTGATGAATTGAACAACAACTAGCAAAGCCCGAGATACTTTGCACAGTTTGGTTGCTACTTAAATGTTCCCAGAGGAAATTGTGATCGAAAATGGACTTCAGTTCTGTTCAGCAGTATTTGTAAAGTTTATGAGAATGAACAGGGTAAAACGCTATAGAGTTCCACCATACCGTCCCTGCTTCAAATGGAGCGACAGAGCGCACAGTACAAATTGTTCATCATGCTCTTGTTAAACAAATGCTAGATACAAATTGGAAGGAATGTCAGTTGTCATTGAATCACAAACTGGCAAATGTTTTGTTTATTTATCATAACACCCATCACACTACTGCCGGCAGTGTGCCAGCTGAATTGTTTCTTTGAAGACAGCCTAGAATGAGGTTTTCATTGCCGAAGCCACATTTAGTACAGTCAATGGAAGACAAACAATCCAGGCAGGAAGGGAGTCGTGATAGGGATAGAGTGCCAGAAAGAAGTCTGAAGTTGACCCAGAAGGTTAAGGCGAAAGAACATTGTTTTAAGTGGTTGAAGTGGCTAGCAGGAAGATGTTTGGTAATGGAAAGATTAGGTTTGTGCATACAGATCATATTTTACCTTCAGAGGTTCATGGAGAAGAGGGAGTTGGGATGCAAATAAAGTACCAATAATTACTCCAACACGAGTTGTACCTGAAACCAGTTCAGATCCAAGTCAGATAGACATGTCAGATGAAATGGAAAATTCAATTGAAAGTTGAGGTCAAAATCAGTTTTTGTTGGGAGAAAACTCTTCAGACACAGGCCCAAGTAGGTCCAGGTCTCATGGCCATTTGTGCATGTATGTATATATAGTCAAACCAGAACAAACTAGATTTCAGTTGGGCATTTTGAACTCCATAATCTTTTTTCTTCCCTACAAAGATCTCACAATGTTGACTTATTTTTGGGAATGTGACTGGGTTTGCCAGTGTGTTCGCTGACCTACCTTGAGTGCCTCTAAAGTCTGAGAAAACGGGAACTCCCAATATAACGATTTTGCATCCCCACTGCCCTTAACACCAGTGGCCCTATTGGGGTGAGTTGGAGGCTCTGGCTAGAACCCAGGATCGATGGTTTAAGACCAGGGGCTCAACTATTAACTTCTCGTTTGATATATAGCCTTCCAACAAAGTGGTAGTGTGCTGAAAGACCTGGAAATATTTGGCTTCACCATTTGGGTATTAGCCTTGCCTTAGTGGTAGCATTCTCACTGGAAAGGTCAAAGGTTCAAGCCTTACTCCATCGACTTGAACGCAATACAAATTGGTCTTTCCGGCACTGCTGCTGTTTTAAATGTGTTGTTTTTCAGTTAAGTCATGAAGTTGAGGTTCTGCCCACACACTCAGATCAATGTAAAAGACATTGCACTATTATTCTGATTGGTCGTACATACGCCTGGTCTCATCAAGTGTATTTACACTGACCCTACACTCCATCAGCTGCGTCGAACAGCTGAGAAAGTGGGAGCTTCCTTCATAGTCTCACTCCCCTCACTGCAAGAGAACCTTCAGCATCTGAACTGCAATGGTTCAAAAAGGTGGCTTACAACCACCGTCTTAAGAATGAAGCAAATGAACAGGGATTCTTTGCTGGTATCCTGACCAACATTTGTCACTCAAATAAAGCACATTACCTCGTAATCTATCTGACAGATGGTTGTGGGACTTTGCATGCAAAATTTTGTACTTTCATTTCATGCTTGCATTTCAAAGATGTACTTAATTGGTTGTGAAACATTTAGGTTTCCTTGACCAGAAGAAAGGTGCCGTAAAATTCATGTTTTTTGCTTTATTCCTTCTTTCTTCCTTCTGTTTTACCCAATATTCTATGTGAAGGCAAGCTACATCCCATTACAGTCCATCACTCACTGACCTCTTCTAGCCACTAGCTTGGATACAATGAGCATCGGTGAGCAGGAGCTAATGGTGGTGGCAGAGGAGAAGGATGGGCCGCCTACCTGCCTGGAAGCCAAGTTTGTGTTTTGTCTCAGCGGATGAACTAAGAGACCTGTGCTCCAAAGGGTCTGCATTTACAAGGAGGTTGCTTTCTGGGATTTGTGAATTGATACATTCACTGGGGAGCACGCCAAGTATCATGCTGCAAGTGGGTGGCTGGAAGGAATGCAGCAGGTGCTGAGTAAGCAGGATAATTACTCATTTTAGCCATGTAAGTGTTTATTTAGCAGAAGGCTTAATGGGGTGATTTTATTTTTGATTAACATAATAAGGTAAGTTAGGTAAAGAGGGACAGAGTCATGTGATATCAGAAATGAAAGGAGCTAGGTTTCTAGCAGAAAAGCAGTTTCATTTTCATTTTAAAAAAGGGCAGTTGCTGCCTGGGGATGGTAAAAAGAAGATGCTGTCTCTGTCTCCGCCTGCCTCTTTCCCCCCTCCCTCTGTCTCTCCAGAAGCTTTCTGATAGCTCCAGAGCTGTTATCCAAGTCAGAGCAAGTATACCTATGTTGACGAACTATTTTGAAAGTGGGGTTTAAGTCTATAAGAGAAATATTGCTTAAAGAGTTTGTTTCTTTTCACATTTAAAGATTGTTCAATGGTTAAGAGTTAAATTGTCTCATTTGAGGTATATTTAAACTGTGTTATGAATAAAGCATCTTTTGATAAAAAAGATCCCAAATTTGTCAATGGAATTATGCCAAAATAGAAAAAATGTTGGGGTCTAGTCTGGCTTCACAATATATCATGGGGTTACTGATCTGGCACCCTTACACATAGAATGGCCATCCTCTAGCTAACCCTCTCTGATGCCTGCACAGTTTGAACAGGGCTGAACGCAGTTGTGGAAAGTGCAGGGGCTGCAATATCGAGGCTCAACTCCTGGGATTCCTTCTGTGCTTTCAATTTCGATGTTTTTGTGGGTTGAAGGCCACATCAATCTCAAGAGGATCGTATAGTTGCACCTCACCCCAGGTTCGGTGCGAGAGAGCATTGGGTGTGAATGTCACCAAGCGGTAGTGGTGATCAGTGGAAAAAATAGGCACATCACATGTAAAATAATAGAGTTTGTTGCACTGTAGTTGGATTGTATACCCAGAGTGTTCTGAGGTTTTGATTCATATTTGAGCAACTGTCAAGCTTGGTGGAGAAAGTAGGCAGGGGGGTAAAGGTCATGGGGAAGGTATAGGAGGTTGTGTGTATGAAACCTTTCTGAAGAATTCAGCAGATTCTCTTCTGTAGCCTCCCCTGGTCCCTTTGCTGATGATGGAACATCTTCTACAGCCTCAATGATAATACCTTTTTATGGGGCATAGCTATACATATTACCATGAAACTTGTTACCTTAATTGGACTGTACTGCAAGACAGTCAGAGCCCTGTCACTTGATGAATGCCCTGCAGGGAGCTTGCACCTCCTGATGCCATGTCCTTGCAAAGTTATCATTATCTATGGCTCCAGAAGGTTCCCTTGATTGTCCAAATGGCTTTGTTTGTAAAATGGAACTAGAGTGGGAGACAGCCTTGAAATAAAGGCCTTAATGTGTCAGCTGTCTTGAGGTAATGACTAATTTGCACAACCCTGATTCAATAAATGAGCTGAATTCCAGAGAGTGGCAGCTTTTGCAATTCATATATGACATTTCTGCAAAAAATATGGATTTTGGCAAGTTTAAGCTGCCTGCCCTTTATATCCTGTCACTACATCGTAACAGTCGCTATGAGAAGACTATTGCTACTGTAAGATTTTTTGGGAGGAACCAAGCTTTGAACACAGACAGTGTGAAAACAAAATTGGTGGACTAGCTAATTCCCAACTCTGAATAGATTGCAAGCCTGTAAAGGGCTGCAATTATATATATTACATTGAAAAGAATGCCTCCTTCTTGCAGAATATGCGCCTTTGAAAAGCAGGCCTGGAGAGAAATGCAATGGTATTTTGTCAAGGTTCATCCTGAGCAGCTCCGTGACACACACCGAAACAAAGGTCAACTGCGACTGGTCTGCCTGTTACTTGCTGGTCTTCCAGCGCAAAGAGTTGTCCTCAATCGAATGTTTCAGGCTGGTACACTCCAAGGTCCAGGATCATGTGCTGAGGGACGCACTAAAGCTTGGGGCAGTTGCCACAGAGACGCAGTGGGGAAAGGTCACACTCTATGGCTTGTCAGCTGTAGTGCACGAAGGGGCTGGAAAATTTGTAGAACCCCTTGGGTTGTACATCTGTCATTGAATATAAATACAAAAGTATTGAAATTGGATAAAGAGAGAAAGAGAAGCTTATGGCAGACACAAGGGCTCAAAACAGTAGAAGCCCCAGGGGAATATAGAATGTGCAAGAGGGAACTTAAAATGGAAATTAGGAGAGCAAAAAGGGGACATGAAAGGATGCTGGCAGGTAAAATAAATGAAGATCCTAAATTGCTCTACATTAAGGGTAAAAGGATAACTAGGAAAAAAATGGGGCTCATTAAGGACCACAGTTTGTGTGTAGAGTCGGTGGACATTGACAGGGTTCTAAATGAATACTTTGTGGCACTGTTCACTAGTGAGAGGGACAATGTGGGTATAGAAATCAGGGAGAAGGACTGTGATACAGTTAAAGAAATCAACATAGACAGAGAGGAGGTTCTGAGTGATCTGGCAGGCTTAAAAGTGGATAAATCTCCAGGGCCAGATGAAATGTATCCCAGGTTGCTGAGTGAGGCAAGGGAAAAATAGCAGGGATGCTGGCATTAATTTTCAATTCCTCTCTGGCCACATGAGTGGTCATGATGTGGAGATGCCGGCATTGGACTGGGGTAACAGTTTTAACAACACCAGGTTAAAGTCCAACAGGTTTATTTGGTAGCAAATGCCATTAACTTTCGGAGCACTGCTCCTTCGTCAGATGGAGTGGAAATCTGCTCTCAAACAGGGCACAGAGACACAAAATCAAGTTACAGAATACTGATTAGAATGCAAATCTCTACAGCCAACCAGGTCTTAAAGATACAGACAATGTGAGTGGAGGGAGCATTAAGCACAGGTTAAAGAGATGTGTATTGTCTCCAGACAGGACAGCCAGTGAGATTCTGCAAGTCCAGGAGGCAAGTTGTGGGGGTTACTGATAGTGTGATATAAAGCTGGTTTAGGCCGTCCTCATGTGTGCGGAACTTGGCTATCAGTTTCTGCTCAGTGACTCTGCGCTGTCGTGTGTCGTGAAGGCCGCCTTGGAGAACGCTTACCCGAAGATCAGAGGCTGAATGCCCGTGACAGCTGAAGTGCTCCCCCACAGGAAGAGAACAGTCTTTCCTGGTGATTGTCGAGCGGTGTTCATTCATCCGTTGTCGTAGCGTCTGCATGGTTTCCCCAATGTACCATGCCTCGGGACATCCTTTCCTGCAGCGTATAGGGTAGACAACATTGGCTGAGTTGCAAGAGTAGGTACCGTATACCTACCAGAGGACTGGAGGACAGCCAATGTTGTGCCATTATTCAAGAAGGTAGGCGGGGATAAGCCAGGAAACTACAGGGCAGTCAGTCTAACTTCAGTGGTGGGGAAACAATTGGAAGCAATTATGAGAAGCAGAATTAATCTGCATTTGGAGAGGCAGGGATTAATCAAGAACAGTTTTGTTAAGAGGAGGTCATATCTGACCAGCTTGATTAAATTTTTCAGAGGTGATCAAGTGTGTAGATGAAGGCAATGCATTTGACACAGTCTGCTTGGACTTCAACAAGGTTTTTGATAAGGTCCCACATGGGAAACTGTTAGTGAAGATGAGATCCAAAGAAATTTGGCAAATTAGATCCAGAATTGGCTGAATGGCAGGAAGCAGAGGGTGATGGTTGAGGGGTGTTTCTCTGACTAGAAGACAGTGCAGTAAGAAGTCTCACAACACCGGTTAAAGACAGTGTCCAGTGGGCTCCTGCAGGGATCAGTGTTGGGGCCCTTGCTATTTGTGGTTTATATAAATTATTTAAACTTGAATGTAGGAGGATTGACCAGTAAGTTTGCGGATGATACGAAAATTTGCAGGATGGTAAGTAGTGTGGAGGATAGCTTTAGATTACAAGAAGATACAGACAGGTTGATCAGTGGCAAATGGAATTCAATTCAGGCAAGGGAATACATGATGAACGGCAGGACCCTGTGAAGCACCAAGGATCAGAGGAACTTTGGTATGCATGTACACCGGTCCCTTAAGGTAGCAGGACAGTTGGATAAGGTGGTTAAGAAGTCATATGGTATACTGGTTAAGAAGTCATATGGTATACTGGCTGGATAGGGTGGAGGCGGAGAGATTCTTTCCACTTAGTAAGGAAGTTAAAACTAGAGGACACAGCCTCAAAATAAAGGGGGGTCGGTTTAAGACAGAGTTGAGGAGGAACTTCTTCTCCCAGAGGGTGGTGAATCTCTGGAATTCTCTGCCCACTGAGGTGGTGGAGGCTACCTCGCTGAATATGTTTAAAGCGCGGATGGATGGATTCCTGAGCGGTAAGGGAATTAAGGGTTATGGGGATCAGGCGGGTAAGTGGTACTGATCCACGTCAGATCAGCCATGATCTTATTGAATGGCGGGGCAGGCTCGAGGGGCTAGATGGCCTACTCCTGCTCCTATTTCTTATGTTCTTATGTTCTTATGTTCTTATGTTCTTATGTTCTTATACTGGCCTTTACAAGCTGAGGCATAAAGTTTAAGAGCTAGGGTATAGTGTGCAATCTTGATCCACGTAATAGGAGGGATGTGATAGTACTTGGAAAGGGGAGACTTATCAGGATGTTGCCTGGGCTGGAGCGTTTTAGTTATGAAGTGAGATTGGATAGATTGCGATAGTTTACCTTGGAGCAGAGGAGACGGGGGAGGGACATGATTGGGATGTATAAAATTATGAAGGGCGTAGATAATGTAGACAGGAAAAAACTTTTCCCCTTGGTGGAGGGATCAATGATGAGGGGGGATAGATTTAATGTAAGGGGTAGGAAGTTTAGAGGGGATGTGAAGAAAAACTTTTTCACTCGGTGGCGGGGATCTGGAACTCATTGCTTGAAAGGGTGGTGGAGGAAGAGAGCCTCATAACATTTAAAAACATTTAGATGTGCATTGTGATACCAAGGCATACAAGGCTATGGGCCAAGTGCTGGGAAATGGGATTAGAATAATTAGATGGTTTGTCTTTGGCCAGTGCAGACATGTTGGGCCGAAGGGCCATTTTCTGTGCTATGTACCTCTATGATGCATTTGGACAGGTACATGGATGGAAAAGGTTTAGCGGAATATGGGCCAAATGTCGGCAAATGGGACTAGTTCAGTTTAGGAAACCTGGTCGGCATAGACGAGTTGGGCCGAAGGGCCCGTTTCCGTGCTGTATATCTTGATGACTCTAAGAACATGCTGGATGAGGGAAAGTTGAATTCTATTGCGCTTTTTGTAATTTTTTCATGTTGAAACATATGCCTGCCATGAAATGTGTATTGAAAATATCAAAATAATTACAATTGTGTTGAGGCATCTAAGAGTGGACCACACTGTAGACGACAAGTAGAATTTTATGGCACTTTCATGTTATGTAATGTACTTTTACAAATTTTATGAATAAAGCATATTTTTGGAAAAACCATCTACAGAAGGGATACATTGTATTGGATTGCACCCTATTATTTTGTTGACTTAAATTAGTTAAAAGGTTTTTGACAATGTAAATTTGCATGATATTTAAAATGCAAAGTAAATAAGGTCTGATGTGAAGCTCTACTGATTTCAAAGACTGCATAAGATAGTTCAGCGCCTCGCAGCAATTACTAAACAGGATCTGCTGTTTGTTTTCCTGAATACTTTATTGAAAGCTTTACCTGGAGTTAAGGGGCAAGAATAGTGATTCTCAATGAAAGAGTTGAGAGCATGATGCACGATGCGAAAACATTAACAATCTGAGTGAATTAATCCAAAAAGCCTCAAGAATGGTGAGCAACTCAGCAAGGCTCCTTTGACAGCACCTTCTAAACCCGTAACCTCTACCACCTGGAAGGAAAAGGGCAGCAGATGTATGCAAACATTGTCATATGCAAGTTCCCCTCCAAACCATACTTCCTGACTTGGGCGACATCGCTGTTCCATCACTGTCTCTGGGTCAAACCTTGGAACTCCCTCCTTGGGGTGGCACGGTAGCACAGTGGTTAGCACTGCTGCCTCACAGCACTAGGGACCCAGGTTCAGTTCCCGGCTTGGGTCACTGTCTGTGTGGAGTTTGCACATTCTCCCCGTGTCTGCGTGGGTTTCCTCCAGGTGCTCCAGTTTCCTCCCACAATCCAAAGATGTGCTGGTTAGGTGGATTGATCATGCTAAATTGCCCCTTAGTGTCAGGGGGACTAGCTCGGGTAAATGCATGGGATTATGGGGATAAGGCCTGGGTGGGGTTGTGGTCGATGCAGACTCGATGGACAAAATGGCCTCCTTTTGCACTGTAGGGATTCTTGGCAACACAGTGGGTGCACCTACACCCTATGGACTGCAGCGGTTCAAGAAGGTGGCTCTCCACCATCTTCTCAAGGGCAATTAGGAATGGCCAATAAATTTTGGCCCAGCCAGCAATGCCCCCATCCTATTAAAGAATATCAAAAAAGAATATTAAAAAATGAATACTTTGTTCCTATTGCAATCCCGATCTTTATAAATCCCGTCACTGTGTAAAATTCCATAACATTCTCATAGTGTTGTCTGGAGGAGCAAATGAAAATACTTGTTCAAACAAACATCCATCACTTGATGAAGCTATGTACATATTTCAGAATGATTAATTCTGTTACTCTAGTGCAACTATGCCCCTTTAAAGCCACAAGTTCCAAATGCTTTTAGGTAAACCCTGGGTGCGGTCTGAGTTTAATTGCTTTTTCAGACTGCAGGTCAGAGCCCTCATTTTGTCTTCTTTTTTTCAATGGTTAAGAACATTAGATGGCCGACATTCTGGCTCCTAGTCTGCCAAAGAATAATGCATCAAGCTTTGTGGACACTTGTAAAATTCATCCAATCCAGCATTTGTCGAAGACAGAGAGAATAGAATCATTTGAAATCATTCCTCAATCAATAGCCTGAACCTTGAGCAATTTATACTGTCTGTTGAACAGTCACCCAGGTGTGATTACCATATATACACTGTAAATAACCTTTGCTCAGCTGTTCGATTTGTCATGCCAAGACTGAACTTGTGCCTTGTGTTAACAGTAGTTAGCACAATAATGTTGCCTCTCTTCAACCCCTAACTTCTAATTAGTTTCAATGCCCCAAGTAACACGGGGCTCCAGTGAGATCATGAAGTGTGGTGACTTCAGTCAGGCCATTGAGGTTGGCCTATTGGAGTATGAACTCCCTGCTTAAGGATCCAATTGATGGGCCAATCAGGGAGTCTTTGCCTTGTACTTAACCTGGATTGTCAGTTCCCGGAGGTAGACTGCTAAGTGCGAGCACTTTGTGTACTGCTGTTAAAGTTGTAAATAAAGGGACTTTGATGAAGGGACTTCTGCCTTTGCAGACTGATTACATGAGGAAAGATTTATTTTGTGCTCTGTGTACAGCCCTGTCCCTGAATGGTCTGGATAAACACCTTCTCCTGCATGTTTTGGATTGCTAGAGTTGGGGGAGGGGAAAGAGATTGGCAAGTATGCATCCGCATATCTCCATTTTTTAAATTGCCTGTATTACAAATTCGTATATTATTCATACATGTTATTCATCAATGAAATATTCATAATGTTATTACTTTGACATTATTAGTTAAATAATAAATGTTGCCTGTGTGGGTAACTTATCTCAGGTTGCTGGGAGCGGTTGGATTACAAGGTTTATTGAACATTTTGTGAGAATGGTAAATGATAGCATCGTCTGTCAGGAACTGGTTGAGAAAAAGAGTAAGACTCATTCACTGGTCTCATTCACACACCTTAAACCTTGGCATATTGGGTACGGAGGTCCCCAAATTTCTCCTTGGCCCTTCCCCTGCCGTAACAGAACTAGACAGAAAATAATGAGAGAACCTGCTTATTTCTCTATGGAATCTTCATTAGCGAATCTCTGAATTGGCACTGCACGGGAGACTATTTGACCTATCAGGCCCTATTTTACCATTTTAATTCTAAGTGCTGGGTGGACTTGAAAATGGGAGTGTTTCAGATCCGACATTTAGACCCGTTCTCAGGCGCCCCCATACGCACTCTGCCTGGAAAAATAGCCAGCAATTCTGAACTGCGCTGCAGAAGCCTGCGAGCGGCGTTTAACGTGCCCGAAATCCTGCAGCTCCAATCGACGGCTCCAACTGCACATGCACAGGAAACAAAATTATAGAATGCGGCTCCTCTGCCACATCGCTCTCGGGCCGGATAATGCCTCCTCCTGGCCCCACAGACATTGCCCCACTCCCCACAACATTACTGACCCCCCTCCCTTACCTCCCACCCCCTCCACCACCCAGACCGATCGGGAGCCCTTCCCTCCTCCTCCTCCTCCCCCCCCCCCACGCCCTCACTGATCTCAGGCAGAGTGGCAGTGGAACCCCCCTTAACCGCAACCCCCCCCCCCCCCCCCCCCCCCCACCACCGATCTCAAGCAGAGAGCGGTCGATTACCCCCCCCCCCACCCGACTGATCTCAAGAAGAGAACCGTTGGACACTCGGCACTTACCTCCTCACTAACTGGAGCACCCGAATTGAACTTTTGTAGAGCATGTCTGTTTCGTGCCGAATTTGGATGGGCGAACACGGTGGTAAAGGGGGAAATGCCGGTAAGGTTGGGGGTGTAGCATTTAAATGGCCGTTGCGCCCGTTTCGGGCACGGTCCTGATCGTGGCCATTTTTGGGCCTTGGTAAAAGGGGAACTGGCACGGAGGCAGGCACAGATCGCACTGCTCGCCTCACGCCTGACTTTACCAAGTTTTGGCGCAACTTGACAGTAAAATCGGGTAAAATGTCTGCACTGGCTGTCCAAATGAGCAGCTTGCCTAGTTACATTCTTCTGCCTTCTCCCCATTCCCCTGCACATCTTCTTTTCAAATAACAGTTTAATATCTTTTGAATGCTTCAATTGAACCTGCCGCACTTGCAGGCAGGGCATTCCAGACCACATACCACTCACTGGGTGAAAATGTTTTCCCTCCTATCACCGTTGCCTCTTTCACTAATTACTTTAAATCTGTTTCCTCTCATTCTTGATCCTTTCACAAGTGGGAACAGTTTCTCCCTCTCTACTCTGTACAGAGACCTCGTGACCTCTATTAAATCTTCACTTGGCCACCTTTCCTCTATAGAAATCAGTCCTAGAATCATGCAATCTATATTAGAAAAAGCGATGAAGAATTTTTTGTTCTCACTTCTGTGAATTAGCAATGAGATTAAATGCCTCCCACTTTACCTGCAGGACCATTTTTCTATCCCGAGTGCATTTAAGAATAATCAACGATAGTTTCTAAGTGCCCTTTCCTAATTGGTTATTCAGGTTTTTATTTTCAGGGAAAAGAAATGCTTTATGGTTCTAAACCTGCTGGAGTGGAGAATTGTTCAAGAAATTTTTAGAGTCATTTATTGATTTAACATTCAGGCAAGCCCTGAAGCCCATTATACTGGTCTCCAGAGCTCAGAGACAGAACTGTTCTCAGTCTTTTTTTGTTCAGTTGTTTGAACAAATCTCTTTGAGCTGATGTTTTCTCTCTGCAGAGTGACAGTCAGGTGTGAAGAGAGGAGAATGAATGACCCACCATATGTTTCTGTCATGTTTAATTAGCTGTCCAGGGAAAACTATTTGTACTCATGTCTTAGTCGCTCAGTTTTATATTTCATTTTGCTAGAATTAGCGGTAGGAAAGGTGAGGTAAGATGTTTGTTCTCTAGTAGAACTGTTTTCTGAAGCAGTTTGGAAAAGATTATTTAACCTCTTCATGTTTGTTTAATGCGATATTCAGTTTTTTTTTTGCAACTTTCCTGGTAAGTGCTATAGCAAGGTGTCAGTTTTAGCCCTGTGGCGGCAATCTTGCCTCTCTGTCAGAAGGTCCTGGATTCAAGTCTTACTGCAGTGACTTGAGTTTATAATCCAGGTTGACAGGGCAGTACTGAGGGATTCTGCACTATCAGATGGGCTATCTTTACACATAGTGTTACGTGCATATGGTACACAGCCAGAAACAGGCCATTCAGCCCAACTAGTCCATGCTAACATTTATGCTCCACTTAAAACTCCTATTTTTAATCATCTGACTCCAGCCCCATAACTTTCTACTTTCCATCTCACAGGTAAAAGGATGAGTTAAGGGTGAGGATTGACATATGGAATTGTGATATAGCAGCTATCACAGAGATGTGGCTGAGGGAGGGGCAGGATTGTCAGATCAACATTCCAGGATATAGAATCTTCAGCAGGTAAAATAAGAATAGGCATTGCATTACTAGTTAAGGAGTCCATTCTGTAGTAAGGAACAATTATAGTTTGGAGGGGGCATGGAATGAAGCTTTGTGGGTAGAGCATAGGAATAAAAAAAGGGGCAGCCACATTGCTAGGTATTTATTGTAGACACCCAGATAGTCAGCAGGAAGTTAAGGAGCAAGTATGTGGACAATTCGAGGAAGTATGTAAAGACAATAACAAGAGGGTAATCACATTGGGTGATTCCAACTTTACCGACATTAATTGGGATAGACATAGTGTTAAGGGCTTGGATAGAGTGGATTTCTTGAGTTTAAAGTTTATTTATTAATGCCACAAGTAGGCTACATTAACAATGCAATGAAGTTACTGTGAAAATCCTCTAGTCACCACACCACATCTGTTTGTGAGAATTTAGCACCGCCAATCCACCTAACCAGCACGTCTTTTGGACTGTGAGGTACCTGGAGCATCCGGAGGAAATCCACGCAGACACAGAGAGAACATGCAGACTCCAGACAGACAATGACCCAAGCTGGGAATCGAACCCAGATCCCTGGCACTGTGAGGCAGCAGTGCTAACAACTGTGCCGCAAATGTGTACAGGAGAACCAACAAGGGAAGGAGCTGTGCTGGACCTAATTCTGAATGAAGCAGAACAGGTAGTTGAGGTGGGGGGGGGGGGGGGAGCATTTTAGTGATAGCGATCGCAGTATGATACAATTTAAGCTTGTTATGGATAAAGAAATAAACAAGTTGCAAAAAAGGTTTTGGTTTGGGGAAGAGTAGATTTTAGTAAAATAAGGCAGGATCTGGCCAGGGTAGACTGGGAACAGCTACTAATTGGAAAATCTACAGAGGAGTAGTGGGGGGCATTCACAATGGAAATGGGAAGGGTACAGGCCCGACATGTTCCCTATTGGGTGGTAGGAAAGAGTAACAAGGCAGAGAACCATGGATGACCAGAGATATTCAGCATATGATGAGAAGGAAAAGAAAGGCTTTTAGCAGGTACAAAGGGAGAAAATCAGCAGAGGCATCAGTGGAGTACAGAAAGTGCAGGATGGAGCTTAAAGAAACAATTAGGAGAGCAAAGAGGGGATGTGAGAAAGCCCTGGCTGGTAAAAGTAGGAAAAATCCCAAGACATTCTATTAGTATATCAATGGAAAGAGGATAACCTGCGAAAGAGTACGGTCCATTAAGGATCAAGGAGGCAATCTATTGGTGGAGTCAAAGGTCATCAGTAGAGTGTTGAACGAATACTTCATATCCATCTTCACCTAGATGAATGAGGATGAAGGTATGGAACTCAGGAACAGAAACTGCAAGGTTCTTGAGCAAATAAACAGAAGGAAGGACAAGGTATTAGATGTGTTGACAGGCTAAAAAGTGGATAAATCTCCAAGTCCGGATGAATTGTGTCCCAGACTGCTATGGAAGGCAAGGGAGGAGATTGCGGGGGCTCTGACCCAAATTTTGAATTCCTCTCGGGACACTGGGGAGAAGCCAGAAGACTGGTGAACAGCTAATGTGGTTCCGCTATTTAAGAAGGGTTGTAGAGGTAAGCAAGGAAACTACAGACCAGTGAGTCTCATGTCAGTGGTAGGGAAACTATTGGAGAAAATTCTGAAGGAGAGAATCTATCTTCAATTGGAGAGGCAAGGGTTGATCAGGGACAGGCAGCATGGTTTCATTAGAGGGAAGTCATGCCTAACAAATTTGATTGCATTTTTTGTAAATAATTGTGGCCCCAGCACAGATCCCTGTGGTACTCCACTAGTTACAGATTTGTAACCTAGTAACTAGGTTAGTAAACTAGTAACCTGTAATTAGTTATCCTGAAAATGCACCTCTTATTCCAACTCTGTCTTCTCTCAGTTAGCCAATCCTCTATCCATGCTAATAGATTACACCCAACACCAGCTTTTTTCTTGTTAAGTAGCCTTTTGTGCAGTACTTTATTGAATGCTTTTTGGAAATTCAACTATATTACATTTACTGGTTCCCCTTTATCTATCCTGCTCATTACCGCTTCAAAGAATTCTAATAAATTTGTCAGGCATGATTACCTCTTCATGAAGCCATGCTGACCTCATTTGATTATATTATGCATTTTCAAATGCTCTATTATTACATCCTTTATAATGGACTTCAACATATTCCCAGTGACAGATGTTAAGCTAACTGACCTTTGGTTAGTTGTTTTTTGTCTCCTTCCTTTTTTGAATAAAGGTGTTACATTGGCAGTTTTCCAATCCTCTGGGATTTTTCCAGAATTTAAGGATTCTTGGACAATTACTACGAGTACATCTACAATCTTTGTAGCTATTTCCTTTAATAACCTGAAATGCAATCCATCAGGTCCAGAGGATTTATCAGCCTTTAGTCCCATTAGTTTTGTCAGTACTTATTCTCTAATGATTGTTATTGTATTTATTTCCTCCTCCATTTTTGCTCCTTGGTGCAGTATTTTTGGAATGGTAGTAGTGTCTTCCACCATAAAGACTGATGCAAAGTATTTATTTAACTCCTCTGCCATTTCCTTATTCCCCATTATTATTTCCCCACTTTCATTCTCTGAGATGCCTATGTTCACTTTGGCCTCTCTCTTCCTTTTTATATATTTAAAGAAGCTCTTGCCGTCCAGTTTTGTATTACTTGTTATTTTACCCTCATAGTTTATCTTCTCCCTCTTTATTGTTATTTTTGATTATCTTTTGTTGGTTTTTAAACATTCCCAATCCTCTGGCTTACCACTAATCTTTGCCACATTGCACATTTTTCTTTCTGTTTAATATTATCCTTAAATTCCTTGGTTAACCATGGTTGATTTATCCCCTCCTAGAATCCTTCCTCCTCATTGGGATATATCTTTGTTGTGAGTCATGAACTATTTTCAGAGATGTCTGCCATTGGTGATCAACTGCCTTTCTGCTAAACTCCTTTCCCAGTCCACTCCAACCAAATCTGTCCTCACTCCTGTATAATTATCCTTATTTAAGTCTGGCACAGCTGTTTCTGTCATAAGTTTCTCATTCTCAAACTGAATGCTTGAATGGACCCTTGATTACTTATTTGAATTTTGTGGACAGGCTGCTGACTTTGGCACCCGTGCCTATGTTATGAAGCTAAGTTTGAGGTGGGTAAGAGAGTGATGGGGTGGGCACCCACCACCCACCCTATTCTATGTGTGTCTCTCTCTCCCACCCCATCTAAAACACATCCAGTGTGGACAGGTCTAATACAGGTCCTACCAATGAGTTTCCCACTGAATTAGCTGGCCTGATCAGGAACCTGCCAACTTCCAGGAACCGGTTTCTGTTCTGTTGTGGTTTCTTTTGCTTCTGAGAGGCTGAAAGAAGGATGATAGTCTATTGGGATTTGTTTGTGGAAGAGTGTGAACAATGGGAAAACCCATTGACAGCGATGGGACTGGAAAATCCAACTACTGGCAGCCATCTCCTCCCCTGTGAAACACACTGCGGGGGAGGGGGGTCGGTCATAAAATTTTGCCCCCAGTATCTGTTCAATTGCTAATAATGTTAAAACTCTCTACTTTTTCAAAGAACTCTTGAGGTAACATTGAATGTAAAATCTTCCCGTTGTTGTCAGTTCAAGATTAACTGTTAAGCTGCTTTTATAGTTTTTAAACACCTCGGGACATTTTGCCGCATTAAAAGTGCCATATAAATGCATGCTGTTGTTGTTATTGCCATGCTAGTGTTTTCATGCAGCTTTTGCAAAAACAACCCCAAAATAAACGTGCTAAACTCTCTCGGGCTCAACAACAACAAACAAAATACACCATTGGAATAATCTTCAGCAAGCTACTGCCTGCAAGTGGGTTAACTGTTAAGGCAGGCTACAATTTAACATTCAGTTCATAAGGGGTCCAGTTGGTCCACAAATTGTAGTTGGGTCTTTGGAAAATGGTGTTGCGAAACCAGGACAGCATAGTAATGTTGTAAATGATGGGTGAAATACATTACTTGTTTAAGGTATCAATGGGATCAGCATAATGCATTCTGTTCCATCTCAGCCCCTTGCCAAACTCACAAAAATAATTGGCCAAACATTGTTCGATGAGGACAATGTCCTCTGGTGAAAACATGCAGCTAGAGTGTCAGCATCTAAAATCAATTTGTAAATCAGTTTGTCTTAATTTAAAATTATATTTCAAGAATTACTTCTGAATCGTACAGAGCTTCCTCGGAAACAATCTGTGATTCACGGATGCATGTCATCCCAGAGTCCTCCTCGTACTTATATACTTTGAATAAAGAACTTCCTATCCAAAGAAAAATGGTTAAAATTGAAAAGTCGCTATTTTGACTGCCAGACTGTTTTCACGATCTTTTCAAAGATCAGTGTTTGTTATGATATTTTTATCATTCACAACCAGGATCTATTGAAAGGTGATGTTGAAGAAGCCTTTTGTTGCCTTGCTACCGTTCATCTCGTACTTTGCTCTTGTGATGTGCTGGTGGTGGAGAGGACAAATACTTAAGCTGAAGAATGGGGCGTCAAATCAAGTAGGCTGCTCAGACTGGAATTGTGTCAAGCTTCTTGGATATTGTTGGAACTGCACTCATCCAGGCAACTGTTCAGCATTCGTTACATTCCTGATATGTGTCTTTTGCAGCTGGAAAGGCTTGGGGAGTCAGGAATTGAATCCCTCACTGCAGAGTACTCAACAATACTGGATAACAAGGGGAAAGAAGCATTTCATGATTCTGATGGTGCTCATTTTCAAACCCAACTACTATTTTGCAGTACTAGAGTGTGGTGAAGAGTTGGTGAATTGGTTTGCAGATGGATAATCTGCTGAACCATCAGTGCGCTCTGCTGATTCATCAGTGGAAGAGAAACGGCGATTGGATTTATGTCTGTCACTGTTCCAACGAATGTATTGTGTTGGTGTTTTCAATATTGCATCGATACAGCTGTTGGCTGTGCATCCCTATCAGTTTGTCTGTCCAGTCACAACCTCTTAGTAAGTAAAAAAGCAGATGGAGCACATGTCTGTGATAGGCTTCAGCTTATCCACTACTTTTTAAGTGGAAAAATTGGTGCTTGACCCTTCTTTGCAATTTAACATACATAGAATCATAGAGGTTTACAGCATGGAAACAGGCCCTTCGGCCCAACTTGACCATGCCGCCCTTTTTCTTTTTAAAACCCCTAAGCTAATCCCAGTTGCCCGCATTTGGCCCATATCCCTCCATACCCATCGTATCCATGTAGCTATCTAAATGCTTTTTAAAAGACAAAATTGTACCCGCCTCCACTACTACCTCTGGCAGCTTGTTCCAGACACTCACCACCCTCTGTGTGAAAAAAGTTGCCCCTCTGGACACCTTTGTATCTCTCCCCTCTCACCTTAAACCTATGCCCTCTAGTTTTAGACTCCCCTACCTTTGGGAAAAGATATTGACTATTCAGTTGATCTGTGCCCCTCATTATTTTATAGAGCTCTATAAGATCACCCCTCAGCCTCCTACGCTCCAGAGAAAAAAAGTCCCAGTCTATCCAGCCTCTCCTTATAACTCAATCCATCAAGTCCTGGTAGCATCCTAGTAAATATTTTCTGCGCTCTTTCTAGTTTAATAATATCCTTTCTGTTATAGGGTGACCAGAATTGCACACAGTATTCCAAGTGTGGCCTTACCAATGTCTAGTACAACTTCAACAAGATGTCCCGATGAAACCAAGCATGTCGAATGCCTTCTTCACCACTCTGTCCACCTGTGACTAAACTTTCAAGGAGCTATGAACATGTACCCCTAGATCTCTTTGTTCTGTAACTCTCCCCAACGCCCTACCATTAACTGAGTAAGTCCTGCCCTGGTTCAATCTACCAAAATGCATCACCTCGCATTTGTCGAAATTAAACTCCATCTGCCATTCGTCAGCCCACTGGCCCAATTGATCAAGATCCCGTTGCAATTGGAGATAACGTTCTTCACTGTCCACTATGCCACCAATCTTGGTGTCATCTGCAAACTCACTAACCATGCCCCCTATATTCTCATCCAAATCATTAATATAAATGACATCTTCGAGATATTGGGACCATTTGGATTGCAGCAGAAATTTAAGGTTAGAAATAGGATAAGCAATTAGATAATTGTGGTCCCTGATCATAAAAATGTGCTTGAATTATTTTGTGATCTAACAAACTTCGTCTAAAACAACACTCGGTTTAACATATGAATTCCTGTTTACCGTCTTTTGTGCCAATGCTTCATACCAGTAGGGAACTTGCTAAGTGTGTTGATATATTGCAGTGTTAAAAATTTGCATATCTAAATAAGGAAAAAAAACATAGAAAATTAGCTAGCAGAACAAAAGGACAAAATGTACCAGTGAAAACAGGAGATGGTGAGCTCAATATTTCTAACAGACCCTGTGCAACTTAGACTGCCTTCGTTTCTGTCAGTTTAATTAATTGAAAGGTCTTTCAATTTAAGTAATGTAAAGAAGGCAACTGATTTAAAGTTTAGTGGGTAGAGCTTCTGCTTAAAGTGCAATTGATAAATTACACCTGCGGTGTGCTTAAAATTGCCCTGCTTCGTTAAAGTTGACGTTTCCGTTAAGAGTAATTTGTGTACTTCGAAACTGAGGAAAAGCTTTTTCACACAAGTGGTTCGGGCCTGGAATGCACTCATTGGAAGTGTGGTGGAGGAGGCAGGTTTTATCGAGGCATTCAAGAGGGCATTCAATGATTATTTGAATAAAAACAATGTGTTGGGGTACGGGGAGAAGGTAGGGGAAGGGTACTAAGTCGCAATGCTCAGTTGGAGGGCCTGCTCACGCACAATGGGCTGAATGGCCTCCTGCACCGTAACAATTCTGCGCTTCTGTAAAATCTTCCATGAATCGATGCCATCGGGAAGAATAATTGAACACAATTGTTTCTTTTCATCTTTTCATTGTATTTAAGAATGTTAAGCTGGTGCAGTCTTAGTAATGTTCACCAGCTAAAATTAGCATTTTCACAGGCAGAACCAGTCCTCCACCTTTGAATAACCTGATTTTAAAATGACTGAAAATGATTGTAAAAAATACTATTTCATAGTTTCATTAGTGTACACTAGTTGGTTTGTTTTTTAAAAAAATTGGACCTTTGACACACTAAGGGATGAACTGTTATTGCATGAGGTGCTGTTGATAAATACTTGTTTGAAATGAATACGGTAAGAATACATTAATCCAGGATGTTGCAGCAATATTACCATTCATCAATGGGGCAGAGAGGTTGCACTGATTGATGCTAACCAATGGAAAACCTGTTGGGAAATCTGGGAGCTGATAAATGCCACCCAGAAATATGTACATCCCTGCTCTGGTGTAGTGCTGCGAAAATTTACTTAAAAGCTATTAATCATATGGTACAGGCGATCACGTTGACTATGGATCGGAATACCACTCAAAAAGTGGTGGGCAACCTATGGCCTGGGGGCCACTTGTGGCCCATCTGAGTTCTGAGTGCGGATGATGAGACACTTCCAGCGAGTGCATACCAGACCTGAACCACTTGCTGTGTGAATGGTTGCTCATGCGCCACATTCCGCTGATTTCCGTCCACGTGGAACAGGATTTTCCACGCAACCCGCTGCTTGTTTCACAGAGGTGGTCCTCACATTGGGATCTTCTGTTCCCATTGTTGTCAATGGGGTTTCCCATTGAATCGCATTCCTCGCCGTCGGGAAACACACGGCAGGGGTGCACCGTCAGCGGGAATAGCCGGAAAGGTTTTTTCCTACCGGTATGACTGAAGTGATAGGCACATGAAGCAGGGACAAGTGAAATGAGGTGCATGCTGATTGCAGACAACATTGACTATGAGAGTCGTGCATCCAAAGCATATATATTTATTTTGTTTTGAAGTTGATGATAGTTCTATTATATGTGAATGATTAACCGTTTCTTATAACCCTTTACGATATATTCGGCGTGCATTCAGTCTTATTCATAGGTCATGGTTAGTCAACAAACCCGACTTCAATCTTGCGACCCACTGGTGAAGGAGGGCCACTTATGCGGCCCACTCACTAGCTTAGGTCGCCTGTCACTGGTTCAAACTCTTTGTGCTTCAAACTCTTTGTGTTTAACAAATGTAAAAGCAGTGTTGAGGATTAAGCCAAATAATGCACGGTGAGTACTCAAATCTTTTAAGTTTTTTATAACCAGCTAGCAAGGAGAACAGACACAGTGAATTTCACTATGGTGTTCTGTTGATTCATACAGAAAATGTAACAGTTATAGTTCACCGTATCTTGCTTTTTGGAGTCTTGTTATTGAAAGGGTCTTTCTTTTATCCTGTGGCCAAGGCTGGAAATTGTGTTTATGGAACTAACACAAGGTTTGGATTTGGTTGCTTACTCTGAGTACGTAAACACTGGCCTCACTGAAGACCTTGTTTGGCTAATAATCATTTTCCATTACTTAGCAGAATTATTCGTCGTAACTTAATTTCCACAATTGTTGTAACTTAGTTTTTCCATACCAGCATCTGCAGTTTTTAACTGCTTTTAGCTTTAGTTTCACAATATCTATTGCTTTATTTGTAGTGAGCATCATTAATCTTGCAGAACAAAATGAATTAAATATTTGGCCATAGCTGGAATCACAACCTAAAATTCACAGCAGATTATATAATTCTGTTTTAAACATACTTTGCTGTGTTTCTATAAAGTGTATTGGGAGACCATGCCTTCAACTTTGCCCAAAAATCTTTATTGGTGAGCCACCAAGATCAAGTTATGCAGATGGGCTGTTAAAATGGTAGCGTAGCATTCTTTTTGCACATTTCCCTATATGGATGAAAAGAAAGGCAGTGGAGACAGTTTAAAATGTAAATAACTAAATAATTGACATCATTAATTAGCCATCTTCCCTGCCACAGGCAATTGTGTCATCTTAGAAATGCATGGCAATTAGGAAACCGCAGAGCAAGACGGGCACACAACTTAATGCAAACTAAATGGTCTGACACTTTTAGACACGGCAGCTCTGAATGAAGAATTTGGACAATGGCTTTTGAACTTTGCAAATTGAAGATCTACCTGGTGCTTCAGAATTGAAGCCTTTGACTAATGATGAGGAACCCAGGCTTTGAATCTGAATTTATCATCCAGGGAGGTGGTGAAGAGATTTATCCATCTCGGAGACTAGAATGTACATTCCTTAGCATTACCAGAGGCTGATATATTGAGAGGAATTCTACCACCCACCCGCCACGGAATCGGAGCGGGCGAGGGGCAGACAATGCAAATGTTCGTTGAGCCCGGGCGAGAATTTCTGGTCTTGCTCGAGCGAAGGTGTAAAATCCCTCCCATAGTGTAGAGCTCTGACAAAGGGTCATTCAGACTCAAAACATTGGCTCTATTCTCTCTCCACAGATGCTGTCGGACATGCTGAGATTTTTCAGCTTTTACTGTTTTTGTTTCAGATTCCAGCATCCAGAATAATTTGCTTTCATATATATATAGTGTGTTCTATTCAGGTTGATGGATGTGTGTGATTTTTAGCGTAACCTTTATATGAAGCACACGCCTATCATGTTCTTTGAGTTTTGTTGTTAGGTCCCAGTTTACCCTGTGATGTTTCTGATGTACAGCTATGGCACTTTCCTCAGTTTTATACTTGTTCACCCTCTTCACAACCCTGCCCCATGAACCACTATATTGTCCAAAGATTTGGAGTGGAGGAACAATGGAGTGCCTGACAGCGCAATTATTAGCTTTTCCCCAAGCAGCTGTTAATGATGTCATGACAAGACCCATAACAAGTTGGATGTCCAGTGTCGTGCCTTATTTTAATAAGTACATGAACAGCAAGAGGGCACGATCCCAAATCTTCTTATCCCTGTACCTTTTTCTTTATTTATTTTCTTTATTTATTCATTCGTGGCACATCATTTATTGTCTATCCCTAGTTGCCCTTGAGAGGGTGGTGGTGAGCTGCCGTCTTGAGCGATTGATACAACTCAGTGGCTTGCTGGGCCATTTCAGAGGACAGTTGAGAGTCAACCACATTGCTGTGGCTCTGGAGTCACATGTAGGCCAGACCAGGTAAGGACAGCAGATTTCCTTCCCTAAAGGACACGAGTGAACCAGATGGGTTTTTCTGACAATCGACAATGGTTTCATGGACATCAGTAGATTCTTAATTCCAGATTTTTTTAATTGAATTTAAATTCCACCATCTGCTGTGGTGGGATTTGAAACCGGGTCCCCAGAACATTAGCTGAGTTTCTGGATTAATAGTCTAGTGATAATACAAGTGGGCCATCGCCTCCCCGGTGGATCAACCCCATTTACTCACCATCGTATCCATTTTGATTTGATTTATTATTGTCACATGTATTAGTATACAGTGAAGAGTATTGTTTCTTGTGCTATACAGACAAAGCATACCATTCATAGAGAAGGAAAGGAGAGAGTGTACAATGCAGTGTTACAGTCATAGGTCGGGTGTAGAGAAAGATCAACTCAATATGAGATAGGTCCATTCAAAAGTCTGATGGCAGCAGGGACTAAGCTGTTCCTGCGTCGGTTGGAACGTGTTTTCAGACTTTTGTATCTTTCCCGATGGAAGAAGGTGGAAGAGAGTATGTTCGGGGTGAGTGGGGTCTTTGATTATGCTGGCTGCTTTTCCAAGGCAGCGAGAAGTGTAGTCAGAGTCAATGGATAGGAGGCTGATTTGCGGGATGGACTGGGCTTCGTTCACGACCCTTTATAGTTTTTTGCAGTCCAGGACAGAGCAGGAGCCATATCAAGCTGTGATACAACCAGAAAGAATTCTTTCAATAGTGCATCTGTAGAAGTTGGTGAGAGTTGTAGCAGACATGCCAAATTTCCTTATTCTCCTGAGAAAGTAGAGGCTTGGTGGGCTTTCTTAACTATGGCGTCGGCAGAGAGGGACCAGGACAGGTTGTTGGTGATCTGGACACGAGGAAACTTGAATCTCTCGACCATTTCCACTACAATTGTCCCTTTGAAGACATTTATATCTTCTTTTGTAAGGAACATTCCTAATGGCTTACTGGTTGAGTTTTTACACCCGTAAAATGTTTTTCTTGATTTGCCATCTCTCTTCAAACTTGCTCATTTTTAGATTTTTGTATCATCCAGTGTTATTTTAACTCATTATGGCAGTGGCAACTTCTTGTCAGTTCCTTTGATTAACCGTGAAATTTGCTTACCTCGAATTCTCTTTCCAAAGAAAACAAGATCAACCTTCTTAACCAGTTAGAACAGTTTTAATGATCAGTTATTGAACTGAAACATTAACCCTATTCCTGGCTCCCTAATGTTGACCTGCTGAATTTTCCCAACATATTCTGAAATCTTGACAGTTGGAACCACCTTTGAATCACAGAATCATAGAATCCCTACAGTACAGAAGGAGGCCATTCGGCCCATCAAGTCTGCACTGACCACAATTCCGCCCAAGCCCTATTCCCGTAACCCTCATTTACTCTGCTAATTCCCCTGACACTAGGGTCAATTTAGCATGGCCAATCAACCTAACCCACACATCTTTGAACTGTGGGAGGAAACCCGAGCACCCGGAGGAAACCCACGCAGACACAGGGAGAAAGTGCACTCCACAGAGAGGGTGACCTGAGGCTGGAATTGAACCCGGATCCCTGGTGCTGTGAGGCAGCAGTGCTAACCACTGTGCCACTGTGCAGCCTGTAGGCTGTTCATTTGTCTGCCCTCTCAATGACACATGCATTCCACCTATGCTTAAATTATCAGAATTTCACCCAATATTACTGATATAGGCTGAGTAGTGCCTTAAATAGCACCAGTGTAACTCCTATTGTACTTTTTCCTTTTGCCACTAGGAATAGATTATGTTTTAGTAATAGGCAAGGCTTGTTGATCAAACCCACTTTAACTCAGATGGCAAATGGTAGCACACTGGTAATGTTATTGGGCTAGCAATCCAAAGGCCCAGACTTATAGTCTGGAGACATGAGTTCAAATCCTGCTTCAACAGCTGGGGGGAAATTAAATTCAATGAACTAATAAATCCGGAATAAAATACAGGGCTCATAGTTTCATGATCATTATGAATCAAGATTGTCGGGAAAAACTCATCTGGTTCATGAATGTCCTTCGAGGAAGGAAATCTGCCATTCTTACCTGACCTACATGGAACTACGGGCCTGTGGAAATGTGGTTAAATGTTAATGGTTCTTTGAAATCCCCGGTCAAGCCATTCAGTTGCATCAAACTTGCAACTGGAAAGTTGAATAGAATGAAACCAGTTAGACTACCAGGTATCAACGTTGGCACCGGAAATGGCACCGGCACAGCCTGTCCAGTGGGTCATGCAAAGTTCTCGTCACTCACATTTGGTACTTGTGGAGCACTGTCTCACAGACTAGTCAAGTAACAGCCTGACGTAGTGATACTCACCAATGTCCCAGACTCCATCATCTCTGTTTCACTGGCAGGACAGTCCCACTTGAGGTGCTGGCACAATTTTATACGATTAAAAGGGAGTGGCCCTGGAAGTCCTCAACATTGTCTCTGGGCCCTATGTAGTCTAGTGTCATCAGGTCAAACACATGCAAAAAGGATCTCCTGCTGATTACCACATATTTCGCTCCCTCAGTCACCACTCGATGTTGAATGCCATTTGGAAGATGCACTGAGGGTAGAAGGACACAGAATGTGCTTTTGGTGGGGAATTTCAATGTCCCTTACCAAAGTAGTATGATGGCATCACCACAGATGGAGGTGGCTGAGTCCTAAAGGACATAGTTCTTTTATTATTCATTCAGGGATGTGGACATTGCTGGCTAGGCCAGCATTTATTGCCCAACCCTAATTGCCCTTGAGAAACGTGGTGATGAACCCCCTTCTTGAAAAGCTGCAGTCCATGTGGTGTCAATGCATCCACAGTGCTATTGGGGAGGTAGTACTCGGATTTTGACCCGGTAACAGTGAAGGAGCGGTAATATATTTCCAAGTCAGGAAGGTGTATGTCTTGGAGGAAAACTTGCAGATGATGGTGTTCCCATGCATCTGCTACCATTGTCCTTCTATGTGGTAGAGGTTGCAGGTTTGGAAGGAGTAGTCAATGGAGCCTTGTTGAATTGCTGCAGTGCATCTTGTAGATGATACACCCAACTGCCACTATGTGTGGTGGTGGAGGTAGTGACAGGCGGTGATTGAGGTGCCAGTCAACCAGGCTGCTTTGTCCTGGATGATGTCAAGGTTCTTGACTCCCTGCATCACTGAGTTTAAAATCATTGCTCTTGTTTTCACATCCATCTGTGGCCTTGCCTCTTCCTATCTTTGCAACCAATTCAGCGTGACTTTAATCTTTGCCCAAAGTAGTGTTTATGTCCAGTTTTCGTTAAGTAGCTGCTCTTTAAAATCCAATCACTGTTTTAAAAGAGAAACACTTCATATTCAGGCAAGAAGCTTATTTCCGTATGTTGTTGCAAGGTTTATTGATTGCATGCTGGGGTAAGGTGAGAATTAATTTTAGTACAGTGTGATTGCTTCTGTTTGTACATGATCTTTAAATTTAAGTGCTGGTATATGCAAAGTGCAGCAAGTCCAGTTAACTGTCAAGGTGGCACAGTGGTTAGCGCTGCTGCCTCTCAGCGTCAGGACTCGGGTTCGATTTCAACTTTGGGTGACTGTTCCTTCTCCCAGTGCCTACATGGGTTTCCGTTGGGTGCTCTGGTTTACTCTCGCACTCCAAAGATGTGCAAGTTAGGTGGATTGGCCAAGCTACATTGTCCCTTAGTGTCTACAGAAGTGTAGATTATCAGTGTAAATACGTGGGGTTACAGGGATAGGACCTGGGTAAGATGCTCTTTCAAAGAGTTGGTACAGATTTGATGGGCTGAATGGCCTTATTCTGCACTATAGGGTTTCTATGATTCTGTGAAGATGTTGCTTGAATTGGAGCTTAGTTTGAAATCTCAATCTGAAGCTCCTCAAAGAGAGAAACCATGTTATGATCTTCAAAGAAATAAATTATTTAGGCTTGCACAATGTTACGACGTTCTTGGCATCCATTCCTTTTATCCACTTTACTTTTCCTCCCAGTGAAAAATGCCTTGAGAGGCATTCTACATTAAAGGCTTTGTCTTAGTGCATGCTATTGTTGCTACCACTTGTTTTTCTGACGGTTGTTGAATTTGTATTTATGACCCTGAAACTCCACTGGTTTTATATTGAGAAACTGATAGAATTTAGGCAAGTAGGATATTCCAGGGAAAGAGATAGAGAGGCACTAACCTATAGGTATCACACAAGACTGCAGAACAGATAACTACAGCCTGAGGAGCAGCCTTCACCACTTGTCTATAGGCTAGAGAGGTGGGGAGTAGCAGAGCTGTGGGAGGAACACACACTAGAAAAAGTTCAGGTACCCTGGGTTTGAGAAAGATAAACTGTGATATCATGGGAAAACTGTTAGGTGTGTGTATGTACCTGGATACTTTGTTCCAGAGGAGGCAAAGATCTTCTGATTTGCATCAGTGATCAGGGACTGGAGGGTGTGACTGTGAGTGAGGCAGGCATGGGGATTGAGAAGGTAAAAGTGAAGGTGCCTCAGTTCTTGTGGTTGTCCAACAGGTCTGAGGTACTTGCAACTTGTATGAATGAAAGCAGAGGCTGCAGTGTTAATGAGTGAACTAACCATGATATAGGATGCCATTCAAGCTGTGGGGAGAAGGATAAATATGACTGTGGTAATAGTAGGGGACAGTATAATGAGAGAGAAAGACACGCCTCTCTGCTGCCAAGAATGAGGGTCCACATGGCTGTGTTGCCTGCCTGGTGCCAGGGTTTGGGACATCTCCTGAGGCTGGAGAGGAACTTGCAGTGAGAGGGGGAGGATCCCATTGTCATGATCCACATAATGACATAGATAGAATTAGGAAAGAAATTCTTTTGAAGGAATATGAACAGAAAATGGGTAAATTAAAAAAAGGAACCTCAAAGTTAATAAACTCTAGATTTTTGCCTAGGTCACAAGCCAATTGACATAGAGTAAATAAGATAAGAGAGTTGAATGGGTGGCTCAGAGATTGGTGTTGGAAGAATGGATTTCAATTCATGGGGGCACTAGCACCAGTGCTGGGGAAAGTGGCAGCTGTAGCTTTGGGGTGACCTTCACCTGAACCATGCTGGAACCAGTGTTCTGGTTGATCATATAACTAGAGCGGTAGCGAGGGCTTTAAACTAAAACAGTTGAGGGAAAGGATCATATGAGGAACAACGTGGTAGATTGAAGGGAAAGACCAATAAATCAAGACCGCAATAAGGGTAATGAGAATCTAAGCATGGCAGGAAGGGACAGGACATACAAACTAAAGTGAGCACCAGCAGATAAGGCCAAATTTGGCAAAAATAGTAGAAAGACGGAAATAAAGACCAAGATTCTCTCGTCTCCTCGCTAGTGTTTCCCGTCAGCAGGAGGTGGCGCATTGTTTGTTAGCTGCGTGATTCTTTGGCCCCGCCACTGCCAATGAGAGTTCCCATCGACGTCACCCCATGCCAGCGTTAAACCCACAGGTCGGAGTGAGCTGTCGGAAGGACTGGAGAATCCTGCCGGCATGAACAGCTGGAGAATTCCGGCCAGAGTATATCGGATACATGCATCATTTGTAACAAAATGGATGAATTAACAGCTCACACAGAAATAAAATGTCAGACCTGATAGTCATTACAAGGACATGGTTGGAACCTGAACATTCAAAGGTACATGACATTTCTGAAGAACAGGATGGCAGAAAAAAGGTGCTGGGGTAACTGTTGACAGTACAATCGTAAGAGATGACCTCGGTTCTAAAGATCAAGATGTTGAACGGTTTGAGTAGAGATAAGAAACCGCAATGGTAAGAATTCACTTAGAGTAATTTATAAGTCTCCTAAAGTGACTACATTTTAGAATGGAGTATACAGGGAGAAATAATAGGGACTTGTAAGAAAGGTCCTGTAATAATCATGGTGATTTCAATTTAAATATGGATTGAATGAATCATATTGGCAAATGTCCTGGAAGATAATTTATAAGAGTGTTTTTGGGACAATTTCATAGATCAGCATGTTCCCTAGAGCCAACCAGAGAGAAGGCTAAGGCTATTCTAGATCTGGTAATGTGCAATGAGACAGGATTAATTAATGAGCTCATAGTGAAGGAGCCTCTAGGTAGCAGTCGTCCCGATAGTTCCCCGAAAGTGGGGAGCTGCTCTAAACCCTGCTGGAATGAAACACTCTGGTGGGGTGGGAGAGACTCGCGAGCCCAGAGAATTCAGCCCCGCGCCTGCTAATTACATTAAAAACAGGTTTAAAATATATTAAAAGGACTTACCTGGCCTTCCCGCCGGTTTTCAGCGCAGATCTGACAGCGCCAGAAATCCAGCGCAGGGAGATGCACGCGTGCGGCAATGCATGCGCGAATCCCGCGCATGCCTGGCTGCGAGATTCTCCCACCATTGTGCTAGAAAATTAGCACAGTGGGGTGGGAGAATTGCCCCCATTAAGTATCACATGTTCCATGGTTTCAAATGGCATTGTGTTTGAAATGAACCTACTTGGGTCGACATTGGTTATAGAAAGTCCTTCTGTTTAAGGGTCAGGTTTTATACTTGCGACATTAATGGGTAGAATTTTGGGGATGGCACATAATGGGCGCTTGTCATCCTGAGATTCGACGTCTAACATGCAGCTGCCAACTCTCGCACTCCGACTTCTATTGCATGCTCTGTTGAGCATTGATTGGCAGTGGGTGGAACCTCCATCCACCCGTGAGAACTGTCAGTAAATCAGATTTGTCAGCAGGTCTACAACCCAGCCAGAGAGTGCTACAGTGACTAGAAGCGATACTGCAGCACAGGTGCATGGGACTAAGTCCTGGGACCTTGGAGAAGCTAGGTCCTGGAGGCAATCGCAGTGTAGGCCACGAGAGGAGGGGTCCCAGGAGCTCCAAGTCTGAGGTGGGGGAGAGAGCACCAGTAAAGGGGGCTGAGTGAGACATCTACCCGCCCTCCCTGCCCGAGATGGGGTAAAGTGTAAATGTCACTTTCCCACCTTACTCGCACCTGCTCCCGCCAGCCTAAATGTCTGGGCAGGATTAGACCCTTGTGTGGCCATTTAAGGGCATTAAGTGAATAGGCTTTGCCCACCCAAGCGTGAAATTGTATATGGGTTTGGGTAGATGGGTTCCCAGGGGAGAATCCCATCCATTCAATTTTATGCTCCCCTACACCAACAGCCCCCCCCCCACTCCCCCAGAACCCACTACCCAATGTTTCTAATGAAGCAAAAACAAATTATTCTGAATGTTAGTATGAGCTATTTTGTATCATGAGAATCTATTGGCTAGAACATTGACTTTGTTGTGCACGTTTTAAGCAGCATTCCTGGCTTTAAAGATGACTTCACTGACGATGTTAGAATGAAAGGCACAATTTCTTTTATTGCCAAATCCATTATAAAAACAGATGAAAGCATTATCATTTTTATAAGTACATTTGTTGTCGATATATTACAAGCATAAAACTGAAGTTTTGCTAATTTTATTTTTTTTCAATTCTGTGACTCCATATGGTTTGTATTTTGGGCAAATTTCTTTTTTTAGGTAAAAATGGCTACCAACCCCTGACCTGTGGCATGGGGAGTAAACAAAGTCAAGGGCAACTAGGGATGGACAATAAATAATGGCCAACCAGCAATGTCCTTGTCTCACGAATGAATAAAGAAAATACTGAAACTGGAAGCTCTGCCCAATCGTACTTACATAGTGACAGCACAGGACGTGAAGAGAACAGGGTCCACTAAAATTACCTGATTATTGCTCGATGTTCCTGTTTCAGAATACTAGAGAACTAAAGCTGCCTCAGCTTTTGAGCTTTTTAAATATTATAGCTACTGCATTATGCAAAATAGCTATGTGAAGCTTTAAAGGCCAGCTCTCCTGCTCAAGAAAGATGTACTAATTAAGCATATTTAATAATTACCAAGGCAGCTCTGCTTAGCCCTGAAATCCTTTTTTTACAACTTGGAACTCCATCAGAAAGTTTCTTTAACACTTGACCATAATTAGAAAGGAGATATGGCTCATAAATCTTAAAACTGATGGAAAGTTTAATAACGGGAAGGATGTGATGAATTAAGTTTTATTTTATCTAGATCTTTTGTATGCTGGATCTTAAATCTTCTCAATAAAACTGGGTGTAAGGAAACATTCAGTGCTAATCTAGTGGATTTGGAGGAGGAAGTGTGCATTCATTCAAGGGCGGCACATTGGCTAGCATTGCTTCCTCACAGCGCCAGGGAACTGGGTTCAATTCTGGCCTCAGTTAAATGTAGCTGTGTGGAGTTTGCACGTTTTCCCTGTGTCTGCGTGGGTTTCCTCCGAGTGCTCTGGTTTCCTCCCACACTCCAAAGATGTGCGGGTTAGGTTGGGTTGGCCATGCTAAATTGACCCTAGTGTCAGGGAGATTATTGTCAGTGCAGGTTCGATGGGCTGAATGGCCTCTTTCTGCACTGTAGGATTCTATGATTTTTGCCGTTCGAATGCCAACACCCTCCATCCCCACACAGCCGCCATTGAGAAGGTGTTGATTTCCATTGCTGTGTTTTGCTAAAGACAAATTCTATGAATTGGTCAAAATAATGTATTTCAACACATCACTGCTCACTCCTCTCTGACAAATGGCTGCTTCAGCAAGAAAATATTACACACCATAATTTTTCTTTCTCTCACATTCTCCTCTTTCAGATTCTGTTAGGCACAATTTCATACCTTCATTAAAGAGCTTGCAAGAAAAATTCACCATCTGTCTGAATGTTGATCTGCCCCCATTAAGCAGAGGTCCATGAGAGAGAGCATTGTGAGGGTGACTGTTCCTTTGATTCTGCCCTTGATCAACTGATAGGACTGGAAATGTGGCATGTTCTTTCTCAAGATAGATTAACGTAATTCCCACTCTGACATTGCAGTATTGTATTGGAATCTTGATTTGAAGTTAGTAATGGATTTGCTGTTGCCACAGTCAATCATAAATCTATGTCATTTATCCTGTGGGAGACTAGCAGGGAACAGTTCAATTGTCTTCTATCTGTACTTGTCTTCAAAGAACAAAGAACAGTACAGCACAGGAACAGGCCCTTCAGCCTTCCAAGCCCGTGCCGATCATGATGCCCTAACTAAACTAAAAAAAACCTCCTGCTCTTACTCAATCTGTATCCCTCTATTCCCCCCGCTATTCAAGTACCCATCCAGATGCCTCTTAAATGTTGCTAATGTGCCAGCTTCCACCACCTCCTCTGGCAGCGCGTTCCAGGCACCCACCACTCCCCTGCACATCTCCCTTAAACTTTCCCTCTCTCACCTTGAATCTGTGCCCCCTTGTAATTGACATTTCCACCCTGGGAAAAGCCTCTGACTATCCACCCTGTCTCTGCCCCTCATTTGTAGATCACTATCAGGTTTCCCCTTAGTCTTCATCTTTCCAGTGAAAACAATCCTAGTTTATTCAACCTCTCCTCAGGGTCAACACCCTGGAGACCGGGCAACATCCTGGTGAATCTTCTTTGCACTCTCTCCAAAACTTTCACGTCCTTCTGGTGGTGTGGTGACCAGAACTGCATGCAAATGCGACGTAACCAAGGTTTTATTTAGCTGCAACATGATTTGCTAACTCAGAAGCTTCAGTCCTCTCCCTAAGCTGCGAGATTTCTTCAGTCCTGCTCTCCTATTTCTTGCAACATTTACAATCCTGGTGCAATTTTCTTTTCTCTTAATAATCTTCAGCCTAAAAGCATTTAGAGTGTGAATTAGTATGTTAGCCTTTATTTCGAAGCAAGGAAGTCAGCCTTGATGTGAATGCTAAGTAGCTTCAGTGACACCATACCAGGAGTACTGTGTACAAGTTTGGTCTCAGTCAGAGTTCTACAGCACAGAGAGGCCATTCAGTTCATCCTGCCCAAGGGAGAAAATACTTGCCTTAGTGAGGGTGCAGTACAATGATTCCTGGGAGGATTGTCAAATGAGAAGAGATTGAGTCAAATGGGTCTGTATTCTTTGGAGTTTAGAAGTATGTCAGATGATCTCATTGGAGCTTACAGGATTCTAAAAGGCAGAGAGTTGGAAGGTGCTTTCCCAGGCTGGACAGTCCAGTACTCGGGATCATAGTATCAGAATCTCAGAATAGGGCATGGCCATTTAGGACTGAGATAAGAAGTTCCTTCACTCAGAGGATTACAATTCTTTGGAATTCTGTACCCCAGGGAGCTATGGGTACTCAGTTGCCCCATAATATTCAAAACAGAGATTGATAGATTTCTGGACACTGGAGGAATTGAGAGATGTGGTATGTGGGCTGGGTGGATGACAGCATGTAGAAGATCGTAATTTTTAAATTTTAAAAGTTTATCTATTAGTGTCAGAAGTGGACTTGCATTAACGCTGCAATTGCTACTATGAAAATCTCTTCATTGCCACACTCCGGAGCCTGTTGAGGTACACTGAGGGAGAATTTAGCATGGCCAGTGCACCTAACCAGCACATCTTTCGGACCGTGGAAGGAAACCAGAGCACCTGGAGGAAACCCACGCAGACACAGGGAGAACGTGCAAACTCCACACAGACAGTGACCCGAGCCCGGGGTTAAATGGCCTTTATGGCTTTCTTATTTTCATTCTGAGTCATCTTTGGCTTCTCTCTCTTTACAAATTCTGTCTCCAATTTGCATTTTTCCCCCTACTATTTGCAACTCCCTCATTGCTCTACATTTGCCTGGCTATTATTCCTACAACTGCTCCATCTACTCTTCCTATATATCCGCCCAGAAGGAAACAAAAACAGTTCGGACCAGTATTCTTATTTCCCCGTTTTACTTTTCTTTTTCCCTTCTGGGTGGGCAGCCATTTTCTGTCATTATCCTCATCTTTCTTCTTCCTTCCCCTTGATCTTCTGGGTTTATTTCAATCAGCCCTGAAGTCGTTCTCCATTAAGGACCCAAACTTAAAAAAAAGGAAATTTAACAGTTCCGGTAAGGTTGATATTCAGAACAGCAAAAATTACACAGTTCAAGGCGAGTGAAAATGGAATTTGTGAAAGGGAGAAGTGCTAAGAAATGTTCCCGGTTTCGGAATGGTAATAAATGATCTATTCACTTGCGAAGAGGCTGAATTCCAGGATGAATTTATTTGAGCCGTGAACACAATTAAAAATAATTATCAACAAATTCTCCCCGGATTGGATTCAAATCAGTATTGGAACAGAGGGGTAATAAGAGCCTAATGCTTCATCTAGGATTAGATTTAGCAAATCTAGGATTAGATTTAACAGTGTGAACATGTTTATTTCATTAAGAGTGCTGCCTTATCACTGAGCTACTATTTAATTGTATCTGATTTGTAAGAATCTACAGTTTGAAACAAAAAAGGGGAGTTTGTATGTACTTTTGTAGTGACACAGACATTTAGATTGTTGTGGTATGTTTGCAGAGTATTGCTGTAGCCAAGCTACAGGTCCAGTAACATAGGGATAAATTTTCCAGTCGCGCCCGCTGAGGGAATTGCCACGGGTGGGACATGCAGTTTGACAGACCATTGTCAGGTCCGTTGGCCTCAGGTGGGAATTTGTGGTTCTAGGACGGGTGGGACCAGAAAATCCCATCCAGAGTTTGTCCTTTTTCCTCCATGGCAAACCATATGAACCAGAAAACTCTCTTGTTAATATAACTGGAAAGTCTGTTTGACCACATCTGGCGTACTGTGTACCGTTCTAAGCACATTGCATAAAGCATGTATTTCCCTTGGAAGGAGTGAAATGTGCATTCGCCAGAATATTACCAAGTTCCAAGTTTACTGGGCTTAAATTATGAGGAGAGATTACATAAATGAGGCTTGGATTTTCTGGGACATAGAAATTAAGGGGTGATTTGATAGCAAGGAATTCACTGGGTAAGCGAGAAACATGTTGAAGAAAGCTTAGGACCAAGAGATACAACCTTGAAATCAGAGCCAGGCAGTTCAAAGATATACTTTTATTTTTACCACACTTCGCATGACCTCAAGATTCCCAAAGCACTTTACAGTAAATTAAGTACTTTTTTCCTCAAAGCATAGTCATTGTTGTCATGCAGGAAATACAGCAGCCTATTTGCACCCAGCAAAATCCTATGATGTCCAGATGAGCCTTTTAAAATGATTTTGCTTGAGAAATAAATATTGGCCAGAAGACTGCCCAAAGCCCGTCCACTATCTACAAGGCAGTCAAGAGTGTAATGGAATACTGTCCACTAGCCTGGATGAGTGCAGCTCCAACAACACTTATGAAGCTCGATACCATCCAGGACAAAGCAGGCAATTTGATTGGCACCCCACCTATACACATTCACTCCCTCCACCCACCAACACAGTGGCAGCAACGAGTACCGTTTGCAAGAACTCACCAGGCCTCCTTGGACAGCAAACCCACAACTGCTACCATCTTGAAGGACAAAGGCAGCAGATGCCTGGGAACACCACCACCTGAACGTTTCCCTCCAAACCACTCACCATCCTGATTTGGAAATATATTTCCATTCCTTCACTGTTGCTGGATCAAAATCTTGAACTTCCTCCCTAACCGCACTGTGGGTGTACCTACTGGACTTCAGCAGCTCACCACCATCTTCTCAAGGGCAATGAGGGATGTGCAATAAATGCTAGCCAGTCAAACGCACATCCCACAAATGAATTAACAAATTATCTTCTCCAGTTCTTTAGCTTTCCCTTCCTTGGTGGTGTAGCTGTTCTCTTGATTGAATAACTTAAGTTCAAGCAATGGTTGTGTAAGCTTACACCAATGTTTTACCACTCTAGCACTGGTAATGTTGCAAGGGGCTGGGGATCATTATAGGCAGGGTGGAGTTCACTCAGTAACAGCTATCCATATACAAAAGAAAATCTGAATGTTTATTTGAAGGTCTTTTGATACTCAGCAAAACCAGAAAGATTTATACACAATATATTCCTATTTAAACCTGGATGGATATTCCTCGAGAAACCTCAACGCAGTATATAACAGTGACAGTCCTTCAGGAGGGCAAGGCAGATGCAGATAAGATCACCAGAGCAGGTTCTCCTACAGGCCAAAATTCAATCAACATCAGGTTTTTCATACTCTGAGGTCAACAACAGCCATAATTCTTTGTTCACCAAGTTGCCTGCGCTCTTACAGCTGGACTCAGTGCTCGCTTATATTGTCTAGCAAGGCTACACAGCTGATCCTCATTGCACTGATTCCTGATAGAGGTTTTCCATTATTCAGCCATGTGACTTCTGGTTGACTTCGTGTGGCCAGCTTGGTCGGGGGAAACTGAATGGAACTGGAGAATGTTATGAGAAAAGTACATGGTGACATCACACACTGTAGCTTTATACCCTAACCATTTGAAGTCGGGAAGTTGGACATTTCAAATAATACCATGGCCTAAATTATTGAAAGTCTCATAATTCCCTTGGGTGAGGAACAAGACTGTTGTGGGTAAAAATACCTCTGAGACTAGTCGTAGGTCAAAGTGCAGTGTTTATTTTCACAATTGTGGGAGAGGTCCCGATTCCTAACATGGTCTCGGGCCTCTCATCAAATACAGGTCGAGATCAAACATTTATACATTTAATTTCGCCCCTGGTTACGTCTTCATCTTCCCACGATTATTGCTGCCTCGGCAGTTCCTTCTTTCCCCTGTAACCGTGGCCATTCCAAGGCTGCGAATATCTGTTTTGCCGCCACCAGTGCGTTGTTTATCTATTCACGAGATTATAAGTTTGCATAAACAGGTTAACTGACGTACAGGGGCCTACATAACACTCTATATCGATGAGAATGAATGGTATAGAATGAATATATATAAATCTATTAGTATATGATCATAGAAGGCATGCATATAAGCTCCACTATGTTAAACAAAGGCACATAATGTAATGGTATACAAAATGGAGTCTAGCTTAGCCGATTCTGCTAGCTCAGTTAGCCACATTTCTGAGCACAATTGGCAGAGACAGCTGTGTCCCTCTTATCTGGTTTGGATACATGAACATGAAAACACCCTAACGTAAACATGAGTTCTACAGTATTTCTCACCAAATCACAGAGTTCGGGTCAATGCTTAAGTGTTACAAAGTTCATTAACCCATTTCCGCCTTCAAGACCAATTTGCACTCACATTTGCTGGTTTTATTTATTACTAACTTGTGGGAGGAATTCTGTTCAGTAGGAAATATTACTTGCCTGCTGGGTGAATCCAGTTTTAATGTAAAACAAGTAAGAAGCCTCACAACACCGAGTTAAAGTCCAACAGGTTTATTTGGAATCACAAGCTTTCGGAGCGTTGCTCTTTCATCAGGAGTGTGGAGAGGAGGTTTCACAAACACGGCATATATAGACAAAGACACAATTACAAGATATATGGGTAATCAAGCCTTTACAGGTACAGACAGTGCGAGTGGAGAGAGGGATAATCACAGCTTAAAGAGCCGTGAATTGTCTCAAGCCAGGACAGTTAGTAGCATTTTTGTTACACAATGTAATACAAAATTAAGAGGCTGAATAGAGACCAATTGGCTGCTTTGGAGCTGCAAAATAGAACATGGATTGAACCCACCATCCCTTAGCAACCCAGAAATATTGATGAAATTTATTGACAAGCGATGGAGTAATTTATCATGGTCTACAATTGAACAACTGAGAATATGAAAGCAATCACCAAAGATGAATGTATTCTATTTTATTACTCTCCCCAGGTTATCGGCTATAATGTATGATTTAAAATTTATCTTAAATTACCTTTTGTTTCTGTGGCTGTAATCACTAACCTGGCAGGTGTCATGATGTTGGGAAACTTGTCAAAGGATGGATAAATCTAAAGTGCCTTGGCCCAATTGAGAAGCTTGTGAAGAAGAAATTCAAAGCATAATTTCAGACATTCAGGCCGGAATTTTATGGTCCCCCCGCCACGGGAATCGGAGCGGGCATGGGGGGGACCATGGAAAGGTCCGTTGACCTCAGGCGGGACTTGAAGGTTTCTGGATGAGCGAGGCTGTAAATTCCCGCCCATTATCTTTTCTCTCGTTGCTTTGATATACATTTTGAAGATTGTACCCAATTCAGATCCAGAAACTACAAGGATCAGTGAGAGAGATGTTGGTGCTTGTACTAAGTTCACGAAAGGTTTGGGGGTTAAGGCAGAAGCATGTAAAATGATGAGAGGAATTGATCAAATTTGGATAAAATTTGCATGTTGTTCTGTTTCTTGAATTGTTCCAATTAGAAACTTACTCATTCTGGTGAACACAATGCTGCTCAACTTTGCAGTACAACCACCAATGTCCTCACCAGTACAAAGCTCCTCTTTGCAGTTGTATTAACACCAAGTATAATATTAATGATCCTGTCACCTAGCAACACTTTCTGGCAGCGACTCTTGATCCATCAACAGCCAGGATGTCAATGAGGATGCACAGATTATGAGCTCTGGTCCACATTTGCTCCCTTCCCTGCCTCTCTGTGGAAACGTAATGCAATTCCAGCACTCAGAACCTGTCAAGTGAGCCGTTGATTCAGTGGAAGCATTCCCACCTCTGAGTCAAACAATTCAAACCCCACTCCAGCAGCCCCAGTAATTGGAGAACGGAACACTGCTTCAGGACTGATATCCCGTGTACATCTTGTGTGTGGAGGAGTGGATGCCCTTCCATCACTTTCGTGTTACTTTTATTTAGGGAGGGTTTGATGGGTAGAGGGAAGTTGGGGGGGGGGTTCCTGATGAAAAGTTCAGGTGGGCAGGGAGCACCAGTGGGGGCTGACCAGGCCGAGGTGGAGGAGGGGGGGGGGGCGGGCGGTCTACCAAATCTGGAAAGAGAGACAGTGATGAAGCCACTCCCCCATTCCCCCCCTCCACTGCTCCTACTTGGGCTTCGAGGCCTCAGAGCGCCCCTCATGACCATCACGCGAGGTCTCCTCTTGTGAGGACCAGTGGCAATTCTTGCTGTTATTGCGCAGCCCCCGAAGGCTGGTGAATTCTGTGCGCTGGGATTTGAATAGGCTATGCATATTTAAATACTATTTTAAATATGCTAATCAGACTCATGCCCTCTCTGGGCATGATCCAGTTCACTATAGTAGGAAGGGGCCGGGAGACTCACAAGCTGTTTGGCGCTGGGAACGGTATTTTTAGACCCACACGCTAATCTCCGGGACCGGTGTGATGTACTAATGGCACGGCGAGGTCGGAGAATCACCCCCATTAACTCTGTTCCACTCCACAGATGGTGCCTGACCTCAGTTTTACCAGCATTTTCTGTTCTTATTTCTGCAATTCGAAATACCTACACACAGAGGAATTGTATAACAGTTGGGATAAGGTAGTTGGTGCTCTGCTGAGAAGCTTTTGTTCAAAGGAAGCGAAGTTATGGAGCTCAACTGACTCCTTTCTATGTGTCATCCTTTCATGCTGCATTACTTCAAGTGACTTCAACAGTTTATTGTCACTGCCTGTTTCTGTGAATAACTGCCAGTGAATGAACCTGTCTGGCAATGTGGTCTGTCTCAGAATGATCTAATCAAGTTTTCTTGCTCCAGTTTCCCCCTTGGGATTGGATTAAAATCTTGACCCGGTGATTTAATATGGCTAATGTTTATGTGGGAGCCATTAGTGGACAAATGCTGTGTGGTTTGGAACGTTTGGTATCTGGAGCTTCTGTTTAAAGTTTCCACAGTAGTTTAAATGGAAAGTTGTGTCTATTTTGTAACTATAGATGGTGAAGTGAGTCTCTGGCAAAGTGTAAGTTGGCCAGTAATGAATCAACAGACTGAAGTGAATGGAAATCAAAGGCTGATGTGGAACAAAATGGCTGCGCATTCGCTATGGCCAATTTCACCTTCATAGATTGACTTGCATCGTAAAGCATAATTGGAGAAAACAAACAAATGAATGATTGAAGAAAGTTTGCCCAATTAGATTCAATTTCAAAATCAGCGATTAATCATATTGTATTTACATTCACAGTCCAAAAATGTGCAGGTTAGGTTGATTTAGCCATGTTCCATTGCCCCTTAGTCTGAGGGAGATTAGCAGAGTAAATATGTGGGTTAGGACTTGGGTGGGATTGTTGTCGGTGCAGGCTCGATGGGCCGAATGGCCTCTTTCTGCACTGTAGGGGTTGTATGATTCTGTTCTCCAAAGCATTTGTTGCAAGCGGTCTGTCAGGTGGAAGTTGGTTATAGCTCGTTTTTCGGATCCATAACCAGCAGTGCAGCCAACAGGGCTGCCCCAAAATTGACCCTCAGCCCATCTATTGCTCAAGCAGGGGGGCCTGTAATGCTTCCACAGGCAATTCTTTCACTCAGAAGAATGTTGAAGGGTTGTTAGCCAGGATTTTAGATTGGCTGTGGATGAGGCGTGGGTGGGATTGTCTGGCCCTGATCCCAGTGGGCATTGTTGTGGGCATTGTTGTTGGAGTACCGTCAAAAGTCATTGGCTCTCCAAATTTTCCTGTCCTTCCCATGACGATGTCAGGCAGTGTCGGGCCTGGAAGTCCTGGTCTTTGAAGGGGGCCTTTTATAGGTTGTAAGCTACTTAGTAGATTAAAAATGCAAAGTAGAATGGATGAAGAATGTTTTAATGCCCCAGCTGTAAGAACCTAATGCTAGTTTAAGGCAATCCTGCAGGATTCTTGCAATTCCACCAATGCAAAGGCATGATGACACAATGGTTAGCACTGCTACCTTCCAGCACCAGGGACCTGGGTTCAATTCCCGGCTTGGGTGACTGTCTGTAGGGAGTTTGCACATTCTCCCGTATCTGCGTGGGTTTTCTCCGGGTGTTTCAGTTTCCTCCAACAGTGCAAAAATGTGCAGGTTAGGTTGATTGACCAAGCTAAGTTGCTCCTTAGTGTTAAGAGGATATCAGGGGATTAGTATGGTAACTATGTGGGGTAATGGGGATAGGGGTGGGATTATTGTCATTGAAGGGTTGAATGGCCTCCTTCTGAACTGTGGGTATTCAATGAGGAGCAGGTCAGGGTGTGGTGGTAACCTTAGACATTGAAGTGAGGACCATTACCTATCACAATATTGCTCAAGGAAAATGACATTAAATTTTATTCAGAATCTAAGTTCTTCAGGATATATCTGATATTTTTGTCTATATGTATATAGATCACAGGTATTTGATACACAAAAGCAAAACACACGTTTTCTTAGGTCTTCCACTAAGTAAAATTGGCTGCTGTGTTTAAAAAAAAAGGCAGCTATCCTTGACCCATGCATTTGCCACCTGACGAGCGAGATTAAAATGACCCCAATAGATTGAGGTGGCATGAAGAACTTCGGAAGCTCTTGAACTTTTAGATCTGTATTTGTGGCACCTACTGTCGAGCAGAAATGATTTCTAAACAGCTGATTCATGTTCGGAGCTTTCCACTGGAACGTTTTGTTCACTGCTCACAGCGTGGTCAATATATCATAAAAACACCAAGACTAAGACAGGTGTTGGAGGATTAAACTACTGCCTCACAGTGCCAGGGTCCCGGGCTCAATTCCAGCCTTGGGTCACTGTCTGTGTGGAGTTTGCACGTTCTCTGCCGAATGTTTCCTCCATGTGCTCCGTTTTCTTTCCACAGTCTAAATATGTGCAGGTTAGGTGGGCTGGCCATGCTAAATTGCCACTTAAGGTCCAAAAATGTGTAGGTTAGGTGGATTGGCCATACTAAATTGCCTCTTAGTGTCCAAAGATGTGCAGATTAGGTGGATGGTAAATACGCAGGGTTACGGGTACAGTGCAGAATTGATAACTGATACATACCTCATGGTTTAAACTGCAGTTTATTTTGAATCTGTATTAATCGCTCTCTGTCTTCATTTATTTGGCGACAAAATGCTTGTTTTGGATAAGATTTCCTTTTTACCACTATTGAAAAAATAATGAAAACAAAATGATTTTCGAATGCCTTGCCCAATTCCGTAACCCTCTTCATTGACCACATAAACAGCAGCAGCTGCTGAAACTGGAGGAATGCCAGAGTGCTAACAAATGTGTTTCCTAATTGTCTATTTTACTGCATGTGCATTGGCTTCATACAATGGACTGGGTCTCGCTCAGAGCTCAATTACACAGAAGTCTCCTTTGAACTAATCCAAGTCCAGTTCAATGTCTTGGGCAATCACTTGGCGATTCAGAGCAGGAGCCTCATTTAGTTATACTCTTTCATGGGATATATGCATCGCCAGCAAGGCCAACATTTTGTTGTCGGTACCCCATTGTCTTTGAGAAAACAGTTTTGAGCTGCCTTCTTGAACCTCTACAATCCATTTGGTGTAAATACAGAGCCTTAAGGAAGATTATAAAGGTGTTCTGAGATTTTAACACAAGTACAGTAACTTGCCACTTTCAGGCCTGAACATTGTCCAGGACTTGTTGCATATGGACACAACGGCTCCAGTAGCTGAGGAGTTGCAAATCGTACTGATCACTGTGTAGCCATCAGTGGACATCCTCACTTAGAATCATAGAATCGTAAAATCCCTACAGTGCAGAAAGAGGCCATTCAGCCCTTCGAGCCTGCACCAATGACAGTCCCACCCAGGCCATCCCGTAACTCCACGTATTTACCTTGCTAATCCCCCTGACACTAAGGGTAATTTATCATTGCCAATCAACCTAACATGCACATCTTTGGACTGTGGGAGGAAACCGGAGCACCCGGAGGAAACCACGCAGACACGGAGAGAATGTGCAGACTCCACACAGACAGTGACCGCAGGTCGGAATTGAACCCATGTCTCTGGCGCTGTGAGGCAGCAGTGCTAGCCGCTGTGCCACCGTGTAGCCTGCTCACTTGATGGAGGGAAGGTCATTGATGAAGCTGCTGAAGATGTTTGAGCCCAAGACATTGCCCTGAGGAACTCCTGCAGCGATGTACTGGGGTGAAATGATTGGCCTTTAACAGACACAGCTATCTCCCTTTGTGCTAGATATAATTTCAACCAGTGGAGAGTTTCCCCTCTGATTCCCATTGACTCCAGTTTGTTAAGGCTCCTTGATACCATATTCGGTCAACTGCTGCTGTGATGTCAAGGGCAGTCACTTTCAACTCACCTCTTGTGTTCAGCTCTTTAGTCCATGTTTAACCCAAGGTCGTAATAAGGTCAGAAGCTGAGTGCCCTTGGGTATACCCAAATTGAGCACCAACGAATATGTTATAGTTGAATAAATGCAACTTGATAACACTGTAAATGACCCCTTTCATCACTTTGAACAAAGAACAAAGAAACTTACAGCACAGGAACAGGCCCTTCAGCCCTCCAAGCCTGCACTGACCATGCTGCCCGACTGAACTAAAGCCCGCTACCCTTCCGGAGACCATATCCTTCTATTCCCATCCTATTTATGTATTTGTTAAGACGCCCCTTAAAAGTCACTATTGTATCTGCTTCCACTACCTCCCCTGGCAGGGGGTTCCAGGCACCCACCACCCTCTGCATAAAAAACTTGCCTTGTACATCTCCTTTAAACCTTGTCCCTCGCACCTTAAACCTATGCCCCCTGGTAGTTGACTCTTCCACCCTGGGGAAAAGCTTCTGACTCTGTCCATGCCCCTCATAATCTTGTAGACTTCTACCAGGTCGCCCTGCAACCTCCTTCATTCCAGTAAGAAGAAACCAAGTTTCTCCAACCTCTCCTCATAGCTAATGCCCTCCATGCCAGACAACATCCTGGTAAATCTTTTCTGTACCCTCTCCAAAGCCTCCACGTCCTCCTGATAGTGTGGCGACCAGAATTGAACACTATATTCCAAGTGCGGACTCACTAAGTTTCTATAAAGTTGCAACATAACTTGCCAATTTTTAAACTCAATGCCCCGGCCGATGAAGGCAAGCATGCCATATGCCTTCTTGACTACTTTCTCCACCTGTGTTGACACTTTCAGTGACCTGTGTATCTGTACACCCAGATCCCTCTGCCTATCAATACTCTTAAGGGTTCTGCCATTTACTGTATATTTCCTATCTGTATTAGGCCTTCCAAAATGCATTACCTCACATTTTTCCAGATTAAACTCCATCTGCCATGTCTCCGCCCAAGTCTCCAACTGATCAATATCCTGCTGTATCCTCTGATGGTTCACATCGCTATCCGTAAATCCACCAACCTTTGTGTCATTCGCAAACTTACTAAGCAAACCAATTATATTTTCCTCCAAATCAATTATGTATATTACAAACAGCAAAGGTCCCAGCACTGATCCCTGAGGAAAGCCACTTGTCACAGGCCTGCATTCAGAAATGCACCCTTCCCCTGCTACCCTCTGTCTTTTATGACCGAGCCAGTTCTGTATCCACCTTGCTTGCTCACCTCTGATCCCAGGCGACTTCACCTTCTGCACCAGTCTGCCATGGGGGACCTTGTCAAAGGCCTTGCTGAAGTCCATGTAGACAACATCCACTGCCCTACCCTCATCAATCATCTTCGTCACCTCCTTGAAAAACTCAATCAAGTTAGTGAGACATGATCACCCCTTCACAAAACCATGTTGCCTCTCGCTAATACGCCCACTTATTTCCAAGTGGGAGTATATCCTGTCTTGAAGAATCCTCTCCAATAATTTCCCTCCCACTGACATAAGGCTCACCAGCCTGTAATTAGCTGGATTATTCTTGCTACCCTCCTTAAATAAAGGAACAACATCGGCTATTCTCCAATCCTCTGGGACCACCCCTGTAGTCAGTGAGGATACAAAGATTTCTCTCAAGACCCCAGCAATTTCCTCCCTTGCCTCTCTCAGTATTCTGGGGTATATCCCATCAGGTCCTGGAGACTTGTCTACCTTAATGTTTCTCAAGAACCCCAATACCACCTTTTTGATCTCAACATGACTCAAACTATCTACACACCCTTTCCCAGACTCGTCATCCACCAAGTCCTTCTCTTTGGTGAATACTGATGCAAAGTACACATTTAATACCTCGCCCATTTCCTCAGACTCCACACATAGATTCCCTCCCCTGTCTTTGAGTGGGCCAAACTGGCTACCCTCTTGCTCTTTATATATATATAAAAAGCCTTGGGATTTTCCTTAATCCCTGATGATTTGCTGATGATTGAGAAACAACAAATAGGGTGATAATCGGCTGGGTTGGGTTTTTTCTGCTTTTTATAGACAGGGAATAGCTGGGCAATTTTCTGCATTGCCGGGTAGATACCAATGTTTCAACTGGACTGAAACAGCTTGTCTAAGGGTGTGGCTAGTTCTGGAGCATGCGTCTTCAGTAGTAGAGCTGGGACATTGTCAGAACCCATAGCCTTTGCAGTGTTCAATGTCTTTAACCATTCTTTGATATCACACTGAGTGAATAGAATTGTCTGATAACCAGCACCTGTGATACTGGGGTCCACAGGAGCAAATTGAGCTGGATTATCCACTGGTACTTCTGGATGATCATGCATCAGCCTTATCTTTTGCGTTGATGTGCTGGGCTCCCCCATCATTGAGGAGATTGATATTTGTGGAGCCTCCTCCTTCAGTGAGTTGTTTAATTGTCCACCACCATTCACACTGGCATGTGGCAGGACTGTAGAGCTTTGAGCTGATATGTTGGTTATCATAGAATCAAAGAAAGTTTGCAGTTGAAGGAGGCCACTTGGCCCATCCTGTCTGCACCCGCTGGAAAACGTGCCAGCCAGCCTAATCACACTTTCCAGCATTTGGTCTGTAGCCCTGCAGGTTACAGCGCTTGAGGTGCATATCAAGATACCTTTTCAATGAGTTCAGGGCTTCTGCCTCTACTACCCTTTCAGGCAGAGAGTTCCAGACCCCTATTGCCTTTTGGGTGAAATACTTTTTCCTCATCTCCCCTCTAATCGTTCCACCAATCACTTTAAATCTTTGCTCCCTCATCACTGACCTCTCTATATAAAGAGCAAGAGGGTAGCCAGGGCGAGGGCTGGCCCACTCAAGGACAGGGGAGGGAATCTATGCGTGGAGTCCGAGGAAATGGGCGAGGTATTAAATGAGTACTTTGCGTCAGTATTCACCAAGGAGAAGCACTTGGTGGATGATGAGTCTGGGGAAGGGTGTGTAGATAGTTTGAGTCATGTTGAGATCAAAAAGGAGCAGGTATTGGGGATCTTGAAAAACATTAAGTTAGACAAGTCCTAAGGGCCTGATGGGATATGCCCCAGAATATTGAGAGAGGCAAGAGAGGAAATTGTTGGGGCCTTGAGAGAAATCTTTGTATCCTCACTGGCTATTGGGGAGGTCCCAGAAGATTGGAGAATAGACAATGTTGTTCCTTTGTTTAAGAAGCATAGCAAGGATAACCCAGGTAATTACGGGCCGGTGAGCCTTATGTCAGTGGTGGGGAAATTATTGGAAAGAATTCTTCGAGACAGGATTTACTCCCACTTGGAAATAAGTGGACATATTAGCGAGAGGCAACATGGTTTTGTGAAGGGGAGGTCGTGTCTTACTAACTTGATCAAGTTTTTCAAGGAACTGACGAAGATGATTGATGGGGGTAGGGCAGTGGACGTTGTCTACATGGACTTCAGTAAGGCCTTTGGCAAGGTCCCTCATGGCAAACTAGTACAGAAGATGAAGTCACACGGGATCAGAGTTGAGCCGGCAAGATGGATACAGAACTGGCTCAGTTGTAGAAGACAGAGGATAGCAGTGGAAGGGTACATTTCTGAATGGAGGGCTGTGACAAGTGGCGTTCCTCAGGGATCAGTGCTGGGACCTTGCTGTTTGTTGTTTGTTAATATATATAAATGATTTGGAGGAAAATGTAACTGGTTTGATTAATAAGTTTGCAGATGACACAAAGGTTCGTGAAATTGCAGATAGCGATGAGGACCATCAGAGGATACAACAGGATATAGTTTGATTGGAGACTTGGGTGGAGAGATGGCAGATGGAGTTTAATCTGGACAAATGTGAGGTAATGCATTTTGGAAGGTCTAATACAGATGGGAAATATACAGTAAATGGCAGAATCCTTAAGAGTATTGAAAGGCAAAGGGATCTGGGTGTACAGGTGCACAGGTAACTGAAAGTGGCAATGCAGGTGGAGAAGTGGTCAAGAAGGCATACAGCATGCTTTCCTTCATCGGCCAGGGCATTGAGTTTAATAATTGGCAAATCATGTTGCAGCTTTATGGAACCTTAGTTAGGCCGCACTTGGAATATAGCGTTCAATTCCAGTCGCCACACTACCAGAAGGACATGGAGGCTTTGGAGAGGGTACAGAAAAGATTTACCAGGGTATTGCCTGATATGGAGGGCATTAGCTATGAGGAGAGGCTGGAGAAACGTAGTTTGTTCTCACTGCAACAAAGAAGGTTGAGGGGAGACTTGATAGATGTCTACAAGATTATGAGGGGCATGGACAGAGTGGATAGTCAGAAGCTTTTTCCCAGGGTGGAAGAGTCAATTACTCAGGGGCACAGGTTTAAGGTGCGAAGGGCAAGGTTTAAAGGAGATGTATGAGGCAGGATTTTTTACACAGAGGGTGGTGGGTGCCTGGAACTCGCTGCCGGTGTAGCTAGTGGAAGCAGGGACGATAGTGAGTTTTAAGTGACGTCTGGACAAATACATGAGTAGGATGGGAGTAGAGGGATATGGTTTTCGTTCAGACCGGCAGCTTGGTCGGTGCAGGCTTGGAGGGCCAAAGGACCTGTTCCTGTGCTGTAATTTTCTTTGTTCTTTGTTTTCTGCGAAGATAAACAGGCCCTTCCCATCTGCTTTATCCAAGTCCCTCACAATTCTGTACATCTTTATCAAATCTCCCCTCAGCCTCCTCTGTTGCAAGGAGAATGACCCCAGCCTATCCAATCTTTTCTCTGTGTCTTTCCAGCCCTGGCAACATCCTTGTAAATCTACTTCATCCACTCTCTCATGCAAATACATAATGAGCTGAGCAGAACTGCGCACAGTACCCAGGTTGTGGCTGTGGGATCGCTTAGTTCTGCCCGTCTCATGCTACTTCCCATATTTTGTTTGAAGATCATCATCTCCCACTTGTTCTGGCTCCATTAATAGACCTGTGCATTTCCCTTGTTGGCACAAATATGAAGGTTAAAGACAATGCTCTGGATGCAGGACTATTTCAGCATCTATAACAGTAGGGGCTGTCTTCCATTTCACCTTTATGCCAGTAGGTTTAATAGAAGCTGTTCACTATGGCAGTGTACACTGGAATAGCTGCGCTTAAGAGAAAGCTCCTGTGTTCTCTACAGACAGGTGGGTTGTGAGAAGTGAAAGAGAAACAGTGAGAAATAAAAGTGAGAGAAACACAAGATATAAAATAGATACAGTGGAACAAATGAAGAATATATTAATGCCACTTAACATTATTTCATGGACCATGGTACTAATGCAGCTTACTGTTTTTCATCATGTTTACGCATTTGGCAAGAGCTATTGTCCTGGGTATATGGCTTGTTACTGAAAATCCAGCTCTTGGGTTTTGCCCAATTTTAATATCTCTGCTGAAACCTCGCTGTGAAATGATGATCTAAATTATCTGGAAAGTGCAGAAGCCACCATCCTTTGTTGGGTGGGGTGGAGGGGGCAAGTACCCTGCCCTATACATTCCAAAGCAGACAGAGTTTAATCCAGACAAATGCGAGGTAATGCATTTTGGAAGATCAAATACAAATAGGAAATATACAGTAAATGGCAGAACCCTTTGGAGTATTGATAGGCAAAGAGATCTTGGTGTACAGGTACACAGGTCACTGAAAGTGGCAATGCAGGTAGAGAAGGTAGTCAGGAAAGCATATGGCATGCTTGCCTTCATCGGCCAGCGTATTGAGTTTAAAAATTGGCAAGTCTTGTTGCAGCTTTATAGAACCTTAGTTAGGCCGCACTTGGAATATAGTGTTCAATTCTGGTCGCTACACTACCAGAAGGATGTGGAGGCTATGGAGAGGGTACAGAAAAGATTTACCAGGATATTGCCTGGTATGAAGGGCATCAGCTATGAGGAGAGGTTGGAGAAACTTGGTTTGTTCTCACGGGAATGACGGAGGTTGAGGGGTGACCTGATAGAAGTCTACAAGATCATGAGAGGCATGGGCAGAGTGGATAGTCAGAAGCTTTTTCCCAGGGTGGAAGAGTCAATTACTAGGGGGCACAGGTTTAAAGTGTGAGGGGCAAGGTTTAAAGGAGATGTACGAGGCAGATTTTTTACGCAGAGGTTGGTGGGTGCCTGGAACGCATTGCCGGGGGAGGTAATGGAAGCAGATATGATAGTGACTTTTAAGGGGCGTCTGGACAAATACATGAATAGGATGGGAATAGAGGGATATGGTCCCTGGAAGGGTAGGGGGTTTTAGTTAAGTCGGGCAGCATGGTCGGTGCAGGCTTGGAGTGTCGAAGAGCTTGTTCCTGTGCTGTAATTTTCTTTGTTCTTTGTAGTTACTGAGTAGCGCAGTGGTTCCCAAACTTTTTTCACTGGGCCGCACTTTCGGAATAAAAATTTGCTCGCGCCACACCAAATTTTGTATTGATAAGAAATACATTCAAAAACAAAAAAAAACAACTCCTAACAGTGCTTGATTCATAACATAGAACACAACTACTTTATAATATGATCATGGGACATCCAGAAAGTATAAAACAATGCTTTTTTAAACCATGTTTAAATGTTTCTTTGATTGTCCTTGAATCTTCCCGCCACACTTGCCATCCTCTCTCGCCGCACCAGTGTGGCGCGCCGCACCCTTTGGGAACCACTGGAGTAGCGTCTGGGTCAGTTGAATAGGGCTGTTTGCTTCACTGAATAGTGATTTCCTACATTAGAAGCTGCGTCCACAAATGCACATTACCAGATTCTGAGACCCCTGCACGGCAGCTGGATTCACGTTGGGTTTAATAACCATATTCTGTTCCTTGCCAGCAAAAGGTGCATTTAATTAAATGTTGGCATGACTGCAAGATGATTAACAAAACAATTGAAAGCAAGCTAAATCAGCCTATGTAAATTGTGCAGCCAGAGAGAGAGAAGAGGGACTGACTGAGAGGAATATGAGAAAATGCAGAAATGGGTGATTGGAGGGGCAAACAGAGACCTGGAAAAATGTACAGCTCCTGAGGCTAAAAGTAATGAGATAAATTGTGTTTGGTCCACAGTAGTAAAAGAGAAGCCATAGAAGAGGTGAAAACCATAAAATACAGAGACGGGCTTGTAATGAGCACAAAATAATCTATTTCTGAACAACTGTTTTCTCCAAACGAACATCAGGGATGATCTCAATAGCTTCCCCAAGCCAGTCCCTAGTTTAATCAATGACCTCACTCTGAATTAGATTGAGGCAGATTGAATGGGCCCTAAGCAAATAAATCTGTAGTAATTGATGGTATTCCTCACAAAATGCTGAGAATGACTAAGGTGCGAGATTTGTGAGGTACTCATGATTATTCTATGGGCATCAATGCACACTGGCAGGATATCAGTAGATTGGGAACAGGCTTAAATGGTGCCTATCATTTTCTGTTCTTATTTAGCTGATAGAAGTTTGAGGGAGAGCTTGCGATGCAGTGGTAGTGTCCCTTCCTCTGTGCTCATTTCAGGACTTGATGGCCATGGAAGATGCGTCCATAATGTGGCTAAATAGTTTGATTATCAGCCTGTAAATCCCTCCAATACACCTAATGGTAGCTGATAAAAGTGGGAGAGTTTGCTGGTCAGCTATACTACAGAAAGCAACGGCAAACCACTGCATTACTTTGCCAAACATAATCATGGGCCAAATCAATGGAAGTCCATGGTAGTCAACACTTTCTTAGGGCATGGTACCTGAAGGATAAGGAAGAATAGAAGTTTGAATTACATAACCAAGTCAGTAGAATATGTCACAAACAACAATCGAAGCATATAGTGCTCTGATTAGGTAAAACTCTGAATACCACAACAAATTCTGGACAGCAAGAAACAAGAGAGGCAGTCCATCTTTGCAAATGGTGCAAAGAAGAGCAAGGCGACCAATCCCCAGTGTTAGGGGTCTGAATTATGTGGAAAGGCTGGATTCTTGGTTTTTTTTTAGCCTCGAGCAAAGGATTCTCGCAAGATAATCTGTGGGTGTATAGTAAATCAGAAAACTGACTGGAATATTAATGGAAACCTTGTGACCAGAATCCAGACCCAGTTTCCAGTCAGTTAATTTTAGAATTGATTGATATTAAGACATTCTTCTTTGCACAAACAGTGATCAATACATGCAAACAAATCGCCAGTTAGTATCGGTAAGGGGAAACCCTGGACTAATTTAAATAATTAGGTGCATGCTGCAGTGATTTTGATGTTACAGGATGATTGAAGAATGGTGGATGGAGTGGTCTTCCTCATCGGTATTATATTACAATTCTAAAGGTACAGCACAATAGGTGGCCATTTGGCCCTTTATGTCTGTACTATCAGTGTTGTGCAATTAATCTCATTTACCTGCCCTATTTCTATAATCCTACAATATTTTTCCCTTCGTAATTTATCCAATGCCCTGTGATATTGAGCAGAACCGTCGTGGGCACATCGAATGCCAGCATTATGTGATTTTGCACCTACTGGAGCTAGATTCTAATTAAAACTCTGAATAGCCAATGTTGCTCTTTAATTCCCTGCGGAGAATGCTTTTTTGAAATGCATGATGCTGAGAATTCTGTGCAAAAATATATTGGTAGCGGCCTGGGATAAATTTATATCCTTGTTATTACCTTAGAATGAAATATTGGTTTTGAATAACTTCATGAGGAGCTGTACCATGAATAAAGATATTGAATAGATGCTGCTTTATGTGTATCTACCGATTAGCCCACAATGATCAGGGTTAGAATGACTTGTAGAAACCTGGTCATTGAAATCTGCAATATAGTTGAAGCTACATGCATGATCGTGGTGGCCATGCAGTTAGTTGGCAGGACGAATAATTTTTGAACAAATGGATTGCAGTTGGCTGTAGATGGGATTTAATTTAAGAGGCAGCAGTCAGTCTCGCAGTCCCTTCGGTGTGCTTTTAATTGTCGTTAGAATTCAAATCACACCTCGGAAATGGTCAGCACTTGCATTGGTTATTTTAAAAGTTTCTATAAAGGTGACAGCTGTCCCTGACAAACAGTTGTACAGAGCTCTCCTTATATTTAAATATTCAGTTGTTTATCCTGTTCCTTAAAACAGTGCTGATGACGCTAGTGGAGTAATTGTCTCGGTGAAATTACAGATCCTGACAGTGCGCGGGTGTTGAATTAACATTCAATAGAAGCATAATCATTAACCAAATAGTGCTTCAGCTGCCATTTGAATTTGTGTCTTGCACACTGGGGCTCAGTAACTCCTCCAGGCCCGTTTCCTTGAAGATGTCTTCAGCACTCATGTCTTCAGCATTGTTTCGACACTCACTGTCTGTCTGGAGTTTGCACCTCCTCCGAGTGTTCCGGTTTCCTCCCACAGTCCAAAGATGTGCAGGTTAGGTGGATTGGCCAAGCTAAATTGTCCCTTAGTGTCAGGGGGAATCAGCAGGGTAAATGTGGGGGTTAGAGGGCAGGATGGGATTGTCGTCAGTGCAGGCTCAATGGGCTGAATGGCCTCCTGCACTGTAGGGACTCTATGATGTACAATCTCTGTGATGTAAAGCAAAATAAACAAGAGCAATAGAAAAGATGTCCTTGACAATTTGATAATTAACTTTGTGGTATTATCTGGTGATCGTGACCCAGAATATTCTGTCAATTACTACCCCAAAACAAACAGCAACAACCATATGCACTGCTGACTTCTGACACAAAGGATCAAGGAAGTTTAGAAACATATAAACCCTAGAGTGTAGAAGGAGGCCATTCAGTCCATCAAGTCTGCGCCAACAATAATCCCACCAGGCTCTATTCCCATTCTCTTTTTCTAAATGGAGGTCGGTCACCAGTGGTGTGCCCCAGGGATCTGTTCTGGGACCCTTGCTGTTTGTCATTTTCATAAATGACCTGGATGAGGAAGCGGAGGGATGGGTTGGTAAGTTTGCCGACGACACGAAGGTTGTTGGGGTTGTGGATAGTCTGGAGGAATGTCAGAAGTTACAGAGGGACATAGATAGGATGCAAGACTGGGCGGACAAGTGGCAGATGGACTTCAACCCAGATAAATGCGTCGTGGTCCATTTTGGCAGGTCAAATGGGATGAAGGAGTACAATATAAAGGGAAAGACTCTTAGTACGGTAGAGGATCAGAAGGACCTTGGGGTCCGGGTCCATAGGACTCTAAAATCGGCCCCACAGGTGGAGGAGGTGGTTAAGAAGGCGTATGGTGTGCTGGCCTTTATCAATCGAGGGATTGAGTTTAGGAGTCCGGGGATAATGATGCAGCTATATAAGACCCTCGTCAGACCCGACTTGGAGTACTGTGCTCAGTTCTGGTCGCCTCACTATAGGAAGGATGTGGAAAAGATTGAAAGGGTGCAGAGGAGATTTACAAGGATGTTGCCTGGATTGAGTGGCATGCCTTATGAGGATAGGCTGAGGGAGCTTGGTCTTTTCTCCTTGGAGAGACGAAGGGTGAGAGGAAACCTAATAAAGGTGTATAAGATGTTGAGAGGCATAGATCGGGTGGACTCTCAGAGGCTTTTTCCCAGGGTGGAAATATCTGCTACGAGAGGACACAGGTTTAGGGTGCTGGGGGGTAGGTACAGGGAGATGTTAGGGGTAAGTTTTTCACACAGAGGGTGGTGGGCAAGTGGAATCGGCTGCCGTCAGTGGTGGTGGAGGCGAACTCAATAGGGTCTTTTAAGAGACTCCTGGATGAGTACATGGAGCTTAATAGGATGGAGGGTTATAGGTAGGTCTAGAAGGTAGGGATGTGTTCGGCACAACTTGTGGGCCAAAGGGCCTGTTTGTGCTGTAGTTTTTCTATGTTTCTATAACTCCACATATTTACCCCACTAATCCCTCTAACCTACACATCCCGGGACAGTAAGGGGCAATTTAGCATGGCCAGTCAACCTAACCTGCACATCTTTGGACTGTGGGAGGAAACTGGAGCACCTGGAGGAAACCCACGCAGACACAGGGAGGAAATGTAACTCCACACAGACAGTGACCCAAGCCAGGAATCAAACCCAGGTCCCTGGAGCTATGAGGCAGCAGTGCTAACTACCAGGCCACCGTTGCCAGTGACTTATGCTTGAACACTGAAATTCCTTAAACTGTAATGCCGGTTCTTTGAAACCTTTGCTCAGAACCTGTGCTACGTACTAGAGTGGACCAACATCACAAAAGTTGGAGCATGCCATGTAAATATCCTGTATTTCCCCAGATTCAGATTGCGTATCTTTAAATTTGACTCCAGTGAGGTAGAAATCACCAAGTTCTCAGAAAGTGAAATATAACTCAGCAGTAGTGATATATTGCTTTAAAAGACCCCACAAATATATAATATAAAAACAGAAAATGCTGGATAAACTCAGCAGGTCTGGCAGCATCTGTGGAGAGAGAAAAAAAATATTTCAAGTCCATATTATTTAAGAGTCATATGGACTTGAAATGTTCTCTCCGTCCTCTCTCCACAGATGCTGCCAGATCTGTTGCATTTATCCAACATTTTCTGTATTTATTTCAGATTTCCAACATCATGGTATTTTACTTTTATTCCACAAATATATAACTGTGGTTTCAAAGAAGTTTTTGCGAACTTTCAGTGACATTAAAGTTAAAAGATCTTGTTAAAAGCAAATTACTGTGAATGCTGGAATCTGAAATAAAAACAGAAAATGCTGGAAAAATTCAGCAGGTCTGGCAGCATATGTGGAGAGGGAAACAGAGTTAACATTTTGAGTCTGGATGACTTTGCCAGAGCTCTGGTGAAGAGTCATCCAGACTTGAAAAAATAGCTCTGTTCTCTCTGCCCAGATGCTGTCAGTCCTGCTGAATTTTTCCAGCATTTTCTGCTTGTTGTTGTAAATGATCTTGCCATGGATTGTTAGAATAATCAGATCTGAATGACTGTTACCATTGGAGAGCTATGAAGTTGGTGCTGTTTATGAGTAGAAGTGATGTCAGTGACGGGAAAAGTAATCTCATTTTTATGTACCATAGATGTCAGTACGTAGATCGGCCTTTGAAACCTTGAAATATCCCTCCAGAAACAGGGGTCTACTTAAGTGCTGAGTATGAAGGTGACTGCGTGGTATGGTTTTAGGTGATTGCCATTTTGAGATGTGTGTGTTAAATTCCCCCTGCCGCAGAGTGCGTGTGTGTTAAATTCCCCCTGCTGCAGAGAGTGTGTGTCCTAAGTTCCCCCTGCCGCAGAGTGTGGGTGTCCTAAATTCCCCCTGCTGCAGTGTCTGCAGGTGTTAAATTCTCAATTCTCCCGCCGCAGAGTGTGTGTATGTTAAATTCCCCCAGTCGCAGAGTGTGTGTGTCTTAAATTTCCTCTGCTGCAGAGTGTGTGGCTGAAACTGTACCACCTCGCCTACCCCCGAATCGGGGTGGGTGAGGTTCCCAGAATAGAAATCTCCGTTGGCCTCGGGTGGGATTTTACGATCTCGCCTGAGCGAGTCTGTAAAATCCAGCCCTGTGTGTCTTAAATTCCCCCTGCCGCAGAGTGTGTGTGTCTTAAATCCCCCCTGCCACAATGTGTGTGTCTTAAATTCCCCCGTCGCAGTGTGTGTGCCTTAAGTTTCCCCCAGCACCTTAGCACTTCTGCCCATATCGCCTGCTTGGTGCCTTATGCCCAGTTATAAGGTACCGTAAAGTAAAATCTGCATTTGTGGGGGGAAAATTGAAGCTATCAATGCAAGCGCAAGGCCGTGGCTGAAAAAGGATTTACTTATAGAAACATAGAAAATAGAAGCAGGAGTAGGCCAGTCGATCATCAAGCCTCCTCTGCCATTCATTTAGACCATGGCTGATCATCAACTTCAATATCGTGATCCCGTCTTCCTCTCCATATTCCTAGATCCCTCATAAAAAACATGATTTTTGGGACTGGAAAAATGGGGTTGCTTATATACCAGGTCGACCTATACACTGCGATTTATGGTACACAAGGTTTGGAGAGAATGCAAAACACTTCTGTCCTCTTTATGACCCAGTGAGCAAGAGATTTATTAATAGAATCAGTAGCCGGAATTTTCTATCCCTGCCACGGCGGGTTCAGATGCGGCAGGCCAGCCAAAAGTCTATTGACTTAGGTGGGACTGGAAGACCCTGCCTGTGGGCAGGGCCGGAAAGATCCAGCCAGTAACAATTCATTTGAAGTTGTGTTATAGTGAAATTTGATTTGTCAATGCAATGATGGGGCCATGGGATATGTCATGGAAGCAGAGAGTGTTTAACATCGCAGTTACAATCAGTTATTTGTGCTGCAGTATTGTCTACTTGGGTGCACAGAAAATATCAACGTAAAATTGCATTGGCAATACCAATGGTTCTAGCTTCCCCTTTATGCTGCTACAGGAGGTTCTATCCTCAAGTGTTGGAAGACAATTTTTTTAAAGATTGTAAACAGTAGCAGAGTATTATGGCACGATCTGTGATCTCCTAAGATCCTTGCATTAATGGCAGGTGGCGCCTGTCATTGTAAACACACAATTGTTATAATTCAGGTCAGAAACGCCAAAGTGTTTTATGGAGCCCACCTGGATCATAAGATTTTATTTTGGCCAGGATAAGCATGATATGTTTCACTTCAGGTATGATTCAAATGACCCACTAGGGAGCTTTTATCAAACAAGGTTTATTTAAGAATATAGTTAACATTTTTCGTAAGAAAATTAGCAATAACTTTTATCAATTACAAACACAAACAAAACAATCACAATAATGTGTAACCCTTAACAAATATATCTAAGATGTTCCAATCAAACAAAAATTTCACATAGACAAAAAAACCCTTTGCACAGGTTTAACATAGCAAAGACTAATGCTCACATGATACTGGCATTGAGTCCTTTGGTTGGAGAATTGAAAACTCTGACTTTTCGGCCTTGTAACTTCAGGCAGCCGTCTGGAAACATTCAGAACAGTTTGAAGTCAGAACAGCTTCCCAGAACACCAGGGAGAGACTCTGGTCAAGAGCAGATGTTCTACCCCAGGAAGGCAAGAAGCCTTGCTTTCAGCGAACCAGTAGAATTTGCAAAACCAGGGAGAGAGAGAAACACTTCTTTTCAGCTTGATGTCCCTTCTAAAACTAAAAACTGCAGCCAGCCAAAACAAAAAATGAAACCTTAAATTCACTGGGAAGAAAAAAAACTGTCCAAAACACCTGACCTTCCTCCTAACAATGCAGGATCATAAAAGAGACCAGAGCAAAAATAAACAACCATACTTAAACCACTGAAGGAGCAATAAAAAGACTTCTAGCAGGCGGCTGGGTACCAATGAAACCAAAACAGCTTATAGCTGCAGAGAACATGATTTTAAAAAAGACATTTTTTAAAGGTACGCTAACGTCGCACAATGTAACAAGGTTTGAATTTACACAATAGCAGGTTTTCTGCAGCAGGGAATCAGAGCAGGAACATTGCTGAAGTTATGTAGCACGGGAGATACCGAATGAGGCAGATACTTACAAAGTTAGCACTGATAATTGCAGCAGCACAAAATAACAGTGAGATTTTTCATAGCTTAGCGCCCCCTTCATTAGCCTGATTCAACAAGTTCTACAAGAAACAGCAGTATTCACTGCTTTATCATGATGTGCCACCACCTTCACATTAGCAAGTAAGGATTGACAAGGAATGAAGTCTCGTCAGCGACACCAATTCCAGATAATTACTGCAATTTTTAAAAAACAGTAACGCACAGACATTTTGATTCAAATTAAAGGAATAAATTGGCTGTGTGTGCGTGCATGTGCGTGTGTGTATACACCAAGGCTGGATGTAGTTTATTTCACTGTTGCTATGCTTGGGTGTTTAGGCATAGACTAGGTTAACTGTCAGAGAATGCTACATATGGTTGGATGTCGCTGATCCAGCACAGACTGTGCGTTAGATTAACTTGGTATCTACGCTGAGCTAGCCACCATGTAGAAATTTTAAGAAGCAGGCAATTCTGGTAATCCCTACACAAATCCATTTATAATCTCGCCATTGTTATGAGTTTGTCATAGTTCAACCGACTAAGCTGGAGTGGAGCCCTAAAAGAACATTGAATTAGTGTGAAAGAGCCAGAGGAATGTTAATGCCTGGAGTTGTATCTGTATTAAAAATGGATTGTATATGTTAGTGCAGAACATTATAAAAGTGCATTGAAACCATTCATTTTGTGGCTTTAAATTAGCCCACCACATTAATCAAGGCAATGGATTTTTATTTTTAAAAAGATGATTTTTTAAAATCACTTTTCTAATTCAGAAATCCTTTTTGATTGGCCAAGAGAAAATAAATTAGCATGTCTCCAGGTTTATTTTTTCCATAAATTGCATTTTAAGTCTCCAACTCATTAATACAGCAGGGAAAGGTGTGATGGAATTTTTCATTTTAATAGATTATGGTCTCTGCTACTCTGTGTGGTTAATATTAATCCTTCCCAACCAGTGGCTGCCATTTCAAAAAGTGGTTAGTGTAACACTGGTTATCAAAAGAAATTGATTTAAATGCATTATATTTTGAAAGTTTCTTGAGAATGTGAAAGAACAAATCATTTCTCAGCCTTTTGGCTAAGATCAAGTGTAGTATCGGATCTGCACTTGGTTGAGGTCATTGGGTTACGCTGAGGCTTCATATGTTTCATATGAAGCAATTTTTAAAAGCGGCATCTCGGCCTTTTGGCTAAGATGCAAATGAGCTCAAGTCTTGGAGGAGGATCCTCCCCCTTCTCCAATCAGCTTGACTCATGTAGATCAGGCCCAGGACAGGGTGGTTTGGTCTCCCGTCCTGTCTTGTCAGCCTGGATCTGAAATGTCTCAACTTGTTGAGACTCTGAATTGGATTTGATTTGATTGAATTGGAAAAGTATATTAAAAAAAAGACCTTTTGGCTAAGATCAAGTGTAGTATGGTCGGCAGCCCATGGTCAGCCGCACTTGGTCGAGGTCATTAGGTTACACTGAGGCTTCATATGTTTCATATGAAGCAATTTTTTAAAGCGGCATCTCGGCCTTTCGGCTAAGATGCAAATGAGCTCAAGTCTTGGAGGAGGAACCTTCCCCTTCTCCAATCAGCTTGGCTCATGTAGATCAGGCCCAGGACAGGGTGGTTTTGTCGCTCACCCTGTCTTGTCAGCCTGGGTCTGAAATGTCTCAACTTGTTGAGACTCTGAATTGGATTTGATTTGATTGAATTGGAAAAGTATTTTTAAAAATCAATAAGATTTTTTTTAAATCAGTGAAGTAATTCTTTAGGAAACTCCATTGCCTGATATGAGTGGGTAAAGTTATAACAATGGTCAGTGATATGATGACCTATCTCTGCCACTCTTTGCGTCTTCCTACACCATAGAATCATGGGCAGGAATTCACAGCCTCGCTCGTCAAGAAACCGTAAAATCCCGCCCGAGGACAACGGACCTTTCCATGGTCCACCCCTCGCCCACTCCGATTCCAATGGTGGGCGGGGCAGTAAAATTCCAGCCATAGAATCCTACAGTGCAGAAGGAGGCCATTCGGCCCATCAAGCCTGCAACGACAACAATCTCACTCACGCCCTATCCCCATAACCCCGCTTAATTACCCTGCTACTCTCCCTGACACTAAAGGGCAATTTAGCATGGCTAACCCACCTCACCCGCACATCTTTGAACTGTGGGAGGAAACCAGAGCACCCAGAGGAAACCCACGCAGACATGGGGAGAATGTACAAACTCCACACAGAAAGTCACCCAAGACTGGAATTGAACCTAACCATTGTGCCACTGTGCTGCCCCTGACCACTGTGAATAATGTTATTTATTGTGTTAATGTACGATTGATATGCCAGTCGTGGGGATCAGAATGTATTTCTGAATTTTGCACCCTTACTGGTATCCAACATAGTGTGGGTTACACAAAGTGAAGGTGTGCTTACCCAGACCTCAGAGCAACTCCTCCTAAAGCACAATCCACCTCCTCCTTGCCCATTTTAATCATCTGTGTGCAATTTCCAGTTAGTGATGAATTATTGACCATTTTATGGTATTCGATATGAAAGACTGCAAACTCAGTTTACCTAACAAGCAGCAGAGGGAGGTTTTCATCCCACCAGTTTCAACTGCATTTGAAACCAGGTTGTAGTAATGGTTGATTATACCATTCAGTTCCCAAAGGTCTGATGCGACTTGTCAGATGCAGCTTGATAGAGAGTCACAGCTGGCTCTTGTCAGCATGTTCTGAAAGGTTTGTAAGATAAGTGAAGAAGAATCAGAGTGCAAAGATGGAACCGTGGAGAGTTCTGGAAGTGACCATGTTACAACTGTAGGTAAAAACGATTTATGAAAATGTACAGGTACATTGAGAATAAACTGGAACCAGTTAAGGATGGAGTAATTAAATTTTCCTGATAATTATAGCCTCTCTGTTCTGGTATCATCCTTTTAAGTCTCTTCTCTGGTGTCTCTGTATCCATTTTGTGATATGGAGATAAGAATTCTGCACAGTATTCTAAGTATGCAGCAACCATTGCTCTATACAAGTTTAATATTGTTATTTTTCAACTCAAATCAATTTTCAAATCTGTTCCTCGAAGAATTGTATGTTCACTTTTTTCATGACCTGCGTTGTTCCTTTCACTGATGCGTGGATCTGTTTTCTGATCCCTGGGCTCCTCCACATATTTAGATATCCATCTTCTAAAGAGTACGCGGACTCTTAATTTCTCCTTCCAAAATACACCACCTCACATTGAAAATAATTATGATACAGCAGGTGGCCATTTGGCCTATTGTGTTCATACCAAATTTGAGTTGTCCAACCAAATCCCACTTTCCAGCTCTTTGTTCGTAGCCAATTATCAGGAAAAGTTAATTAGCCCATTCTTAACCTGATCCCATGTTATTCTCAATGCACCTGTACAATTCCATCCATTGTTTTATTTACAACTCTAACCTGGTCACTTCCAGAGCTCTCCAAGGTTTTATCTTGTAGGTTATTGAATCTCCAGTGCATGTCCAAATTTTTTTTAAAAATTACTGATGGTGTCTGCCTCTACCACCCCTTTCAGTAAGAAGTCTCACAACACCAGTTTAAAGTCCAACGGCTTTATTTGGAATCACGAGCTTTTGGAGCGCTACTCCTTCATCAGGTGAGGGCTACACAAGTGAAGGTGTGTTTCACTCACCTGATGAAGGAGCAGTGCTCCGAAAGCTTGTGATTCCAAATAAACCTGTTGGACTTTAACTTGATGTTATGTGACTTCGTATTGTGCCCAGTCCAATGCCGGCATCGTCACCTCATGGCTACCATCGACACCCCTTTCAGACAGTGAGTTCCAGACCAATATCACCCTCTGCATAAAAAGATCAACTCAGCTCTAATCCTTCCACCTGTTACTTCAAACCTATGTTCACCTTGGATATTGATCTCTCTGCTAACCCATTGAGTGGCAAAATTTGGGAGATGGCATAAACCTGAATGAATGATTCATGAAACTACATAAGTGAACAAATAGACTTTGAGTAGAAATGAGAGGCCCAGATCTACTGGGTCTATAAAATAATGAGGGGCATAGATCAGCTAGATAGTCAATATCTTTTCCCAAAGGTAGGGGAGTCTAAAACTAAAGGGCATAGGTTTAAGGTGAGAGGGGAGAGATACAAAAGTGTCCAGAAGGGCAATTTTTTCAGAGGGTGGTGAGTGTCTGGAACAAGCTGCCAGAGGTAGTTGTAGAGGCGGGTACAATTTTGTCTTTTAAGACGCATTTAGACAGTTACATGGGTAAGATGGGTATAGAGGGATATGGGCCAAATGCGGGCAATTGGGACTAGCTTTGGGGTTTAAAAAAAAAGGGTGGCATGGACAAGTTGGGCCGAAGGGCCTGTTTCCATGCTGTAAACCTCAATGACTCTGTGACTCTACTGATACGCATCCACATATACTGACTTGTAGGGATAAATTTTCTGGTCCCGCCTATTGCAAGAATCGTCAAGGGCGGGACCGATAATTTGATGGACCATTTATAAGTCCATTGACTTCAGGTGAGAATTTCTGGTCTCATGGGAGGTGCGACTGGAAAATCCCGCCCATAGATTTCCATGTGTTTGCTCTGCAGTCGTCCTCAAAGTTTTCGATTCTGTACCTCATGTTTTTGCATCTACACAATTGTTCCAAAACTGCAAACCAGCATGTAATATGAAAGAGCGTAATTTAATGTAGCCCACTCTATCATAATTAGGGTTGCAAACCCTACCGGATTGCCTGGAGTCTCCAGGAATTGAGAAAAAAATTTTTTAAAGACTTTTTGTTCCTATGTCATTTTCTTCGATCATTTCTTTTTACCAGATATAAAAATATTGAAAATAGGAAAAAAAGGCCGTTTGGCTGATAATCAAACATCATTCATTTGTAAAGAGTCTTATTGCTCATCAATTGGCCTAGGAAAGCAATATGTCAGAAGGATGGATGTACTGGCTGACTAAGGAGTGGTGTGTGGGAAGTCACCATGAAACTTCCAGAAATACATTTAATCACAGTTGGCAACCCTAATTGTAATGATTATTGATTGTGTAGATTGCGCATAAAATCATCTACTAACTGTTGCAAGAACAAACAGAATTACATCATATGAGCCATATTACATATGATAAAATACATTTCCTCCAGTACATAACCTGTAAAAAGTGTACAATGAGGAATGGTTAAACGGTATCATGGTATTCTCTTTTTCTATGTAAAATAAATCTGTAATTATAAATATAGAATTTGTATACATACCAATGCACAATATTGATTTTTTTTAAGTCAATTGTCAGGGTGGGGGATCAGAAAGCTGAAGATTCCACTTGTCTATTACATTCACACAAGGGCCAGGAAAGGTTATTGAGTGTCTAGCGGTTGGGTGGAAAAGAAATGGAGGGAATAATGAAAGAGATGAGCTTTTGGCGGGGGCAGCATGGTTAATGAGAGGGAGACACTGCAGAATTGTGAAGGGATTGGGGGAGTGATCAAAGATGGAGCAATAGTAGAGGGGAACATGAGAGCTGAAATGGAGAAATGAAGAAAGTGGTGGGCTGTTCACATGGTGTTAAAGTGAGAAAAGAGGGGCAGCGCAAGACCGTTTGAAGGAAGAGTTTATCGTGGAGAAAATGATGATTGGTTGTCCTTACTCTTCAGGATGGCTCTGGCATGTGGAAGAGCATACGTTTGATATATTGCCTTTTCAGAAAAGGTGGATGTAAGATGCATGACTATTACTCATGTCTCAAGACTTTGTTAACTGTTAGATTATTTGTATATCCAACTGATACTGTTGGGAATCCTTTATTAGGTGCAGTGGATTGTTAGGCTGGTGGACTATGAAACCATAAGTTTACCATAAGTTTATTCAGTCCAGGCTCACTCACTCACTCCAGTGAGTTAGAATGCCATTCTTTCATTTCAGGGCTATTTGAATTGAAACCAGATCAAGAAATGGCAGTATCTTCTGTTTATTGGAGTTGGCATCTGGATAAGGTGAAGAGCTAATACTTGTATTTAACACCAGGAAATTTCTTTAACTTGCACCAAGAACAACATATTTATTTTCTCTTTTCTGTACAAATTTCAGACTGAATTTGTCTTTGGTTTCCGGAAGAATTTGATTGGGTTTCAAAAGGTTATTAATAGGTACTGGTCCCAAACCAATGAGATTAAAATGAGGGAAGTTGGGGGTGGGGCAAAGGATGGAGGGGAGGTTCAGGTGAAATGGCATTTGAGTTTTATATATGTTATAATAGGTATAATGAACACTAAAACATATTTAACAGTCAGTGACAGTAATTTTGGTGAACATATGGGGCGGAATTCTCCCCCAAAAATTCTAAGTGTCGAATTCACATGAAAACTGGAGTAATTCACGCTGGCTTTTTCAGTGGGAGTTCAGAGAAGAATCTCCCACACTCTGCACTGCCGAAGTCACCAGCACGAATATCATTACATTTCAAGGGGTGGGGCCTATCCCTGCTGGAGAGGCTGTAATTAGCGCACTGAGCGGGCTACTGCCCATGCGCCGATCTGTCAGTGCCGAGATCCGCACATGCACAGTGGCCCTGCACTGACGGCCTCCTGATCGTTGGCCATCTCCGCAACCCCCTCAACCCTCGCAAAGCCGGCTCTCCCCCCCGCCCCATCACGGCCCAATCACTGGCCCCCATGACTACCCCCAGGCCTAGCCCTGACCCACCCCTGGCCTGCCACGAACTCCAGTCCCCCTCCCCCCAAGCCCTGTCCCCCACAGGCCCCGCCCCTTGGCCTTGCCCCATGCCTGACGGCCAGTGCAAAGATGCCCCCTGGGCATTGGCACTTTGCCCCTTGGGCAATGCCAGAGGACCCAGGCTGGCACTTCCAGGGTACCAATGCCCAGGGGGCACCAACCCCCCCACCGCCCTCCCCCGGGGGGGCCTCGATTGCTCCCCCTTCACTCCAGTGGGGTCAGGCCACTAGCTTTCCGAATCCCCTCTGGAGTGAAACACTCTGGCGGGGTGGGAGAGGTTAGCAGGCCTGGAAACTTCAGTCCCGGGCCCTCTAATGATATTCAAATAATATTAAAATGACCATTTGAATGGGCTAAATCGGCCACCTTGGGATTTTCCCGACCTGCTGTGCTCAAAACATTAGCGCAGCGGGATGGGAGAATTGCAGTCATGAAACGAGGTGCTAAATGAGAAATGTGCTAATAAGACAGGCCAGTTTGAAAGATTGGTTTTAGAAAGTATTTTTGGCTGCGTTGCTGATTTAATTTAAACTTGCCTGGAGGTTCCAAAACAGATACCTGCAGGCCATTGCACTCGAGGGCTGATTAGAAGCAATTATTATGGAACAATATGTACGAGCTCCACACTTCCACTAAAGGTGTTGAATATGCTGACTGACGCACACAGGCAGGATTATTGAGGGCGAGACTGAGGGAGAAGATGCACAAGTCCTTGGACACAGCACTGGAGTTCCAGAGGAGAAGGTACATCCTGCACCGTGCGGTGGGGAAGGAATCCATCTCACCCTCCTGTCCCTCTCCCCAGCAGCAACTGGTGCTGCTCTGCTTGGTCCCATGCGACTCCCACTCACTCCTCAATCTGACCCAAAGGGGATCCCCTCGCAAGATGTTCAATATCAAGCACTTTTTCTCAGGAGAATCCCCATAATGTGGAGGAGCTTAGCACTTGTTGCTTTAAAGTGAAATCCTCAGAACTTCACGAGTAAGTGTTTGAATGTTGGTGAATTCTTGACAAATCGGACCAAAACCAGCCTCCCGTCCATTGACTCTATCTACACTTCCTGCTGCCTTGGAAAAGCAACCAGCATAATCAAGGACCCCATGCACCCCGGACATTCTCTCTTCCACCTTCTTCCGTCGGGAAAAAGATATGAAAGTCTGAGGTCACGTACCAACCGACCCAAGGACAGCTTCTGCCCTGCTGCTGTCAGACTTTTGAATGGACCTACCTTGCATTAAGTTGATCTTTCTCAACACCTGAGCTATGACTGTAACTACATTCTGCTCTCTCTCCTTTCCTTCTCTATGAATGGTATGCTTTGTCTGTATAGCATGCAAGAAACAATACTTTTCACTTTATGTTAATACATGCGACAATAATAAATCAAATCAAATCAAAAATCAAAAGTCTGCTTTTAACCTCCAGCAGCAAGTGAGCAGTAGAATATACTTTTAAGTAGCACATGAAATAAGCCTTGTTTACTCCTGTTCAGCAGGTCACCATAAGAATAGGATATTAGGTCATGTGTCAGTCACCCAAAGTGTTGTGGAGCCTCATTGAAGTATGTCCAGCAGGTAACCTGTGGTGATTAGTACCTTAATGCACACATGGGAGATTGTTCATCGAATGTACTTCAGCTCCTTTACCAAGATGGTGTGTTGTACTAAATGGCAAAACTTGTTTTCAGCTCCAGGTCCCATGTAGGTCACCTCAGGAGCTCACTGGGCCTTACCCGCTTGGGGTAGAAATCAGGTAGAAGAGGGTGGGAGGGGTCAAGAAAAGCAGCAAATCCTCCTGACCTCAACAGCGAATGAATGTTCCTCAGACTGAGACACGTTGGTCAATGGTGGGGTAGCAACACTCCAAACTTCACCTTGTGGGCCTGAAGTAGTGAAAGGTTTAGGATGTTGGGCCTGTTCTGAACTTGACTCCTCCTTTCACCAGGTGGATTAGCAGGGAATCGGAAACCACTTCCCCACTCAGACCGACAGTTAAAATAAGATTCAGTCCTGTTCTGATCAGAGCCTGGTCCGCATATTTAGAAAAGGAACTTGAGGTTTCTTGCAAGCTAAGATGTCACAAATTAAAATTGTACTTTGTGTGTGTTGTTTGTGGGTGAGTCCCACAAAGTGATTTTAACCATCAGCTTACCTGGTTTCTGCGAACAGTTAAAATTACATCTCTAATAACAAAGAAACTTTTGTAAATGGTATTAATCTCAAGAAATTTATGTCCTGCATTGATATTTGTAAATTGCTGTATAAAGTGATGGGTGGAATTCTTCCATGCCCCACTGGCAAGTTCAGTGGCAGGCCCAGAGGAGGTGGGGGTGGGGTGGGGTGATGTGAATTCACTGGGAGTTTAAAGGCTGGTTTCACACCAGTGTGAATTTCCCGCAGGATCTTCCACTGTTGCCCGTCATGGCAGGTCGGGCATACATCTGGAGGCAGGCAGGAAACTGACTTGGATCCCGCTAATATGTTTCATAGATCATAGAAACCTTACAGTGCAGAAGGAGGCCATTTGGCCCATGAAGCCTGCACCGACAACCATCCCACCCAGGCCCTATCCCAGTCACCCCACATATTGTACCCCGCTAATCCCTGTAGCCTACACATCCCAGGACATTTAAGGGGCAATTTTAGCATGGCCAATCAACCTCATCCGCAAATAGGGTGCAGATGAAGGCCTGGCCTGAATCTCTTCCCCCCTCCCCGCCCCCACCGCCACCCCTATCCCTGCCACCCCTGATTCTCTGCGACACTTCCGGGAAAAAACACCGGTCCAAACTGCAGTTTTTTCACATACTTGACTTTGCAAGGGATGTATTGAATTTTTTGAAGTAGACCCTTGTCAGAAGTCCCAGTAAACTGCTGGAGTATACTGAACGGTAGGATGAGGTTTTATTTTAACAACCCAACAACTGTTTTTGTTGAAATATCAGACTTGACGCCTAGCTGTTCATCAGCGCAAACGATAGTAGCGGCAGCTAAAATAACCAACAATCTAATTGGGTAAATCATTTTGTGGTATTATTCATTTGAGGGAAATAAAGATAAATTAATTTGCTTTTGTAACATTTAATGTGTTTGTCAATTTTGTAATTTGTCGTGAGTTATCATTTTAAATATGGGCTTTGGCCTTGGAAACGGAGTTTTAATTAATGACACTTGTGTTTGACAGAAATATTTGCAGGGAATAAATAATTTCCACTGTCGCTGTGGCCCCAAAGTTTATCTGAACTATGTCGGTGACACAATTTACATAACCAGCTCCAACTTAATTGCATGATTTGCATAATGTGCTCAGCAAATATCTCATGAGGCCATAATTCTTCTTGCATATGTTAAGCAAAACATGGCAACAGCAGAATTGCATGCACTAACTATAAAATCAAAACAACTGACCCAGTATGACATAGGATATCCCAAATGATTATACTATATATGTGGACCAGGAGTTTAATGTTCATGTTCAAGTCCTATTGCAGTCAGACACTTACCACACGTTTTGTGGAGTTTGAATTGGAAGGGAATACAATGATCTTTTTTATTACGTGACAGAAATTAGTTTCTATTCCTTTAATCCATGGGAGAAAAACCTTTCACTGTGTTCTATTGAGGTTTGCATCATAATTGTAATGTCGGCATGTAAAAGGAAGTGAAGAATTGGTAGCATCATACCAAGGAAACTGTTAGTCCACTTCAGAGTTCACTTGCCAGCCAATCAACACTCTCTTCCCATGCAATATAAATTGTTGTTCCCTCTACAATTGTATAGTATCTTTAACAACAGGTGACCACCAGGTAGATTAACAAATAAATGGTTTATTGAGATAAATAACTATTTACAGAGGGTGATGAAAAGGCTACCATACTGTGGTGAACCATCGTTGGTTACCACTGGGGGTTGTTCTTATGTTACTGTTGGGTTAGGGTGTTGTCACTGTGGGGGTTGTACAATGTTGTTGGGTTAGGGTGTTTACCTGTTGTAAATGTTATTATGGCACATCCCGGTGGGGCCCCGCCTCCGGAGGAGAGGTATAAGACCCTCTGCTCCGGCAGGACCCCTTCAGTCTGAACTGGTGTATTCGTGTTAGTTAGTTCCATTGTTAGACAATAAAAGCCTTCAATACTGAAGCCTTGTTCCACGTGCTTGATTGTCGCGCATCACATACTCCACAACTCCAGTCTCCTAACAACCAGGGAAACACCACACTCCGTCATTGGAACTACTGAGTCCCGATAGGCTGACTGAGTCACATGAACCACAGATCGCTCACCCCTTAAAGGGGCATGCCACTACAAATTGGTATTTTTGCAAATCTGTCCTGATGTGTGCAAGATGAAGAGCTTCGACAGCAGGTCTTTTTGTTTTAGCAGTACTCAAGTTCTGGACTATCAAATGACAAATGGTTAGTCCTGGGAGAATCTTATTGGGAGTTCAGTTAACAGATGTGGACACTGACCATGATATTGTGGTGTGTAATGCATTGAATTCAACTTATTGAAGTTAGCTTATTCCTGTTGAGCTGCTTTCATTGTTTTGTTTTCTTTAATTTTACTGTCGGGAGATTGATACCTTCTAAGCTCCATTTTGGTGATGTGGACAAGGAAATTACTGGTGGTTACTGAGCAGGGCAAGGTTTGGTACAAGGTGCAAAAGAATGAGTAGGCAGCCTGCTTCTTGGCTTCTGCCAGCGCTGCCTGTCAGAGTTGATGTACAAGAGACCCTTGGGGTGACTTGTCCACTTGAGGTTTCTCTTTGATACCAGGGCTAGGATTAGAAACTTCTACCCTATACTATAATGAATTGAAACTCTTAGTTAGCAGGATTTTCTGATCTCGTCCCTACCCACCCCGCTGCTAGCGAAAAGGAAGAATTTGGCACTTACCCAAAGCTCCATACATTGCAACAACACTGGAGATTTCCAGCTGTGGACAAGGTTGGAGATTTACGGCGTTATACTCAATCTCTAAGAGTTGCTTGTTAATGTTAGTACTTCGGACTAGTCTGGCGGGTAATGAAGTCCCCAGAGATTGTTCTTCATGTGTTCATTGATCGCAGTGATATTCTGAGCAGGAATAGCCTTTACAGAGAAAAACAGTGTGATTCTCCAAATCCACGTAGACAGCTATATTTCAGCCTACTACCATCCCATCTGCCCCATTTCAATACAGAGGACTAATTATGAAGCTAAGCATTATTCCTGAATAATCCACGTTTCTATCTACTAAATCGCCTTTCAAAGCAAGCTGCTTTAAGTCAGAATCCAAATCCACCTACTTCTGGCTTTATTGGGAGCGGGAGGCAGTTGGGTGGCCAACTGTTCAGAGGTTAGCAATTTAATGTTATAATGAGACAATGAGCCTCTTTTTTTTACAGTTTTGAATTTAGCTATGGATGGCCTGGTTTCCCAAGCCTCAAAAGAACTCAGCAACTAGATCCTGGCTGGGTGGCTGGATCTTCTTTTCTTTATTCATGCGTTCATGAGATGTGGGCCTTGTTGGCTCATCTCTAATTGTCCTTGAGAAGGTGGTGGTGAGCCATTTTCTTGAACTGTTGCAGTACATGTGGTGTAGGGGAGGTGATGGCCTGGTGGTATTATCATTAGACTATTAATCTAGAAACTCAGCGAATGTTCTGGGGACCAGGGTTTGAATCCCGCCATGGCTGGTGATGGCATTTGAATTCAATAAAAAAAAATCTGGAATTAAGAATCTGCTGATGACCATGAAACCATTGTCAATTGTTGGAAAAACTCACCTGGTTTGCTAATGTCCTTTAGGAAAGGAAATCTGCCATCCTTACCTGGTCTGGCCTACATGTGATTTAGGACTGAGTTGGGGAGGAACTTCTTCACCCAAAGTGTTGTGAATCTGTGGAATTCCCTGCCCAGTGAAGTAGTTGAAGCTACCGCATTGAATGTTTTTAAGGCAAAGATAGATAGATTTTTGAACAATAAAGGGTTATGGTGAACGGGCGGGTAAGTGGGGCTGAGTCCACAAAAAGATCAGCCATGATCTTATTGAATGGCTCGAGGGGCCAGATAGCCTACACCTGCTCCGACTTCTTATGTTCTTAAGCCACTCAGTTCAAGGGCAGCTCGGGATGGGCAATAAATGTTGGCCAGCCAGCAGCACCCATGTCTCATGAGTGAAAAATAACAAAACATCCACAGTGCTGTTTGGAAGTCAGGATTTTTACTCAACAATGGTGAAGGACCGGCAATGCATTTCTCAGTCAGGATTGTGTATGACTTGGAGGGGAACTTGCAGGATCCAGGGCACAAATGCCTTCATGATCTGTTGTGCCTGCCTGGGCAACCCCTGCAATTGGGAACCCATCAACATAGGAGAATCTTGCAAGTTTCCCATGTTTTAGAGCAACCCCCTCACCCCCTGTCCCCTCTCCCACAACCCCACCTCCATCCCTGACAGACCAGGTGAGTGAAAATCCAGACTACTGGCCTGCGAGGTTGACTGATTTACTGCCTTTCCGTAACAAAAGAAAAACTTTCATTACAAATACGTGGGTAGAAATTAACCACTTTTCATTTTCTAAAATTATGTTACAGTTGGAAGATTGCTCATAGAATTCAGTTCCCTGATGACAATGGAGAAGGTTCAGCGAGAGAACCCGGATGTACGAGAGGGTGGCAAATACAAGCCTTCAGACTGTATAGCCAAGCAAAGAGTCGCCATCATAATTCCATTCAGGCACAGGGAACATCACTTGAAGTTCTGGCTGCATTACTTACATCCCATTCTCCGCAGACAGAAAATCAACTATGGGATTTATATTATAAACCAGGTAAGTCCCCAACCATATAGTCCTATTTTGAGGCAGTTGTGTCCTATTATAAGCTAAGGGTTTCACTAGAGCTAATTAAGAGTTGTTCATGCTATTTGTTTAACACGATTCCTCCTTATGGTTTCACAATTCTAGCCCTTATTGTGCTGTTGAGTATCAAAACACTGATCACAATCTTTGAATAAGTTCTAAATATTGAGTAAGTATTTGAGCTATCTTCTTTCTCCTTGATATTGTAGTCTCTCTGTATCAAAGATCAAAATTATGAGCAGTCTTCAGGTTTGATGCTTCATCTGTACTTAGTTGCAATTTGTAGGTCCCCTGCGTATTTGTCCTAACTCATTGCAGGAGGGAACTACTTTTGACCCAAATTACTCTGCTGATATTAACTCCAAAGAAGGCCAGTAAAAGATTCTCAAGAAAGGTGCTGGATTACCAGAAACTAAGATCAGTCCTAACTCTTTCACGTGATCTAAAACGGGTGGATGGAAAATGGTAGCAGGAAAAGTGCAAATTACTGTATATCAAAATATTGTAAAGGGAGATATGCGTACAGTTGGCAATGTCTCTCTTTACTCCCTCTTATGCCTTTATGTTTTATGGTTCTGAATTATTGGTGAAGGACAGCCTGGGAGCAGGCATCTTCTGTAAAATCCTGCTGGGTGATATTAAAATGTTGCTCTCGTGGGATCGTGGCAATATGAATCAGCACCTATAAATAGTCCCTCAGTGTCTTATTCATATTGACCATAAGTTACCTCAGGAGTTTTCTAACTCAGCCTTTAACTGACAGAGCAGAATGCTTGAAGTTACAGCAGCCAATTAGGAGAATTCTGCTACTGGGCTGCCTTTGACGTGGAGTTTAAAAGCAATATATTTCACTTGAGAAGAATTGAGACTGTGCTGTTTGATACCTTTGCAACATTCAGAATATACGGCAGTTCTTTTATGATAAAACAGACTTTTTCTTAGCAGGTAGACGATATTTGTAAAAGTGGCATAGCAGGAGTGCTTTACACTAAACGTAGTTCCTCACAGTATTGCTTTTCTTCAATTTTTATAAAGTTTTATTATTCGGAGCAGCATCTTGACATGCCTGTGAACATACCAATTGTTTGTGGGTGCCCTACACTTGGTTGGCAGTGGCTACTCCAGTGATTCCAATCCTGTTTAACTGCCTTGGACACACAATCTTTTGAGTTTTCAAAATATAGGCAACTCCCAGTCCCAAATAAGACATTTTCATGTATTAGTTATTGTTACAGAAGAGAGGAAGGATGGTTGCATTGGTTTGTTGTTCAGGAAGGTGTAGGAATCTGGTGGATTAGAACACATGTTCTGAGTTAAATTTTTATATTTTTAATATGCACAATTGATGAATTTGTTGTAAATTTCTAACCATCAATGTTATGATGTAAAGTTGGTGACCAGACTTGTGGGAACCAATGACTAGTAAGAAAAACCATTGATAAAACACATTATCAGTATTCAATATGGCCCAAAATGCTTCACAATTACTTTTGAGGTGTTGTCAGTGATGTTATGTAAGCAAGTACACAAGCCACATTATTCATTTCAAAGCCAAACAAAATGCAAATGAGGTGAAATAGATTTTGAAGAATTTGCCTTTGTGTTTTGAGAAAGCCCTGGTCATCTTTGGATGGTACCATGGGATCTGTAACATGCACCTTTAGTCCATGGTTCATTTGATTTGATTTGATTTATTATTGTCATATGTATTAGTATACAGTGAAAAGTATTGTTTCTTGCACGCTATACAGACAAAGCATACCGTTCATAGAGAAGGAAACAAGAGAGTTCAGAATGTAATGTTGCAGTCATAGCTAGGATGTAGAGAAAGATCAGCTTAATGCAAGGTAAATCCATTCAAAAGTCTGATGGCAGCAGGGCAGAAGCTGTTCTTGAGTCGGTTGATACGTGATCTCAGACGTTTGTATCTTTTTCCTGACGGAAGAAGGTGGAAGAGAGAATGTCTGGGTGCATTGAGGTCCTTAATTATGCTGGCTGCTTTGCCGAGGCAGCATGAAGTGTAGACAGAGCCAATGGATGGGAGGCTGGTTTGCGTGATGGATTGGGCTACATTCACGACCTTTTGTAATTTCTTGCAGTCTCGGGCAGAGCAGGAGCCATACAAAGCTGTGATACAACCAGAAAGAATGCTATCTATGGTGCATCTGTAAAAATTGCTGAGAGTCGATCAAATCAAATCAACGCAATAATCAAATTGCATGGAAAGAATTCTGCACTGTCAGAGGTGCTTTGTTTACCATTAAATGTTAAATCAAAGCATGGTCTTTCTGTTCAGTTGCACCCAAGGCATGTCATTGAAAAGCATGGTGTCTTCCCAATTCTAGCCAAACCTATCCGTCAACCAATATCATTTAAACAGATTGACTAGTTATTCATCACAGTGCTATTTGTGGGGCCATCCTTTATGCCTTAGCTCCTGTGTTTGCCTACATTGCATCAGTAATTGTACTTCAGAAGCACTTGATTGCCAGCAGAGTATTTTACTGAAGATATGAAAGGAATGACATAAATATAAGTCAGTTTGTTTAGCTGTTTTGTTTTCTATTGCGTGCTCGGACACTGTATAATGAAGAGGTTGTCGAAGGTGAATCCTTGATAGCTTAAAGGGAACAGAGAAAGATGGCCGTGCACAGAATAGAATGTCACTATTAGGGACCTGGGGCCACGCCCGGGTGGAAAATGGATTTGGCAGGATGATCTAGTGCAGGAAGTACACACTATAAATAGTGTTTTGGACCAGAGAAAAGTTTTTTAAATTCATTCCTTGGATATGGGCGCCATGGGCATTTATTGCTCATCCACAGTTGTCCTGGGTTTGATGCAATCTCTTCATTTGCTCCCCCACTCTCTTGGGCAGAAAAAGGTGACATGTTATCTTCCCGAAAGAACTTTAGTGAGTCAGTTTTGAAATAATCATGCAGTTTATATAGAACCCATTTATATGGAATCCCAGCAGTGCAGAAGGAGGCTATTCGGCCCATTGAGTCTGCACCCACCACAATCCCACCCAGACCCTATTCCTGTAATCCCCTCATATTTACCCTGCTAATCCCCCTGACACTCGGGTCAATTTAGCATGGCCAATCAACTTAACCCGCACATATTTGGACTGTGAGAGGAAACCGGAGCACCCAGAGGAAACCCATGCAGACACAGGGAGAATGTAGAAACTCCACACAGACAGTGACCCAGGGCCGGAATTGAATCCAGGTCCCTGGTGCTGTGAGGCAGCAGTGCTAACCACTTTTTTTTTATTGCCGAACTTTTAAACTGAGTTCAAATTCTCACCATTCCAGTGAGAATTAAACTCTCATTCCCTGAATTAGTCTTGGCCTCCGGATTATTAATCCATGCCCACTACACTATTGTATGGAACCTCAGACCAATCTTTCAGTGAATTAACTTGCCACCTAAAACAATTGTATCAAGAACTGACTTCCAATTTATTCCTTTGACGTTTGTCCTGCTAATTAATCACTCGCTGGTGGCACAGGAGATTATATGTATCGACATAATGTGGTGGGAAATGATTTCCTAACTCCAGATTGAGATTGCTGTCAATTTCATTAGTCCATCCCAAAGTGGCATGAATCAGGAATTACGTTTTCCCTGCCTCACTGTGATATTAAAGAATATATTTTCTCCCCTTCCCCCTCTTTAGGTTTCCATGCCACATGGATCATAACCTGACTGAGAGGGTGGGCAGATATTCTACTCCCAGCCCTTTGACAATGCTGATCTGTTAACTGCCAGCTAGGAGATGCACAAGAGGGTCTGGGGTGACTCGTCCACTACTTGGTGCCTTCCGTAAAGGCACGGCTGAGATTAAGAATTTGCCATGCGGGGAATGGCAAGGCACAATTTTCATCCTCTGTCACAGTGAGTTGAAGTTCTAAATGCCCTGTCCCAGTGAGCTACCTGTTGATGGAGATAGTTGTAGCTGGGCAGTGGGGTTCCCAGAAATTGTCCTTGGATTCCTGCTGCTCATAATATGTATTAGCCTCAGTGGACACATTGTAAGTAGAGTCTCTGTTTGCCAAATACACCAGGTTGTTTGTGAAAGCATTATGTTAAGAGAACAGGTACATCATTCAAAGAGATTTAGAATCTTGAAGGGCAAGCTCATGCCTGCCAAGATGGAGAAATGAAAGGCTGAAAATAAAAGGTATAAAAAATTTGCGTGTGCACCTTGATGAAATATTAAAAGTGGCATCACATTGTATGACAATGATGGCCAAAGCAAAGAAAAGTTAAAATAAACAATGTATAATGGTGGAAATAGAGACCATCGATGATTTCAATTGGAAATCGGACAGGCTTTTTGAGGGAAATAAACTTGCAAAGCGAGCTGGATTGAGAGGGGAATGGAACTGACTGGCTTTCTCTACGGAGAACCAGCATGAACTCGAAGGTTTGATTGGCCTCCTTCTGTGCTGGAATTACTCCAAGGCTCTGTTTACATTCTATGAAGCATTGTATGGCGCTATGCGTTATGCCAGTTTTGAGCACCACGTTGCTCTAGTAAGTGGAACTGAAACGTTTCTCTCAGGGGGGAGTAGTGAGGTTTCAGCAAGCTTGAAGGTCTTCTGATGAGCACCCAAGGACAGTATTTGCAACATTTCTGCTTTTCAATAAGTGGAGGTGCAAATTCCCAGGGACAACTGTCGTTGGGAAATACAGCAAAGATAGAATAAATTAAAGTTTTAACCCTTTTGGAGAGCATTAAATAAGAAATTGCTCCATGTATAATTAAGTTCTTGTGCATTCATGTCTGAACGTCGGGTGAGGGCATTTTATAAACATGAGTATTTCAAATATGTATAGGTTCATTTATAACTCAAATTCAAATTCTGTCTTTAAATGAATTAATTGCTTTGCAATATTGCTCATAATTATATTGGGAGTGTTCAGAATGTATTTTTAGAATAATTTAGGCCAGATTCTTAAAACAACCCATTCTAGAAGCAGCCAGGGAAAAGGCAAATTTAAAGCAAAAGGATTAATTAATGATCTCATATAAAAGATCCTGTTGGTAAGAGTGACCATAATATTCAGTTTGCTGATGAGAAATTTTGTTCTGAAACTAGTGCCTTAATCTTAACTAAAGACAGGGTGTGAACATGGAGTTGACTTAAGTGGAATGGGAAAATAGGTTAAAAGGTAAATCGGTAGAGGAGCAGTGGCAAGCATGTAAGGAGATATTTCATAGCTCTCAACAAAGATATATTCAATTGAGAAAGCAAAACTCCATAAGAAGGATGCACCATCTGTGACTAACTAAATAGATTAAGGATGGCATTAAATTGAAAGAAGAGATGTACAATTTTACAAAGACTAGTGGTAACCTAGAAAATTTTAGAAACCAGGAAAGCATTGCTAAAAAGATGAAGGGGGAAAAATTGTGGTATTAGAGGGAACTAGCAAGAAATATAAAAATAGTCATAGAGTCAGAGGTTAACAGCATGGAAACAGGCCCTTCGGCCCAACTTGTCCATGCCGCCCTTATTTTTAAACCCTTAAGCTAATCCCAACTGCCCGCATTTGGCCCATATCCCGCTATACACATCTTACCCATGTAACTATCTAAATGCTTTTTAACCGTCTTTATTACTACCTCTGGCAGCTTGTTCCAGACATGCACCACCCTCTGTGTGAAGAAATTGCCCCTCCAGACACTTTTGTATCTCTCCCCTCTCACCTTAAACCCATGCCCTCTAGTTTTAGACTCCCCTATCTTTGAGAAAAGAAAATGACTATCTAGCTGATCTGTGCCCCTCATAATTTTATAGACCTCTATAAGATCACCCCTCAGCCTCCTATGCTCCAGAGAAAAAAGTCCCAGTCTATCCAGCCTCTCCTTATAACTCAAACCATCAAGTCCCGGTAGCATCCTAGTAAATCTTTTCTGCACTCTTTCTAGTTTAATAATATCCTTTCTATAATAGGGTGACCAGAACTGCATACAGTATTCCAAGTGTGGCCTTACCAATGTCTTGTACAACTTCAACAAGATCCCCAGCTCCTGTATTCAATGTTCTGACCGATGAAACCAAGCATGCGAATACCTTCTTCCCCACTCTATCCACCTGTGTCTCCACTTTCAGGCAGTTATGAATATGTACCTCTAGATCTCTTTGTTCTGTAACTCTCCCCAACGCCCTACCATTAACTGAGTAAGTCCTGCCCTGGTTCAATCTACCAAAATGCATCACCTCACATTTGTCTAAATTAAACTCCATCTGCCATTCGTCAGCCCACTGGCCCAATTGATCAAGATCCCGTTGCAATTGGAGATAATTTTCTTCACTGTCCACTATGCCACCAATCTTAGTGTCATCTGCAAACTTACTAACCATTATTGTCATTATTGTTCCACAAGTATAAAAAGGAAGAGTATCTAAAATAAATGTTGGTCCGTTAGCGGGTGAGACTGGGGAATTAATAATGGGAAACAAGGAAATGGCAGATCCAAAAGGGAACAAGAAACTTAAAATTATCACAATCACAATAGAAAAATTACAAGGAGAATTAATGTGATTAAAAGATGACAAGTCCCCTGGACCTGGTGATCTGTGTCCTTGGGCCTTAAAGGAAGTGACTGCAGGGTTGGTGATTGAATTAAGTGAAGTAAAAGTAAAGTTTATTTATTAGTCAGAAGTGGGCTTACATTAACACTGCAAAGAAGTTACTGTGAAAATCTCCTAGTTGCCACACTCCGGCGCCTGTTCGGGTATACTGAGGGACAATTTAGCATGGCCAATTCACCTAACCTGTACATCTGTGGACTGTGGGAACACCCAAAGGAAACCCATGCAGACATGGGGAAAACTTGCAAACTCCACACAGACAGTGACCCAAGCCGGGAATCGAACCCAGGTCCCTGGCGCTGTGAGGCAACAGTGCTAATCACTGTGCCACCGTGCCCTGGTTGGTCGTAATTGGTTGTAATCTTCCAAAATTCCCTAGATTCTGGAAAGGTTTTCCAGTAGATTAGAAAACAACAAATGCAACACTGCTATTCAAGAAAAGAGGGAGACAAAATGCAGGATATTATAGGCCAGTTAGTCAAACATTTGTAATTGGGAAAATGCTTGAATACATTATTCAGGAGGTAGCAGTGATACGACATTTAGAAAATCATAATACAATCAGGCAGCATCAAAAGGGCTTTGTGAAAGGTAATTTGTCTTTGGCAAATTTATTAGGATCTTTTGAGGATGTAATGAGCAGGATGGATAAAGGGGAATAAGTAGATGTTGTGTATATGCATTTCTAAAAGAGATCCAATAAAGTGCTGCACTAAATGTGCAGGATTTAAGAGCCCTGGTGTTGGACGTGATGTATTCACATGTATAGAGGCTAACAAACAGGAGATAGAATCAGGATAAATGGTCATTTTTAACTTGGCAAACTATACCTAATAGAGTGTCGGAGTGATCAGTGCTCAGACCTCAACTATTTGCAATCTATATTAATGACTTGAATAAAGGGTCTGACTGGATTGTAGACAGATTTGATGATAATACAAAGATTAGTATGAAAGCGAGTTACGAAGTGGGTACAAAGAGTCTATAAAGGGATATCATAGAATCCCTACAGCATAGAAGGAGGCCATTTGGCCCATTGAGTCTGCACCAACAACAGCCCCACCCTATTCCCATAACCCCACATATTTACCCAGCTAATCCTCCTGACACTAAGAGGCAATTTAGCATGGCCAATCAACTTAACCCGCACATCTTTTGGACTGTGGGAGGAAACCAGAGCACCCAGAGGAAATCCACGCAGACATGGGGAGAACGTGCAAACTCCACACAGACAGTGACCCCAAGCTGGGAATTGAACCCGGGTCCCTGACGCTGTGAGGCAGCAGTGCTAACCATTGTGCCACCATGCCGCCCCATAGGTAGGTTAAGTGTATGGGCAAATATTTGACAGGAGTATAATGGGCGGCACGGTAGCACAGTGGTTAGCACTGCTGCTTCACAGCTCCATGGACCTGGGTTCGATTCCCGGCTTGGGTCACTGTCTGTGCGGAGTTTGCACATTCACCTCGTGGCTGCGTGGGTTTCCGCCGGGTGCTCCGGTTTCCTCCCACAGTCCAAAGATGTGCGGGTTAGGTTGATTGGCCATGCTAAAATTGCCCCTTAGTGGCCTGAGATGCATAGGTTAGAGGGATTAGCTGGTAAATATGTAGGGGTATGGGGTTAGGGCCTGGGTGGGATTGTGGTCGATGCAGACTCGATGGGCCAAATGGCCTCTTTCTGCACTGTAGGGTTTCTATGATAATGTGGGAAAATGTGAGATTGTCCACTTTGGCAGGAAAAATAGAAAAGGAGAATATTATTAAAATGGAGAGGGACTGTAGAATGCTGCAGTGCAGAAGGATCTGGCTGTTCTTGAATGTGAATCACAAAAAGGTAGCATGCAGGTACAGAAAGTAATTGGGAAGGCAAATGAAATGTGGCCCTTTAATGCAAGGGGGATAGAGTCTAAAAGGAAGGAAACTTTGCTACAGATGTGTAGGACATTGGTGAAACCGCACCTGGAATTCTGTGTACAGTTTTGCTCACTTTACTTCAGAAGGGATATACTTGCATTGGAAGTAGTTGAGAGAAGATTCACTAGTCTGATTTGTGAGATGGAGGGGTTGGCTTACATAGAACATAGAACAGTACAGCACAGTACAGGCCCTTCGGCCCATGATGTTGTGCCGAACCTTTTCCGAAACCAAGATCAAGCTATCCCACTCCCTATCCTTCTGGTGTGCTCCATGTGCCTATCCAATAACCGCTTGAAAGTTCCTAAAGTGTCCGACTCCACTATCACAGCAGGCAGTCCATTCCACACCCCAACCACTCTCTGAGTAAAGAACCTACCTCGTACATCCCTCCTATATCTTCCACCACGAACCTTATAGTTATGCCCCCTAGTAACAGCTACATCCATCCGAGGAAATAGTCTCTGAATGTCCACTCTATCAATCCCCCTCATCCTCTTATAAACCTCTATTAAGTCGCCTCTCAACCTCCTCCGCTCTAAAGAGAAAAGCCCTAGCTCCCTCAACCTTTCCTCATAAGACCTACCCTCCAAACCAGGCAGCATCCTCGTAAATCTCCTTTGCATTCTTTCCAGCGCTTCCACATCCTTCTTATAGTGAGGTGACCAGAACTGCACACAATATTCCAAATGTGGTCTCACCAAGGTCCTGTACAGTTGCAGCATAACCCCACGGCTCTTAAACTCAAACCCCCTATTAATAAACGCTAACACACTATAGTCCTTCTTCATGGCTCTATCCACTTGAGTGGCAACCTTCAGAGATCTGTGGATATGAGCCCCAAGATCTCTCTGTTCCTCCACATTCCTCAGAACCCTACCTTTGACCTTCTGAGGATAGTTGAGCAGGTTAGGGCTATACGCATTGGAGTTTATAAGTATTATTTTATTGAAACATACAAGATTCTGAGGAGCCTTGAGAGGATAGATGCTGAGAGGATGTTTCCTCTCATGGGGGAATCTAGAACTGGGGGGCACAGTTTAAAAATATGGGGTCTCCCTTTTAAATCAGAGATGAGGAATTTCTTCTCTCAGAGGGTCATTGGTCTTTGGAATTTGCTTTTACAGAGAGCAGTGAAGATTGGGTCATTGAATATATTCAAGGCTGAATTAGGCAGACTTTGGAACAAAAGATTTAAGAGTAATGGGGACATTCTACCATCAGATCAACCATGACCTTATGGAATGGTGGAGAAGGCTTGATGGGCTGAATAGCCTACTCCTGCTCCCATTTCTTATGATCTTAATAATTTCAAAATACGGAGTCAAACCCTTGGCTTATTAAAGGTTAAATAAACAAATGCCATGATCAGCAATGATAAGCTTAGAGGCTTTATTTGGCACAATCTCAGGTCTGCTACAGAACTGTAAATATTCTGCTATTGTGTATTGCCGAACCTATGTTGTATATCATTTGTATTGAATTATTGTGTGAGTGGAGTGAGCTTCCAAAAGAACTGCAGAAAAACTCACATTGCAACTTGTTGCACTCAGTTTTCTCTGTTTCTTACTCCTTTTTTCAAGCCCACCTTATGATGGTCTCACTTTCGATCTCAAGCTCAGGGAAAGACCATTACTTCATCTTCTCCCCAACCTTCACTTTTCAATTTACATTGGTGTTTCATTCCAGTAATACCCACAGTAGATATTACCCACAGTAATATCGACAGCACAATCTCTGGACATAACAGTAACTACCATATCCAATTGTGCAGAAAGTAATAAACGTATAGATCTATCCATGAGAGGATTAGAACTATCCAGGGCTATTTTATAAATCAATGGTTCCAGCCTTACAGATTTGTTAACATTCTGTTACATGTGCAGGTCTTTAATCTTGTGTGTTTAACTATAGAACAAATATAAGATGGAATAGAATATAGTGTAAATTATTCTTTTTCTGTAACATTGACGGCGCGTTGGCACATTTGTTAGCACTGCTGCCTCACAGCGCCAGGGACCCCAGTTCAATTCCCGGCTTGGGTAACTGTCTGTGCAGAGTCTGCACGTTCTCCCCGTGTCTGCGTGGATTTCCTTCTTGTCCTCCGGTTTCCTCCCGCAGTCCGAAAGACTTGCTGGTGAGGTGCATTGGCCATGCTAAATTCTCCTTCAGGTTTACCCGCACAGGCGCCAGAGTGTGGCAACTAGGAGTTTTTTTTACAATAACTTCATTGCAGTGTTAATGTAAGCCTACTTGTCATAGAATCATAGAATCCCTACAGTTCAGAAGGAGACCATTTGGCCCATTGAGTCTGCACCGACTCTCCGACAGAGCATTTTACTCAGGCCTATCCCCATAACCCCATGCATTTACCCCACCAATCACTCTAACCCACACATCTTGGTCACTAAGGGGCAATTTACCATGGCCAATCCACTGAGCCTGGGTGATACTAATAAACTTAAAACTTAAACTTTCCTATTTCTCAATCTCAACTGCTAACAAGGGCCACATGTAGAGAATTTGTTGTCTTTGTCAAGCTTTCTTAAAGGTCACATGTGACAAGAAGAGTTTTTTTTCTGTTGAGTTTCAATTAATTATTTTGGTTCAATTGAGCAATTATGTCAATATATTTTCTAACAATTATGAGAGGTAACTTTTAACAAATACTGGTGATGGGATATTATTTCCCTCTGGGAGTGAGCGGTGAAAGATTGAATCAGTATACATTATGGTTTCATTTGTCTCTGTTTTATGCTTGCTGCTATTGTTTCTCTCATAATGGCTTGATTGAGTTTACATTGTTTCTGCAGCTGAATCACAGATTAGGTTGTATTTACGGGAGATCTGTACCTGCATGCAATTAAGCTTCTTTCTTATTTTTGTTGTGTTTTTGTCTCTCATCGAAAGGACAGCTGTAATTTCTATTTCACTTTATTCATTTTAATTCAGTGGACAGGTTAACCCCCCCCCCCGCCCCGCACTGTTCTCGAGGCCACTATGCTGGCTGCTACAATGCAAACTTTGAAAATGTGTCATTGGTTGAGCTGCCATTGGATGGATGTTTATAAAGGCACAAGAGGGAGTGCCAGCAATTTGGCTGTTTTGTCCATCTGCAGTTATGGACGCATTGAATACTCTTGCTTGGCAAATAATTTTAACATTTCTCTCGTAATATTTGATTTGATTTTGATTTGATTTATTATTGTCACATGTATTAGCACACAGTGAAAAGTATTGTTTCTTACGCGCTATACAGACAAAACATATCTTCATAGAGCAGGAAAGGAGAGAGTGCAGAATGTAATGTTACAGTCATAGCTAGGGTGTAGAGAAAGATGAACCTAATGCAAGATAGGTCCATTCAAAAGTCTGACAGCAGCAGGGAAGAAGCTGTTCTTGAATCGGTTGGTACGTGATCTCAGACTTTTGTATCTTTTTCCTGACAGAAGAAGGTGGAAGAGAGAATGTCCGGGGTGCGTGGGGTCCTTAATTATGCTGGCTGCTTTGCCGAGGCAGTGGGAAGTGTGGACAGAGTCAATGGATGGGAGGCTGGTTTGCGTGATGAGTTGGGTTACATTCACGATCTTTTGTAGTTCCTTGCGGTCTTGGGCAGAGCAGGAGCCATACCAAGCTGTGATACATCCAGAAAGAATGCTTAATAGTCACTATTAGTATTCTAATTAGTGAGCTTTGTAAACGTACGGAATAAAAATTTGGCATCCCATTGGCTTCCGTGTTCTCCCAAAATCATGACCAGCGAAAGCCAGGAGGGTGAGAATATCATAACAGAGCAGTTGTTTCAATTCAGAAATCTTGGACGGAATTTTACAACCTCATTGTGAGGTTTTGTGGCGGGAAAAAGTCGTAAAATTGGGCGTGATGTGATTAGTGGGAATGGTGCCCGTTTTCGCACCCGTTCCCATTTTACCAGGAAAAAAAGATCGATACGACCGGGACCCCACCCAAAACGGGCGAAACGTCAAATTGCAGGGGGGGGGCGTGGGGGGGGGGGGGGGAGCGGGTTGTTTCGTGCCGGCCATATTGCATTTCGGGTCGAGGGGAGTGCAAGGGTGTGGGAGGCTGCTGTTGTTCATGGGGTCTGATTTCGACCTCTCAGGACGGATCTGGCTCAGAGCGCTGACTTCAGGCCTTACTGCTGACTCTGGGTCCTAGTGCAGGCAGCAACAAGCACTGTTGCAGGTGGGGATGGGCTGGAAACTCTGAAGCGGCAGTGCTGCAGCCTCAGGACTTGTCAAACAGCACTGTGTGTGGCCACTACTGCATGGGTTCTGGGTGTGTGTTTGTGAGTGGGGGGGAGGAGTAGGGGGGGCGGTGTTGCCATTCTGGGGTCTGTGGGGGGGAATGGGGAGTGTGTTGCTGGGGGGCTGTGGGGGGGGGTGGGAGCGGTATGGGGAGTGTGTGTTGCTGGGGAGCTATGGAGAGTGTGTGTTGCAGGGGGTCTGTGGGGTGGGTATGGGGAGTCTCTGTTGCTGAGGGTCTGTGGGGGGGGGGGTTATGGGGAGTGTGTGTTGTTGGGGGTCTGTGGTGGGGTATGGGGATTGTGTGGTGCTGGGGGTCTGTGGGGGGGGGTTATGGGGAGTGTGTGTTGTTGGGGTCTGTGGGGGGGTATGGGGATTGTGTGGTGCTGAGGGTCTGTGGGGGGGGGTTATGGGGAGTGTGTGTTGGGGGTCTGTGGGGGGGTGGGGTTATGGGGATTGTGTGGTGCTGGGGGTCTGTGGGGGGGGGGTTATGGGGAGTGTGTGTTGCTGGGGATCTGTGGGGGGATATGGGAAGTGTGTGTTGCTGGGGATCTGTGGGGGGATATGGGAAGTGTGTGTTGCTGGGGATCTATGTTGCAGCTGCATAAGGTGCTGGTGAGGCCACACCTGGAGTACTGTGTACAGTTTTGGTCTCCTTACTTGAGAAAGGATATACTGGCATTGGAAGGGGTGCAGAAGAGATTCACTGGGTTGATTCCAGAGTTGAGAGGGTTGGCTTATGAGGAGAGTCTGAGTAGACTGGGGCTATACTCATTGGAATTCAGAAGAATGAGGGGAGAACATATAGAAACATATAAGATTATGAAGGGAATAGATAAAATAGAAGCAGGGAAGTTGTTTCCACTGGCGGGTGAAACTCGAACTAGGAGGCATAGCCTCAAAATAAGGGGAAGCAGATTTAGGACTGAGTTGAGGAGGAACTTCTTCACACAAAGGGCTGTGAATCTGGAATTCCCTGCCCAGTGAAGCAGTTGGGGCTACCTCATTGAATGTTTTTAAGGCAAGGATAGATACATTTTTGAACAGTAAAGGAATTAAGGGTTATGGTGAGCGGGCGGGTAAGTGGAGCTGAGTCCACAAAAAGGTCAGCCATGATCTTATTGAATGGTGGAGCAGGCTCGAGGGGCCAGATGGCCTACTCGTGCTCCTAGTTCTTATGTTCTTATGTTCTATGGGGGGGGTGTGGGGAGTGTGTGTTGCTGGGGGACTATGGGGGTGGGTATGGGGAGTGTTTGTTGCTAGGGGTCTGTGGAGGGGTATGAGGAGTGTTGCTGGGTATCTGTGGTGGGGTATGGGGAGTGTGTAATGCTGCGGCTCTGTGAGGGGTATGGGGAGTGTGTGTTGCTGAGGGTCTCTGGGGGGGCATGGGGAGTGTGTGATGCTGGGAGTCTGTGGGGGTAATGGGAAATGTGTGTTGCTGGGGGTCTGTGGGGGGGGTATGGTGAGTGTGTGTTGCTGGGGGGAGGGTATGGGTGTGTGTGTTGCTGGGGGTCTGTGGGGTGGGGATGGGGAGTGTGGCTGGGGGGTCTGTGGGAGGGTATGGGGAATGTGTGTTGCTGGGAGTCTGTGGGGGGTGTATGGGGGGTGTGTGTTGCTGAGGGTTTGTGGGGGAAGCATGGGGAGTGTGTGTTGCTGGGGGTCTGTGGTGGGGATTGGGGAATGTGTGTTGCTGGGGGTCTGTGGGGAGTATGGGAGTGTGTGTAGCTGGGGGTGTGTGGGTGGTATGGGGGAGTGTGTGTTGCTGGGGGTCTGTGGTGGGGATTGGGGAGTGTGTGTTGCTGGGGGTGTGTCAGTGGTATGGGGAGTGTGTGTTGCTGGGGGTCTGTGGGGGGTATGGGGAGTGTATGTTGCTGGTGGTGTG